>NC_047160.1:7047634-8247634 GCF_009819705.1 Hippoglossus hippoglossus | reverse complement strand
TAAATGAAGTGGACGGGACATGAAATGAGCTCTATTCAACTTATAGGAGACATGAAATGTGCAGAGACAGAAACACTGTGCAGGGGGATGGGCTGAGAATCATTGCTATTATTTAGTCGTTCACACTGAGCTTGTATTCAAGACCTTAACAGGACACATATCAATAAATAATATGATGCAAAAGAAAGCCGCATGTATAATTGCTGTAGAAACGACTGTAGACCCAGATGGAGAATATACTCGAGGGGTTTAGAAGCTAAATTTGGAAATATTCAGGATGCAGTTGCCTCTGAAAGCATTCACTCCCCTGGGCTTGTGTTTTTTTAAATATGTATATATTTATTGTTAGTCAACAAAAAGCCTTTATTTTAGGATTTCTGTGTGACACCTAAGACGCTCATACTCCATCATCTCGCCAGCTTTACTCGTGACTGACTCAAACTTGAATATCACAAAGATCATTTTTAGAAATGATCTGCGGCTTTAAGCAAAAACAAAAACATTCTTTAGAATTCATCTTAGGCTGCAGCAAAGAGGTATGTGGTTCCTTATGTAACAGTTTCCTTCCTCTCTGTGGGAGTTTTATTATTATTTCTAATTGACAGCACCCATCAACTTATTTAATATTTCTAAACTGTAAAGTTTGAAACCTCTCTGAAGTTGTATAATTTTGTCGAGTAAGGACCTTTTGTGTTTTCATTGTGTCCCATCAATCACGTTGTATAAGAAATTGTGAGAATCGTGTTTGAATGCGTTTAAAGGATGATTTAATCAGCCGAGATCACTTCCCACACAAGCACTTTGGATGTTTCCGTCTCCGGCCACAAGTGTTACCTCTGTTCCCGGGAATATTTCATTAAAGTGACTGATATTGCACATGAATAATGTAAAGCGTTATTGAGCTTGTAGTGAAATCCGTGTAAGTCTTCCTCCCCTCTATCTGCTGGCTCGATGTTGTCAGTAAGAATGAGCGCGAGGTAAAATGTAGTTACAACAGCATGTATCTTAGTTGTCAGAAAGAGAGACGCCGCCTTCAGATGTCTCCATACGTTCACGTCTCTGGGTGTTTGCCAGCCCTCAGCGCTCAATTACACATCCCATCAGAAATGCTGTCAAATGCACTTCTACGTTCTCCCATCTCTGGGAGTATATGCTGATGCTGTGGTGTCTTAAATTTGAGTTGGGGTTCTGCAGCATGGGGGAGGAGGTTATTGCTGAAGAAGGGGGGGGGGGGGGAAGGAAATTCAGCCATTTCTCAGTACTGTCACTCAAGGGAAAGAACATGTTTGCTTCAAATTCACAGCTTGCTGAATTAAGCTGGCACCAGAACAACCTCTGGAACTAATAAAGAGCGAGCAGAGTGAGGCGGATGTGCAGCTGTTCTGCTGCTTCTGAAAGGTTGCAGGTGTGAGAGGAGTCACAGCTGCTTTAAAGGCAAGAAACAAGATAAGAGTGTCTCACTTCTGCAGCCCAGGAGCCTGCGTCGTCCTTATGGAGTCTGTATGTGTAGACGTATCCCCGGCACCTGCACACACACAGACACACACACACCTTTGACCCTGAGTTCATTTTTAAGTTTAGTTTTTAGTTTTTAAGAGTAAACCCCTACTGTCACCAGTATTCCGCCTGTGGGACTCAAAAATAGGCCCGGCACACTTTCCTTTAGTTTCAGTTAACACTCACTTGGTTTGTTTTTCCCTCTGTGCTTTTATTTTCTTTTAAATGCGAGAAGATCAATAATCTCTATGACAGTAGAAAATGAGTTGGTGTGACTATTGAGGTTCCAGTAATTGCTTAAAAGAAGCAGGACAAAGCAGAAATATTGGGTTTTGTACTCACAGCACACACAAGCAGAAGACGTCCGCCACAGAGTCACTGTTGCGCACCAGGTAGCACCCGTTCCGGCCGTCCTGGGCCAGGCGCCTCTCGCCCTCCTCCTTGCCGATGGGTCCGTGGTAGACGGGCAGGTTCTCCATCACACCTCCACTCCAGATCTGCTTTTTCTGCTCCCAAGTGCCAACTCTTCCTCTCTCTCTCTCTCTCTCTCTCTCTCTCTCTCTCTCTCTCTCTCTCTCTCGTCTTAACCTCCTTCACTGCAGGTCAAGCCTGTTTGTTGTCACTGTGCCACAGACTGGGAGCTTAGGTACGAGCCCTCTCATTGGATATTCGCTTCTCGATCTTTCACACGTCTCTGGTAGCCTGAGCTCTGATTTTCCGCTCCTTCAACGTGACCCGACTCCAGCTCTGTCTAACCTCTAACCTTTACGACTCTGTGCTCGCTCCGTCTTCCTCTTTCTCTGCACTTGTCGCATGTGGGTTTGTGATTCTCTCAGGAAATGATTGTATTTTTTTTTTCAACAGGAAATAACTTCAAAGATTCTATCTGAATATGTCCACAACATTAGAAAGCACAAGAGAGGGCTAAAAAAAACTTGACAGACCTTCTCACACAGGAAAATGTACTTTATGCTTATGCAGTGACTTAGAATGTTTTCAGGTCAATTATCTCGAGACCTTTTCCTTTTTTTATCTCACAAAGAGAAGTTTACTTCCTTTGTCTGTTTACACAAAAATCGGTGAAAAAAAACTCAGTGACGAGCAACACTCAGTGGAGGAAGTTAGTCCCACATTCAAAATTCTAAGTAAACATGACGAAAGAATTATCAGAACACAGATAATAATAGGAAAATTTGACTATGACTGATATTTTATTATTATACATTTGATATTACTGTATTAATGTTGGTGTGAAAGCAGAAGTTTAATGTTGTAATTGATTGAGGTGAAACTAGCTCATAGTTAGGTTTTATTGCCAAGTAGGTTTACACATACAAGGAATTTGCTGTATTATGTTAGTGCTTAAGCATAAATATAAGTTTAAAAAATATATATAAACACTAGAAAAAAGTTGAAATATTTCCTGAAATACTGGACAGTTTTTCCTCTTTGGATCCAGAGTATTTGTTTAAATTAAACCATCTGAGGTGAAATCACATATATTTTCACATTAATTAGAACGTATTTTCTAAGTGTTATTGAAAACAATGCTGCACATCGTCTTACTTGCATATTTAAGTGACATATTTAATCGTGACGTTTCACTGCTGGAGCTTCATCGGACACATCAACCAATCACTGTTCCCACGCTCAACAACTATTTTTGTTCCAAAGTTGAATAAACTTTAGATTCCAAACTTTTCTATATATAATAATGAAATAATCGATGAGTCACTGTAGATGACAGATATTTTTTGTTGAATAAAAAGTATAAATACTAGTAAAGCATTTACCACATATAGTGAAATGTAGTGGGTACAAATACCCCAGGATTGTATTTAAGTGAAATACTTGAGTATATGTACTTGATTATTTTCCTCCACAAAACTTGAAATTTAACATAGCTAAAACATGATATATTATATAAAATACAATATATTTAGAGTATTTAGTTTAATTATATCAATAACGTGTCATTTTCACATGGTTTCATATTATGTCAGAGAAAGACATTTTAAGTTAACGTTTCCTTCGCTCTCTCGGCTCACATCTTCTCCTCACACGTCCAATTACTGTAACACACTCGTCCACGCTATAACACACGTCCACACTGTAACACACTCGTTCACACAACACACACACACGTCTTCAGTCACACTACTGCTCTGTCGTCTATGAAACATGTGTCAAGGACACCTACACCTGCTCTGTGAGCGTCAGCTGACGAGGCCGCGCACATGAACATGTGGAGCAGCATCCACCTCATCCTGCAATCTGTCCTGTCGCTGCTGTTGTGTCTCATTAAGGATCTGCTGATTAAAACATTGAAGGTTTGCTGCAGCACCATAGCATGGAGGTTTTTACCAAGATGGCGGCACAGCACCTGCTATTTTAAGCTGACCTGTGGATATCGATCCTCCTGATTTAGACTATGGCCATGACCACACAGACCACCTCCTGCAAAAGGCCCCTCAGAAAAGCAAACTGTGTTATTCCACCACTCCTATGTTTTCTCCGAGCTCACGGCTCTTATTAATGCAGCAATTGATGAAGACGTCTGTTGTTATACATTCAGAAATGGAGCCTGCATGAGTCATCAGTCTGTGTCAGAGCCATTTTTCCCTCGGCTCAAAGGGATCATGAGCGGTGGGACTCAGGGGTTCTGTCTGGTTAAGCAGCCAGGGGCGTCTAAGTCACTGCTCCTACAGCACGTTAGCGCCATCCAGAGGCAGCGTTCTGAGAATTGAACTGCGGAATGATCTCCTGCAAGGAGCCTCGAGCAGCAGTGGTGACTAATCTTTGGTGTAAGTATGAAATAGAAAAACACAAAACCACTTCAGCATTTAGACAGGAACATAAAGGATTTAGTGCGTCAGCCACTTAACCTTCTAGTGTGTTATAATCTCACAGGCCTCTCCAGCTCTCCAAAATCACACCGAACCCCATCGGCTCTCAGCTCACAGACCAGGGTCAATGCAGAATGCTGCCGATCTATACTGGACACAAATAGCAGACAGCGATACATCATTGATTAGCTGCATGGCTCCCACAGCCAACACTAGTGGCCCTGACTGGAATGCTTCATAAGGACATTAGTATGAGATTATGATATCTGGCCTTGATATGTGTGGAATCCATGTGAGGCATTCTGGGACGTGAGGAGAAAGGGGGGAGGAGAGAGAGACAGGGGGGTGGGTGAATGTCCATCTGCCAGGCCGACAGTAATCCCAGCACTCTCACTCCCAGGTGGTGGGGGGGGGGGGGCCTCAGTCCCAGCTGCTGGAGGGTGTAAGATTGGGGGAAAAGAACATACCAAGTGAAGGAAATGGGTTCACATGGGTTCCACCAAAAATCGATGCACGTGCACGCCATGTTTTAGGAGAGAGAATGTCAAACGACGAAACGGCTTCTTCAGAGAAATATATCTTGACTTTATTTCTCAGTCAGTCAATGAAATACAGTGATTTCTCTGTTTTAACTATCTTCACAGAATAATACCAAACAAATGTTAGAAGTTACAGGATTACATTTTAAATATTTTGGTCCTAAAAAGAACAGTAAAAGTAACTGGTAATAATTATCCATTTATAATATATAGCTTCATCTGATTCATCCTTTGACCTGCTCCGCCCTACAAAGCAAATTAGTTTTTACCATAAACAAATACAAGATTATATACTATTTACAATATGTATATCAATTCACAGAAAAATATAATGCATGTGAGGTTTGAGGGATATAAATCTATTAAGACCATGTGATAAATTGACCTTCTTTCCTATACACTTGATCTGTTTTTGAAAAGTTGTTTTTTATCATCCTTTTTAGAATAGAGGAGTCGATGGTGAATATCCCTTGAGCGTTTGAAGGTCTTCTGCACAATTTAAGTTATCAACTAATGGTAGATGTTGTTAGATGTTAGCGGCCAAATCAATCCACTAGTTTATTATCTCAACTGAATGAGGTGTAGCTGAATCTTGCTATGTGAGGATCAAATTAAGTTTGAGCTTTAGCAGAGACATGTTGTGACATTTCATCACCTTTGAATATAAGTTGATGTGAAAAACTCGTTAGCAAACAGTTCCTTAGCGACATTATCCTTCCTTTAAAGTCGTGTGTATTTAAGTCCACTTCACAGTCTCAGTTTGTTGTGTCCCTACCATCGCCTGAGGGAAATATCGGGCTGCTAAATGCTCCACTAGTTTCACCAGTTAGTCACTGAGTGTCTGTGAGCAGTTTGGTGCTGGAGCACGTGGTGTGGAGTTAACACAGCTGAAAACGGCACCATGAGAGCAGAGCGGGGGGGGACAGTGAAGCTGGTGGCGAAGCAGATAAACAATGAGCTGAAACTCAATAATGCCCTGTAAAGCTGCTGTCTGCGAATAATTCATCACTACAAGTGATCGCTTTCATTCTCATTTTCATTGTTTTCATTCAAAGTGGCCAAAGCAAGAGTGTAAACAATGTATTGTATTTATATTCATATCTGTTACATGTGTTTGGATGAACAGCATTAAAACAATTCAACCATTTCTCTCGACACTGTCTTTAATGTAGTAGCTTTTCTTTTTTAGTTTTGTAGGGCAGAGTTGATGTCGGCAGGGATTTCACTCAGTCAGTTACAGCACCAGCTCTGACTCACACATCCATGCTTATTGGAGTTCAGCAGTCATTTGACATACATTCTTAAGGGGTGTGAAGCCAGTGGAGGGCAGAGAACATCTCCTCTGGGGGCTGACTAAGCAGGACTAGTGGGCTCCACAATCGCCAAGTCTTTTAGGTCACTGAGTTTTCGGGAGAAGGAGCTCAGCCTGGTGCTGAAGGAGCCCCGCTTCTGGCTGTGATCTTCCCCGCGGGCCTTCAAACAAGCACACAGGCCCTTGCAGAGGCTCCCGAGGCGGCCCCGGAAATGGTTCCCGATGAAGCAGTAGAGCACAGGGTTGATGGCCGAATTAGAGAAGCCCAGGCACAGGGTGAGAGGGGTGAGGTTTTGAATGGTCCAGTTAACCCAGCAGCTGTCCAGCCATGTGTTGCTCATCAGCACATCCATTAAGGTGACGCAGTAGAAGGGAAACCAGCAGAGGAAGAAGGCCAGGACCACGGCGGCTACTGTCCACAGGACCCGCTCCAGCCCCCTGGGTCTGCCCCCACTGGAGCTGGGACTCACGCAGGGGGTCGGGGGTCTCTCTGTTTTACTGCTGTTCTCTTGGGACTTAAAAGAGGGCTTGTTGGGGGTGTGGGACAGATTCTGCATTCTTAACAGCCCTGTATCACCCAGCAAATGTCTACCAATAGCACAGTAGCAGCAGGAGATGACGAGAAGAGGGAGGATGAAGGCCAGAATGATCTTCATCCACACCAGGGTCAGATACCAAGTATGATCGGGATAGCCAATAACACAGGCCTCCACATCCAGTCCCGGGATGTAGCGTGTGTCCCTCAGAGCGAAGGTGGGGGCCGAGCAAGCACACGCCAGAACCCACACGAGGATGCACGTGAGCCGGGCACGTTTGGGGTCCCGCGAGCTCTGGGAGCGCAGCGGATGCACGATGGCCAGGTAGCGGTCCACGCTCATGGACGTGATGAAGAAGATAGACGCGTAGAGGTTGAGGTTGTGCACCGCCCCACAGATCTTGCAGGCCAGTCGGCCAAAGGGCCAGCTGTAACCCCGGGAGTAGTACACGGCCCACAGCGGCAGAGACAGCAGGAACAGCAGGTCGGACACACACAGGTTCAGCATGAAAGTGTTTGCTACGGTTCTCCTCGAGGCGCTTCCATGGGCCAACACGGACACCGCCAGGGTGTTGGCCACAGTCCCCAGCACGCAGATGATGCCGTAGATGGTCGGGATGATTGTGGTCATGGGAATGGGAGGCCAGTCTGTGCAGGGGTTGGCGGAGGGGGCAATAGAGGTGTTCAGATAGGCATTTGTGGTTAAATACGGGGAGGAGGTGGAGTTGAAAGCGGAGAGGTCTATTGGGATATCCATCATGGAACTGGCGGTACCGTTGCGTCACTCAATTTGACTTCCCTCCTCTCGGTTTTCCAAGGTCAGCTGGAAATAAAACAAAACAGGGGAGTGTTTAAAATGCGGCTGCCATTTATGGACGAAGAGAAAGTTTTCCTACATCATAATCTTTTTGTGTGCTCGAGTGTTTCTTAGCTGCCCGCCTTGATAACTAATCATAGCAATAATACATTACACCACTCTAGCAGTAATGAAATACACTCGAGGGGGTTGTAATGAGATGGCTGCTTATTGGTTTCTCAGAAGTATCTGTTTTGTTTTAATGACTGAGATTAAGTTTTTGAAACATTCATGATGAAGACGAAGAAAGTGTCACCTTAATTTCTGCTTTAACAGCTTTACAGATCACTGGAACTGATCGTATTACAGACCAGTGCAGCAGCAGAGGAGCACATTATTAAAAAGAGAGAAAAATCTGAAGCAGAGGGAAATGAAATCTTTATATAACTTTTTCCAATACAAAGAGTAACATTAGGAAGGTTGAACTAGTGGTAGAAAAGAGAAGTTATGCATCATCGAATCAACCCGGACTTAATATACAATTTCTATTTATTTGAAGAATTAATTTCACCTGGAGTTATTGGGCGTCCAGTCCGAAGATGTCTTCAGTGCTTCTTTTCGCTAAAATCCATGTCTTGACAATTGCTCCTCGACCCCTCTTAGTGAAATCTATGGTCCCGGACCATGTCATGCCTCTGTGTTTGTGAGTGTGTGTGTGGTTCGAGAAAACAGATTGGAGGCTCTGAGAAACCAGATGAGGTTGGGGGGGTCTTATAGCTCCCTGGAGCCTCAAGATTGTTGCACAAGAAGGAAGTTGCAACACGTCACACCTTCATCATTACCAAGGGGGCTGGACTTACCTGGACATAAGCCAGTCTGAAGAGAGGAAGAGAGAAAAAAATAGATTTTCATTCCACATCATTCCTCCCCTTTTTCTCTCTGTCCCAGAGTCTCTACCAGAAAAGGCCAAAACTAAGAAAACCAAGTCAAGATGTGTGTTACAGTTAAAAACCCGTGTCAGGAGCGACTGAACACATTACAACATGCCATACCTACTGATAATGACTAGGGCATCAGTTTGTCTGAGGTGTACATGTCCCCGCAGGGGCCTCTGACCGGAGGAATGGAGGCTCTGCGTTAATTAGCGGAGGCCTCGCACTTTGTGTCACAGTCGTTCTGCCAGCGGTCACATAAGCCATGGGAAATATTTACTCTGTCTCAGTGGAAGTCAAGCCAGCAGAGGAAAGGGCGGGGTGGGGGAGGTAGTCGAGGGGGAGGCACAGTGTGGAAGATGAATGAGGAGGAGGACGAGCAGATTCTGCAGGGAGTGAACGAGAAGATGAGAAGGGAAGACGGAGAGAAAGAGGAGATTCCCTCCAGTGGTTTTTCATTAAAGCCCCTGGTGTAAGTTAATGAGGGATGTGTGCAAAACTCTGAGACTGATTACATCACGGCTCCTTTGATCAACTGTGTGAGCACGCAACTCTCGCTGCGTGTGCACGTGCACGTGGGCATCGATGCTTCAATACTTGTGCAACTGCATGAACTTAATCTCAGCCTGGCAAGCATACATCGACGAAACGTAATTGCCTCTGTTTACATGTGTGTTCAATGTGTGTGTGTGTGTGTGTGTGTGTGTGCGTGTGTGTCAGCACGCACTATGCTCCATTTACTATCTATCAGGATGTGACATGTTCTAATAGTCGTGGGAAAGCTGACAGTGAGGATGACAGATGAAGGCGAGACAGACAGCAGTGGGTTTTTAGGGCCGTGAAGAAAGAGCTCTGCCCACTCGCAGAACCCGAGGACCTGGGCATGTGCTGTAGGTTGCAAAACTGTTAAAACCGGATGGTTACGCTTTCCAAAACGGAAACTTCATAATGCAGTGTTCTTCCACTGGCATGCTGGGTATGTGCAGATGTTCTCACACGCACAGAGCGAAGCCAACAACAAAAAACAGATTTCTGTGCCGACTTGTTGGCCAATAGAAATGGACGATAACAGAAACTGTCTCTGCCTCCACACTCACTCATTCACTGAACTTGAATACAACACTGAGGTGCTTGTGACATCACTACCCAACATTAGCTTCCACCTACAATATAAGTCCTGCTTACATGTCCACACATCAGGGAAACTAATCAATGCCTAAATGTATTAGTGTTAGAACTCTCTGATGGAAAGTATTCTGTGTAATACTTATATTTTAAATACATTTTTGTTATAAAACTTTTACTTAAGTATTATTTCAGCCATGTCAGCAGCATCGTTCAATCTTTAGTAACAACACTATCATGTCAAAAATGTTAATTTGTACAATACTTTGTGAATACTAATTCACAGGTACAGGTGTACTTTATGTATATTGGAAACTAGCTAATGTTAGCACGCTAGCACAATAAGGTAAAGGGTTAGCATCACTGTGAGCATGCTGCCATGCTGGTGCTCAAAACATCATTCACAGCAGCAGCTGCTAACATCCTGTAGACTTAGTCTTGTGAAGACTACTTTGACTCAACTACTTTATAACATATAACTACTTCTTCCAGCACTGCTATAATCCTGTATTGACTGTATAGAAAGTTGGACGACATGACTGCTCCCAAAAGTGAAGCCATTTAAACCCCGCCTCCTTCGTGTGACATGTACCACAGTAGAAAGTCAAAGTACACAATAATACACTTTTCTCCAAGATGGTTTCCTCTCAGTGTAGTTCTGATCACATTGATGTATGTTCAAGTCTTCATTTTGGTTTTAGTTAGTTATTTAAAGATACAAAAACAATGTCATATGTCATGATTGGCAGCGGCGACCTCGCTACCTCGGCTCCACCCCCTGATCGCTGTTTGGCACATTGGCTCCGAATGCTCAAGATGGCAGAAATCGTATCCAGGATATTTTGACTTCACCTCTGGGTAATGGGAGGAAGTGGAGAGTTTTTTGAATGCACAGTGGTGGAGAGACGCATCCATCGTTATATATACAATCAGAATGTCAGTGCTAGTGACTTCATCGGATTCTGTCTCTCTTACTTTCCCTTGTTTTATCTCAGACGTGTCTCTGTTTGTCATCCTTTGACCTCTGTCAGCACGTAGAATGACAATATCTCCCTTTATCCTAACTTCAATCAATTCAATTGGTTTGTGGAGCACATCGCTTGTTTCACTTTCTAAGGCATTGTTATACGACCAATTTCAACATCTGCCGTGGGTGTTGCATGGCCAGCGGAGTGATTAACAGTTTGAGCATGTGTGGGAGTGTGTGTGTGTACAAGCAGCAGATAAGAGGAGCAATAGAACAGAGAGCATCAACTTTCACAGCCCTTACTGGACCTTAAATATCCCAGCATTCTTCTCTCTGGATTAAAAGCATGATATTTAATTTCTTTGTCTTTATTTTTTAGTTTGTCAAAATGCTTTTTTCTTTCCTCCGCACTCATTAAACAAGATGTAATTATTATATTACTGTGGCTCTGGCTGCAACCAAAACATTGAAACAGCCCATGTGTCAGTGGTCTGCAAAACTACCAATCTAATTATTATATCTATTTCTTTTTTTAATGAAGAACACGTAAGTGTATCTGTGCTTCATTTGCAACATATTTCTGCTGAACAGATTAAACTGATTTTATCTACAGGCACAGGAAACTACGATACACACACACACACATGGAAAATAGAGGAGGATGTTGTGAACAAGTAAACATATGCAATATTCACAACACCCTTAAATGGCTTACATAATAGTTTTGTTTATGGTTTTTGCTGATAAATGTGCTATGTGTTTATTTGATAGAGGGGGTATCCTACACTAGGCAGACCCTGGGAAGATAACCACCGTGAACCAGGATCCTTCGCAAGGTCCGCTGTGGAAAATCTGGCTCCTGGGGGTGAAATGTGAAAGGTCATGAGGGATGTGAGCGACATTTCCTCTCTGCTGAACAAGTAAAAAAAAAATCTGAGAGACTTCTGGACTATATGGCAGAGTCCACTCTAACATTAGTTCCCCATCGGTTCTCAGGACACTGCCAGAGCTGCAGCTCGTGTGGGACACTCTGAGGAGCGAGGGCCCCATATGTGGAGGGGACCCTTGAGAGAGGTGAGACGAGGCTATACTTAGTGACACGTCGTGCCTCTACGCTGGCCCTCAGCTTATAGCAACAACATATAACAAGCTGTGGAAAGAACAGATTGCACAGATTTCCAGCGTTTCGTAACTCTGTTCTATTTTTGAACTGAGACAATATGTGCCATGTGGTTTTATTAACACTGTTGGTGGATAATGACTCAAGCTCACTGAGTTTTTACTGGAGTTTTTTTTTTTTTTTTCAGCATTTGGCACTGTTTTTCAAAAGAATGTTTTTAAATAAATTAAAAAAACACATGAACCCACATCTTTCCCCAACCCTTCAACTGAAAGCAGCAACACAATCTGTGGCTCTGATGCTGCAGGACGCCTGGTTCCCATATGTGTGTTTTTCCTCTATGTACAACAGGAAGGACGACGAAAAAATAACTGATGTCTAATGTGATTCTGGAGGGGTCACGACTCCCGTCAGCCTCATGCAGAGTTTATGAGGTCCAGGGAGCTCTGGTTCCTCTGAGGAGTAGTAAAGAGGCTGTAAAGATGTTTACAGATAGCCCCGTCCCTCGGCACAAACTGTGTGCTCACAGAAATAAGCAAAAACATGTGGAACCCCCAAAAAAAACATGGGATTAGATTTGACCATCATTTTTTTTTACTCTACTGAACAAAGCAGTTCTTATTTAAATCAGTACATTTCTGCCTTGGCTCAAATGAAAAAGGTCAACTGTAGACCGACCTGAGTCAATGCTGGAGACTCAGTGAATCTGTGAGTTCGCACAACAGTCCGTTTATATAAATACTAATGACAGCACAGGCTCACAATGTGAACATGCTGATGGGTAGCAGATGTAGCGTTAACATCGGTGTAGCGCATCGCCATAGTAACACTAGCAGAAAAAAACCCATAACAGCTGAGGATAACCAATGTATTTACAAAATCTAATTAAATCTTGATCAGATGGTGTTAAAATGAATTCTCACAATAAATGAAAAAATGAGTAAAAAAATCAGTGGATTCATCTGGAAACCACATGTCACATTTGTGCATGTGTGTATGTGACATTATCATTGCACATTCATACATTCTTTCACACATTTATTGTCACTCTCACATATGTACATGCTTTAGTTAAGTAGGTTCATATGTGACATATGTGAAAGTACTTTACACTAATGAGTGTTAAGAATGTTAGAGTGACATCATAAATGTGTGAAAGGAGAACATATGGATGAGAGGCAAAGAGTATGTCCTATACAAAGTCAACAACATACTTTCCCCCCCCAATATAATGAAATAGAGCATTGACAGTTGGAGCACAGCTCACTACAGGGCTGTTCAATATTTCTGGGAGGATTTAAAGTTTCAGCTGTCGGTCGTGATATGAGAGAGACCTTCAACTATGATGTGCAATGTTTGAAAAACAGTTTCTCCCTGGGAATCTTTCAATTGGACATTTTGAATGAACATCATTGGATTCATTTGTATGATTTAAAGGGGACATAGCATGCACATTTTACCACAAGTTGATATGGTTCCTTGGGGTCTTAATGAAATGTCTGTAACATACTTTGGTCAAAATACCACAAGGATCATATAAAACAGCACCCTTTTTACCCTGTATAAAACCGCCCTCCACAGAGTGACCTGTTTTGAGTGCCTGTTCCTTTAAATGCTAATGAGCCAGCTCCCCCCTCCCCCCTCTCCCCCCATGATTTTAAACGATATAAATTACATATTTTATATGATATAAATTATCAAATATGCATCCCATACTTTGTATTCCCCTTGTTGTCCTGGAGTTTTCATTTTCCCAATCACATAATTAAATGTCCCCCTCTGCCCATCCACTACAAGCACACAAGCAGACAGACAGAGAGAGAAAGAGAGGGGTGGGGGGGGCTATGAAGACCATCATTTACCCCCGAACCCCGACATTCAACGGGTACAACAACAAGCGGAGAAAGCAGAATCGCGGGCTGACCTTATATATACAGTCTATGGGGCTGACCAGCGGAGAAATGAGGGGAGATGAGGTGGGGGGTGGGCCAAGACCATGTAGGGAGACTTCCAGTTCCTTGTTACGACACAATACACAGGAAGCGCAATCGAGTCGCTCAAGCATGACGTTTCTGACTTAGAGGAACTATAACAAAACGCGCGAGTGTTTTTTCCCCAGAGTTTTTGGGTTGGTAGACATGCCAGATACCCACATTAACCTGTAGAAGCACTAACAAAGTGGAATTTGCATGCTATGTCCCCTTTAATACTTTTTTTTCACTTTTCAAAAATATCTTACAGTAATGTTGATAATTCTTAAAGCGAAACATTCAGACCCTTGCTGTGGCCGTCCAGACTGTGGTCAGTTGCATCCTCTTTGCTTTATTTACCTTTGAGATGTGTCTGGAGTCCACCTGTGGATCTGTATAGAGCGACACTCTGTGTATGGTCCCACAATTCACAAGACAACACAAATCCCAGAAAATATAGATTTATTCTGACTTCTTAAAATGAACAAGTGAAGACGAAGTTTGATTCAACAAAACAGAACAGCATCAGTCCATCTTGTAAATGATACCATCACATGTGCAGTAATTCCAGCAAGCCAATGCCGTGGGCTAAATTACAATAAATAAAAGCACCATGCACTCGTGACTGTAGAAGCTGCAGCACAAAAAGCCAGTTATAGTTAAAGACACAAACAGAGAGAAATGTTCTCAATCTGCCATCTGTGAACTAAAAGACTTGTAAATAGTTGTGGGTGTATATTTTTTCCAGGTTTCGGTCCTTCCACATAAACCGCCTGCCACGGCTCGCTGCTATTTGCAATGCAAATGTACTTGGCTGTTATCTGTGGAATTATTAACGAAGTAGGCAGAAGAACTGAGGATGGAAATATTGATGAAAAACTTCCCTTACTAGGCTCGCTTGCAAAATGCCAATTTACACTGCATAATGTTACAGAGTGTTTGTCGGTCTGCTTGAGACGGCAGTGTGGGAATGAGGTTTTCTCCTGAGGCCAACGCTGGTGTCTCAGCTGCGTGTGCTGTACAGGTCTTCATCCTCCGGGTTGGATTGGCCGAAGTCCATCAGAGAAGGGTCTGGCTTGAAACCAGAGCCCCCTGGAGGGCAACAAGAGAAATGCAACACAGGATTACAACATGTATAATTTTATGGGGATGGAGCTGATCCCCTTACTGAGAGTGACAATAAATGCATTAGTAGATTAAATTTAAGAATAAAGAATGAAAAGCCATAGTGTGCTATCAAAGGTTCTGTGAGCACACAACACTGGTTGAACTGCTGCTCAGGAAATGGAAAGTTTACAGGAAAACCACATCTCCTATGACAATTATCTGAACTCACCTACAAGTGCTGGGTCTTGTACTTTGGGAGGTTGTGCACTTTCCAGGTACAGATATGAGATAAAATTATTTCTATTAATTTTCTTTGAATATGTGTGGAATTAGTTTTGCACCACAGGTCTAAGCTGCTCAAAAGAATAAAATTAATAAAAGGGATAAATGATAAACCCTGTGTTCAGTTTCTTCAATTTGTGCACACTGATGCATTTGTGGGAACATGAGGATTTCTGATAGGGACTTCTGACTTAAAATAAAAAAGATACGGAAGCAAAGTGTTAAGACGACATAATAAGAATATTGTTTTTATTTAAATCCACCAAATTATAGCACGGATTAGACTTAAAATCATAAAACAGAAAACTATAACCTGTGTTATAAGCTGCCTGTAATAAAGGGACTCTGAGCTGGGTAAAAAGCCAACAACATGAAAGCCCTACTTGACTATTAACATATAATTTGCATGCAGAAATCATTATACAAACAGTTTATCAGCCTTAGAGCAGTTTAAATCTCATATCTAATCTCCCAACCAACCTGCCTTCTCTGAATACTAATACATTAATACTATGAACTAAATCATTTATAAATCAATAAACACATTCTGGTCTTCCAGTAGTTTTATTATTCACCAGTTAAAAAGCATGAATATTTATCAATAGATTTGGACATTCTGAATGGAGGACATGAGCCGCAACATACAACAGGGAGTTTATTTAGATTAGCCAGTGTATTGTAACAGGGGTTATTCATCCTACACAACAACCGACGTGTTTGTTTGGCTGAAAGATGAGATGTAAGAGTTCAACTGCTTTAGAATGGACTCGTGTACCTGCCCACTGATAACCTCATTATCAAACAAGAGCTCATTATAAAGTCTGGATAGCTAGAACTTTTTCACAGTACCTTTGCTTGGTTCTGCGGCAGGCTGTTCAGGAGGAGGGGGGGTCTCCTCCACAGCAGCAGCTGGTGGCTGGTCGGCTACCTCTGGTTGAGCAGTGGACTCAGGCTCAGCTGATTCAATGACTGGCCCTGTGGAGATGTCAAAATACAGCCGGGGGTCAGCAGCAAGGTCCTGAACTGATGTGTTTATAAAAGATATTGTGACTTCAGACTAATATTTAAAGTTTAAATATCTAAAATAGTTAAATGCAGTTTACAAAGTTAACATCTTGGATTTAACAACAAATAATAGCATTAAATTGTTCGGTCCTCAAAATGAGTGACAGATGCCCAAAACCTTTTTTCCATAACAGCTAAGACCGTGTGCAACATATGTGTGATTCTCTCTTTTCAGCTTGATGAGACGTGTGCGTCCATGATGTCATTATTTTTAAGACTGTTGAACTATATCTTGATTCCCTGAAATACTTGTGGTAAAGGCTTTAAAAAAAATAGCATTTCAGACAATGGCTGACGACCTCAGTGATGGGAGCCATATTGAGGCCGAGTACAGCAGTGTTTTCCATTGACAATAATGACCCAGACAATTTGTCTGCTGACCAAGGCGCAGTTGGACGTGTTGGAGGAGGAGAGCGAAGAAGAATTGCCAGATTTTTGCCATGATTAACATTGAACGCCAAATGTTTAGGCTGTCAAATGTTTGTTATTTCATGTCATATCTGCTTCAAAGGCAGCGAAATAAAGGTTTTTGTCTGTCAGCTCTTCATGAAACCGTCTGGTTTTAGGTGGTTGTTATTAAACAATACCACCTCTGTACCAACAGTGATTTTCAGGAAGAATAATTTTGGCATCATCATTTCACACTGTAAGGCAGAATACCTGCTGGCTCATCTGAGGCCTTAAGAGCCGGTGGTTCTTCAGTGGAAGGATCAGCCTCAACGTCAGCAGACTGGACAGGGGCAGCTTCTACCGTCTCTGGTTCTACGCTCGCCGTGGACTCGGCTGGGCTTGCTTCATTTGAGACATCCTCTGGTGCTTGTTTTGTGTCCGATGGCTCTTTGCTTTCAACAGGGGCGAGTAGTTCTTCAGAGGAAGGAGCAACCTCGCCCTCTGCAGACTGGACTGGGAAAGCCTCTCCCGTCTCTGGCTCTATGCTCCCCGTGGACTCAGCTGGGCTTGCTTCATTTGAGACCTCATCTGGGGCTTGTTTTGTATTTGATGGCGCTTCGTTTTCAACAGAGGCAGGTAGTTCCTCGGAGGGAGGAGCGGCTTCGGTTTCTGCCGGCACTAAATGTACCACAGGATCTGGACAGGAGAGGAAACACAGCACATCATCAGTGCAAGCCCTTGTGTGACTTGTGTGTGAAACAGAGATGGAGACAGAAACACAAGCACACAGATCAATATCTACAATACCTGTGTTTGTCTCTGTCGGGGCCTGGTCGGGGGAGATCTCTGTGAGTGTTACAGATGATGCCTCTTTTGTTATGACAGCAGCGATGGGTTCATCAGAGGAAGGAACAGACTCTGCTGATTCCACCTCTGTTTCTGGTATCGTGGCACTTTGGGATGAGCTGCTGTCTGTGGTGGAGCTGACCTCCAAAGCTTCGACCACTGCAGACTCTGGACTGGACACTGTGGCAGACTGACACAATGCACAACACAGTATAGACTTTATTTTCAAAAGTACAAAACCTCTCAGGGACTATGTACAACACAATGTTCGAAAACAAAGTGCTGGGAAAGGAAATAGAATATCATCTACTGAGAAACAGAAGGGATTTTTTTTTTTTAAAGCAAATTATGCAAATAGAAAAACAACTCAGTGGGAAGTGTTACCGTTAAATGGGTCGAGCGGATGTTTTAGTTTTAGTCACACACAGTAAAACAGCTTAACAATAGTTTCTATATTAAACAGCAGTTGCACCCATACATGACAATGAAAATACATCTGTTGAATATGATAGTTCACCTCTGGCTGTGAAGCACTGATCTCTTTGGCGACAGGCTCCTGAGGCTTTGGGGTGAGCAGTGAAGACACAGCAGCACTGCTCCACTGCCCTGCAGCGTAAACCTTCCTACCCGTCACCTTGGGAGTAAAAAACAAAATTACAGCATTAAGCTCTGAAAATAATGAGGTTTGTATCTGCAACTGATATTAAACAAAATGTCAGAATTTAAAAAAAGTAGTTACCTTAATCACAGCCACTGCTTGGGCTGGGTAACACACTGACGTTCCTGCGCTCATCAAGCCCAGTGGAACAGCGATCCTCTTGAAACGAGAGCCTGAAATGAAGTTTTACATAGAGGACAGGCAATCAATCAAACTTGACACTGATTAGATAATGAAGGACAACTTCATCCAAGGCTGCTGCATTCACAATGGTCAAACACACAAACACACAGCTCAATTGTATCTTAGCTCAATAAGACCCTTTTCAGAATCCAGTCTGGAGTTGAGTGCCAGCTGAACATTTCCAAGCTTTAGTAACAGCTGCCTATGTTTTGAATGGAAACTTAATTTAATGACATTACTGTTTAAATTGAATTTAACTGACACAGAGAGGGAAGACCAATAAGTGCCTATAGAAAACTGAAATTAAAACTTTGCTCCTGATGTGTTTCACTTCATTCTTTGCTTTATCAGTAAGTTCAGTTGCAAACTTTGGTCTGTGAATGCTGATCACCACTTACGAACCAGTGTCGGCTGACTCATATGAATCAGTTAAATGCACATCAGACAGACCAGTCATATTTGAACCTGCATTATGAAACAGGTTTTATTACCTTCGCCAAGGAGGTTATATTTTCATCTTGTTTCATTTGTTTGTCTGATAGTTAGCAGCATTACACAACAACTAATAAATGGATTACCATGAAACTATATTTAGGGGACTGATATCTCTGAGTGTGTACAATTTGGTGCAGCTTCATTCAATTTAAGGAAACTGATTGGGCTCTACTGAAAGCTGCTTTAGTATTATACAAAGTTAATGTGTGATTCATGACTGTATGAGGTTGCAAGGAATCATCAAAATATGGCATTATAGAACAGGACATTATTTTGTTTAAGCATCTGTTTGGAGGAGTCTTTATGAGCTGTCATAAAGACTGTAAACTGTACAAATACTTAATTTACTATGTACAGCAGTTACACTTCCAAATGTCATATAAGCTATAGCAGCAATGAGCCGTCCTTCATGCTACTATGATATAATAATGATATTGCAAAAGACTTGTGGCAGTTCCTGTTATTCTTTAATTAATTCAAATACATCACTGAAACATCTAAATACTACATACTGACAATTTGTATATCTGATGGTGTAAATTCTTACAAAACTATTTATTATTCCTCTTTCTACAGTGGAACAAAGGGAAATATTAGAGGATTGTCAAGGAGAAGAAACAAATGTCTTTGATCATTAAAGATGTTCTGCATAGGGGTGGGGGCGTCAGAACTTTGATACTCTGAGCAGCAACAAAATTGCATATGTAGCTCTGAGAATAGAAGGCTTTGTAGGATTTATTTGTCTTTTTCAATTTTACTTAACTCTGATTTTGATTGTTGTATGATAATTCAGATTTATTATTTTAAATGAAAACAATTGTAGGACACATGTTTATACTCAGCAACTTAGGAAACAGAAAAGATAACTAATAAAACTGACATCTCATATTGACACTAGTACTGAAAATGTAAACAATAGCAAGGTTTTTAAAACTGTTTTGTTAGTGAGTAAAAATAATTGTTCCCAGCAGGTCTAAAGTGTTTGTGATGTAGTGACAGGTTGTCAGGTTACCTTTCCGCGCCAAGAACATGCCAAGCAGGCCAGCCATAGTGATGGTGCCAAATCTGGGTAGAAAACCTGGGGGAGGGTCTTTCAGGTAATAGAATACATCTGGGAAACAGGTGACACAGGAACAGGCCTTACATTCAGTTTGTGAGACAATTAGTGTTAGGCAATAAAACAATATCAATAATTATTGCAATACAACAGAAATATAACAAAATTTCAATATATATCTATATAATGATTATACATTGTACAAGCACATTGAGGAGGTATAACACATAATTGATCCAACTCCGATTTGTCAAATGTTTCTGATTTGTGTTAATAAGTGTTAATCATGCTCTGCTCATAAAGACGAGTTCAAAACCACAACCTTCACTCAGGAGCAAAGATCAGTCTTTAAACTAAAAGGAAATGATAGTGTGACATTTATAATGATGATTACCAACATCGACTGATAGGAACATTTTAATCTTGATATAGTCCTAATGCCAACAAAAAAGACATTAGGGCACCAAAAACTTTTGTACAAATGTGCAAAAACTAATTTCACAAATTTGACTATATTATTATTAAATGCTTTGTTAGGATCTGAGTTTCATGGGGGGAGAGAATCTTAGCTATAGATGAAACCTTGAGGGTACTGAAGCGACCTACTGTTGGCTCACCTTGTCCTGAATGATATAGATTAACACTTTGTCTTTTCACAGACACACAGGCACCCTGCAGGAAACAAAAAAAACATTGTGTCAAGAAAGCTTCCATCTAGACAACACAGACACATCTGAGTCAGTGTGAAGTGCACCCCCCTCGTCTTACACATTATCAAACTGTCAAATCTCCTGTCAGAAAAACGTGCAGCAGCTATTTCCTGTCTGATTCCTCAACTTTCCCTTTTGCAAAATCATAACTGCACAGAGCACAGGCAGCACATAGGATTTTGCTCTCCAACCGCAAAGAAATGGAACAAAAACATGTGTTGTAAATCTAACATGAAGGTGCACAAGACCGCTTAGATACGTTTTAGCTGTTGTTCCATTCATGTAACACTTATTCATATCGTTAAAAGGGAGGATCTGTTTGTGTTATGTGTTAGACAGAATGTGAGAGTATGAATTACTTCTATCAAGTGTTGTCTGTTATATTTAATAAATTCTTTAAATATATTTAGATACACAGCCAACTATAAATACCTTTACAGCCTGGGCAAATGGCAGCATGCCCTCTCTGGCTGCAGTTAACCCACTCTCGATAATGCCCGGGCTCTCAGGAACAAACTGAACCTCAGCGGACTGTGACAGCGGGGTGTAGATGTTCAGCTGGGGACAGAGGCAGAGTTACAGAGTCAGCATGTTGTAATATGCAACAGTTCAGTGACTGGCACCAGGCACTCTCGTAAAACAAATCTCCTGACGGTTTGATTCGGCCATTACCTTTTCTCGAGTGACCAGACCATCAGCGGGGGCTTCACTCACAGTGTACACACGGATGGAGGCTATTCCCAGCACCGCCGGGACGGCCACCATCACCACCTACATCACACAATAACAATACACACCTTGAGTTTAGTATCGATCAGCTCATAGAAACATGTCAGAGGAGGGATCAAATATAACCTCCATTAACATAAGTACCAAAACCACAATATGAAAGTATGAGTGAGGGTAAATTAGTCTTTATGCAATGGTGCCACGCGTCCAATATGTTGTTATATAATTATATGTTAACTTTATGGACTCATTATTTGAATCATTGACATGGAGGCTACATGTGGCAGGAGGTTAACCTTGAGCTTCTACTACTGGTTTTGTGTACCTTTGGGTATTTCAAATAATGGAGCGTGTCATTAAATATAAGTTTAACTATACCTGTAAGTATATGTAACATTAATGGAGTAGAATGTACTATACATTGGACTTAGAACAGTATGAGTACATATATTAATCTACTTGTCAGCACAGACATGGAAATATGTATCAGTGCTGGTTAGCATAAATGATTAGCATCATTACAGTGTGTGGAATAGGGGCTGTTTAACTTGCAGCTAAACTAAGCTAACCTCCACTGTAACGTCGCAGGCACAGTATTGACACTCTCTCGTTTATCTACCGAGACAAATGCTAATATCCATCAGCTGCCACACAACCTTAAGAGACTGTCAAGCTAATGGAGGGAGAGCTGCACACACGCAGCAGCACAGCAGCTCTGCACAGTTAGCTCTGACTCTCTGAACGAGGCTAACACACTGGACGCTCAGTTAGCAAAGCGGGGCTCATGCAGTTTCAAAGCGCGGACAGCGACAGTCAGCTCAGCTCTACATTCACGGCCCCGGAGCAGGTAACGTTACACATTCACTGACAATATACACGACAAAGTGTAGCATGCAGAACTTTGCAGAGGAAAAGTCAAGCATTTATTCACCTTGGCCGCCATGACAGCGCTCCTCCTTCTTCTTTGGGCTCCGGTGACCAGCTTCACTGCTCTGTGTCCAAACCACGGTTACATACCGCCACCTAACGGCCCGAGGAGGCAGCTGCACCGGTTTGGTGTTGATCTGAACACTACGTTCACAAGCTCTCAGAACACTGTAGGTGATGACTTTTGTTTAATGAATACATCTATATCTATATATTTATATATGAATAACAGCATCCCCACACGTGAAGCATTTATTAAGAAAACACATTGGTTTATTAGAGGTAAGGAAATTACCCAGAGGCCTCCGACCTGAACGGGCTCCAAAAGCTCCATGTTCATTGCAAGTCTGATTGGTTTGGTATAATCTGACGTACAGACATTTTCTTCTGGATATAGTACCACATAATCTGATATTATCAAGCCAATGTCTTGTAGAGGGCGCTGTGTTAAAATAAAGCATGTTGTGATCCTGAATGAAGGTCAAACAGATTAACACAAACTAACCCAAAACCCCACATTAAGTATCGCTCGTAACACAGAGCCCTGTTTGTTATTGAGTCAGTGGGAAATTGGAAACAATAGCACTCACACACACTGCACAGAGAACTGAGGTAAATAGCTGGATGGTCGGAAACGTTTGGCCCAACAAATCATTTTTGAACCACAACCTCTAAATGTGAGTGGTTGTTAATAAGCATCAACTGTGGGATTTACTGGTGTACCCATTCAGCCTGCACCTTCCACCCAAACCAGCTATGGGTGCCATGAATATGTAGAGAGGTGTTTCAGTTGTCATAGTGGTTTTTCTTAGGTAGATGCTAATAAAGAGAGCAGGTACAGGTTCAGTTTTCTCAGAGGTATATTTTACACACAATCTGAATAGAACATACTGTACGGGCCCCCCGTGTTATGGGGTGACCCCTGCCCGTCATTTGAAATCTGCTACTTTGTCTCCTTCAATAAAAACAATGCAATGCTGTTTCAGTGAATACAAGAACATGTACACATAAACAGAACAAAGCTCATAGTGCAGAGGATTCAGTTTATTGAAGTCAAAGTTTAACAACTTAAGTTTACAATCTGTATTTTTTGTAATATATATTCATATATATGAAACCAAAAAAAGGCTACTTTAGGAAGAATAAATGTCATTTTCTTTCTTTTTTTTAATATCATCGTCAGTTTTAATGTACAGAATAACAGTAAGCTAATATTATCCTTGAAAAAGAGCAATATGTTCCTTTTTTAATGTCGCAGTGCAACTTACATCTTACACACCTGTGCAATGTACCATGAGGTGTACACCCCTGAAAGAACACACAGTGGAATCTCCCTTTTCGGCCTGTTTCTGCAGGTCTACACACACAAAGGTCTGGGAGGGATTACACAGTCTGTGCCTACAAATCATAACTCAAATAGCTCCATAATCTACAGTATGTCGCCTGCTCAGCGGAGCAGCGGTTGGCAAAAAAGAAGAGATGAGAATCGGAGGGAGGTCTGCAGACTAAAACTCTATCATGGCTCCTCTACAGCTGTGTGTGTATAGGATCGCCAGTATTGTCAGTCCATCGTTGCCCAAGAGAGGGTTGGGAGGCACAGGGAAAGTGCTTGCATCGTTTAGTTTCCTTTGTGGTACTCTCAAATTAACTGTTGAAATAAAAAGCATGAGCTATAACTTTGAAGGGAGTGTTATATTTCACAACAGTGAGACGGGATGAAAAACCAGAACCTACACTCAAAGACCGACAGTAAAAGATGAAGAATAAGTACAGATAGTGCTGGATGCAGCAGGTGCTACGCATGTCTCTCAGAGTCTTCGACACTGGGGGGCACCGTTGAGTCCTTGGCCTGATATTGCAGATGAAATGATTCATCCGAGTTTCACAGACATTACAGACCAATTAATGTAGATGTCTTTGACCGCCCAGTGTCAACCATATGCTAGGAGGGAATGTCAAAAAAAGCTTCTGTTTTTAGAAGCAACTGCACTGTCTACTCTCAGTAAGATTCCTGAGACCTTTGTGGTTGTCTCTCTATGTAAACCATAGACTTTATATACAGTCTATGATGTAAACCAAAACAGTTAACTGAAGGTTAGATGCTGAGTAGGGTTCTGCATTAGATCGAACAACTGAGCAGCAGCAGTGCCTCCCTCAGTTATTGTACAGTTTGTGTCTTCAAACACCATCTAATGATGACAATACTTCAAACCTACGAACATATATTTAAATTCATTCTTCAACAGTACCTTTGCATGTATCATGCGCTACAAGTCTAATTATCTTGCAATCGTGAAAGGAAGATTGAAAAAAATAACTAATGACCCACGATAGTTTACCCTGTCCAATCAGATCAGTCCCAGGCCTTTTCTCATGCAACACATCACCAGGAGAGGATGATGTAACCCAGTACAAACTGTCAGTCAACTGTGACTGTGGTTGTTGTTGTTGTTGTTGTTGTTGTTGTTTTTGTTGTTGTTTGCCTCCTAGTTGTTCATCTGCTAAACACCCTGCACCTACAGAGTGAAGAGGGGGACACTGCAAAACCTTGGCATAGAATACATCATACTTTACATTATATCTATGACACAAAACGTAAATAGATTTATATATTCTTCTATGTTTAAATATATTTGTAGACTGTACACAAATCTTTAGAAAATGAGACGGCAAATGCTTTTTACCTGATATTTTGAACAGCAATGGTAAAGAGGCCGATGAGACATAGACCCTGTGATGCAGCCAATGAGATATAGAGATGTAGAAAGTGCATTCTTTGTAGTGAGTGACTCCTTTGAAAAGAACTCTCTAGCTCTTGCATTCGCTGTTTACAAAAAGAAAAAGAAAGAGAAAAATGAAAAAAAACAAATTGTTTTGCACCCACGCAAATACATACTCTCCCGTCTTCCCTCCGCTACCTCTAGAAGCATATCACAGTGGTAGTGGAACGCAAACATTTACATCAGTATACACAGCAGTATACATATACACAAGTCTTTGAGGACTGGAGAGAGAGAGAGAAGAAACAAAAGATGGGACGAAAATTAAGAAAAGAGGAGGAGACGGAGAGAAACACAGAGAGAGAGGGAGACAGAATGCCAACTACAATCGTAGAATTGCACTCTATCAGAGGAGCCTCCTTCTGCAGATAAAATTGTGTGTCTTTTGTAACAGTTCACAGTTTGAAATAGTGTGCATCAAGCCGGGACAACGTAGCTTCTCAGCGCTCGTGACACTCGTTAACATCGGCTAAAACAGACATACCAGCATCGATGGCTACCTTTCACAGTCTTATACCAAAGTCACTATGTCACTGCCCTTACTTCCACCCCACACTGTTCCATCACATCAGCCTGGAGTAACAGTAAGGTCCCAGTAAATGAGTGAGATATGCAGCGAGAGAAAAATTGAATAAAACAAAACGTCAGAGAGAGAAAGGGGGAGAACTGGTGGCTCTGGGTGCAAAGTTCATCAGTACAAAAGTACAGTGCTGTGGTGAAAAGGATTCTCCTCTGTATTGCTGCTACATAGCTCCCCCTGCCCCCTAAAATCAACCGGAAGAAAATAGCGTAACCAATACAAAGGAACGGACGTGTTTAAAAAGTCTCCTTTTTTTCCCATTTTGCTCGACAAGCGTGTGGAGTTTATGCTGAGTTCCATAGACAAAGGAAGATTAATGCTTTCTGTTCAGGCATGCAATAGGCACCCTGTGGGGTCCTCAAGATTATCAAAAGTTCATACACGCAGGTCTCAGACTGTTCCCTCTATGATATTTACACATCTTACAATGTGTGTTCCTGTGTGTGTTTGTGTGTGAGTGCGTGTTCAGAGTTGTGATCAGGGGAGAGGGTTTGGGTGAAGTAAAGCTCTGTGGTGTGTGTGTGCCTGTGTGCGTGTATGTATGTGTGTGTTTGTGTGTGTGTGTATCAGTTCAGTCTTTGCTTCTCTTCTCTTTCTCACACGTGTGTCTCAATGAAGGAGTGTGTGTGGGTCATAAGCGGTGCGGCCAGCGGGGAGAGCTCGTCCTGGCCGTTGGTGCCGGGGCTGAGCTGGCAGATGTCTGAGTAGAGGTCGCTGTGCCACTGCTTCCACTCTCTGAAGGTCTGGGAGCACAGGCCAGGGTCCTCCAGGAGGGCACAGATCACCGCCAGCTCCGACTCTTTGGCCTGCGGGAGAGCAAAGAGACACCAGGGGGATTACTGCGCTGAGTCCTCACACACCTAATTCTTCCTTAAATCCCCAAATCGTTGCTGTGTTTTGTGACAGAATCTCATCTCTTTGTGCTACCTTCAAGGTGCTGCGGAGGGCTCGCACCCGGTGTAGCCTGTCGTTGAGCAGTGGGTCCCTGGCTCGCTGGGTGAAACAGCGTCGAAGCTCTTGCCTGCTACAAGGTCTGGGGTCTCCTAGGGCCGTCACGTTAGCTTGCTCCAGGGCCCGGTAGAGCTGCTCTAGACCATCTAAAGACTCTGGCTCGCGGCCCTCTGACACCCGCCGCTCCCTTCCTTCTGACACCCTCCTCTCTCTGCTCTCAACTCTCAACTCCCGCAGGTCTGAGACAGCCAGGAGACAACCAGTAAGAGTCGGATTCATAACGTACATGGTGTGGTTTAATACTAACAGAAATACTACTGCTACTACTACCACTACTACTGCTGCCATACTACTACTAATAATAATACTACTACTACTAATACTACTACTTTACCAAAAGTGGCATTTTACAGCAAATTTCAAATAAAAACATTTTTAGCAAATTAACCCCTTAAAAAAGTAAATTTACTTGGATAATTGAACTTTACTTCATTTTCTACCAATTCTTACCACTTAATGATTCTATACCACCACTACAACAACAAATATTTCAGATATAATTACATTGCAGATTAAACGTTTTCAGATTGCTTCCTCATTGTTTGTGGCCCTACAGCTTTTGGTTTACCCAACATGTAAAAATGAAGTAAAGTCATATTCTTTCCCTTTGTGAATTTGGCTTGGACATTTGATCATGATATCAAAACACAGAACTGACCATATAGATTATTGTTATGTCAGATGAGTAGAATAATAAACGTATATGGTCTGTGTACCTTTTATTAAATGTCACTCACAATCAAAAAATGTACAGTATCTTGTACTTCTTGTTGATGCAATTCTCAGCAATCATCATAGACATATTTGGGATTTTTGAAGAATTAGTGTTGTGCAAAAACCAATCATAGAAACAGAGCACATGTATACTAACATATGTTATTGTATTTAACCCTGTTTTACATCTGATTTGTCTGAGCTGACCTGTGAAACGTGTCATCAGTTCAAAATCATGTTTATCAGCTGCATTCATCAAATGAGCTGATGAGATATAAGCTACGGTCTGAGCTGCTAAAGAGGGACACGTGGTTTCCAGGGACCACAAGTGATTTTACATATAACAAGATGATCAGCTTGTAACAGACGATTCACTACTGTTCTTTAAGTGGTTAAACTACTTAAAGAACAGTAGTGAACCTAAACTGCAAAATATATTAAGTAATTCAAATTCACTGCAACAATAAAATACATCTCACAAGTTGATGCATCAGTAATAATAATCTGCTGATGTAATATTAAATACTATAAGACTCATCCATATAGTACTTATTTACTTATAATGGATCATGTCAGGGGTGTGGTTAGTATGCAGTACATACTGTATGCAGGGAATCTTAATGGTTCTGAACTGATTTGTCTCTTAAAGGTTGGTTCTTTCTGTGTGTGCTACTGCTCCTCTCTTTGCACTGTATAATTGAGTGTAATTGTCTTACCCTCCTCACCCTCGAGCACGTCTGCAGCCTGCCCCTCTGCCTCTTCATCCTCGCTCCTCTCCTCCATATGAACTGAGGTGTGCAGCAGCTTTCCTGGCATCGGGTCCCTGTTCCTGGGCAGACTCTGACTCCGCTGCTTGTGAGAGCGCCGGTGCGTGTGGCTGTGTGTGTGTGGCCCCCGGTCCAGAGGGAAAGGCCCGTCCCGTTCCCTGTCCCTCTCTGCGGCGTGGTGTCTCCGTACGGGCAGCGTGGCCTGCCTGCGTCTCTCCGGGGACATGCCCTGTCTGCCCAGCCCCCCGTAGACCCCCATGTCTCCCGCCATGCTCCCCATTAGGCCTCCGTAGTCACCCTCCCCGGGCGCCGTCTGGAGGAAGTGCAGACCCGCACTGGTCAGAGGGGTCTCGATGAGGTCCTGCCAGGAGCGACGCTCACGATGGGTGGAGCGGCAGCCGGACGAGTGTGTACTGGTGCTGCCCGTGCCCGTGCCCATGCCCATCCCGTCTCCACGCTGGTCCTCAGCTGAGGAGTGGGAGTGGGTGGACTCGCTGGAGAAGTGCCGGCCATGCTTGGGTTCTGGGAAGGGGCTAGAGGAGTTGACCTGGAGAGGGAGAGGGGAGGTGGAAGAGACCATCTGTGGCGGGATGGGGGAGGTGGAGGCACTCATTGGTGGAGGCAGTGGGGACGGAGTGGAGCGCATGAGGCTCATGGAGCTGACGGAGCGGGGCAACTGGTCATAACTGTGGAGGAGGTTGACCTGAAGGGCCGAGGGTGAGTGAGGGTGGACGGTATGGGTCAGGAGGGAGAGCAGTGAGGAGGGATGGGTAAGATGGGTAATGGCGGTGACCCGCAAAACGAGGAGGAGGAGGAGGAGGAGGAGGAGGAGGAAGAATAGTCGACAGAAGAAGAAAGGACAGGAAAGCATAGAGGGCAGAGAGAGACCAAAAAATGAGAGCAACAAAGCGATGAGATGGCAGAGTGACATGACTGATGCATGGTCCAGCTGGGAAACATCATACCAATGCTCCCATACATGTTTGAACAATGTTACACACACCGGTGGGATTCTACTCCACAACATTTAAATATAACTATAAAGTAACAAATATATAACTATATTATATTTAAAAGATGTTTAATAATTTGACGTGAAAACTCACTGTTGAGGAAACACCTAAGGTGGCAGAGACTTCTCCATTAATTAATAAGTGTAGCATAATCTGCAGCATTCTTTATTAATATGACCGACACTGTACTGTTTTTGTGTTGACAAAATATACAGTAACAACAGTTTGTGATGTAGCATACCTTTGCATTAGGGAATGGGCTACACTCGTAAAATACTTTAAATATATTTAAAAGCAAGACCTTACTTTTACTCAAGTAGAAAAGTTAACGTGGTGCTTTTACTTCTCCTTGAGTACATTTTTGTCAATTTATTTATTATTTATTTATTCTATTTATTGAGTACTTCATCCACCGCTGGTCACACTGACAGGGTACAGTGGTTATCTCTTCAAAATATATGTAATGTGCTTTGTGAATCGTTGCCACCTAGAGGTCAGATTGTGTATCAGCTCTGGAACCAGAACAGAGAAGTGATGGTCTTGGCTGCTTACGGAGCCAGATAGTCTCACACTCTGATGTATTATTAATGCTGAGGGCTCTGGTCTATGCAGCTCTGAAAAACTGTGGGGCTTTTAAAATAAAATATGCTATCAGAACGAAACACTGCAAAAAGAAGAGTGTGGGTAAGTGTGCATGTAAATGTGTCTGTATGTGTGTGTGTGTGTGTTTATGTGTGTGTACTTACTGATGGTGTGCGGTGATAAGTATCACAGAGGGATGATGGTGCCTCCTGTTTGAGTGTCATCGAGCCATCGACCTCGTCTTGATCACTCTCACTCCAGTAGTCTGATATTGAGATAAGACACAAACACACCATCACACACACACACATCAATGTTGGTGATTCATGGACGAAAATAGGGAACCAATAATTTCAAATAAGCCGATCCGTCTTACCTTCATCGGGACGTGGCACCTTGTCATCTGGTGTGTAGCCAATAGCGGCCAACCCCAGTCGGTTCATCCACCTACGGGAAGCAAGGGAAGAAGAGAGGAAAAGTGAGGGATGAACAGTGAGGAGGAAGAAGTTATCTGGGGACGTATGAGAAAAGTAGCAGAAAGGAGGACAGGAAAGGATGGGTTATGTTGGGTAAATGGTAGGTGATGAATAAAAAACGTTGACTGTAAATAATTCAAGCGGCGTCTCTTAACCGTTGATATCTGTCTAACTGACTCCATCCCCCTGATGAAGGGAGAAAAGCATCAAGGTAATTAGAGAGATGGATGAGAGAAGAGACAGTCCCCAGTCCCATTGTCTCTCAGCAGTGACTTTGAGATGGCGGTCTTTCTCGACATTCACACTTTGTCTTCATCCTGTCCTCCTGTCTGTCTTCACTGAAGATCCCAGCTTGTCCTCTGTCTCTCTACAATAATGAGGGTTGCCCTGGTTCCTTTTTTTAACCGACTAAAAATTGGGATAAAGCTTGCAGCTGCAGCTTGTTCTGAAGCTGTCCAAAAATGTAAAAACACATAAACTGACCAAATTGTTGCACTGGCTAACATGTCCCTTCATTATAATGATCATGGGCACTGTAGTCAAACCCCAAAACAGCATCCTGCTGCTTTAAATACTCACAAGGGCAACAAATGTACATTGTAATTCAGAGGTGAAAGTTTCCTCCTGTTGCAGTAATATTAGCAAAAAAAAAAACTACAGTAACCACCTGATGTAGGAAATTATTTAAACTGTTAAAATCAAAAGTTACATTTGTAGCTGATTTTAAAGATTTAAATGTACAATATGTAACTTCGGCCACTAGAGGTCTCTCAATCAAAACAATAACAAAGGTTATAGTTTGATGATGTCATGAAGCAGCGTGGGATCATGGGAGTTGTTGTCTTCGCCACCATTGACAATGAAAAGCTACTTGATGCGTGTTCACCAGTGAGTTAAAGTATACAATTTCTATTCACGTTAAGCAGCAAATAAGTGACAAATACAAACGGTGTATTGTATAGTCGACTGGCTAACTGTGTGTTTGCTGCCGCGGTTAGTAGAGATGAGCAAAGTCACGGGTATAGTGGATATGTCATAGCTAAAAGGCGACCAAACAGAAACCTCCCGTTACCTTGAATAATTTGGGGGATTTTTCTGGGTTTAAAAATGTTCGGAAACATTTTGGATAATGTAAGTACACAAGTCAACAAAAATATTTAACATAAGTCTAGTCATCTTGGACGTTGATGGATTTTGGGGGGGAAAAATCAGGCATTGATATTTACAAGTGTGTGCAAAGATCCAAATAAAACTCTATTGAATTTAAATGTTGCATAGGGGGACTGTTTGTTTGTGTAGTGGACACATGTGATAGACAGAATTCACCAAAGACTGTTGATGTGGTTTACACTGTATTTGATTTGCACTATGTGGTTTACACTATTACTCACTCCTGTAAGGAGCTGTGGGGTTACCATGGTAACAAGGGCACCAGGAGGGGTTAAAAGCGGATGTTTTGATTACACCAGGAAGTTCTCTGCAACTGTAAAAAGTTTGTAAATAAACGCACACCGAGAGGTGCAGCAAACGAGAAATCTCCCGACTACTTCAACCCATCGACTCCTACAATTTGTATGTTTATTAGTAGGATTGCTAATGCTCAAACGGATACTAATACTAATACTAAAAACTACTCATACAATTTGAAATTGGCGGAGGTATGCATTCTAACGAGTGCCATTCAAGTTGTGATGTGGACTTATTTATAAGTTCATACAACCCCGGTCTCTGGTTGTGTACACTCTGGAGCAGGTTTCACCTTTCTCTTAAAAGTGTGGCCAAGCTGTATGTGCTGTTGTGTGGTTTATTTCAACTTAATTTTTTCAGTAGTATTCAGCCACAGCTAAGGCATACCATGAATACTCCTCCAAGAAGAACATAGTGGCCAAATTTATAACTAGTCTGGTGCCTGCTTTAAAAAGATAAAGTGTTATCCTACAAAATTAGCGCTCTGGTGGTTTGCATAAAAAGGCTGGCCTCAGATGGAGTCGAGTTCCCTGCCTCAATGATTGTTTCAGTCCGCCCCTGATTTCACACATGCATCTCCAAACACAGTATGGAAGTCAAATATAGCTGGTTAATTATTCTCCCCCAATTATCTCCCTGTGTCACCGAGGAGAGGTGTGGATAATTAGAGCTCATCAGATAACACTGCAAATATCACTACATTCTCCCTCTCACATGAACACACACCCACGTGACACTCACCCACACACATACACACACACACACACACACACACAAACACACAGTTCTACATTTGACAACAGAGGGCCAAGTTTATGCTTTATTCATGTGCAGTGTGTTGGTGTGCTGTTGCCTTGTGCCTACTTGGTTTACTCTGATAAAGAATTCATAAAAGAACACGTGACGTCCCCAGCCTCTGACTATTGTCCACATTAAGACACAAGCACAAACTCACAGAGTCGTACTGACACACAATCGCTCACCTGTTCATTTCCTCAAGACAATCAGTGGCGAAGAAGAAGCTCTTGATTTTGGGATGACAGGCTTTGAAGGCGCTGCAGTCAGCCAGGGAGAAGAAGACTGATTAGTGTTTTTTTGTGTGTGCATGCGCTGTGGGTTTGTTTACGTTCATGTTGTGTGGGTGAGAGCAAATGTGCTTGATTAGTAATTTTCAGCGACGTGTGAGGGACACTCACAATTTCCGTCTGCACTCTATGGCTCGGTCTATTCTGAACTCAGGGAGGCTGATGAAGCCCTCAGCCTTCTCATCCTGCAGGCACAGACAGATGGAGAGTGGTGGTACATCATCAACACAGAGAACAAAATGTCATGCATACTGATTCACCAATTCTATTTGGGATAGTAGAGCTCTAGTCAAGCGTATGAAAACAACATATGTTGTTTACATTGACAGGGATGGACTCCTTTGACCACTTATTAAGAAATAGATAGACAGACAGACGGATTGATAAATAGATAGATAGATAGATAGATAGATAGATAGATAGATAGATAGATAGATCAAATTCTTTAATCCCAAAATATCCATTATTGTTTTCTTAATATAATATCTCATTATAAAGATTCTTTGGAAACAATACCGACCATAAATATGATAATGAAATGGAAAATACATTGATAAATGTTACATTAATTGTGTTTTAACTGTGTCTTGTTTGTTTACTACTTTACAAAATGGTTTTTCTGTTGAATATTACTTTTCATGCTAACTCAAAAGCTATCCCTGATGATATTATGAGGGTGACATCATGATGACAGCATTTTTTATACACTGACTCATACTTTTTATGTGCTAAATGTTTGAAATGCCCCTTAATGCCTCTGTCTTTTGTTTGAATGGAAAAGCTAAAACTAGTGGGGTTTGACTTCAATCATCAGGATATAATAACAGTTGAATGTGATGCCTTACATTTTGGTTGGTGTACCAGTAGAGGCAGGACTCTTTGAGGATAAACCAGTACTTCCTCCACTTCTGAGTGAAGTAGCCTTTGGCATCCTTCTTCTTCCACAGCCAGCCCTCACAGTCGCCGTGGCCCAGGTCCTTACACGAGATTCTCCTTCGACTGGCACTAGTGAGGGAACCTGCAGAGCAAGGAAACGTTGATACGGAAACTGATTTTCTGAGCATTTGTAGGTGTCGTGACAATAATAAATAAGTGTGGTCATGTATGTATTGATTCCAGTCGAATACACTGAATCCAAATGAATGGAATCTCTAGAAATCAGAAACAACAGCAATGTGAACTGTTGAGTTCCTTCAAACTGAACGAGATTCAGCACATCTGCAACATCGATGAGAACTTAGTATTACACCAGTGATTAATTATGAAAATCATAAAAAGGAAACAATCAATTATTGAAAATAAAATTAAGAAAAAACAGCAACAAATCTGTACATGCAAATGTTCTATTTTGCAGTGTTATCGTTTGTGCTTTACTGTTTTTTATCATGTACTGTAAATCTCGACTTTTCACATACATACATAAGCAATGTGTTATACTGTATGATCAAGCCTGTCTCTCTGCTTCTGATGTGTTGTCATTCTCTCACAGTGATGCACCAGAGTGAACATGCCAGTCACAGCACCTCAAGTCTGTCAGGTTCAGTTTCAAGTTCAGACATTTACATTGAGCCATTTTCTAGGGTAAAACAATTGATTCTGAATGGCAGTGCTTCCCAAACTAAAGGTTTGGCAACCCTTGGGGGGGTCGGGAAATGATTAACAGAAATCAAACACAATTTAAAACCAATTAAAAATAGCATATTTTAGCCATAACTCTTATAAAAGATAATTGAACAATAAAAATGTTAAGTTCAATATAAGATAAAAAAAACATGCAAATAAAAATATTTCATGAAGCATCGGTTGCAGCAGGTTATTTATGGCACCACAGTAGAATTTTGGGAACAACCTCATATCAACATTCTCTGTGATAATGGGCTCCTGAGTCTCTGGGAACTCAACAGTAGTAATGTAAAGTTACAGAAAAAAATAATAACATATCCTACCTTTACTTCTCTTTTTGGTTTTCGTTCTTAGCGAGGTGTAATGGAAAGACTGCGGAGAAGAAAGAAAACAATGTGAGCTTCAAAAAACAAATACATAGTACAAAAGTTAAAATTGGGAAAAGGAAATACATGTTTGAGCAAAGGTTTCTGCGTTGATGCTGTTGAAGAACTCAGAACACTAAACATGAGCAGCCAGTCCCCTCTCTCTTTTTTTTATCTTCATTTTATCAGGCAAACCACAGAGAGGATTACAGGCACAGACGGATCACAGTGTTAGAGCTGCTGCAGCCAGGAAGTGACCTGCAACCTGTGAGGGAGAAGTGAAAGCTGTCTGCCACCGACGCACTACATCGCACATCCAGATGTTGTGACTTGCATCACAACATTGCATTACCTTTGCTACTTAACTTACATAACTTAAAATGTTCAATTGAATCAAAAGGATTTTACGTTGACAATAATAAGTGGAAATATTTAAATTATCCATAAACGAAAAGGAACAGTTGGCTACTGTAGCTACAAATGACAGTTGTACGAGAAATGCTTTGTCTCATTTCAGTAAAACATGCGATGATGTCAGTTGTTTAGAAATGTCCGTTACACAGCAATATCTATCTTAAATCAGCTAACATAGCTAACAATAGCCACCACAAGTTGTACCAGAACAACTAAAGGCTGTAGCCGCAACCACTGAGTAAACTGAGTTGAAAAAATGTTCCTTTTATTTCTCATGAATTTAAAATGTAGACACTTTTTGTTTGTTAACATCTCCTTTAATATCACTTTAAAATCACATTTTGCATCAAGATGATGTCAGCAAAGCCAAAATATTGTTTGTTTTTATAGAAAATGGTTATAGGTGTGAACATTTATAGCTGAAAAAGTCTGATGGTTATTTATCTGTGTGAGAAAGCGGAATAAATATCTGCTTACAGTCATAACTGACTCATATACAACTCACAGTGTTTGGGAGGAGAGGCATTGGGCTAATGACGAAGACAGCTTCTCGTGTCACAGTAACCTAAATATGGAAACCAATTTATCTCATCTGAGTGTTATCTTTTATTTAATTATCACAGATCTGAATTGGTTTAATCTCAGGTATTGCTCCTAGTCCTGTCTGGCTGTTTGTTCAGTTCTTATGTGGACACGATCGATCTCCATGTAACAGCGGGTGTGGTTGCTAGGAGACTGATGATGTGACTGTGCAGCCTTTGTTGATTCATTAAAAATGGGGTTTGAGTCAGAATGAAAATGTACCGGAAAGAAAGCATTGTTTAAAAATCAGTAAAAGCCTGTAAAATATAAAAACTCAGTCAGAGTCAGGGACATACCACTGGTTGCTCCCGTACCTTCCTCATGGAGGCCGCTCCTGAGCTCCCTGAGCCCGAGTACCTGCAGAGACCAGACAGGATTACATAGGAACCACAAACAACTGTTACAGCTCCTTCTGTCAATCACGTGGTCACACCACAAACAACCACAGGTACACACTCACCGGTCTGTTGTGTCTGCCCGCAGTGTGTCCGCACCTCGCTGGTCATTGAAAGGGAAATAAAAGATTTCATTAAAGAGCTTCACAAATCCCTCCATACATTTTCTAAATATATACACATATACACACGGACACATACACACACAATCACACTCTTCCTGTGTACATCTATGCTGGTCATTTTCATCTCCATGCTCTGCTTTTGTGTTTATTGTTATCTACTGTAACTATTCTACAATGCATTGAAAGCTCATCAATGTGGATAATGGGAAGGAAATGTTTCTTGACAGGCTCCATATTAGAAATGTAAAAGTTTTGTACAAAAACATTGTCCCTTTAACTGATGAGTAAAGTCATGTTGAGCCACTTTAATGGTCTAAATACTGTGTAAATCAGTATGTAATGGGTAGGTGTAACACTAGTCATTCAAAAATCATTTTGATAGTTTGAGTCCGGCATTACTTTTCGCTACATTACAAATGCAACATATCTGATTCGCTAAAAGGCTAATATTTTAAAAATATTTTCTACATACCCAAAGAATCCTTATATGACAAAATGTTTACATAAAAAAGCTAGAAACATAAACACATTTCAATAAAATACAAGCAAGTATAACTTGCAGTATGTTACTAGATTGTATAACACTGCTAACTCGTCAACTGACTGTTTGTTGTTCAGTTCTTTAATCTATCTTAAGGCACAACCACATCTACATATATATATAACTTAGTATTTGGTATATACTATATATATATATATATATATATATATATATATATGTGCTTCATATTTCCCATTTAGTTTGGGCTGTATATTGTATTGCACTCACAAATATGCTCAACATATGAAACATAACAAATATGATGAGTTTAATAGACAAAATATTTTGCATTAATGGAAAAGAATTGTACCGAGAAAAGGAGAAAGAGGAAACAAGCAGGTCATTAATGTTAGCATATGCTTGTTAGTGCAGGATAGTATACTTCATGTGAATAGATATGAGTCACCACCATGAGAGACACACAGCTGGGAGGGCTAGAGAGGGATGGTGTGAGCTGAGCTGTGAACGTGTGTGTTTGAGTGCATCGTGTGGTACACACAGTCCGTCAGTCGTGCTTGTAATTGGTCTGGCCGATGCTGAGTCACACACCTACTCAAAGGCATACGTGGTAGTGTACGTGTGTGTGCGTGTGCAAATGTGTGTTTGTCCGGAATAAATTCCTAGTTAGGCTCAGGCGTGTCGAGAGAAACGGGGATATTAGGATGAGTTAGGATGAGTCGTGAGATGGCTACCCTGTATACAAATATACTCCTGTGTGCTAGTGTGTGTTTGTTTGCGCACGCCTCTCTTTGTGTGTATGTGTGTGTGTACATATGAGTGTGTTTGCATTAGAGAGAAACCGCAAAGTTACAGAGGGGCACATCTGAGCGTGTCACTGTCATTCTCATAATGTGTGATGCTGGAAGTCGTGCAATAACACTTATCATCCTCTCTCTCCTTTGTCTCCTCTACCTGACACACACACACACACACACAGACACACACACACACACACACACACACACACACACACACACACACACACACACACACACACACACACATACACACACATAACAACAACGTGTGAACATCATGTTCTGTCCTACAACCACCAACATGCCATTCTAAAAGGAGAAAGACATCAACTGAGACATGAGAAAAGTTGATTTAGTGACATAACTGTGCTCAAGTTTGCTCAGAAACACAAACCGGATTAAAGCCATTTTGACGTAGTAAAAGCACAGGTGTGAATATTAAAAATAGAAATTAATGTTATTAGTTACTCCTGCACTTTCCCTACTGGGACATGTCAAAATGTCCTCTGTGGAAAAGAAACATCAAAAGCAAAATACGGCCTTCGAAACAATCTAAATAAACTTTGCCCTTGAAAAATTCAGTAATTATTTTGAGCTCTTCTAATGATCCAAATGGCTTTGGTATTCCACATGTCAAAGAAAATACAGGTTTTCATTCTGACCAGAACAACCAATGTTAGTGTTGCACACTCATGTCCTTTTAGTCCTATAGATGTAAATCATTAAATATGGTCCCACAAGAATAGTTAGATTTTTCTACATGAAAACATTTTTTCATTGTTATTTGTAAATTGTTCATTTTCCCTCACTTTACTGTTATTGTAATTCTTCTTTTTCTTTGTTATCAAGACATAAAATTTAAAAAACCAAAAAACTTTAAAATAAAGTTATGAAATGTATAGGTGGGCGCTGCAGTTTGTCACAAACGGTATTCAAACAGGAATAAATGATGCATTTGTTTGTATTTGCAGCAGCAGATCAGATTTGGAACCCTGTTTACAAATCAGGTAGGTAAATGAAGTAGTACTTAATGTCTACATGACACAAACAACACAACAGACAATCATCAAACACTTTGACAGCTAAAACTGATTTAACTGATAAAACTTGTTCTTGACTACACCCCTAATTAGTAGCATACATTTTTTGTTGGTGTTTTATAGGATTTAATGACAGGAAGAAATGTATAGACTATAAGCATCCTTTAACATAGCATATGCAGGCATGCCTCTATCTGTGTGAACACAAATCCACTACACAACCAGGCAAACTCCTCAGCACAGACCACATTCATCTGTTCACAAATGGAAAGAAGCTGTTTTTCTTTGCTGCCCAATGAACAGAAGTGACCATAAACTATATCTTCCATGATGATGAACTGATGTGGCTAACATCCAGCATTAGACATATCAACACAGTTATAACTACATATAACCCAGGAGCAGATGACAGAGTGATTTCATTGAATGATTATTTGTTTACTGCTGTCTGAAAGCCCAATATCCCCCCAGGGGCACTAGAGTGCACTCCTACAGAAACCAGCTGGAAGCAACTGTGTACATACGGGCAAAACTTCAGGAGGCTGGTCGAGGCGCAGGGTGGAGGACAGCATGGAGGGACTGATGGGAAAGCTGGGGCTGCTGGGATTGCGGCTCTTGCGCCGAGAGCGTCTGGTGGAATCCCGCCGGCTCTCCCTACTCTGACCCTCGGGCTCCTCCTCGATCACCAGGATCTTGTCATCGCTAAGGTAACGCAGCAGGGAGTTGTCTGAGTCTGTGGGGAAATGGAGGAAGGATGGAGCAGTTAAAAAGAATGGGCAGGCTAAACAGAACCGTTGACAGAGAGAGGAAAACCACAGAGGGGGTGGAGATATTATCATAGAGTTGAGGGAGAACCCCAGAGTAGAAACAGATGAGGGTGAATAGACCCTTAGAGATAAAAACCCAACAGAAAAGGATAAAAGTGCCTCAGAGCCTCTGATATGGATCCACAGCCGGGGACATTCGGCTTATCTGTTTGCAGTGATTATCCTGATTTGGAGGGCACAACTGCTAAATCTTGTCACTCTTTGAAAGTTTTATTCTGATTAAACTACAGATAGAAAAAAAGCACCCCTTCTTATTTGTTTAGTATCCTTATACCTAAATGTGAAAAACTAAAACAGTGACTGAGAGAAAGAGAAGGAGAGAAGCAGACCCCCGATAGGAGTATTGTGCTTTAATGTTATTCATAGACTTTCTGATGGTAGAGTGGAGGATCCTCGTTTGAATACAGATCGAGTCTTGCCGCAAAATGGTGAAGCTGGTTAGAACTGGTCACATAGAAGTACCCTCATTTCCAGAGCAGCTGTATAAATGCAATTTCCTTGCATTTATGTTTATTTGTCGCTCTGTCAGATACATACCCGACAGATATGTATCCTCACACAACCACAGCACCATGGATAACCAGAGGATGAGCTGAAATGTGTTGAGCTGAGTATGGAGCAAAGCGCGGCACCTGTCTGACCCGTTTGTGTCAAGTGTGTGAGGGCCTGCGTTTCATCTTGTGTGCTGTACGTGTTTGTGTGTGTGTACCTCGGCTCCCTCTCTTGCCCATGCTGGGTTCCTTGGCCTCGGCCATCCAGTTATATTCGGGAGGCATGGACACTGGTCTGAGGTCACCTGGAACGACCAATCAGCAATCAGAGAGTCGGCTGTGGGGGGAGGGGGAGGGGAGTGGTGGAGTGTTGTCTCAGGACGGCAAGTGACTGAGAGACAGCGTGGGAGACAACTGGAGGGGTGGACAGGTGAGACAGAGTGTGTGCAAGTGAGGGGGGGGGAGGAATGGAAGAGTCTGGAGGAACTGCGTCAGAGCGTGAGGCAAAGGCCACATGAGTAAACTTCACTGCAGCATGCTACCTAGCTTATCTGCTAGCATTTTTATTGTTAGCTGAAGACCACTGGCGAGCTACACAAAGCTGTGGTACAACCGAACAGCAAATTTGACTGTAGCATACATCAAAGCTGAAAACACAATCAATTAGTACATTATAATAATAGTAATAGTATAATAATAGCAACCACTTGGCCATATTAGTAAACAAAAAATGTGCTACCTAGCTGTGCCACTATGTTTACTGTTAGCAGGTGAGCTACACGAAGCTGTATGTTTCTGCATTTCAGTATAAAGTTGTTTATAACTGTGATGACTGCAGTTTGGTTCAGGTATTCTGAGATTTACAGTGAGTTGGTCAAATTCCTTTGTGGGAGAACACATCCACACAGAACAGAAATGTTTGTGGTAGAGCGACACTACATAGAGCAGCTGAGACAGTGACATGTATCGAACGTTTAAGCTGAAGACACAAGCAATTATCACACATAATAATAGTCATTTTTACACAATCTGTACCTGTCATGTTTCCGGCAAGTCCAATATTTACTCTCCTTTTAGCTCTGTTTCAGTATCCACCAATGACAGAACTATCTGGCTACTATATAGTGTTTAACGTTAGCAATTTGGTGCTCCACAGGTAATTTACAGTTGGTTTACCAATTTGCCAAATACAGCTGTTTCCTGCTTTGACTGGAAACAATGCTTAGTGAGCTTGAAGTAAAAAAATTGCTCAGCATGGTTGGAGGGAAGTTGGGTTATAATTCTCTGTGGGTTTGTTTTTTGGCCTTCACACCTTTAATGACAAATATAATAATTCAATATAACAATAAGTAGTGCAGCTTTAACATATTGATACATTTAGGCCCACAGGCTGAAGAGTCACAAGGTCCTCTAATTACCTTCATAAACTCCATATATAGCAAGCACGGCTATTGTAAACTAATCACAGAAGTTTGTCAAGCTTTTCCTGGAAGGTGCAGAATGTCTAGAAAGCTGTCTGAGACAATTTTGGACACACACACACACCTATGTGTGTGTGTGTGTGTGTGTGTGTGTGTGTGTGTGTGTGTGTGTGTGGGGGGGGGGGGGGGGGGGGGGGGGGCAGAAAGGGTGCTAGAGACAGTGTTCTTAGACTGACCCTTTGGCATGTGATCAGTGTTTTTGGGACATGTGCCCGCGAGTAAAATAAACACAAATAAAGCAGAGCCATGAAGTGAGTGATGAACACATAAGGAGGAGGGTTGAGTTAAAGATGAAACAAAAACGGTGAAAGAAAGCTGTGCTTCAAAACAACTTTCCAAGCAAGAGCCAGTTCTGCCTCATTCACACTGTTTGATTGCACTCGCCATCTTACCATGGGTGGGGGTCTTGTCCCGCCGGCGAACCCCTGTATTTCGGACCCTGTCGTAGTCAGACCCTGGGGGTCCATCTCCCTCTAGCAAGGAGAAGTACTGACCGCTGTCCTGGTCCAGGTAGTAGCTGACTGCCTCTGAACCTTTGGAGCCGGACTGGGAGCTCACGCTGTAGCGGCTGATGTCGTCACATGACATCAGACCCATCTCCTCCCTGAGGGAAGCAGAGCTGTCATCACTACTGTCATCAGCGCCATCATCAGTGTCATCAGCTGGATCATAATAACCAAAGTTCATCATAACGATAATCATCAAACATACATGTGTGTGCGAGCGTCTGACCTGGTGCTGTAGAGTCCAGAGACAGGAGAAAGGATGTAGACGTCCTGCATGCTGGGGGCGTCCATTTTAGACATGCCTAAAGTTCCAACGGGTGTTGGTGAGGTGCTGGTGGGGCTGGTGGGCATCGGCTGGAGAGAGAAAAAGGGAGAATGACTTTGGGTTAGTATGAATGGATGGCAATGAGAGGATCTCAACCTTAATCTCACAGAAAAACAAGCAAGCACATAATTTACGAGGGAATCTTACAAGTGAAATTTGTCATATGCTTATTTTACTGCAGCTACGACTTGTCTAAATATCACAAAAAAAATATTATTTCCACAGAGCTGACATGTTGTGTTTGTTTCTTTTTTCACTATATTTCTGATTGTGTAGCCTCTCATCGCTTCACTGTTCTGTCATTTTGTCTCAAGCCTCCTCACTCACACAGGGCTCACCATGTCTGTTCCCATGACAACCCTTCCTCTCCCATCCTTTCCGCGCTCTTCCTCTCTCCTCAACGCAACCCCCCCCCCCCCCCCTTACAAGAGAGAGGAGAGGACAGAGGTAGCGAGGCCTTCTGCATCAGCTTGGCTCAAGGACACGTAGATACGTTTGTTATCGGGTCCTCCGTGAGGACAGGGCGCCTCGCTTGTGATGTCATGGAAACTCAAGCTCCAAATTTCAAACGACTTATATTTATCCTCAGTCGGAACAACTGGGGTGACAAATACGTAGCTCACAGTTTCTCCCAGAGGACGAGGTTTCCCAGAATTTGAAGAATGAAGTGTTTTACTGTATGTCAGATGAGTACACTTCATTTGCGTGAGGAGATGTCGAGTGTGGACAGAATAAATAAACAGACGCAGAGCCCGAGCGACGGCGAGGCAGGCGGCGTTCTCATTAAGAAAGACCAGTGTTTCATCATTTCATCAACAGTCCATTAGTGGAATTCATTTCATGTTCCAAACTCTCTCTCCTCCTCCTCTCACCCTCGCTACCACCATCCCCAGGTCCTGTCTCTATCATCATCTCTTTCTATCGCTCAGCCTTCTTCTGATGAAGGCAGCTTACAGTAAGACGGCTTCACAGTAAATAATGGAGACCGGGCGGGAAGAGAGGGATGCACGCGACAGAGAGCAGAGAGCAAAGGAAACAGGATAAAGAAAGAGAAAGAGAGACTGGGGGAAACAGTGCAAGGGGGGGGGGGGGGGAGTTGTGGAGTGTGGTGATTGGAGCTGAGAAAGAAAACAGTAATTTAGTGATTACAGCCCACTGCTGTCTGCATGGAAAAAAGGGGGTGTGTAGGGGGCTTCCACAGCAGGCGAAATTCCACTCTGTTAAGAAAGCACTTAAATCATTTGACCCCTGTTGCGCCCCCACTCCAAACTACCAAGAAATCCACCACGTACACCCTTCCCAGATTAATTGTACCCAATCCACTGCCTTAACATGCACAAATGCAGACATTCTGACCCCACTGTATTCTTTAGGATGTATAAGTGCTGGATGATAAACTGAATTTAATTAATCACAATAGACTGTATATCAAGATCGACGCCACGTCTCCTCTATCCAGAGATGAACCAAAATACCAAGGATACAAATGCTGCCATCTTGCACATTTGGAACCGCAGACTGTGCAGTAGCAATCACCAATACACAAGCTCCACCAATCGTGAGTCAGTCTCATCTGACAATCTGACAAACTTGCCAGAAAAATGTACACTTGAAAAAACATCGGTGTGATAAGAACTACCTCAAATGACAGACCATCTTTGAGAAAAATGTATTTAATATCTAGTTTTACTTTTTATTTCCTCCATGTTCCATTTATTAACATGGAGGAGGTGAGGTTTCTAACCTACACTGCGGCCAGCCACCATCAATATGCTTTGGGTTCACTTTTGAGGAGGACTCTCCTTTTTCAGCAGACAGGGTTAGGGGGGTTAGGGTAACACTGTCAGTGATACCAGGACCCTGGAACAGAAGCAGCTGAATGGAACACATTCATTTCCTTATTTACACCAGTGCTTCTTTTTCTGTGACATGTTGACATGTATTCCTAAAATACATATTAAGTCTGTGATTTTCAACTAATAAGCATGGGCTCATTGATTGATTCTGGTTTCTAGTCTTTCATATCTGTGCACTAAGTATAAACATACCGCAGCTAGCTTAGCTAAGCACAAAGACTAGAAACAGGAGGAAACAGCTAGCTAGACTTTTTCATTTGAATCTCTCCATAAAAGGAATCTGGATTTATTTTCTTTCCACACTGCATGCTATTGGCTGACCCACAGTGGTTTCCGATCAATCAGTGAACTATGAGGCAGAAACTTCTCGCAGCTATACAAGCGTGTCTTAGGTGTGTTGACTCAGTGAAGCTGTTCTTCAACAACAATGGCGGCTGCTAAAGTAATGCTGCTATAGCATCAGCTAAATCAGGATTGGAGAGTATTTCTTCACTGAGAAGAGAAAAGAACAAAGTTTTCTAGATGGAAGAAAATGGATTTTCTCTTCTGCAACAGCGATAGATGGTGACAGGTCTATCCAATCAACTGCCAAGTGTTTTTTGAAAGCACCTGCCTTTTTCCAAACAGTTCCCAGAAAATACTCCAGATGGTTTGTTCAACAAAACCATCTGGCATATCCCAAACTGCCAAACCATTCCTTTAAAATAAGAGTTTTTGTATTATTACTGTGCGTCACAGTTCCTTCTTGACCTTGGAAATCACAAACAATCCCTCCTAAAGTTCCATGCAGCTGTTATCAAATTAGTTTTTTTCATATTACATGCTCTTTCATGACAGATTTCAAAATGTTCGTTACTTTCTGAAAGGATAGCAAAAAGTATAATTTGAATTATCTGTCATTGTGTCAAAACTCTGCCTCAAACAGGAAAATAGACCAAAGAATGTACTCAAAGTAAGATGTTAAAGCAGCTGTAACCCCTCACCCATTGCACCCATTCAGCTGGTCCATCAATAAAACATAAATGGTCATTATACCATTATTATGTTACCAAAAACAGCAAGTGTTTACAAAGAGTAATAATTCATAAGTCTAAACATATAACATATTTATGAAAGGGGGCACACGTGTGACCGGTGAAGTGACCTGTCACATGGACATGGAACAACGCAGCTGGCATAATGCGATATGTATCACATGTGTCACAGTAATCCTCGTCGTCTTTGTTAGAATAATTGTCTGTGTCAATGTTATTACAGTGCATCATTAAATTGCTTTTTCTGCAACCTACTGAGGATGAGACAGACACACGTGCAAACTCACAGGCACACACACACACACACACACACACACACACACACACACACACACACACACACACACACACACACACACACACACACACACACACACACACACACACACACACACAGAGCGAGAGAGAGAATATAAAAAGGTTGCTTTGCAGGGATTTGAGGCTGGAATCACATGATAATTTGCAGAGATAAATTGTTTCCTTAGTGGATTTTTTTTGTAATCCAGCTGAACGTTTGCCATATTCGGGCTAAACTTCACAGCCGTGCAATTCATCCTCCAAAAGCAGGCTTAGAGGTATGAGAGTGCATGTGTTCATGTGTGTGTTTGTTTTTGGAGTGTGTGTATGTGCGTGTGTCTGTGTGTTTGTGTGTGTTTATACAGTATGTATCCAAGACCAGAGTGCAGTGACCCAGTTCCTTTGTCTCTCAAAGGAGCAATGGAAATGATAACGGGAAAACATCACTCTGCACATGTGCAAAAACATGCATACAAAACATTAAAACATGCGTTAGAAATGCGCACACACACACTCACACACACATGTACACACACACAGGCTGTTTAGCAGAATATTTTGGATTCGGTGAATTATCTCCAGTATTTGCTGAGTAGCGGTTCTTTTTTCAGAGCCAGTGGAGCTGCCTGTAGTTGCTTATGAATAATTAAGGGTTTCAGTCTTTTGAAGAGAGAGAACAAATCTAAAACACTCTTTTCTTCTCTTCTCCCACATATATTTCAGCGCTCTGATCTTGGCGCTAATGGCACGGTTGTGTCTGAGAACCCCATTAGGGAAGAATTTCCACAATCCACTGTTGTTGCATGCAACGAATATAACAATAAACTCATGAAAATAACTTGAGAGTGATGGTCTAACAAGACAGCAAACTGGAAACAAGAATAGTCCTCCAGATAGATTGTATTAGACTCTATGGATATTACAGGGTTTTATTGGTTTCTAGGTCACTATAGAAACCACATCCACGAGCGGAATCTGTGGCCGTCTCTCACTTGATCATATGCTCGAATGTACAGTATATCACTAAATATTGAATTTATATTCTTTATGACATGTAGAAACAAATAGAAACTGAAACAACTGTAGCTTGACAAGAACAAAGAACAGGCCTGATGGAGCAGACAATGTAAAGGAGGATAAAAGATGGACAATGGAAGCTGAGCGCTGAACAGAGATCATAGCATGCATGTAGCATGTAAATGAATTAGCCTGATGCTGGGTTAAAAATAGCAGCCATGGAGCACAAGGGTCTGACAAGAGAGAAGCTGCTTCACAAAGCATGCAGGCAGCTCCAGAGCAGCCCTTGCCTCAACCCTCCGTCCGTCTTGGCCTAAATTGTTCTTTCCGTGCACCAACATTTGTTTGTTTTTCGAGCCTCTGAATGAGACAGATTTGAAAAGTATTTGTTGTTAAGTAAGATATGTAAAGCAGCTCTGAGCCTTTTTAGATTTACTGGACTGAACATTAAAGTAATGTACTCTCTTTTGAAAGAGTCATGTCCTTTGGGACAATGGTTGAATGAATTGGGACCAAAGTCTCAGTACAGATATGGGAGGATGTGAGTAAGAGCATGACTCTTTGGTGACCTTGCACTGCCCTGTACCAGAAGTTCAAGTCATATTATACCATTTGAATAATTCACATGCCTCTTAAGTACAGATGTAGGGTTTAATTAGCTATATTTCACCTTTTATACTTCAATTTTGAATGACCTTTATCTTGAATGAGATTTAGGAACCAGCACATTTGTTAAAAGGCTTTGGAGACTGTCAGCCGTACGACAGGCTGTAAAACCAAGAGATTTGCTGAAACTCTCAACAGGAGGACGGATGCAAGGTCAAACAGTGGACACGTTTCCTTTTGAAAATATTTGTTTAAAATGCTTGTAGGAGAATGCAGAGGTGGGTGGTAAAAACAAGAGCTGAGTGAGTCAAAGATAAAGCCAGAGGTACACAGCTTACTGAACGTACTGTAGTGCTAAATCATCCCGTCTCGAATATACTGACTGTAAGTAGGAAGTGTGGAGGTATACATGGGGATTCGTAGAGGGAGTTTTTCACATTTCACGTGAGGATGTGCAGAGGAGCCTGTTCAGCAGTGAGGACATCCATGTGTTGCTGCCATTTACCTGCAGGCCCAGTGGTTTCCAGCGGACGTTCCTGAGCAAAGCCGGTGTGGAGCTTAGGGTGTTCTGGGGCCGTTTCTTCAGCGTGAGGATGACTCCGCACGGGTCCTCTCTCAGCGCGTTCACAAGGTTCTTCAGCTGCCAGCCCACCTGAGGAGCAAACACACAGACACACAGGGCTACAGTAAACAGCTGCTGCACTATTTAAGAAGGGTCAGAGCAGACTGTATCTGCTCAGGAGACTGAGTTCTTGTGGAGTGCAGGGGGCGCTCCTGAAGACTTTTTATGACTGTGGTGGCATCAGCCATCTTCTTTGGAGTAGTTTGCTGTGGCAGCAGCATTTCAACTGCTGCCTGGAAATGACTGGACAGACTGATTAGGAGGGCCAGCTCGGTCCTGGCATACCCCTTTGACCCAGTGGAGGTGGTGGGACAGAGAGGGATGATGGCGAAGCCGTCTTCTCTCATGGACAACCAGTCCCACCCCCTGCAGGACACCATCACAGCACTGGGCAGCTCCGTCAGCGACAGACTGATTCACCCTAAGTGTCTGAAGGAGAGGTATCACAGGTCGTTCCTTCCTGCAGCAGTGAGACTGTACAACCAGCTCTGCTCCCAGTAAAACTACATGCACCACCATTATGGACTGAACTCTCTTAACTGTGCAAAATCCACTGTGCAATAATCATCTGTCTGTGCAATATAAACGGTCAAGTGCACAGTTTGATAAAGGACAGCACCACCATTAGACTATTCATAAGTTACCTTACATTTTAACTTGAATCCTTAACGGTGAGGTATTGGGTAACATTTCTCTGTTTTTTGAATTCCTCGGTTAAATGTACAATAATGAAACACTGGCCACTAGGGGTCTATCAATCGAAATAATAACAAAAGTCCTAGTTTGTTGTGAAGCAGCGTGGAGTCATGGGAGTTGTCTTCACCTCCATTGCCAATGAAAATCTACCTTGCACTACTCAGGTGCAAATAATGTTCACGGATGAGGTAATAAAGTTTTATTAATGTTACGCAGCAAATGGTACTGAATAACTGTGATCCATTATGAGTGACCGATACAAACAGTGGAAGGTAAAAACAGCCGACTGGCAATACATTATAGCCCTGGAAGTAATAGCAGAGACGAGGAAAGACACAGGTAGAGTGGATATTACGCAATTAAAAGGTGACCAAAATGAAATGTCCTGTTACGGTGAATAAAATTGTGGGTTTGAACATTGTTGGAAACGTTTTGGATAATTTAAGTACACAAGTCAACAAAATAGAAGGTGTCGTGTTTTTTTAATGAAGAATTGTTACTTATTACATCTGTAAAAAGACCATTTTTGTCTGTACATTTGGTTAATAGTAATTGGAGCCCATAAAAATGATTTTTTATTCGATACCATTTCTTTATAACTAGCTTCAAAACTCTGATCTAATGCTAATCTGACATACAATTAGTTGTCAGTTTATTTTAGGCCTCTGGCTAAAGTTCTGCATCACCTCCAATCTTATCTCCATTTATTTAACAGGAGATGATTATTCAATTCTGTTGTCATTTTAGAGGCTTTAGTTTGGGGTAATGTTGATCTGCTCTTTGTAACACTGAGAGGTTTTTACAGTGTGTGCTTATTGATATAAATTGTATTAGACACAGGGCCCTGTATAATACAATTTGAGCAAGCCTGCGAAATTTGAATACATTTCTCCTACAAGGCAGCTGGCGACACGTCACGTCTAAACAGCCATAACTAAGTGGTCATGAGTCTGAGTGCGCTCATTAAAATCCATCGTCTTCATCTACGAAACTTTGTTGTCACCAAGCTGTCCAAGTGCCAGTGTTCAGAAAACACTGGCATATTCAAATAAAAAACATCTCTTTCAGTATGTTTATGCTCTAAGGAAGCGGGAGCGATGGGGAAAGAGTCAGAAAGAAGCGCTGACTGCAGTGATTTCTCGTGGTTGTGGACAGCCCGTCTCCAGAGCTCGCAGCACTCGTCAGGCCATTGATTGGCTACAGCTACTGCAAGTGTCCGCAGAGGCCACACACACACACACACACACACGGCTCTGACCTTATTCCTGACATAATGATGACCAGCCTGTGTCAGCCTGGTGTCCCGTTTCTTGTTCTCTTTGGCCCACTTCACAGTTCAGCTACTGATCATCGGCCACAAGGGACAGGAGGCTTCTGTCGACATGTCCTGTCCTGTTGCCCTCTTAAAGGAAGGAGGTAAACCAGGACACACTAGGACTCACCGGTGCCATGATCAATAACTTGGGATCTGATTCATTGATTTCAAACTCTTAATACTCATTTGCTACTGCAGAAAACAAACAAACATTTAAAAACTGCCCATTGACCACCTAGTAAGATTTGTGATCTTACTTATCTATTTTTTGATGAAATTGTATCTATTGCTAAGATATGAATGTTGATCAGTGCAGCTTCAACATTGGATCATTTCTGTTTCTTTTGTTAAATGAAAAAAATGGTTTGCAAAATTAAAGTTAATTCTCCCATAATTGTGAAATATCTTTGCTCTTTTAAAAGCTAATACTTACTTTTTTTTGCTTTTAGTGAAGTAAGTTTATACTGTGGCTAACTAACAAGGTCATGAATAGTAAAGTCCACCTGCTAGCACTGTAATGTAGAAATCTGTTATGAAGCAGTTATTGAAGACAGGTTGTCGCATCATTGTTAGTTCAGCTTTATGCAGCTTTTTTGACCATTTTGTCTACTTTCTTTTGGATTCATTGCTTTTGGCACAGAAAGTATTTGCTTGTGGGCGGCTGTGGCTCAGGAGATAGAGCGGCCCATCCACTATCAAGTCAGAAGTTCAATCCCAGCCCCCCCATTCCAAGTGCTGAAAGGTTGAGCCGGCAGTGTGTGATTGATGTGTGATACAGAAAGTGCTGCACATAGATGCACGCTGTGAATGTGTAAAGCACTTTGAGTGGTCATCAATATAGAAAAGATGCTATATAAATACAGACTATTTACCATTTTGCCACATGCTTTCCAGTTGTGTAAAATAAATGATATCGCACTCTATTTGAAGAAACTTTCCACTAGATTTGTGAGTATCCATTTATATTAAGATGGGTGGGTGTATGGTGGATTTGCAAAAAGTAGAAACATGTAAAATGGGCTTGGAAATTTGCGATTACATAAGGTATTGTATTGGCTCTAGTATTTACTTCCAAAGGTTTGGGACATTTTCATCCCAAAGGAAAAGCCAGAATTAACTGAACTGAACTTGAACCAAACTGGATCCCGATCAAAACTCCTCAACCCTTGTTTGATCCAGCACAACAGTGGACTGCAGGTACCGAGTGCATGAGCAAACACAAAGCCTGAACTGACCAGGATGGTTTAAAGCTGTTCTGTTATGCAAACGTACAGAGAGCTAAAAGAACAGAGACTTACCAAAGTAATAATAGAGCATAAACTGCTGCTGGAGAGTTTTTTTTTTTTTTTTTTATCCCAGGGGTCTTCATTATTTTCCCAGATGCTATTACCTCCACATAATTATGTTGCCTCTTCAAACAATCAGTTTGTTATTTGAGCAAATTCCACATTTTGCCTCAATAGAGAAGCTAAAAACTGCAAGTCCTGTTTTTGAAGTGGGCCTCAAACAGAAGCTCATGCATAGACATGAGGGCAGCGCTGTTGCTAAATATGTGGGATAGGTCTACATAATGTTTCTATAATATAATGGAATTTGTTAATTCAATATCCACACTAATCTCATTTGAAATATAAAGATAAACTTATCCGCCGTGATGTTGAAGGAGAGTGGCTTACAGTATATCCATCTTTCCTCAAGCTGTATTTTGGATCGGAAGACAAAACTGTACTGACTTCTGCTGTTCTCCCTCCGTTTCTTTTCATCCTCTTCCTCTTCTCCCCAAGTCCCTCTTTACTTCCTCCTCCTCTCCCAGCTCTGCCTCATCTCAGCATCCCCTGACTGCTTTACACCCCTTTCCCCATCAAGAGACACACTCACACACCTTCGTCTCCCCCGTGCTTATCTCCTCCCCCAGAGTGAGGGATCAGAGTGCTGAGGATCTAGCTGAGGGAGTAATGAGGGGTTGGAGCTGAGAGCCTGGCAGGGTGCGATCTGCACAGTCACCTCGTGGAGGGAGCGAGAGGGGGGGGGGACAGAGATAACATGCAGCTTCCTCACGCGTCAATCAACACCACTCTCCGGTGCCTGCATCGCACGCTTTCACATGAGCAGCACCTATCGAGACGTACGAGGAAATACTTACGGGAAAAGCACACAGGAGACGTCTACACACAGACACAAACCTTTTTTTCCCCCAGCTAAGAAATCTAAAAAAAATAAAACGCTGAAGCAAATTGTTTGTGCCAGAGCTGACAGCACAGTGCGCTCAGTCACATGCTCCCGCAACCCATCGTTCCATTTAAAATTGCTGCCCAATTTTTTTTTTTTTGCGCGCCTCTGATGTGACGAGTTGAAGGCAGAAACACAACTTATTCAAGTCTGAAAGTGGAACATGAGTTCACATTTCAAACCAGACGCCTCCTTCAGGGGTTTTCTCTTTCGACAGTGGAAACAAATTCCAGAAAGAGTTCGCTGACAATCATGGTGGACGGAACAAAGGTCTTGTCACAATCATTTCTATAATCTGCTCCCACAGCAAGGCCTAATTAGCCTACATACTGACACAGGCACAGGACAGGAAGCACCATGGTGGTGGTAGCAGTCAGACATCATGTACCTTGACAGTTCCTCAACATAGCACAGAATTGGAGAACATTTCCTGTGATTCTCCATGGCAACAGTGTTACGCCTGGAAGCTGTTTAACTCACCACTGTCTGGTGGTTGACTTGGATCACCTCGTCCCCTGCGTGGATCTTCTTACACTGGTCGGCTGGAGACTGCAGAGGCGGAGATTTGAGGACAATGGCAGCACATTTAGGAGATGCTGACTCGTACGTTCATTGATATAGTGGAATTTGAGACCCTAAATTGTGGCTGTGTCAAGTGTCGAGCTTCCGACTGATTGAAACAAAAACTCACATTCTCTGTGGTTCCGGTGATGACGTGGAGTCCGTCATATGTCGATTTGATATACATCCCCTGTAACACAAGCAGAGGGATTCAGTATTATACAGAGTACAAATACAAATACATGATACCTTTTATTTTTGCATCTATGTGTGTATTTTTGACTCTTTCTGTGTGGGCCAGAGACTCTAGGTCAGAAAACTCAACAGTGGTAAGGCTTGATAAACTGAATGACAAATTTAAAGAAATACCAAGGTGAAGTGTTTTGAGCCACCTTAGCCTCCAGTGCCGCTTCAGTCCTCCTTGACTATGACTCTAATTCAGTTTCTGGAACTCAACTACATAATTTTACACCATATTCCCAAGAGATATATCAAACGTTTGGCATTTTTGTGATGGTGGTGAAGTGGATTAGTCAAATACTAATATTAGTTGTAAAACTGAGCTGTATGATTATGAGTCTATTATTATTGTTATTATTATTATTATAGCCATCAAACCATTCAGTAACCCCTCATGTCTGTATTCACATTTTTTTAAATCACAGATTATTTACTATGTTTCCTTTCTTTTACCACCTGACTCACAAAAGACTGGATTTGGTTTGAGACTGAAAACCGAAAACATTCCGGTCACTAGTTCTGAGCTGGTAAAGTAAATAATTAACCAAGACAGCAAAAGGCCGGCAGTGCATATTCACACAACTTAAATATTTAATTATTAGTGCTGTGCATTGAGGAGACTTGGATGCAGGTATGTGAAAACACTATTAGCAGCTTGAAAAGGCAAATATTGTAACTCTGTGAGAAATTGTCCGATTAACTTTCAAGTGCTTATTGAGAAGACTTGTGACTTCCATTGTAATTCTCCCCAGGAGACTTGATATTACAAGACTTAAACATTTCCCTAGAACATGGATGAAAGCATTAGGTGATTGTTTCAGAGAGTGGACTGTGGAAGCTGAACACACAATATACAAACAACACATGATATATTAAAGCTGTTTTGATAGCAAAATGTGGCTAATTTACTCATTCAGATAGCACTGACCAATATTAGCATTCATTTGTCATTCTGTCAGTCACCATCAATAAGATAAAAAAAATTGCTAAAATGCTCATTGATCTGAGAGGTACAACAGAGCTGGGTGATAATCATTTGTGGGTTCATCAATATAAATGACCCCCTTTGTAATATAATTGATTCTTAAAATAAAAATATGAATTAGTGCAGCTTTAATAACAACCTTGGTGTAAATGTTTGCGCGTGACCTTACCAGGCCTTCACTGGGCATGATGCTGGTGAGGTGGACCACCTCCAGATGGGCAGACTGAGAGACCAGAGAGTCAGATGACAGAGAGATGATGTGGTCACATATCCCTGCTAAGGTCTTACACTGGAAGTAAAGAGAGCAGAGGGGGGGGAAATGACAGGAAAAGAGAGAGAGAGAGAGAGAGAGAGAGAGAGAGAGAGAGAGAGAGAGAGAGAGAGAGAGAGAGAGAGAGAGCGAGAGAGAGCGACAAAAAGAAAAAGGCAGAAAGTTATTGAGATTGGTTTTGGTCCGCGGGGGATGCTGTGACCTAGCTGGAGGAGGTGAAACAGAAATCATTTCATCAGACAGTTCCACATCGCCACCTCCATCACGCCAGCACACAAACTGTTTCCTGTCACAGGCTGTCCATGGGCATGCCCACAAGACACCGTCACAGACTGAACAACACACCGCTGATACCAAACACAACCCGAGGTGCCCAGATGACATTTTCTAACAACTAAATTACAGAGCACAGATCTCATTTGTTGTTATCTGTATTTTTTCAATTGGAAGATAGAGGCAATTTTTTTCCATCACATCAACTAAATTAAATCAGACTGGATGGATTTTTCTGTGTTGTGATTTCTTTCTTTTTTTTTTACACTGCACTTACATTTCTAATACATATTACTGCATTCGAGTGCATCCAAGCACAAACGCCAAATGAAAAGCATGACTTCACCTTACCTTTGTTCTAAATAAACCTTGGCTGTTTGTCTGCTTGGTCACGCATGCAAGTTAATTTATCATCAGCAACATCTCTGCCTTCTGATCTTGGCTGACTGACTGCAGTGGGTTTTACAGAGACCGTTACCTTGGTTATCCTGCCTCACTGCAACGCTACTTAGTGCATACGTGCATGCAAACACACACTCGCTGGAATGTAACAGGCGTACATGGAAGAGGACATACAGTTTATTCTCTACATTCACACAAGCTGCATGACAGTGAGGAACCCTGCACATACTAATCTTCTCATCTCAATCCTAATGAGCAATTACCGGATTATAGTTATGAAATAACCAGAGGAGATCTTACTCACACGCACACACACGCACACACACACACACACACACACACACACACAAACACACACACACACAAACCATGGCTTCAGGGGAAATTACATTGACTTACATCGATTTCCTGGAAACTTGCTCTATAACCTTAACCATTGTTATACTTGCCTTATCCTGACTCCCACACTAACCAAAATCTAAGTCTAACCTTAACCTAACCCAAATATTCACCTTGAAATTTAATAATTTATATTATTAGGGACTTGCTTTTTTGTCTCCATAAAGATGACAAGTCACTATGATGTTAGTGTCAACAGATTTAGGACCACATACACACACACAGACACAGACACAGACACACACACACACACACACACACACACACACACACACACACACACACACACGCCCACCCTTTTCTGGGTCAGTTATTGGAATGTTCCGCTGCTTATTCTGTTTATTCAGTACTATTATGTCAAAGTGTACTCATTATGTAATGGGATACCCAGAACTGTGAATGTCATGCACAGACACCAAACAAAAACTTGAGCTTTAATTTGAAAAGAGAAGAAAAAAAATATTAACAAAAAGCAATATATTTTTAATCTGGCCAATACAGTTGTAAGTAGCATGTGAAGTGCCCAGCTGGAAACTACAGCGAGCGACAATGTTGTGGCTCTGCTTGTGTCCCGCTTTGATCATCAGACTAATAGTCTTGACCTGGGACTAAATTGAGGCCGAGAGACAAAAAGGCCCAGAGAGTCTCAACTCAGCTCCTCCAGCTGTGACACACCCAGCCTTGATCAGGCAGCCTGCTGGAGAATCAGAGCGCAGATTATAGGGAAGTTAACTTATGTGGCTGGCTGGCGTGAGATTTGAAAGCAGTGAAACAGAAAGCCAGACATAGTACAATGCCAAATGGATTAAGCTCTGTGTGCACACAACCCCCTCCATCCCCCACATCCACCACCTCTCTCATTCTCATTCTCCCTCACGCTTTCTTCCCCATGGACTGACACCTTCTCTCGGTTGCACACGCATTCAAACGCAAACACACACTCTAAGCACAATTGCGTAATTATTTGTCTCCGCATGCATGAGTGTATACACACCGTGGCAAAAATATACCTGAACTGAGACACAGAGGAGGATGGACAGAGGTGGAGGGAGAAGGGGAGTGGAGGAGGGAACTCGAAAAGCAGGGAGGTGGGAGGGAGAGTCCGGGAGGAAAGGGGGGAGAACACAAGGGAAAGGGAAACACACAACTAGGACAGTCTTATGTAATTCTCCTCATCCTTATGCATGCATGCACATAAAAACACACACACTCACATACACTTCACGCTCCATCAGACACACAGACTCACACATGCTCATATCTTATCGCTCTTCTTCATCATCTCTCTACTGTCTCTCTCTCTCTCTCTCTCTCTGTCTTTCTCTCACACACACACACACACACAGTTGTCCCTGTCCATCTGATTGCTGCAGGCCGTAGTCTAGAGGAGTGCAGAGTAGCAGTGGGTTTTGCATTATTGAGCAGAAGCTGACGAACGTACAACTACCACTACAGTACAGCAGAGCATTAAACGGTCTCTGAACCCCATGCTGGATGTACAATGGGGGCACAGTGGCTGAGAGACTCTCACATAAAAGTCTGTATGGATCACAAACCATAAATACATAACTGAATAATATATAATTGGACATTTAGGGAAATATAATGACATTATTCATCTTTATGCCAAGACATAGAGGTGGATGTACTCTTACAGCTGTACTTTAAATATGAACCTATAGCCAGGAGATGGTTAGCTTAGCGTAGCAAATGGAAATGTCTATATACATACTTGTGGTCGTGTGATGCAACTTCAAATAGTTCTTTCTAATGTTGGCACTTTCTTCTTCTTCTTTTTCGGGTTATTGGCGGGTGGCAACCAACGTCAAGGCACATTACCGCCATCTACTGGATCTGCCTCTTCTTCCTCTTGTGTCATCATTAAGATGACACATGGGACTTATCAGACATTTAAAAAACTACAGTTCTTATGTAAACGTTATAAAACATTACTCTGTGCTCTGCATTTATTTTATCACCATGTGTGTCCCGTGAGTGGCTGTGTCACTTCCGCTCCACTTTATTAATTTCTAAAATGCATAGTAAACAACGATCAGAAAGGAAGCAGCATCTAAAAGCAAACACCTCTTCTTCCCTCTCTCCCTCTCTCCCTTTCTCCCTTCACGCTGTCTCCCTATTTCACACATAAACCTCCCACACATAACAGACTTAGTCATGTGTAGCCTTTAGTCTGGCACCCAGGGTGTGTGTGTTTGTGTGTGTGTGTGTGTGTGTGTGTGTGTGTGTGTGTGTGTGTGTGCGCGCGTGCAGGCACATGCAAGTGCCGCTGTGCATGTGTGGTCCAGGTATTTCTTATGATGTGGAGACCTAAATCTCTTTGAGTTTACATTTAAGTGGACAAAAGGAAAGTCTCTAATAATAATGATGTAATTACATTTTTAAGTGAGGACATGTTTAAGGTTAGATCAAAGTGAGGCTAAATCTAGGGTAAGATTAAACTTGGAGGTAAATATTTAGGGTTAGATGAAAATTTATGTAAATATAGGGTTAGATTAAAATTAGGCTAAACCTAGGATTAGATAAAAGGTTGGGTGTACCTAGGGTTAGATTAAAGTTGGGATAAACCTATGGTTAGCTTAAAGTTAGGGTAAATCTGGCGTTAGATTAAAGGTAGGGTAAATATAGGGTTTGATTAAAATTGGGGTATATCTAGGGTTAAATTAAGGCTGGGGTAAATTAAGGGTTGGATTAGTTTAAGGTAAGGGTAAGTAGTTATTATGATTTAGGTTAAAGTACATCTCCAGGAAACATGTATAATTTTGTGCACAGGTACACAGATGGATAAACAAGAAACTGTGTGTGTGTGTGTGTGTGTGTGTGTGTGTGTGTGTGTGTGTGTGTGTGTGTGTGTGTGTGTGTGTTTGTGTTTGTGTGTTTGTCTGAGTGCATGTGTGCCATCTAAATATTTGAAGTAGCCCAATGTCACTGTCCTGTGTCATTAGCAGGCCTTTAACAACAGAAGTAATGACCGCAACCAAATCACTGAAGGGGGGGGGATAATCCCGACAGGGGCTGCATCACAATTTGCAGAGACCAACCTCTCAAATACAGTCTTGTGATTAGTTTTGTTGATAGAAATATGTCATAGATATGTAAACACCTCAACATTAGTATGTTCCTTGGCATAAAATGCTAAAATATTTGACTGTGAACTCCCCCTGCCACCGTGTTATTTGGTTTTCTCCACCTGACCTTGAATGACAGCAGGAAGTGTCCCAATCCAACTGTCAGCCCAGATCAAACACTAGCTGCTCACTCGCTTTCACACGAGGACACAGACAGTTTTCTGTCACACATGCGCGCCCGCCCCACACACACACACACACACACACACACACACACACACACACACACACGATAAAATGGAGCTTGCAAAAGGCCTCAGGCTGGACATTCACAATCCTGTGCCACAAATTCCTATAAAAATCACAGTACTCTAACATGCACATACACACACACACCCATGCAGAAAACACAAACATACACAGGCAGCCACACAAATCGTTCAGCTGTCTATTTCTGCTGTTTGTTTTTGAACACATGCCATTTTGTTTCACAAGCAAAACCATTGCAACTGCTAACGGAGCAAAATGGCAAAACCAGTATGTCACCCAGAAGTGATAACATTTCACTGAAGTAATGGCTCTACATTTGGTTTGCTTTCTGGCTACGACGAGAAGATTGAAACCATCCTCTCGCTAGTTAGCTTAGCTAATGTCGAACCTCAGACCTTTGATTCTGTGCAGTGGAACTGTGAAATCTAGGAAATTAAACTATGCATACACTGGGCTGTTTTATCTTGTCCGACATAAACCAATATTCAATAAGTATTGATGTTTCAAAAAAGAGTTTGATATTTGAAAACAGAAACTTACCACGTGGAGAATCTTATTCTCTGTCTCGTACACTGTGCAATCCTGCAAAATGAAAGAAGAAGAAATATAAGAAGGAGAACGCATCAATGTGGGCATCCGCACAGAGGCTCAAATATCTCCTTCCTCCAAATATACTGTAACAGTGCAGAAAGAAGGGAATAAGAGAAATCAGAGATGGATGACTTCTTCTCCACTGGAGAACATCGGCAGTCAGCTGTTTTATTTCTAACTCTCCACATTATGTCTGGTACTTTATAATCCAGGCAGGCTAATACATTGGATTCACCATTTCTTGGAGTGACTCTTCTGTGTGGAGATTCATAAGCCTCCTTGGGATTTAGAAATGACATTATTTGAACATGACAGATTGTTATTTAACGATAGCTGATAGTTAATCTATTCCTGGGAAAGCAGCCCGCTGAATCTGCCAGATGTGCATGGTAGCAGTTAATTTGTCTGTTTGATGCATTAGTGCGGGCAGCGCTGCCACCTTTGTCTGTCTCGCTGCACCCTGGCAGCCTCAAGTTCATTTGGCCCACGGTGGCCCCTTTCTCTTCGCTCTCCTATGGCCCTTGTAAGAGGGGATGGGTGTTATCTGCTCAGCTCCAGGATTCACTCTGGGCACACACACAAACACACTCACAACACACACTCTAAGCAGGCTCTTACAGGGAGGACATGGATGAGGTCCAGGACAGCAGGCATAGTTTCTGTCCAAACAATGAGATTTCTACAGTATTAGCGTGTGTGTGCACCTCCAGTTTTGTTTTTTTAGCAAATGTGTGTGTCACTGTAGCGAATTAACATGAGGGAGTGTGCTAGAGAGAGAGAGGGTAGAAGGAGGACAGGAAATTAAGTGATAAGAGACCCCTCGTTCATTCTCCATCAGAGCCCCTAAGTTAAGCGAGAGTCAGTGAGTCAATGAGTACACTGCCTGAGGCTGTTACTGAGAGCCACTCGTCCCCTCGGCCATGCTGCAAACAGCCTGTGGCAGTGGACATATGCTCCACTCATAGTCAAATCTATAGAAATGAGCGGCACACCAGAGCAAGCTGCAGCCGTATTGACGTTTCCACTCCAAACCTACTTTAGTTTTGTCCTGTCACATCAAACCCTGAACTTTATTAGATGGGTGTAATGAATATGGGCACGATGGAGTGTAAGATGCATGCATCACGTGTGTTTGATGCTGTACTGTATGTGTGTGTAAGCACCTGTTGTACAATTGTAGTTAATTCTAGGCAGAGCTGCACGATGTTGTTCTTCAGTAATGAATACTCTGTCACACTGGCGAATGGAGACCTGAAACAGACAAAAAAAAGAGTTTATAATCTGACAGATGCCTCTGTCTGCTTATCATCTTCTTCTAAATTTGGTTACTGTTTGTCATCAAAGGCTCCTCAGAATGGGAAATCACACTTGTTTTCTTTATCCACGTAGGACGAGGATGTTGGACACACAATATAGGAACCGTGACGATACAAACTTTTCTCATGTTGTGTATATATCCTGTTGTGTTATTGTATTGTTATGTGACAGGGGGATTTTATGGTTTCCTGTTATTGTGTCCACTGTCTGTTATCACATCACTGTATAGTGCATAACAGGAAACAGTTAACCCCACTTTGCAACAGTTGAGTTCACAATTGTTCTGTCCAAGTCTTTGTGCTTTTTTTCTGTTTTATACTAGGTGCACATAGACAAAGACCAGGTCAAGTTTAAAAAAATAACTGTTGTAGTTGTACAGTAGCATAGAGTTTACATATTTACATTTTTGTTATCGTCCATATTGGATGATGGTTAGTCATTCATTAAAAGTCCAGATATATGTTTAGTACTGATGTGTGACTCCATACCTGTCAAGCCAGGCTAGAAGGTTCTTGGCTGCTCCAATCAGATCCACCACTGAGGTTAGGAAATCATTGGGTAGCCTTCGGGAAGCTCGTCCATCATAGTGTCCGCCCCTCCGCCGGCCCAGGATGAAGTTCTGAAGGTTCTTCGCCGAAGCGTTCAGCTTGTGGGACAACGTCCGGAGGTTCTCTGTCTCCAGGCCGTAGTTCTGGAAGACAAACAGAAGGATTCATATTAGAAGCAGAATTACAGTTATTAGGTACAGATTCGTCTGATGTTCTTCCACATCAGTGGTTCGAAGTTACTTGTGATATATTGGAAAGATTTAAGATCAAAGAAATAGTAAAAATGTTTAAAAAGTACAGATGTTATTTGTACACGTCTTATTAAAACTCGAAACAGGCGAAATGGAGCAGCACCACTGAAAATTGTGGGGGGCTGTGCTTCAGCAAAACTATCATAGGACACTAGGAAGAATTCAACAATGGTAGAACTTTTTGTGGAGAGACTTCAAATTGGTAAGAATCCACCGGCATCTATATGTTGTTACTTCGTCCAGGCACAGGGACAAACAGTTACTGCAGAAAAGCTGAGAGGAGGGTGGACTGACATTAAATGTGAGTTGGAGGTTGGCAAAGGAATTATGGAGGACCACGCCGATATAAAGGACGCATGGAAGTAAGTGGGCAATGGGTATGTGTCTTTTCTTCTTTAAATGCAGCATTAATTAGTTTTAAACAGGTGTAAAATGATGCTAATACCAACCAGCACCATATACCTCCCCTGTAAAACCCAGAGAAAAGTTTAAATTTCTGTAGGATATATCCAGCACAACACAATGTGATAATTAATGAGCTCTTAAAGGTGCTGGTAGAGATTGTTTTTAACTATGATTGAACTAACTCTGGCTATCACCCTCTACTTCCCTCTACTTGTGCTGAGCCTAATCCTACTGACTCCTTAGCTCCAAACTTTATGCACAGACATGAGAGGGGTGTTGATCTTCTATATAATTAGAGTAAATGTGTCCAAGCTATTGAATATTGAATATTGATCAGTTTCCAAATGTTAATGTTTCTTATTAAAAAATATTTTCGGTATTGACGAAGATCGGACAAATAATGTGAGACCATGTCAATATATATTTTAGAAGGTAAACATTGTAAAAAAAGATTTTTCTCAAATCATTTTGAATACTGATCCTACAGCCTTTCTGGAATTGCATCATAGTAACTGAATCAGTGGAATGAACTGAAACTAAAATTACTATCTCTGCATAACCACAAGCATTTTCATAAAACAGCCACTCTTTGCACGCACATGCACGCACACAAAACACACACACACACACACACAGACCCACTGAGCCACATTGCACTCAGTGTCCCACAGCACCTCCAGTCATGTCCTCCCTGACAGAGTCTGATTCCTGCTGACACAAAGGCTACACACACACACACACACACACACACACACACACACACACACACACACACACACACACACACACACACACAGATATCCTTGTATAGTCAGATGCACAGGCGGAGCTAGACGTATCTATTCCCCCTCTGCCTCTAGATCTATTCTACACAGTCACGACCACAGTGACTACAAAGGAGAGAGGGTTTCACAGTGGTGGCAGCAGAGAGCGCGCGAGAGAGAGAGGGGTGGGGGGGGGGGGAGCGAAGGAGAGAGAAATGAGGGAATTGTGGAACTAAAGAGGCAGAAGACAAGAGGGAGAGAGCGGAGGAGATGGCACCCAGCTATGCATCTCACTGAAACTGGGTCATGCATACACTGTGTTCTGTTTAATCTTCAGTATTCTGTGTGAACATAGATGTACACATGAACTTGGAGCGCACATGTTTTCACAGCTGTAATTAGGCGGTCCTATGATTCGATCTAGAGCTGCATGCGGCTCCTTCCAGGGGACGCAGTGCTGAGATGAAGCGGGGGAATAATGCCCTGTGTCGACTGTCTTATTTGCTGTGTGTGTGTGTGTGTGTGTGTGTGTAGAGAGAGAAAGAGAGGGAGAAATACGGAGAAATAATTTGAGCAGCGCGTGCATATGTGCGCTTTTGTGTGTGCCAAATCAATACAGTAAGAGGGCAATGCCATTAGAGCAACAACCCCCCCCGAACTCCATCTTCATGTCGATGTGGTTGCCATAGCAGCCATGTGTGGAGTGGTCCCTTCTCTGTGCTAATATTTCTACTATTGTCAACAGAATTACACTCAAAGATTGTTTTTGAACCGTACTTTAGTTTCAAAATTAAAATATGAATCAGTATATTTCCACAGTAAATTCACATTCACTGTTGTTAAACATAAGCTTACGGAGGCAACTAAAGGGAGTATATATTACCCCCATCAATCAAGAGAATATTGATTGTATGTGCGTCACTTTCATCTTGAAGGATCTGGGTTCAATGGCAAAGTCAGTCAGTTGAGAGGATATTCAATTATTATCACAGGTTTTTCTTATTTACCCAAACTAAATTACACAACTAATATTTTTCTACAATTGAACACTAGATTAATAATGAAACAAGTTCCCCTTGATTTCAGGAAAAATCTAAAATCTATTAGAGGATGCTGCTTAAAAACTGAACAAATGATGAAGCTGATGAAGCTGTGACGCGCCTATAAAGACCATTTTTCTATGAATGTTTTAAACAAAGGGTTGTAATTGATGAAGTGTTTCCCTTGAGAAATCAACAGATAGGAAGACCATGAAAACACTGTCATGAAAGAAAACAGGGGAGAGAAAGAAAGACTAAAATTACATACAGTATAAATATATGTGCCCACACCAGCAGATCAAACAAGAGTCTTCAGGCAAAGGAAATACATTGAGTGACGTGGAGACAATAACGGGAAAATATTCATCTTTCGTCTCAGCTTTCATCTGAGGAGTCCTGTCTAATGAGCTCAGATGTTCAAATGAGGATGAAAAGGACAATATATATAAATTATGGCCAACAGGATTTTAATTTGGAGTCACACAGGGTAGCATTGAAAAGGAACAAACACAGAGAGCTGAGTCATGTGTGAAAGACTTAGAGGAGGACAGGAAGGCATGAGTCACAAGAGGAATTGGGTCTTACAACATAATAAATCTACCTAATTATTATTAATGATCATGCCAAGATATGTTAAGGGCTCTGAGAAAATGTTAAGACTGAAGTTGTTTGCAAGACGTTTTGGTGTAGAGTCAGAATATCTTACAGGTGCTCTTTAAAATCCAAACATATGAATCAAATATATTAAAAACTGTAAATTCATATGACTGTTTTTGTCTGTGATTTGGCCGTGACAGACTGTTAACCTTCATCTCAACTTTGTCCAGTTTCATGAGAGAATGATGCTGTTCCTCATTTCTTCTTCTGGCGCGGAAGAAGAAAAGAAAGGTTTAGATATTGGAGATGGAGAGTTTTATTAGACTCAACTAAAACTAAACCTCCTCAGCTGACATAGAGGGTACTGGAAAAAAAAATGATATTGTGTGATTGTTTACAAAGCAAGATAAATACAACCTTCTGGATAGGAAAAGATCTCTAAAGTCAATAAATACATTGTCTTACTTTAACAACATTTAAAAATAAAATACACAAAGTAATTGATCAGGTTTGCTGATGATTTTCTAATGTTTTGATAGAAGAAAAGAAATTTGCTGATCTCTTCTCAAACCCCTTGGGCAAGAGCTTGTGCGGTGTGTGTGTGTGTGAACGCGCACGCGGCTCCTGTCTAGGAGGATAAAAGACATTTAGGCTAAGAACACGTTGTAAATGACAAATCGAATTTGAATGTTGGAGCTCACAGACACTTGGATGACACCACAAGAGCAGTATGGAGGCATTTTATTTATTTTTTTCTGTTGTTTTTTTACGTTTGAAGAAGTGGTCGCCATTAACTTGCAACGATGTCCACCCCTGAAACTTCAAAAGTGTTTTGTGGACTAACATACTTCACCCACCCCTCCACCGGCATAGTGGTGAGTAGATAATGAGTGAAATTTCATTTTTCTGTGAACTATCCCTTGAAAATATTATGAAACCTATGCTATTCATTGGTTTCTTTCAATTCAGATATTAGGACGAGCAGTCACTTTATTATTTTATGTTTCGCTCATTTCTCAGAATCTTGCAGAAAATTCCCTGCATACTTAGAAACCTACTTAGCATAGATGCTCAGGGCAAAAACTTAATTGCATAGACATAAAAGAGGGGACTTCCACATTTACAGTAAAGCCCAGTCAGCGCTTGACAGTTGCATTGATCCAAGGCTATGGAAGTGCCACTGTTTTTACTGCAGGACGACCAGCGTCAAAATGGTTGAGCCAAGTGATCAGGGTTTTGCTTTGCTTATGATGTTGCTGACGACAGTGAATCTTCCTTCATAATCTAAATTTTCTGAGTCTGCTGGTTGGACAGAGATATGTCCAGTTCAGATCTATTTAAACAATGATTTTATGTTATGACAACTTGATGATATCTGGGAAAATGGCAATATTATTACAGAGATACCAATCGGCCAAGAAATCAGCAGTGGCACAATCAGAAAAGTTGCACTTCAGCCAACTTCAAGTGAGCATAACAAGAATATTTGTACTAATCTCTTTTTGCACTGGAAAACTGTATGTGTGAACTATGTATGGTGGCACTAATGGAAAACACGGATGCAAAAAACGACACAACTGGAAAAGCCATAACTTAACTAAAAGCCACAACACAACTGCAAAAGCCGCACAACTGAAACCTAAACAATTGATGTTGACACATTTTAAGCGGAGACTGGCTTGTCCAGGTTTTCACAAACGACGGCTTACTTGACTGCATTAAGTCAATGTTAAGTCCTTGCAAAACTATGTTCCTCACCAACAATATATCCTCGCTCACTTCCATTGCGATTCTGTTTCCGTTATGTGGGTTTTGTTGTGTTGTTGTCAGTTTGCATTCATGTTGCAGCTTTTGCATTAAATTTTGTCCGTTAATGCAGTTGTGTGAGACGTCTCGGCTACCGGATGGGTTTAAATTGAACAGTGAATTTGATTGGGGTATTGTAACAAGCAATATTTGGGTAATATTTTTACAGCCCATCTTCAAGTTCTTTTGTGATAGGATCACACCAGCCACAAGGCCATCTAACATTCTGACCCATGAGTACTTGGGGGTCATTACTATATTATCACCTCAGAATTCACTACTCATGGGTCGGACCTCATCCATTTGTAAACTCTGCCTTTATTTTGATTTTCCCTGTAAAGTTTTGTGACTGCATTACGACTAAGTCCTTGACAGATATACAAACATCTGCCAAAGCACTCAAAACCGTCTCTATGGTAGTTACCGCTAGAGAAGGTGTCTCCAGGACATGGACACACACACACACACACACACACACACACACACACACACACACACACACACACACACACACACACACACACACACACGCACACAGTGTGAAAACAATACCAGCCACAGCTGTCACGGCTGGTGATAAATTTGGCTAACCTGGGGCTTTGTTTAAAACCAATCTGATTGTTTGACTGCTCATGTTTCTCCCCCAGATGTCAGTGTGTCCCCTGATCTCTGTAATTAACATACAGTGTTATCAAATCTGATAGGAATTAAAGCTGAAACTCCGAAAAGTCAGACCTGAGTTGTAATAAACTGGTATTATCCCTTAAACCTACTCACAGCGGTAGCTTTGGTGATTCATCTTGTCTACCTGGCACCACTAAGTGTGTGTGTGTGTGTGTGTGTGTGTGTGTGTGTGTGTGTGTGTGTGTGTGTGTGGGTGTGTGTGTGTGTGTGTGTGTGTGTCCAGTTCCAGGACATATGGTGATTGTTGCTCTGGGACACTCATTCCCATGCTGGAACATTTGAATGAGAAGAGGTGCTGATTAGCGCACACACAAGCATGCATACACATACACGTACACACACACACACACACACATTCACATACACGGACACACATTCAAACCCCAACTAATCCAGCCATGTGTGCCTGGGAGATAAGGTGCATCCTGCATACTCTTCCTACAGACCCTCTCTCTCTCTCTCTCTCTCTCTCTCTCTCTCTCTCTCTCTCTCTCTCTCTCTCTCTCTCTCTCTCTCAGTCCCGCTTGATCTCACCCGCTTTCTCTCTCTGGGAGAGTAGCACCTAATTCTCCCTAATTCCCTAATCCTGAGCAGGGCCACTGCACATACAGTCAGCAGTGACCGAGGCAGTGCACACAACGCGAGGCCCAAATGATAGAGGATGTTTCTCGCCATCTTTTAAGCCAATATCAATAACTGGTTGAGGAAAATAAACAACAAACAATAAATAAATCTTTCTGCCTAGAAGAGAATTTCCTCAGAGGTTGTATGACACAACATATTCTTAGAAAGTTGAATAAAATTTGGTTAATGTAATTCACACCGGCACAGCATAAATTATAGCCTATTTTTAAATCACTAATCTGATAATTCATGTAACAGACTTATGGCTAAACAGTTTCGGCACCAATACCACTAAATATTTTCCACAGAAAACTTGTTCTATTTAACAAGAGAAGTCAGCATGTTCTCAGATGTCAAATATTGTGCAAAGACAAGCAGCAGCGCTAACTTACAAAATACATTTGGCAAGATCTAGATTTTTCAAATTAGCCACAACTAGCAGGAAACATGCAGGCAACATTCAATGCACTCTTATATTTTCTCTGTTTTATACTATTTACTGTTCAGGACATTAAATTTACATGGTTTATTCAAAAGATGTATTTGTAATATTGAGTCGTATTTAATATCTGCAAACCAGATTATATCTGAGAAAGGAGGGTTAAAAATAAGTGGATGGTGCAGCTAATTAGACTCCTCCATTTCGGAGAGCAAGTACTTTTGGTTATTAAAGCAAATCCATGTGTCAAAAAATATCAGAGTTTAAATAAATGACCAAATCCACTTTTTGCATCAATTATACTAGAATTAATTGCTTGCATGGACAATTTTCCACCAACCTCCTGTACTGTAAAGTTTTTGATATGGAATCATCTCCACTCAAATCACAAAAGCACTGAGGTTCAGTACTTGGTCACATTGGATACGATACATGTTGGAGTATTATGAGTTTACAATGATTTTTGGAAATAGTGCTACAATGCTGTGTTTTCTTTGCATTAGCGGCAGGAGAGTTTTAGCCCCTAAATCTATGTAAGGCAGTGGAAATTGATCAGATACATCAAAAATGTTTAAATCAATAAACAATTATTTTGTTTAATTGTAAAAATTTAACTTCCAATTGGAGAAAAGCTTTTGATTTTGAAAAATAAATTAAGACGTACAGCCTTTTTTCAGGTAGGCTATCGCGAGCTAAAATAGCACAAGCTAACTGTTTGCAGCTATAGCTCCAGCTTAAACATTTTAGCCAGCTAGGTAATGCAAACTATGTTAGCAAGCTAATGCTAACTAAAGCATTATCCATCGAAGCCATCAGTTAGCCCATATTCTCGACTTGTTGGGAAAAACTCTTGACTACATTTTGTCAGTTTTGGGCTTCCTTAGGTGTAGCTCATGGCCGTCATACAGCACTTTGCCCTCATCACAGATTGAGGGACATGATGTGAGTCAGTAGCAGAAGCTGACTAACCAGGGCACAGAGGAGGTCGACAGCTTCCAGGATGAGCTCCTGATGTCCTATTCTGGTGACGCCCAGCTCCTCCAGCTCCTGGTGGGTGATGTGCAGCAGCTGCTCGCCCCCCATCTGCTCCCGCTCGAAACTCTTCACGTACTGCTGGAGACAGTCATCCAGACCTGAGCAGAAGACAGACGCAGATTAGCCCGTGCTGATGTTTTTATATCTACTACCACTGTGTAGAGGAGGCCTGCTGGTCAGCCTTAGCCGAAAAGGACAAAATGTTGTTATCGTTAGTGATCTGTGAAAAGTTCAAATGGCTTTTTACCCCCCAAGGAACAAAAAAGCACAAAAAAAGCAAGCAATTTTTTACACATATAAATGATTTCCTTTTTTTGAGTGCCTAAAGCCAGAGAAACTTACAAACTGTCACCTAGACAAAACAACTGCTGTTACAGCTTTCTAATATCAGATAATGATTGTTCACCATGCCGTAATGACTTTTCCTGCAGGGGGATACAAGCAATGTAATTTTATTTCATGTTTTCAGAGGATGCAGAGTGAAGAAGCTGAATTTCATGCACATTCATGATTGATTAAGGGTGTGTCCAAAATATACCTAGAAAGATGTAAGCAATATTGATGTACGACTTTTCCACTGTTAAGCCGTGGCCGCCTGCCATGCAGAGAGCCAGTCAGCTGCACATAGACGTGGTGGGTCCGGGATACTATTGATCAGTAAGAGCCTCAGGCTTTGAACCAAACAAAGTCAGCAGAAAGCACTCCTCCCCACAGACCTAATGAACAAGCCTGCTCGAAAATGAGCACACACACAGCAAAATAAACGCATGAGAGGAAGCAAATCCATGCACACACACGCACACACACGCACACAGAGCCACGAGAAAAACAAACAGCACACTCTGTGTCCCTCTGTGAATGCACACATTTCAAACACAATCACACATACAAATACAATTACAACTGCTGTTGTTATTCAGGGTCTTGACACCTCTGTGGAGCCATGTTGTTAAAGACGAGTGGAGCTGTGAGGAAAACACTGATGCCCAAGGGAAGCAATGCTGACATAGAGCAGACAGTGTGGTAGCACCTTAACAAAGTCGCCAAACACACACACACACACACACACACACACACACACACACACACACACACACACACACACACACACACACACACACTTGCTACAATGGATGAGCAAGAGGCATCTTGCCATGGGACAAAATATAAGCCTACTGTTGCGCTGAGTGACATAGACAGACAATCTGTTACATACTGCAAAACAGAGCAATTTGACATCCCACCCACCGGTAAGACACTCCGCACTACAGCAACACTAGTGAAAATCACTTAATGGAATACATTCCCAATGGACAAACCCACATATCCCATAGTCTGTGTCTTACAAATGATAGTAATATTATCACATGCATGATATTTGTACATGAAGTACGTGAAAACTAAAACAAGAAGGTGCATGTGGTGGTTTGTTTTCATGTTCGTATATTTAATCTGGTTGATGATATTAGAACACAGTTCCTTAAAAGGTGAACGACCAATAACCGATAAATCGTTGATAATTGTCCATTTTAGACACAGTATTCATCTTTTAAACATGCAGCATAGCTTTTCTAGTCTTTACGGCACTGGTAAATTTTTGACTTGACATGAGAAATTTGCATTTATATTTTATTAGAGTATATTTTATTAGAGTACTTATTTATTATCCCTCCAAGTCAATGTGAACTGAAAATAAATAGATGTTGATACATCTAATATTTCAATATCACTCTAAATCATAATACGTATATGCTGTTTCCAAAAATTAAAACTGCTTCTGTATTAATATGTATGAACAGTACATATTAAAATGAAAACGTAAAGTTTGAGACTCTTTTACTTTATTTGAGTATTTAATTTTCACATCACTTCACTCCACAACAATCAAGAGGGAAATGCAATAAATAATAAATTATTCCTCCATATTAAACTGTAGGTAAATACAGCAGGAGCTGAGTTAAATAGGATGGAGTTATTTTTTATAACCACAAAAAAATGATAAACAGCTTCTCACTGAGAGCCACATAAATGTTAATTAGATGTGCATCATATTTGGAAGTCTAAATCAACACTAGGAAGACAGATATATGTGACCTGAGAGCAAATGCATAGAAAAACAAACACGAGATGTGGAAGGGTGAAGAGTGTAAGCTATTTCTTGTGAATGTAAAATGATTATCACGGTGGGAAAGTGGTCCTGTGTATCACCACCAGTGTTGATAGAGATATGCACAAGCGCAGATCTTTTTTAAGCCAGCCAGCAGCCTTAGGACCGGTGAACATGGAGGCAGAGCAGAAATAACTATCGCCTCAGAATACGAGACCCCCTGACCCTCAATATGAGATAAACATGAGAGAAAGAAAATGCAGACACTACTTCTCTAGGTGGAAGTCTTCATGTCCATACCATAACAGAGGTGATCCTCCCATAGCAGAGCAATACCTCCTTCCCATTTCTCCTGCCACTCCCTCACTCTCACGTGTGTCACCAGTTCACACCCCTGGTGCCTCTGAGGCCTGGTGACTCTCTTGTATATTAATATGGCTGGAAAATAATGACTATCTGAAATCATTATGCAAATGCAATAATCGATTTATATCTGAAAATCTCTGCAGATGAAAAAAAAAAATGCATTACTTTCTCACAATTAGTATTCTAGCCATCACTTCAGTCGTCTTCCTGGTGTCCACTCATTAAATGTTACACCTTTTCCCCCCTCTTTTCTTTCCTTTCTCCACATACAGTAGTGTATAAAGTATATAAATTATACAGAGAGGTGATGAATAAAGAATCAAAGCGGTCCAGGCTGACTACCCCTGCTTCCACAGGGAAAGCCTGCTATTATAACTACGTCTGCTCCTGCAGCACACACACATATACTGTAGATGAATGGGGCTGCAGCATCGACTGCAGTGAGTGCATTTACTGGGCAAGCTCTTTAAGATATGTTTTGTTGGGATTTGTTGTTTCAAATATATGTGGACACTCACATTCACACGTACTTGCACGAGCAAACATATAGGATTGACTCACATGTAAATACAGGCATACTTTCACACATATACATACGCAGTGTGACACACAGCTGTGAGCCAATCGCATGAGTCAGAACGCCTCCCCTAGAGGACAAACAGCTGATCTGGGTTCATCTGCTGAGTTCATATGCCAGCTGGAAATAGCACATGGTGCTCACAAACACACACACAAACTCAACAACGCACCAGGGTCGCGTTCGTCAGTGCAGTGGCTCGCCACATAGTTCATGATTCAAGATCTGCAGCAGTTGTGACATGGCTCAGACAACAACAAATACTTTTTTCCTCCCGCACTGAAACCTCGTCACTTCTGAATGTTTTGTAGCAGCAGCAAACATGAAAACTGACCTCAGACTTAAGTAGGCCATGCAGTGTAATACGACGCAAACAAATCCTAGCCTGTGTGCATCCAAAATAAACTAAAAGTAATTTAGTAGAAGTGTCTCTCTATGTAATCAACTCTGCTATAGTTTCCCCTGAGAGCTATAGCTACTGACTTGGGAATAATATATTTTATCAAAGCTTAAACATAGATTGAAATTGTGCTTACACCAGCTTCCACTACAGCGGCCTCTGCTCATGTGGTGCTGGCAGCCCAGTCTGGAGTGTTTCCTGTAAATATTGTTTTTCCTGCAGTGTTTCATGAGCTTAATATTGTTATTTGCTGAACCAGGTCCTTGCCTGCATATCCCCCATGTTTTTACACTAACACACAAACCTTTTGGAACACAAATGTTTCAAGTGTTGTTTTTCACTGTCAACGTCTCTTTCGAGGTAGTAGTCCCATGGAAGCAAATTTGGCAGATATTTTTTCTTTTTTGTTTAATTAGCATGAAGCAACACATATAACATTTAGCTGGATGTGTAGCATTGTAGAAAATAGGTAGCTGTCTGGCAAAGCTTAAATATTTGTTTTTTAGGCTACTACAAATATAGATGTTTGAGTAGCAAATTTCAAACATTGAGAAACTTTTTTTCCATAGATTTATTGAAAGCTAAAACAAGCAACATTAAAAATAAACACTTTGACTATGGTGTTTTTTATATCAATTGAGACAACTAGCATTCCATGTTAAACCGAAGCGTTACCACAAAGGCGCTTAATTATAATTTTTTTCTTTCTCCTTAGTCACATGTTAGAAAATAAATATTTAAGTGAGTGAGTGAGTGAGTGAGTGAGTGAAATTGATTCATCTCAATAAGAGACACTGAAGGATCCCTTGATTCCAGCCATCAGCGTGCTGAGGCCTGAGCGAGCGTCTCGTGTTGACAGCTACATCCACATTTCATGCAACTCGCTCCAATCTTTTCCTCATTCCTGGGCAAAATAAACCCCTCCCTGCAGAAACACGCGGGTTGCCAAGCAACCAGAGCAAAAGAGGCCTCCGAGCAGAAGAGAGGGATCCGCAGTTGTTGCCCCTCAGGACCGTACACTGATGCTGGGCTAAGGAGTACACACACACACACACACACACACACACACACACACACACACACACACACACACACACACACACACACACACACACACACACACACACACAAACACATACTGTAGCATATAGATGCTTTCCGCACACCGACTCAAAGCTTGTTGAGGCCCACAGTAAAAGAAACACTGCATTTACAGCTCAAATTGAACATAGCAGTGACTGTGCTGCGTGGCCATTAACATCAACTGAAATCAAACTGTCAGACGTGTGTTTTCCTCTGAGAGCATGTTTGGGTCAGAGTGGAGGCCGGGCTAAAAGCTAAGGTAGGCAGCAGCAGCAGCTCCCATCCCATCGCCTTGCCGCCACATCTGTGAGCTTCCAGCAGGAGTAAGTGCCTCGGTGAGTGCGAAGAAAAGACACAACACCCACTAAAAATATTCCTACTGTGAAATATTCATCACATCATGACAGAATATTCTTATGACCGTGGCATTTTAGCTCCCCGGTATATGAGCTTTCAAGTGCAACACGGCCTCCTCTCTGAAATCCAGCGAGTAGGAAGGTGTCAAGAGGCAATCTGAACAAACAGGACGAAGGGAAACAGGGTCAACAAGGAAGTTGCAAGGAGTTCAGAGGAGCAGAATATGACTCGGAGGATCTAACCTACCCAAGATAATTTGAAGTGATTGCAATCAGGCTGGAAGTATGATAATGACATTTAGCTTTGCTCGCACTTCCTAACTTTCCTCATACAAGAAAATGGGTTAAAGTGTTCACTGTAAAACGTGTCACTTATTGCGATCTCCTGCAGTTCCCGTCATTTCTTCATAACGTACTTTTATCGAATGGCTTTTACTTGATGTCTATTATGTTTCTTCCAACCTTTTATTTTGTCATAACTTTAAATCTAAACTTTGAGTTTAGATTTTGTATTATATCGTTTGCCACCTTGGATTTTTAATGACATTGTGTTAATTTGCTTCTTGTCTTTGATATTTTGTTTTCTTGTTTTTATTTGTCGTCTTTGAAGAGTTTTGTAACGGCTTTGTTGAAAGATGCTATGTAAATTGTTATTATTATTATAATTGTTGTTGTTGTTGTTATCATAACATTGTAGCACCTCTTCCACCTTCTTTGTATTGGATTTTCGGGTCGTAAATATACTGTTTTGGTTCAGTCTCACAGCTGTCATCTGTGTTGTTTTCAGGCACATGTAGGGCAACTGCTTTCACAAAGAAAAAAGCTCTAATAAACCCACTGTTGCTACTTGCCCAGCACCAAACAACACTGACAGATTTAGCAACTAGCTTGTGAAAGTGGTGGCATATTTAGCATGTAGCATTCAGAAGCTTAAAGGCCCCATATTTTAAACCTTTCTCGGATATAATTTGAGGTATTGGTCCCCCTAAGATGATATATCAGTGGTTTAAAGTCGAAAGAACTGCTGCAATGTGTATTTCCATGTCCTCTCTTCTGCCTCTCTCTGGAGCTGCAGACAGGACAGTCTGTTTTCGCCTGCCTCTTGATCCCCTCCTCTGATTGGCTGACTGCACTTTGAGTGACACGGGACCAGGACTATCACTGGTCTCATTCTTGCGCATTTGACGATCTCTGGCTGTAAACACAGCCATGTTTGGATACATCTATAGAAGACCAGCCACATATTTACAGTTGGTTACTACAGGATGTTTCTGAACAGTAAGTTACACCGTCCTCATGTTTGTTCAAGTTTTAGCAGGACAGTCGGCCAATGTAGGAGTATCGTCCTGAGTTACAGTACGGAGTTTCAATACGGAGTTTCAATACGGAGTAACGTAGACTTTACTCCATAGTGAGCACAGCGACACGGCACGTCAGAAGAAGCGTAACCGCTGGTCTCGATCAGTAACGTTCTTAGGAGAAATGTGCACGGACACATTCTCTTCCTTGCATCCCTCCACGCTACAATGTTTCTTCAGTGTTGACTGTTGTTGTTAGCCTGTGGTAGCTAACAAGCTGCTAGCTAGGCAACAAGTCTGCTTGGTGTCACGTTGGGGGTGTGGAGGGGTGGTGGTGGGGAGCGGGGGTGGTGGGGCGGAGAGACGAGTGCGATCCCGTATGACTCATACGGCGGAGGAAGTACGAAACGAGACGTTTCGATAATATATTTCTTAGAATGGACTGAGTGAAAAAGTCTGCGGAGTGACTGTTTTCATACTTTGAGGGTCCCTACTGACCCCCTTCAAGTCATTACGGAGAGTAAAAGCCCAGAAAATGTATTTTACACAATATGGGCCCTTTAAGGTATTTCTGCCCTGAGAAGTTGGTGAATTGCAAAACAGAGCAAAAACAAGTGCATAATTTGACTACTGGTAGTTGAGTGGCCAGAGACATGATCTCTAACTAATGTTCACGTTGCTTCATATCAACTAGATGTGTCAAGAGGCAACTATTTGCAAGCGGTTCAGGTACACACATTTTAGGTGATAATACACCAGGGTTGTGTTTAGAGATTGCTAATCTTCCTGCAAGTGGCCAGAAAAAGGTATTGACACAGGATTAATTATTAAATAATAAATGATTAAACAATTCCATTTGCAGTGAGCAATTAAAGTGGTCAGCTTATAGTCCATGGGAAACATTTGTACCTGCCCTTGGTTGACCTCCTTTATGAATAGTCTGTGGTTGCTTGGACTATTGTTTGCCCCTGATGTTTGAGTGATTATTCCTGTTGTAAAAACATCCGCCAAGGAGGTTGAATTTTCGTCCGTGCTTGTTTGCTATGTTACGTTATGTTTTATGTTATGTTATTTTGCAGGATTACGCAAAAAATACTGGACAGATTTCCATGAAACTTGATGGAAGGATGGGGTAGAGGTCAGGGAAGGATCCGGATCAGAGGGCGGATACAGTAAAAAAGAATTTCACTTTCATTCATGTTTCCAGACAGGGTTTTTTTCAAAGATTTCATTGGTTTCTCTGAGAATAATTTATGCAAGTTGATAAGAAATGTGGCTATGTTTATGGGACTATTATATATGAGTGTGTGCAATTTGGTGCGAATCTAAATAAAAATGTGGATCTGATCCATTTGTTGTGGTTAATACAAATCTCATTATTTAATCACGAGCTTCGTAATAATTAGCTATCTGTGCTGCAAGATATATTGTATCCTCAGTCAGAATGATATCACTGTCTTAAAGATCAAATCAAATGACTCAGTACCCATGATGCCATGAGGATAATTCAAGCAAGTGATTTTTATGATTCTGGAAAAACAATTTGCAGCCGTTGGACTGAGCTTAAACAGACCGTAACCCTGCTCTGCAGTAAAGTGATGACAACTAAGCTGAAATAAACCGTCAACTCCAGACAGTAATCCTGGATACTACAACAGCACAAAAGCTTTAATTCACAATCTAATTTTGTAATATGAATTGATCCTTTAAGTCAGTGTTTCTCATCATTGTGAGCTCTCATGTAAACCTGAATTTTCATTCAGAAATCTGTGCCTCTGTCTGTATATCATGCGACCTCATGTGAGCTCCTGAACCTTAGACTGAGAAACTTTTGCTGGAAGGTAAATATGTGTGCAAGTAAAACTGCAGCCCTCGGAACAACAGGTGCAAAATCAATCCAGTAAAGCACATGCGAACATCTTCCGACATCACACACACACACACACACACACACACACACACACACACACACACACACACACACACACACACACACACACACACACACACACACACACACACAGGCTCCTCTGTCCGAGCAGCTGGATAGAGCGGGTCCTTTGATATGATGCCCACTGCATCTCCCATTCTCTGCACCGCTCTGCCGTTGCCTCTGTGCTCTCCTCCGTCTTTCTCCGTCATGCCCACCCTTCCCCTTGCACACTCCTTTGCTTCCTCCCCCATCTTAGGCTCCTCAGCCTTTCTTTCATTTCGCTCTGCACCTCCCCATTTCTGAATCTATGTTCCTACCCTCTTCTTCTCTCTCATTCAGGGCTGTAAAACTGAGGGGGAAGCTCTTACGTGCCTGTGTGTGTGTGTGTGTGTGTTCAAATGTTGCGTGCATGTGCACCTGCTGCGCGTTGTGTGGCATATAGGATGTGAATTGGGAGTCTGAGTGTGTTGCTGCTTCCCCGTCTTATGACATGTGCTCTGACTCCGACACGATCAGATCTGGTTTCCATGACTACTGATGCCCCAGTTAAAGCTGCTGCTCCAGAGTTTGTGTGTCAGTCCATGTGTGTTAGTGTGCATTTACTGTAGATACATACTTATGTATTTCAGTGAACATGTGCCTCCCTCAGTGCAGTTCATGTACCTGTGTGCATCCACACGCAGAGCATGCACCTCTGCATTTTTCTTGTGTATGAAAATGGAGGACTGGAGGAGTTTCTCTGTGTGTGTGCGTGCGCTGAGTACGTGCGTGTTTCTCCATAATAAGGCATGCTCTTTAATCTTTAATGCAGCTGAAACTACAACAAGCACACAGTCAGAGCCAGGGGAAGCATGTTTTCTAGCACAGACTTTCTCACCATGTCAGCAGGAGACAAAATAGGGGGACACACTATATGGAACAGTAGTGAACATGGTTCTCGACTGGTAAGGGGATAAGATCCAGGGGACTCTTTCAATGAGGAATAAAGCATTTCCTGCTTAAATGTTGAATCCTATTGTAGTGCCAGTGCTTCACATTATATGTCAACAATGTAAGTTGAATTTCATCTCATGATCTCATGGTCATTCACAGTCCCTACACTGACAGAAATGCCACATTTCACCATCTTTTTTAGATTTCCGTTCCCCAATGCATCAACACACAAATAGGAAAAGTGTAGGAAAAGTGAACTGTCTTATTCACTTCCCTGTCAATGTATGCATCAGCAGGCTGCCAATTTCATGCGCCTGAAACCACGGGGTGATCTTATGAGGCATTCACAGCACGGAGCTCCGAGGAGAAGTCCATTTTTTTGTCGTCTCTCAACGTTGAGGCACAGATCCATATACGTCATACTTTACACATCAATTGCGTCTGCACACGCCCCAGCAGATACATATCGTTGCATGCACGCACACATACACACACATGCACGGAGGAAACTCCTCTTGTGTGGGTGTTCAAATCAAAACAAATGAGTCATCTTTCTGTGAGCCTCACCAGTGTTCTGCTGCTGGAGCAGTTCTTCTACAGCAGTGAGAAATACTGTATAGTCTGCTTGGCCTGGTAGCGAGCTGTGTCAGGTTTTCTCGATAGGACTGCAGAGTTTCCCATCCCTCTGTCCCACATTCTTTCATATGACAGGACTGGGCTGTCCACCAGGACGGATAAAGCTTGTGCAGCCTACACTAAAATCGGACTTTACCTCTTTTGTGGTTCTGGGTAAGGATGGGTTCTTAAAGAGTGCAGATCTAAATTTATCTCAATGATGAACGTTCAAAAAAATCAGTACAAGCAGACAATCTCAATAGGTGCAAAGCTACCATAGGTTAACCAAAATTAGTCGAAGTGTACTTGCAAACAACTTAAACTTCCTTATCCTTTCCAATTTATGTTACTTTTAACTCAGATTACTTTACTGCAGTACATTTGAGAGGGAAACCTAATAATATGTACTTTAATATTAGTAATCCTGCACACATAAGATATAATCATCTCGTAAAACGTCATATATTTTTACAGATTAATGTGGGTATAGACCAGCTATGAAGCTACTTAATTACCCATTAATGCATCCGAAATTATAAACCAATGAACACAAATAAAAACAATCTGAAAGGATCCATTCTGCATGATGGAAACTATAAATGTTGACAGGCCTACTGAAGTACATTTAGCTGATGTCATTTAAGAATAATTGTATTTTTATTTCACTCATAATTTAGTACTTTTACAGAGTAGTGAGGATACTTTAGCTTCAGTAAATAGTCTAAATACTGGTTGTAACACAGACCAAAATGAACAAACCAAGTGGAAATATATTTTTGAAAATTTGACCAGCAATATTTTAAATTATAGGGAGGATTCGTGTCAAATCATTTATTTTCAATATATATATTTTTGCTCTAAAGTTAGGCAGTTGTGAGAATATTGTAATTTCTGGAAATGATATCTATATTTTGTACGTTTTGAAACTGGTACAGACACATGAGGGACGCCCCCGTGGCTTGGAGGTCAGGGCGCCAACGACTGACTGTGGAGTCCTCAGTATGTGTCTGACTGGGGACCTTTGTTATATTTCTCTCTTCCCTGTTTCCTGTCATCTCTCTGCTGGGGATGTCGAGAGGGGACATTGAATGCCCCCCATAACGAAATGAAAATAGGACACACAAGTTGGATAAAGGTGTTATAATTATAAAGGGGTACAACTATTCTATTTCTATCCGGAAAGATTGAAAAGATAACATTGATTCGTTAAAAAAGGTAGGTGAGGACAAATGTTGGCTCCCTGCACCCATGTCTCTTATATCTGTTTACATTCAAACTACTATTCTCTGTTGTGGTAAGCAAGAGCAACCTCTTAAGTACAATTACAGAAGATGGTCTGGGTGTTACTGCTCCTTACAAATGGCACAAAACTACTCAGCTCAGTGTGAGAGAGATAGAGACTTTGCAGAAGGAGAGGCCAAAGGGAAGCCCGTGTTAACGTACAGATTAATGATGGCCTTTTCGCCTTTTGCTTTAGTCCTAAAGAAAATTTGATCTGAGCAAAAGCCTGCCACTGAGGACCTCTGTATGGAGCCCCACAGGAAAAAGCAGGGAGCTTCAGAAGAACAGGGACTACACTGGGAGACGCTGGTGGATCTCTGAGGCCCAGCTCTACATCTGAAAGAGGCCACAAGATGGTTCTCAAAGAACAGAGGAGACCAAAGGTGTAACAGCAACAACATTAAACAGTTGCACCAACCAAGTGTCCTGTGTCTACATTTTTCGACGTCTTTGCTTAACTGGCAATAAACCTAAAAGGATGTTTACTCAAACTTGTACAATGCCACATGAAACATTATCATTCAATTTCCCCATGCAGGTTGGAATCAAGATCACTTCACTGACGACTCAGTTTTGTTACTTTAAAACATAAAATTCCTATTCTGGTAATTTTATAATGATCATAACTTCAGATTCAGGAACATGATACATGAAATAGTATTTTTCCTTAATAGCAGCTAAAAACCAGCATGTCTTGCAATATTTTTATTCAGCAGTTATATTTTCATGGGCAGGGTTCAGATAAACCATTTCTTATAGCTCAAGTCTAATATTACATCCCTGGGGCCTGCGGGGGAAATTATTGATTTACCTTGGATGCAATGCACATAACTTCCACATGCAGGATTTTATTCCAGCACATGGTAATGGGGGGACTGGTTGGCTCATAATTTAACTGTACCTAAAATGAAAGCATTCTTTAAAAAAATCCACATGTGGCAATGAGTTTTTTGTAATGGCTCATGCTATCACCCTTGCTATCTCACTTTTAGATATCCTGTGTGCACAAATATAGCAATTATACCAAGTGGCATTTAAAAAACTAAACAAAAATCAATATTTTTATTGCATTCACCATGTTGCAAAATGCTAACCACATTTGGCCTGTAAGTGATCTCACCTCCAATCAAATTTGAACTCAGCCTCTCTAAATGAATGGTGCAGGCGCAGAGCTTTCCAAATGAACACTCCACGGATCAGAGGACGGAGCTGTTACTCCACTGGCTGCTTGAGAAGAGCAATTATAAAACCAGGAACACCGTCGTAAACACTTAACTCAACGCATCCCAAATACTCTCCCTCGCCGTGTCCCCTGAGGGCCCATCAACCACCTTGACTTCTAATCTCAGACATCAGTGCTTCCACCATAATGAAAAGGGAACTGCAGCAATGTTGAGTTTTACGAACTCAAGTAGAATTAAGCAGGAAAAATGATCACCCCTGGTTTGAGTCGTCACACACAAGTACAGTGATTAAGTCATTATCCTATGTAAAGGGATTGCGGACACCCTGTCTCCCCATTTCCATTGTCTGCCAACAGGCCCACCACAGTTTCTCTCGCAGCTCCGTAAAGCTGCTGACCAGTGTGTGAGAACAGCTCCTGCCACTGCGCTCACACATACACACTCACACACACAAACACACACACACACACACACACACACACACACACACACACACACACACACACACACACACACACACACACTTATTCAGGCACGCATGATTAGTGATTACTCATTCATACTGTCTGTTTGAGGGGATGCAGCCTATCTCTTGCCAGGAACGCGAGCAACAGAGGAAAAAAGCGTGTGTGTGTGTGTGTGTGTGTGTGTGTGTGTGTGTGTGTGTGTGTGTGTGTGTGTGTGTGTGTGTGTGTGTGTGTGTGTGTGATCCGTGCTTTTTTCCCCTTATACGGCAGGAGGCACTGCGCTGTCCACGGTGCTGAAACTGACTGTACGGCCCGAATTGGGGGATTTGAGGGTGGGGGTGTGGAGAGAAGGGGAGGATGGGGAGTGGGGGGGTACATGCAGTTAGCTACATTAATCATACACGCACGAGCACAGCCGCGCGCTCACACACGCAGCGAGTTGTGGTACGCACTTTTCAGCATGTGCCAGTGAGTGGCAGAGCAGATGACATATCTCCCCGGCTTCATTGATGAGAGGTGTTCTGCTGCTGATGATGAGGAGGAGGATGATGATGATGATGGTGGTGGTGATGGAGTCAGCAGCAGCAGCGGCGGCGGCGGCGGCAGCAGCCTATAGGCTTGGCTATACAAGGTGTGCGCTCTCAAGCAGGCGAGATGACAGAATTCTGAGCCTCCACTCCCTGCTTCTTAGTGGGGAGGACATCCATTTCACTGCACCGGCTCCAACGCATTTACCCCACACTTTACAGTGGCTGGAATCAGTCCCCACAGTGGCCACTTACACAGTCACGCATCAGCCTGCAGGATAGAGGAGCGCACACATGCACCACAGTTTGTGGCCCTCACCATCATCATCACCACCACCCTCCTCCTCCTCCTCCTCACTTCAACCACAAGCATGCATGAACACCATCAGCCTGCTGCAAAGGAAGGGATCAGAATATTACCTTTCATCCAGTCCAGAACTTGCTTTGGTGTCCATTTACTTATAGGTTCCATAACCAAAGCCATGGTGTCACAGTCTCTCCGAGGTGAACGGCGCAGGACTCAATGCGGGCGACATACAACGACCTGTCAGTCACATCTGGAATGACACGGCGGTGGGCACATCTGTAGGGACAGAGAAGCTCGTCAGTTTTATTCTGTCCATCGGAGCATGGCCGCCTGCAGAAACGGTGAACGGGATGCGGTGGTGCAATCCACGCGCACACACGGAGACACGCGCGCACACAGCACACGCTCTCTCTTCCCTCCCTCGTCTCTCTCTCTCTCTCTCTCTCTCTCTCTCTCTCTCTCTCTCTCTCTCTCTCTCTCTCTCTCTCTCGTGCCTTCCCGCCAGCAGCTCGCGCTCTGTGAGAAGTGGATTCGGTGGGCGCGAGGGGATGGAGCGACCCCTCCCCTCTCCTCTTCTTCCTCCCGCCCGCCTCGCTGCAGCATCACAAGGGCCACCACTCATAATACAGACCAGGGAATGGTGCAACGCACACCATATAGGGAGGATCTCTCTCTCCCTCTCTCTCTCCCTCCATGTCTCCCTTGCACATGCACATACGTACAGAAAGAGAGCTGTAAGGAATTGTAAAGACTATATAGCAATAGATAAATTGCGGTATTAACACACTATAGCATGCATGTTATATGTTTTTATTATTTCCACTAATTAAAAGGTTTGGTAGTCTGCTGCCTGTATAGTGACACGTCTGCACGTGTGCAGGTCGTGCTACATCCCACAGCAAGACAAGGTTCATATGCACGGATGAGAAAATCAGCATCAGTTGTCAGGCGCTCCTATGGTATGCACGATGCTCAGCTGTGAGGAACAGCGCCCCCTGCTGCGCACCTGGGACACAGGTGACGTCATGGATTAAAGCAGAACCCCCCACCCCACCCCCTAACAAACACAGACACACACACACACACACACACACCTCTACCGTACAGACAAATATGGAGGCTCAATGGCACAGTGACTCGGGTCAAACAAATATATTGCATGTTTTCATTTTCCCTTTTTATAATATTTTCCACCCGAAATAATGTCTGATGAAATATAATGGAAGATAGTGGATGCAATGGAAACACACACACACACACACACACACACACACACACACACACACACCTTCATACACACAAAGAACAAATAAAACATTCATTAGGATGAACAGTCTTTACTGCTGTTGTGCATATTGATTATACAAAGCATTAAAGTTCAGAAAGACAGTTTGGCTTTTGCAAGCATTTTATTTGTGCTGTATTTATATGGACCCTGAGTCTGAATAACAAGTCATCATCATCATCATCATCATCATCATCATCATCATCACATGTAACTACAAAGTTATAATAACTTGAGTGGTCATACTAGTGAATATGGCAGTCTGAGGATGTTCTAACACTATTGGCATCGGGTCAGACTTTCTGGTTTAAAGAATAGAGCATTGCAATAATGTATCAGGCTGTAATAAGAGAGTACCTGAGGTAATCTTATTTACTTAAAGATCAGTTTAGAAGAGATGTTTAGAAATATTATCAATCAGAATCAGAATTCATTTTTATTGCCAAGTATATTTACACATACAGGAAATTGCACCAGGCAATTCTGGCTGCACCAGGAAGCCAGGCTGTCAACTTCCTCTCTGTAGGCAGCCTCGTCCCCATTGGAGATTAATCCAATTAGGGTTGTGTCGTCTGCAAACTTCAGGAGTTTGACAGAGGGGTGGCTGGAGATGCAGTTGTTGGTGTAGAGGGAGAAGAGTAGAGGGGAGAGCACACAACCTTGTGGGGCTCCAGTGCTGATGGTCCGGGGCTCAGAGACAAGCTTGCCCAGCCTCACGCGCTGCTTCCTGTCTGTCAGGAAGTCAGTGATCCACCTGCAGGTGGGCTCAGGCACACTCAGCTGTGTCAACTTGTCTCGGAGAAGGGCTGGGGCGATAGTGTTGAATGCGGAGCTGAAGTCCACAAACAGGATCCTGGCGTAGGTGCCGGGGGAGTCAAGGTGCTGGAGGATGAAGTGGAGTCCCATGTTGACTGCGTCGTCTACAGACCTGTTGGCTCTGTAGGCAAACTGCAGTGGGTCGAGGAGGTGGTTGGTTATGGCCTTGAGGTGGGTCAGCACGAGGCGCTCAAAGGTCTTCATTACTACAGAGGTCAGGGCGACTGGTCTGTAGTCATTAAGGTCTGTGATCCTCTGCTTTTTGGGAACGGGGATGATGGTGGATGTTTTGAGGCAGGCAGGTACCATGCATTCAGCCAGTGAGGTGTTGAAGATGTCCGTGAACACTGGACATCCGCTGGTCCGCACAGTACCTTAGTGTGGAGGGGGAGACAGCGTCTGGTCCAGCTGCCTTGCGGGGGTTCAGTCTCTTCAGTAGTTTGTTGACATCTCTCTCCTGAATGGAGGGGGGGGGGCGCGTCTGGGACCATTTTGTGGGCGGGTAGTGTCTTTGTCCAGGCTGGGAAGAAGAGGTGTGATAGCTGTGTGGGGGGGAACAAATTGTTGTTCCAGCTTCTTGGAATACTGTCGTTTGGCCTCCTTAATCTCCTTGCCAAACGAGTATTTAGCCAGTCTGAACCTATCCTTGTCCCCAGTCTTGAAGGCCACCTCTTTCTCCAAACGAAGCTGTTTGAGTTTTGCCGTGAGCCAGGGCTTGTCGTTGCTGTAACTCACCCTGGTGCGTGTTGGAATACATCTGTCGTCACAGAAGCTGATGTATGACGTCACAGCATCTGTAAATTCGTCCAGGCTGTTGGAAGAAGTTCTTAAAAAATGTCCCATTTATAAAAATATTATTCAATCAAACTTATTTTGGACTATTTTAATAACTATATCAATGCAGTAATGACAGTTTTACAAGACGCACATTAATTGGTGAGTGTATTTGAACATTTACTAAACTTGGCAATAGAAAATCAATCATGTGCAACTTTTTCCTGTCAAAGTCAATCAAATGCTCGAAAAAAATGCTCGAAAAAGCTAAAATCTAACCACACCGCCTGCTGTGTGTTGAAACAGTGATCCGTGTTGGTGGTGTGGAGTGAACTGGTCCATGTAAACGTCTCCTGTTTGCAACATTAGCAGCAGCACAGAGCATGCACACAGCACAGAGCATGCACACACAACCAGGCGGCCACAGGAAACAGTGACCTCCTCCTCCTCCAGCAGCCCGCTGAACAAAGTCAATGGTGGGCGGGACCACGCTGCTCAGTTTTCAGCCCTTTCCGAATGTCACAACCGTGATCTCGAGCTCCCATTGGCTCCTGTCTGGGCACACGTCACAATCATGATTAGAATTGATGATCGGACGTTCTGATTTCATTGTCTCGCAAAGGGGACTGGTGGAGAAATCTGCTGAATTCGAACGTGCCGTCTGATTTTTTGACATCACAAATGGTAAGCGCCGGGACGTGATTTCACTTCGGGCTCCGGGTCCTCGCGAGTCGCGTCGCGCCCGCCTGCGCTGGGAAGCCCGGGTCAGCGAGAACGACCACGGCGGGGTCGAGAAATCACAGATTTGAAGGAAAAGTTTAGCCGCGGCTATCCAGTGGGAGAGCTATGCTAATGGCGGCTAACGCTGGCTCGGCTCAGATATGGCCGCTCGGGCCTGTAAGCTAACGTGAGCTGTGTGTGTCTGTGCGCGTGTGGCCGTTGTGGTGATGCGGCGCGTCCCCGGTTTGTTTACTGTCTGGCTGTGAGTCGCCAAGTTGTGGCATGTGCTTCCTGTGTGCTGGTTGTGTTTGTGAGTCACCGGGCTGTTGGCTAACCCGACACGGACCCACTGTGTGTGTTGGCTAATTCTCCGTAATGTTATTGACTGTGGCCATGCGCAGACAGCCTGCCAAAATAAAGCTGCTGCTGCTGCTGCTGCTGCTCACACTGGCCACACAACATTCCCCTGTGTGTCTCTGTGTTTTTCTAAACTACTGTGTTTTTATCAGCTCAGTGTTATTCCTCATCCCTTTAACTGGTTTCTGCGCTTTATTTTCTCCTGCGTCCCCTCTGTCTACTAACATAATACAGGTTTGCAACGAAACGTATTCATAACACTGTAACTACACATTTCTCTTTGTTTAGTGCATTAAAGATTAGTTAACTCCGAGCATCACAATAAATTGTTTACACGCACTTTATTTTGAAAGGCTATTTAAACAAGCTTGTGTTAGAATTAAATAAGTTTTAAATAAGCTTATTATCTTATTAATAACATGTCATAATTTCCAGACATTGTTGATGATGCAAATAATCCGTGTTTTGTTTGCGCTATAAAAAAAATACAACACATTCATATAAAATGTTATCAGCTGTTAATAGTGCTGAGTGAAATGGCCTATTAAATTATATCAAGATTTTTTTTAAATATCAGTGGATGGTTGTGGTTTTAAACTCTTCATGGACAGAGAATGACAAATCATTATATCAATACATATTGGACATTTGTTATATTGCTATCACTGAAAATTATACTGTTATATTACTATAGTACTATAGAGAAATAAATCAATGAAGCAATGTTTATCTAGGCACAACATATTAGCTTGATTGATGTTATTTATTTTTACACTGCAGCTTTGTCACTGCCTATTATACTTTGACTGACAGCGTGTTCAGTTATTGTTCCCTATTGTTAGATGTAACTATGTGTTGGCTGGTTCTCTATAACAAGATGAAACTGATCGTGTTGCTCATAATGAGGCGGCCTCGTTTGATGGATTTGTTGTCATTTCTTTGTAACTTAGTGTCGTCTTGCTGTGCTTCCTCCCCAGCCATACTACTCAGAAGTGTGCCAGGTACACTGAGACAGGATGACTGCAATCAAACGCGTGCCAACCTAGAAGCATGGAGGTTCTGCTGTGACCTGCATGGCTGCCCCGTTCCCCTCCAGTAGCACAATGGATGCGTGGCCACAGAGACGTGGCCTGCAGACTGTGAGTAGCCTATATCACACATTGCATTTCAGTATAAGAGAAAAAAACGGCTTAAGATGAGTTATAACAAAATCATTACAGAAACATACGCTGTTGCTGCAGTTGTAATTTATTTTTTACTTTTTTTATTTTAGGAGTTCACAAGACTTTACTTTTGCTTTAATAATGTTAATCATATCAGTCTTACATTATTTATGTATTTAAAAAGGTGTTATCTTGAGTCTGTGACATTTTGGTTGATCGAGTTATACAATAGTCGGTGCATTTCCTAAATCTATTTATATTTGAAAAAATACTGTGATTTTTGGGGAATTAAACTGATTACGAAACCCATCATAATGTATTGCTTTCACTGACCAAAGCTAATCTGAAAGTGAGCTGTATGTTTTATTGGTTCCTTGTCTATGTGGTCGTCTCTCAGATGAACCTGCGGTCAGTATTCACGCCTGAACAGCAGAGGATCCTGGAACGTTACTATGACAGTGGGATGACCAATCAGAGCAAGGCTTGCTTCCAGCTAATACTCCAATGTGCTCAGGAGGCCAAACTGGACTTCAGCGTGGTTCGGGTAGGCCCATAAAATGTGCTTGTGTGTTGTGTTAATGTGTTAGATGGGGGGGAGCACCATTCAGAATGAGTTGTGTTGCACCTTTGTGCTTTGTTTTTTTAATAAGGGATGCCCATGTATTACTGTGGCAAGTAATTAAGGTCATGCATCAGTGGGTTCTTCTAGTCCAGAGGCATAACTTTTTCTGACTTTGCAGAATTTGTCCCTGTGGTGTTTTGTATAGTGTTTTTTTAAGTGATGTTTCTGAGATGATTGCTCTTCTCCCTGCAGACATGGGTTGGCAACAAAAGACGTAAGATTGCCTCCAAGGTAGACCTGAATGGAGGCATGTCTCATTCCTTATCCAGTCATGGACTCGCTGGGGGGCTACTCTCCAATCACACACTAGCCGGAGGTGCTCTGTCCAATCATAGCATGGCAGCAGGGGCGCTGCTTCCTGCTGAGATGGCTGTAGCAAGGAACATCCAGAATCGTATGCACCTTCTTCCTCCATCGTCGTCCTTTCCTACTTTCTCGTCAGCATCTTCCTCTCCCTCCTCTTCCTCGCCTCTCAGCAGCGGCAGCAACAACAACAACAACAACAATGACGTCATACTGACTGGTATTTACTCTCTGAACTCCGTCCCACGCCCCCGACCAAGACCCACAGCCCCCCCGGGTCAGTCAGACCCTGAGCTTTCTGCGCACACATCCTCATCTCTGATCAACCAGGTCCTACAGAGCAGGAACAGCTCGACCTCCTCACCCCTCCACTCCAAGCTATTGTCCCTCTCTCAGAATCTCCCATCCCTCACGTCTGCTTCAGGGCCTTTAGTCTACACTGCCGTCAGGAAGGGAACTTCATCCCTCGGGGAAGCAGGGGTGAGTGCAGGAGTAGTACCTCACAGCTGGACTAGGCAGTACGGTACAGCACAAACACGCCCTTGGTCTTCTTCCTTGCAATCCCAAACTCAGCTTCAGCCCAGACCTCACTCCAACCCCCAGCCTCAACCCCCTGCACCACAGAAGACACAGGTTTCCATCCCAGTCAAAGACTCTCCCCCTGAACAGACACCTCGTATTCAGCAGGTCTACACTTTGTCAGAAAAAGGCGAGGGGGACCGACTTAGATCTGGACCAGCGTATACTGAGAGAGTTCAGGAGAGTCAGGAGAGTCATGGGTGTGTGCCTCAACCTCTGGACTCCTGTCATAACTTCTCCATCGCCATGGAGACTGGAGATGAAGCAGATGAGTGGCAAAGGGAGGAGGAATTGGCTAACATGGCCGCTCAGACACACATCCACAGGGAGCACACGTTAGGCAGCCCAATCAGGGCTGAAGTGTCAGTGGTGAGAGGAAGCCTCACTCCTCCTATGACTAGCTCCAGACCCACACTGCTTCACAGTAACACAACTCTTCAGGGCAGCTATTCCGTCACAGCACAGACCTCATTTACAGGGGAATCCAGCTCACAGGTACGTGAGGTTCAACTGCTGCTGTCGCTTTCCAAGTGAATTGAAAAACGTAACCTGAATGTGTCTGTCTCTGTGTGCAGACTTCAGTCAGTGTGTCTGCTGCCCCCTGGGTTATCAGCAACTCAAGAAAAAGAACAGTAAGTGCTTTTTTTGGCAGCTGTAACAGAAGAATTTTAGCAGCTAATGTAGGGGGGAAAAGCCTTAAACGTACTATATTCATAATCGTCTTTCTGGTAGGTCATAAAGCTGTGCTCAGAGATGTGATAAACGTTGAGGCTGCATTATGGAGCATGTGCATGTCATGTAGTCAAACAGAGGTGTGTGTGTTTCAGCTGCAGGATCGGACCCAGTTCAGTGATGGGGATCTCATCCAGCTGAAGCGCTATTGGGACAGAGGAATGACTAGCCTGGGCTCAGTCTGCAGGGAAAAGATCACTGCTGCAGCGAACCAACTCAATGTAGACACTGAAATAGTCAAGGTATCCACCTTTGCAAGGTTGAAAATTACTTAATAACTTAATTAACAGTGTTATATGTAAAGTAGAAAAGCACTTGCTGCCTCCTGGCACGTAATCTCTGCAGTGTCATCGAAACTAGAGAGATGTTTTGTTGACTGAGAAACCTTTGAGCCTTATTCACGTGGTCTAGCCACTTGTATATGACATTTTAGTGAAAACAAGACTATTTGACTTGTCTGACCTTTTTTGAGACAAAGGAAAACAGGAAAGAGCAACTTTTCTAGGTCACAGAAGTTTTCTAACTCACTTGCACAAAGTTGTGTAAAAGTCACGCAGATATATCAGGGCCACAGTAGGAATGCTGATGAACTAAATATAGTCTCTCAGTCCTGACACACACACATGACCCACTGCCATCTCACGTACTAGAATATTTATTGCAACCAAGAAAAAATCTCTGCCTGCAATGATATACAGTGTACCACTGTGAGGATTATCTTCAAAGCTACTTAAGCAACTACTTACTGCCAATTTAGATCAGGTTTACTGCAGTAAATTTACTGAATAACAGGTACTTATTGTTGATATGGAAACAAGACTAATTTTCAAGCAATTTTCCTGGACTACCTTCACATTCATCACATTAAGTACTTTATTTTGAAAAATGTATTGAAATCAATGACCTTTAGAGTACTTCAGTCCATGACTGACACCCATTTTGTCCTTTTTGTGTTTTCTAATTTGCAGACATGGATCAGTAACAGACGGAGGAAATACCGTCTGATGGGTATTGAAATTCCGCCACCTAAAGGTGGCCCTGCTGTATTTACAACCTCATCCCCAGGTAACGAGTCTCCACTGGCCCTCAGCCCTGATGAGGAGCGGCTAAGAACGCCTGATCTCGGAGATGACTTGAATGATGAGGGATCTATCTGCCTGTCTGAAGGTAAGAACAAAGACACTAGACACACACACAAACAGTCTCCTATGTGTGTATCTTAGTATTAATGTAGCATTATTTCTTCTAGATGGAACCATCGACTCACAACACAGAGATGAAGATGATGTAACAGATCAGATGTCCATCGCTGCTTTAACGGCCAATAATGTGGTACTTGATCATTTCTCTGATGTTACAACAGAACCTCATTAAAAGTAACCGCTTGAGACTGGACACTGGCTGGGATAGTGCTCATACTCCAATATAATAATAGCAATAATAATAATAATAATAATACATATCAAAGCTTCATTCAGGGCTCATTCATTCTGCTTGTTCACACAAGCTGTTGGCAACAAAACTACACTGGCTTTGTCATGTACACTTTGACCATGGTACATTTCTCTAGTAAGCCTGTTTCCTCTGGAATTCTTACACCTCACTTACAGTAATATCATAATAATTACTGATTTAATATGTATAATTGTAGGGGCTTCTATATTAGTGTTAAAGATAACTGCTGTGTTGCACCAGATCAAATGCTAACTAATTTCTTTCAAGCATGCTAACAGAGGACAAAAAGACTGTAGTCACACAGATTACACACAGGAAGGATAATGCAGCCTCTGTAGGGATAAGTGCAGTTATTTGTTGTTCTTCAAAGATTATTTGATGAAAGATCACCATATTTGTTTTATGGTTAGTATGAGGTAATCTACCATAATTTGTACAGCACTGTTATAAAGTAACTACGCTTCTTTATATGAAGTCACATTTATTTAAACCAGCCTGTTTTTTTATAGAAGATTGAAGTAATTGGCGATGAGGAAGCAGCAGAAGAAGACGATGATTGTGAATTAATAGCTTCCGACCTCGAGCAAATGCAGAACCTGCTGGAATTCAAGGTGAGAGCACACACAGATTAACTTGGAATTGTGAATAAAAAGCTATGTTAAATGTCATCATCTCAAGCATTTAATTATTTTTTGCCTCTTCAAATCCTTCTCTTGCAGCACGAGGAGGTGCAGTTCTTAGAGCACGAGCTACAGAACCAAAAACAAAAATACCTTGAGCTTGTTAGCTTCACAAAGAGCCTGCTCAGCGCTGTGAGAAAAAATGACCTGGAGAGACAGCAGGTACAATCACACAGCAGTAACTTTTACTGGGACATCAGCTTCAAGTGAGTCTCAACAGGTTTTTAACTTTCTGCTGTTGCTTATTTGTTTAGGAACTCATGGCCAGTCTACCTCAGCCTTCAGACCAGGAGTGGGACACAAGTGTGGAGAGAGGATTCCAGCTTGCTGCAGAGTCGGCAGACGCATTCTCCAACCATGACGACTCCCCGGCGGCTGGTGTGAGTGCTGCAGAACCCCCGCCAGCTGTAGCAATGGAAGACGTCCCGCTGGTCACCATAAACGAAGACGGTTCGACAACGGAACATACTGAGCCCTCTGCATCAGAGGAGCAAATGCAGGAAGCAGTTACAGAACAAAAGTGACTTATCTCGTGTACATCAGCTCCCACACTCGCACACACGCTTATACAGATGTTTCCACACTCCATGCAGAAGAATCTGGTTTCACACAAGATAGAATCATGCATATACACAAACACTCTGGTAAACTCATTCTCCACTCCCAGTGCCTGTGGATTGATGCTTCACTATGACTGTTGGGCTGACAAAGGCCTTTTTTACTGCATATCATTCGCCTTGCTCTGGACCAGTCCAGAGAGAACAATAAATGACCTCTAACTTATCTACGTCTGTGCCTCTCTCATTTGTCATTGACTGTACAAAACAGGGGGTTATATCAGCTTATAAGCTTATCAGTTTATAATAAGTCTCAAGCTACTATGGAAATTCATTCTGTCACAATTGTAGAATGTTTTTTGTAGATCACATTTGAGGACAAGAAAGCGGTTACATTTCTGTCTTACAGGTCAAACTACTGGGCTTCCATCCAGCTTGTCGACTCAGATGACTGACTGGTCTCCTTCAAAATTTGGAGGTAAAAGATTAGCGCATAAACCTGACATAACAGATCGGTTTTGCAAGATAATGCCCATTGTAGCTGTCAGTATCTTATTTTGAAAAAGTGTGTGTGTGTGTGTGTGGGAGAGCGACAGAGCAGCAGAGAAAGTGGATGAGCTTTAAGCCTCTTATTTCCACTTGGACTAGGGATGGACAGGCTTATGAAACAGTGGCTTTAAAACATTGGACTTCACGGGCTCAGATTTATGGCAGGAGACTGTTTTTATTTTGTTTTACTCCATCATTTTTTTACCCCTGCGTCAAGAGCGTGAATTAAAACCTCCTTGTCTGTGACAGTGCCAGTGACTATTTCGGTCGCAAGCCAGTGTGCCATCACGTCACCCGGATGTTTGCATGTCACTCACAGCATGTCATGCAGCATCAAGCGCCCCCACGTCCTCCTCCTCCTCCGCCTCCTCCTCCTCTATCTCAGAAATCCGCCGCTTTGGTTTGGACGGGGGGAAATCCTTAACTGAATTGCGTCATCAATACGTCAATAAACTCTCATTCACTGACGATCAGGTACCACGGTAGCCGCCATATTCGCATCCATGGCAGGGTAGCGGTGCTCCGGGCGAGCGTATGGTCCAGTCGTCGGCGGCATCAACTGTTCCCCGCAGCGACCCTTCGATCCGGTCCCGCGGCCGCACAGCTCTGCATCTGGTCACCGAAGCTGAGCAGCCGGACTTCCACCGAGGGGGAGCCATGCAACGTGGAGCGGGGGTCTAGGTCGGACTACGATGCCTTAGACCTAAGAGAACAATCCCTGGCACAAGATGGAGGTAAACAGCGTTAGTAGTGAGGTGAGTTGGCCGACGTGTGTTTCTGCACGCTAATCTGCTTGACGCTGTTTTCGGTGCGCGCTGTCCCGTTAAGTTAGCTCGCCCCCCGAGAGGCTGGGTACGGCTTAAATTCGCTTCACGACCCGCAGCGCACCGTGATGCATGCTAACGCGCTAGCTAATGCTAACAGCTGGTTAGGTGTTTATTGTTGTTGCACTGCCCCGGCTTTCGTAGTTTGATATCCGCCTGTCCGGGCTGTTTTCCCCGCCGGTTAGTGCTCCGCACAGAGGACGGACTCTTTATCCCACGATACACGGCCTCCTTTTGGCTTTTGTTGTTATTTACACTTCTCTGGAGGAGTTTGTTTCGTGGCTAGCTTAGCGGCTGTAGCATTAGCATGAGGTTAGCTTGCTAGCTGACAGCTTGCAGGCTTGAAACTTAGTTTTGCTCAACCTCCACCGTCTGGTCAACGGAGAGCTGGTGAAGGGCTTTGACTTGACAATGGTAAGGTGATGAAACATTTCAATATTGTTAAATGTGTTCAAAGTTTAGCTGTAGCTGGGTTCAATTTGTTCAGACGTCCTCACAGTTGTGGGCTGGCTTGTCAGCGGAGGCAGTGGTGCTCTTGTTAGCTGCAACTAGAGCAGTTTGTTAACTAGGTAGTAATTTATAATCTGATTTAATAAAGCTATTCATCCTCATAGCTGGTAGTATTTAAACTGCATTATCAGAGCAATGGATGTGTAGGCTACAGAGGCTCGTAGCTCATAGTTTAAACTCGTGATGGAGTCTAAACTAGTGTATTATTTTAAAAAGGAAATGACCACCTTCAGACTTTAAGTGAAACTATAGTGATACCTCCTGAAGACTTCTCTAAATTCTGTCGTGCGACAGCTGTGGAGAGGTCAGGTTGGCTTTTGCTGGGTCTTCATGTTGACATGTGTATTTGCTAATGTGCACTTAAACCAATGGGACATCCTGAAGCTCAGTCTTTGAGATTATTTGCACCGTCTGACTTCCATTACTGTTTGTAGGTCAGGTCAGGAAGCTACAGCAACATACACTTCCAAACTAGTCACATACATTGTTGATCTGATCCCTCCTCCCGATTTTTGGAAATTTGTGTCACGAAATTTCTAAATCATTCTGTTGAAGGTCCTCAGCGGCATGTTAATACAGATTAAACTACATAGTGCTCTAAATATTTTTTTCTATTTTACAAAAGTTATCTTACTACAAATGAGCATTTTACTGTTGACTGTCTGCTGAACCGTTGAAAGCTGCCAAGATAAAAGAAGCACACAAGTAAACATCAAGCTTAGCCACTTAATTTTGGCTAATGGCGATGCCGACTGCTTAATCCACTTTGTGTCCGTTTGGAGATGAAGTGTAACCAAAGCCTTGTTTGCCAGCGTCAGTAGGTCGTGAGATGATATTGTGCGTGGCTTTCATACCATCTTTTCTAATAGCTCAAAAAGGCTTGCCTGCTTGTGCAGAGAGTGTGGGATGCACTCGTGTTACCAGCCATGATGAGCCACGTCAAAGGTGGCAATGAAAATGCATATGTGTGAATTTATGACCAAGCACTGTCCTGGCTCTGCCTGAATGTTAATACTTCACAGATGCACCAGGGCTAACATGAAGACATTTTTCTGTGTCATATCTTGCTTCGAAGTGTATATCTTGTCCTGATTTGAATTTTCATGTTGTTAATGTTATCTTTATAGCGCTAAGATATTGGAAAGTGGTTTGTTGGCCTCTGTTCTGTGCTTGTACGTGAGTGTATGTTGGTGGCTCCACCCACTGAGTGGGCTTGCGTAGTGCTATGACTCATCCCCCCTCTTCAGAGGCTTGATGGAATTCAACACACACAAACACACCAGACTGAACACATCATACAGCCAGAGCCTTCAGCACAGAGCTGAAATACGCAGACCTGGTTAATCTTATATTGGTCATTTAATTGTCTGATACACTTGAGATATCTGACATTTCACTTCTGACAATTTAATCACAGTGCATGGTTTTTTAAATAAACCAAAGAGAGGCATTAAACAGGCTCCTGAAAGTAACTGTGGGCAGAACAAAGCATGCATATCAGCGGTCATTTAAAAAGGATTTTTGACACCGCGATGAGCCAGAAGAACCAGACCCGGTGTGTTCTCAAGAGGCTGAATGGTGACGCAGCCCCAGCTAAAATCAGCGTCCCAGAGCCAGTCAGACATGTTGTTTTTGCTCTGGCTGGGGATTAAGTTAGAATGCTAATAATGAGGGGCTTTATAGGGACAGGATGAAAGCTGGACAGCTGGAGGGGCTTAAAGTATGGACTCCATACTGTTTGACAACAAATAGAGCTTGAGTTGGAGAAGTGAGTGTGCACTGGTATTGCATGTGACTCATCGATTTCATCTGTTGAATCTTCCATCATACATGTGGGCGTGCAGCAGCTGCAGTCACAGTCCTCTTAGCTGAGAGCAAGGATGAACCAGCTTTGTTGAGGTCTTTACTGTTGCTCACTCCTCTGATGAAATTTGTGGGTTTGGCTGCAGGTCAATGGACATCAGATCATGGACGAGCCCATGGAGGAGGGAGAGTCTTACTCGCACTGTGTAAGTAATGATCGGCACGTGTGCGTCTACCTGTTGTGTTGTGGGGTTGTCTCTTTCTGACACTGTTTGTGTAGGATGAGGGGGCATATAAGGAGATTCCTATCACCCACCATGTGAAAGAGGGTTGTGAGAAGGCGGAATCATCCCAGTTTGAACTGCTCAAAGTCCTCGGCCAGGGCTCTTTTGGCAAGGTGAGGAAACCAACAGACCAATCCCAGGTTTATTGCGATGGTAGGCGTTTGAATCCCTCTAAATTTCTCTCCCCCTCTCTCTCTCTCTCTCTCTCTCTCTCTCTCTCTCTCTCTTTCTCTCAGGTATTTCTTGTCCGGAAGATCATGGGTCCAGATGCTGATCAGTTATATGCAATGAAAGTCCTAAAAAAGGCATCTTTGAAAGGTAATGCAATGAAACAGCTGAGACCACTCTCAACACCAAAGTGCCAGTATTCAGTATTTTCTCTCATCCATTTTCTCTCTAATGCTGTCCCCCCGCTGTCTTGTCTCTCCAGTCAGGGACAGAGTTCGCACTAAAATGGAAAGAGACATTTTAGTGGAAGTCAATCATCCCTTCATAGTGAAACTGCACTACGGTAAGAGACACAGTCTTATTTATGAAGTGTGTAGCTGATTGCATTTGATCTTGAAGATTTAATCTCTGTTAAGGTTTGATTAAGGATTGGATCCTTATGTGCAGCATCATGGGCCAATCCGATATATCACTGTTTACTGCATCTTTTATCAGAATTCTTTTAGTGTTATGACACAGTTATTGCACAGGACTTAGCCACATTTGTTGCATCAGTTTTAAACAGACAAGATTGTCACATAAAACAATGAAGCAAGGGTTTAAGTTAAGATCTACTTTTATTCTGATATTATATCAGTATCATTGTTGTTGATGTCAACATGCTATTGCTGTTGTTGTGTGGCCTGTCTCAGGTTAAACCCTTTGAACAACAGAGTAGAACGTCTTTTATTATATACTTGACTGAGAAAGAGCACAGATAAATAAATCTAGTAATACACAACAATTACTTCCTTTAAATAGCTATTAAAGTACAGCCACACTTAAAAATGGATGGCCCTTTTTGTTTTTAGCAGTACAATATCAGTGTAAAATAATGCAACTTCAGAATTAAATTAATATACGAGTAAATACCAAAAACTGTTAATGTGCAGCCACAGTTAAGAAAAATAAAATACCTTTACATTTCTCACACTAACAGTAGAAAACAGCAGCAACTAAAGACTAAATAAATTGCCAGTATTGCATAAGGTACACGTCGCCTATTTACTCATTAGACTTTCCAATGTGAAATATGACCAAATTGCTATCTTCATAGCACACTCTTGCTAACGCTACACTACCAGAAATCACTTCTTTGCCGCTACAAGAACAGTATGTGCCAGTGGCAGTACAGCGCAAAAAGAGTGATTTCTGGGAAAAGAAAATTGCAATTTTATCTTGGTGAAACATATAATTTAAAAATGTGATATCAGACCGGTAAATAGATTCATGTACTCGCTCGTGGCGCTGGCATTCTGGCAGTATCGGAGGCATTTCCGATGCTGCTATCAGTATCAGAACATACTGAATTACAATGTTAGCATGTGCCACTGAACACCTTTGTTCGATCAGAATATATTTAGCATGTGGATCAATTATTTGTTTCCTTGTGTCCGCAGCCTTTCAGACAGAAGGGAAACTGTATTTAATACTGGACTTTCTCAGGGGAGGGGATGTATTCACTCGCTTATCCAAAGAGGTAAGCTCATGTTCTCTTTGCTGACATTTCATTATACTTTTAGCGTATTTGCACCTTTTTCTGTCTGTTATGTTGTTCTTTCTGATAAGGAAAGTACAGCTTGTCCTCCGATTCATTCAAGAATTTAATGGTGTTGCTTTTTTAAATAACCCCAAGTTTCTTGAACGTATCAGTGAAAATCAGAAATACATATGCATCAAAGTTCTTTTCTAAACCCGGAGGAGTAGTTCATATGACAGCTTCACATGGAACAGGTGCAAAGTTAGCATGCAAGTGGATTTTATTTATTTTATAAGACCATAAGTGCTGCCAAGTCATCTGTCTCTCCTGTTTTTTGTTTGCCTTTTATTCAAATTGCGACTTAAATTCCTCATGGCAACACAAAGCTCCTCTTGGAATCTTTATTCGCTGTTCAATCATCAATTGCTTGTCAGGCAGAAGCTCAGATCTGCTCTTTTCAAATGCTTTCCGGGAACTCAGACAATGTGTGATTGTTCTCTAAACAAACCTTGTGTTGAAAGCATGTCTCAGAAACAAAGCAATCGTTGCTGGCAGTGTCAAATCAACAGCTTGCTGAATCTTGTAACCTATTTGAAATGTTGATACTGTGACAATAATAATACTGTTTTCTCTGTTTGTGGTTACTGAAGCTTAATACTGCAGTTGTGTTTTCTTTTGCTGCTGAATGTCTTTCCTCTTCTGAGTTCAGAGAGTAAATGTGTCCAGTTCTTATCAGGTTATGTTTACAGAGGAAGATGTGAAATTCTACCTTGCAGAGCTGGCCCTGGCCCTCGACCATCTGCACAGCCTGGGCATAGTTTACAGAGATCTCAAGCCAGAGAAGTACGAGTGCTCGACCTCACCTTCACCTTTTCATCTTTCACACTCTAAGCCAACAGCATATACATCATCACCCAACACAGGAAGAGCCTGCACAGTTGTAGTTTGCTCCTGGTTCATTACAAACATCTGTAATTTTGACTGTAAGGCTCTGGCCATCATGACCTGCCACATTTTCAAAACGTCATGATGATCCTTCCCTAACAACAGTGGGTAGAGCCTGTTGAGAGGCATTAGTCATTGTTGCATGGTGATGGTAATTATACAGTATAAAAAGATTATAAAAAGACATTTTAAGTTGTTTTTGAATCTACAAGATGTACATATTTTACTTTCTCCTTTTCCCTACCGTGTCTGCTAAAAGATCATTTAGTCATCAGTTATTTGTGACATAGACCTAAGAAGGTTTTTACAAGATGACATCAAGAAAATGTAAATCCAATGGCAATGATTTACATACTATATAGCCCTGTTTGTTTCTGTAATGTTAAAGTCAAGCTCAAGTTTTTACGTTTAAGTGAGTTGTTTTCCTCTACTACAGTAGAAACCTCAGGAAGGAGTCACACAGGGCAGGAATTTAACGCCTTTTAGGCTTTATCCCTCTTCCTGTGGCTGCCAAGTCATTTCTACTGATAACTTCAACACACAGTTTCTGATGAATTAAATGTGGCTTTGAAATGAGTGCTCTGATCTATTGATTCGTATACTTAACAGCCCATCTCAAACCTCCACAACTCTAGAATAATATTTATGCAAAACTCCCAAGTCCTCGAATTTTTTCATATTTGACACCAGAATCTTTTTTTTTTGTAGAAAACAAAGGCATGATGAAAGGACTCAAATTCTGTCATTGTAATATTAGTGACTTGTCATGAAGAATGATTTGAAGCTAACCTCTGTGGAAACTCTGTTTTGTCTTGCAGCATCTTACTTGATGAAGCTGGACACATAAAGTTAACAGGTAAGCTTTTAACTAATGCATGCACATTTATTGTAATGCACATATAATTCTAAAAATCATTCTGCATAGTATAAATACTGTGTATCTGCACCACATTGCCTTTCATTGCTTTTGTGCAGACTTTGGCTTGAGTAAAGAGTCAGTAGATGCTGATAAGAAGGCGTATTCCTTCTGTGGTACGGTGGAGTATATGGCCCCTGAGGTGGTCAACAGGAGAGGACACACGCAGAGTGCAGACTGGTGGTCTCTGGGAGTATTGATGGTACATAAGTTCAAACGAACTTACACAAACACTGATAAATTGATACTAAGTGGTTAGAAAATAACGTATGTTATAAAAATAATGTTTTTTTGCAGTTTGAGATGTTAACGGGGACATTACCATTCCAAGGCAAAGACCGAAATGAGACCATGAACATGATTCTCAAGTGAGTCATTATGTACTGCATGTTTAAGGCCCTTAGAGCACAACATAGGTTGGAATTCATACAGTACTTCAATTCTTGTAAACCAGATTCACCTCTTTCTCTTTTCTTCCCTCCAGAGCTAAGTTGGGAATGCCCCAGTTTCTAAGTTTGGAGGCCCAGAGTTTGTTGAGGATGCTCTTTAAACGTAACCCTGCAAATCGACTAGGTAAGATGCATTACAGCTTTTGTCTGTTTGAGCGTGTAGACCTGTTAGAATGAGAACAAAAAAAGAAACGAGGTGAGCCTAGCTTGAGCTTGTTAACATTTTGGCACCAATGTAAAGCAAATGCTGAAAATCACAGAGGAAAAAATGTGTGAACGTGTTGATTCTCTAAAAACAATAAAAAACGAGCGTGCCAGGTTAACTGAACCAGAGTGATCTGTGTCTTCAGGGGCCGGACCCGATGGAGTGGAGGAGATCAAACGCCACGCTTTCTTTTCCACCATCGACTGGAATGTAAGGACACACACACCTCGCTCTCATTTCTCACAGACCCACACAAACACTCGCATATAACTCTCCCAGCTTCTGTTGAGGATTCACACCTTGCAAACGGTTGGCTTGGTGACTACTGGTCATCAGTCTTGGCCATGCCAGCCATGTTTGTGTGTCTGGGCTGAGAGCCAGTTCTCACTGTGTGTGCACTAATAGCTCTGTGTGAGTGTTTAAGAACCAGCAGGATGCTATTGGCTGGACCGAGCTGGAGAGGGATTGGAGCGGGTTAATCTGGGAGGGGTCTTGGCTTCAATTCCACATAAGTTCACACACTCCAAACGGCCGTAGTTAGGGTTTGATTTCTTGTGTGTGTGTGTGTGTGTGTGTGTGTGTGTGTGTGTGTGTGTGTGTGTGTGTGTGTGTGTGTGTGTGTGTGTGTGTGTGTGTGTGTGTGTGTGTGTGTGTGTGTGTGTGTGTGTGTGTGTGTGTGTGTGTGTGTGTGTGTGTGTGTGTGTGTGTGTGTGTGTGTACACCTGTGTTTTCTTCAGAAACTGTACAGGAGAGAGCTCCAGCCTCCATTCAAGCCTGCAGCAGGAAAACCAGATGACACATTCTGCTTTGACCCAGAGTTCACCGCTAAAACACCTAAAGGTAAATCTACACCTACAGACGTACATCACTTTCTGTTCACATGTGAACAACATGCTCTTCAGCTTAAAATTCACATCCACCCCTGCAGCCATGGAAACTGCAACCAAGTCCTGATTGCAGCTCCAAAATTTAGTGGGTGTTTGTTCATCTGTCCACATTATGAATTATCTTTGTGTGTTTAGACTCCCCAGGTATCCCGCCTAGTGCTAACGCCCACCAGCTCTTCAAAGGCTTCAGTTTTGTTGCTCCAGCCCCTATGGACGAGAACAAGGGCTCCCCACTGCTCAGCATACTCCCTATTGTTCAGGTGAACACACATTATGTCTACTTTGCATGTGCACAGGTTGTTTTTTACTCTTCATCTTCTGTGCGAACCTCTATCGATACACATCCTGCAAATGAAACACTAATTCCATTTATCTCCAACAGTGAACTTCCTCACTTGTTTTAGCCATTTTGCAACATGATACTGTTTACGATTTCTTTAGTGTGGACTTTTACACATGTTGCAGGCACCACATGAAAATTTATCACAACATTATAATTGAAATTATAAGTGGAAGCTAGCACATGGCCAGTAGTGCTGCTCACCGTTAGGGAGCGTCATAGTTAGAGACCTCTTACGCTATTATGAGAAGTGTAAAAAATCTTTGATTCAGGACAAATTAGAACATGGCAAGTCGCCGAGGTCAAGATAATAATTGGTAAACACTGGTGCTTTTCTCATGTGATAGATTTATTTTCCAACTTGACAATGTTCAAAATATCACTGCAAAATTAAGAGTCTGGTTTTGTAACAGTGAATTGAAATTGGGATCATATGTTTGTAAAAGACTGTCGACCATTAAAGGAAATGTCTGGTTATTTTTCTAAAGTGTTAGCACAAACACTAGAACTGTTAATTTAAAAACATTTTGTGCTTTTGCAGTGTGTGAACAGGAGCCAAATTCAACAACAATAACTAACTGCTGAATATATATAAACATTACAGTTGAAGATGCAGTATATTTGTGAACAAACTGGGATCTGAAATACAACTGTTGACCTGTTTGGACCAAAACCAAGGATTGTTGTGGCATTGTGGTCATTGGTGAATAACAACATCTCATGAAAAGGATGTTTAGACATTCGTTGACAAGGACAGAAGCTTCTGGCTTTACTTGAACATTTTTATTTATTCAGTTAATGTGAAAGTATGTAATCTTGTTTCTAGATGCACGGGGGCTCAGCCAAGTTCTCAGATCTGTACGAGCTGCAGGAGGACATAGGGGTTGGCTCATACTCCATTTGTAAACGCTGTGTACACCGAGTCGCTGTCGTGGACTATGCTGTGAAGGTAACCAGACACAAAGAAATTTAGACATTAGATTGCGTTTTAAATGCATTTTAATCGTATATTAAAATATTTATTCTCCACTTCTAAACATCCAGTGTTAAGGCTTTAACACTGGATGTTGGCAGGTGTTAGCAGCAGTTATTTTATTTTTCTGAGCACCACTTCTCAGATTAAGCAACATCCTGTTTCACTCATTCACACATTAACACACAGTCACATCCTTTTGGAGACCCAGTAATTGTATAGATGTGTGATTACAGAGTTTGGTCTTTCAGGCACTTGCACATTTTTAAGCACAGAGTATTTAAATCTGATCTTGCAGTAGTAATTATGACTTTAATGTTGATGTGAACGCACATATAAATGCAGGTTAAGTGTCTTGTCATAAACACATCAGCAGTGGATGATAAAAAATGGACAAGAACACTACTGCCGTATACATGCATTTGTGAAACTGCTAAACATGAAGTTACCATGTTGAATGTGAATGGTGACACCAATACACCAATAGGGGGCAGCACAACTTCAGCGTCTAAATATTGCAGCAATAATTCAAAACTTTGTTAGGGCAATGATCTGTTTTTAAATATCTGAGACAGTTACGATTTTAAAAATGCACAGTAGAATGATTATTTTCTGAATTTGACTCTGTTTGATATTGACTACCTTTGTCTGTGCTTCCACCTGCCACAGATTATAGACAAAAGTAAGAGGGACCCCTCTGAAGAGATCGAAATCCTGATGCGATACGGACAGCATCCCAACATCATCACTCTGAAAGACGTCAGTAACATTTTTGTATGAGCTTTGCGAGACAGTACATTTGTGAAGACTGACTGAGGTTGTCTTTGTGTTGGTGTGAATGTGTCAGGTCTATGACGAGGGCCGGTATGTTTACCTGGTGACGGAGCTGATGAAGGGTGGAGAGCTGCTGGATAAGATCCTCAGGCAGAAGTTTTTCTCTGAGAGAGAGGCCAGTGCTGTGCTCTACACCATCACCAAGACTGTTGACTACCTCCACTGCCAAGGGGTAAGGAAACACCTCTGTACATGTACATAAAGAAGTCAAATGTAATATTGAATTGAATGTTTTCTTCTCCCTCTCCACAGGTGGTACACCGAGACCTGAAGCCCAGTAACATCTTGTATATGGATGACTCGGGGAATCCTGACTCTATAAGGATCTGTGACTTTGGATTCGCTAAGCAGCTTCGGGGAGGAAATGGTCTCCTCCTCACCCCCTGTTACACCGCCAACTTTGTGGCACCAGAGGTGAGAGGGGGGAAATGATAGAGACAAAAAGAAAACAAAAGGAGGAGGAAATGAAATACAGACAGAAACATGGAAAACTAGAAGGGTGCTCAGCGGGCGCATACATCCGCCAAGACTAACATCCTATTGTGCTTGATCTGTTCCAAAATATAATGGGTTCTTTCTTGCATCGTGCCTCATCCCTCCACATTCATGGAAATCAGACATGTATTTTTGGAGTAATCCTGCTGAAAGCAAACAAACAGCAGTGAAAATATAACCTCCTTGAAAGGCTAAGTGTCTCTAATGGTGCATCTTTCTTTCTTTGTGTGTGTCTAGGTACTAATGCGTCAAGGTTATGATGCAGCCTGTGATATTTGGAGTCTTGGAGTTCTACTGTATACAATGCTGGCAGGGTAAGACTGCACTCAATAGTAACTGCTGAGTAATTTGGCTTTAATGTGGGTGGGAATGATTAACATCAATACCTTGAAGCAAAGATGGAGCTCAGGGCTCAAACAGCAGTGCTCTTGTCACTCACTTCCTGTGCTCTTGATATAATTATGGACATTGAACGTTGATTGAGCAGTGGATATAAAGTTGCAAATTTCATCACCCTCTCCAGCCACAGTTTCAAATAGTTGTATTCATGCTATGTTTAATTACCACAAAGTAGACAGAAAAATACTCTGAAACTATAATGTGTGTAATGAGTTTGTGTTTCCCTAACCTCTCCTTTTACCTCCCTGTCAGGTACACACCGTTTGCTAATGGGCCAAACGACACACCAGAGGAGATTCTGCTCCGGATAGGCTCTGGAAAGTTCTCTTTGACAGGTGGCAACTGGGATACTGTATCAGACAGCTCAAAGGTACACACACTGTCACTGTCGCCTCAGTCTCAAGCTGTTTTCAGACATGAACTATGAAAAATATCCAGACCCAGTTTTTTCATTTTTCGTGTATTTAAATAGTTGAGACACATGAGTTTATCCATCATCCCAAAAGACTGTTCGACTATATTAAATAAACCTTATTAGCAACACACATGATGTTGTCCTTGTCCCAGACACTTTATAGACTGGACGTGTAAATGTTTGTTCCAGGATCTGCTGTCTCATATGCTCCACGTGGACCCTCACCAGCGATACACAGCAGCGCAGGTCCTAAAGCATTCCTGGATCACCTGCAGAGATGCTCTCCCACACTTCCAACTCACACGCCATGATGCACCCCACCTCGTCAAGGTGAGCAGACAGTACATCTTTCTAATCAACAGACACTTAACACACAGAACCATTTATCACCATGTAGGAGAACTAAAAGGTTAGTATAACCTCCATGCATGTGCTTGCCTCATGGGTAATGACCCTTTGCGCAGAGCCTCTAAGCGTAAATGTGCACAATCGCTCCTCATCAGAAGAGCCTCAGAACTCTTCTACCTGATGTCGTACTCTCTCAGTACCTGGGCAATAATTCATCCATCTCTGATCTCAGCTATTGCTTACACCAGATCCAACACAGCAGATGTGTCCATGCTTCTGTCTTACTTTGCTGCTTGACCTGGTCAGATTTTTCTTTTAAATGGAATTCAAGGGGTCATTGTTTTGATATGGGAAGACATATACCTTATACCTTAAGCATTAAGTAGTTTTAGTAGCGGGAACACTGTTGCAGGGCAACTAACAACAAAAAGTTGTTACATTTTTCGGAAGAAGATGATCGAAATCCAAACCTAAATCCGAAATGAAAAAATATAGGTGTACATTATAAATTTACTATTGAACTGGAGACTGTAAGAAACTTGTGATCTGGGGTTGTTGTGAGTTCATACTACACGACTGACTGGCAACAAGGGGTCACACACTACACAATCTTTCACCAGGTGAAACCCCAACTAGTATGTGTGGTTTTCGCCTCTTCATACCGCCTTCACCCTGTCCTGTGCTTCAATTGGCTGTAGTTGGAGCCAATTCGTGGAGGAGGTGACAAGTCTGCGAGCCTTATGAATCATGTCTTTGAATAGTTCACACATAGCAATTGGCGACTACTGATCATTTGCCAATTTGGCTGAGATCTGGGATTTTTATCGTCAAGTTCCAAAATTTATTGGTGAGGGGAAAATCTGGCTAAAAATCATGTAGTGTGAACTAGGCTTCAAAGGCACAAAAACATGATAAAAAAGAACACAACAGAGCAGCCGGGTCCTCCTTTTTCCCACCACCCCTAATCATGTCCTGGAGTGTTCTCCCAGTCAGTTATTCTCAGGCCCCCTCCAGAGAGAGAGGTTGTCTTAACAGCATTACTACCAAGTGCTCGAACCACCTAAGCGACCTCTCTTAATCTCAGGGAATGGCAGCTGTATACACGGGTGCTGTCAAGCTGCTGAACAGTCATGCAGAGAGAGGTCAGCCACCCCCCACAGGAATCTGAATCTGTCTGTGACCTTGTTCTTTCAGGTACAACCCAAAGCCTGTGATCAGAGGCGAGAGGGTTAGAAGATCAACAGTAAATTGAGAGCTTCAGTTCATGGCCCAGTTCCTCCTTTATCACCTTAACAACAAATCTATAGACTGTATAAAAGATGAAGGACATGGCTGCTCCCCAAAAGTGAAGCCAAAGCATCTGCAGTAGATAATAGAACTGGCCTTCTCCATGTTATTGGATGGGACATTTAACTAAAAAGTCACATCGCACAAATTTTTCTCAAAGATGACTTTTGTAACTAGGTAGTTCTTATCACACTGATGTACATCATGATTGACAGCTGAGACTGACGTGCACTTGGTCTAGTGTGTGTATTGGCAGGACCACGGCTGCTGTGGCTGTATTGCTACTGCGCAGACTCTGGTTTCAAATTAACTCTCAGGCGCAAGATGGCAGCATTCATATCAGGGGTATTAAGACTTCATTTCTGGATAGTGGGAGGAAGTGGAGGCAAGTCGTCCATCTTCATATAAAGTCTATTGTACCATAGATGTTTCCTAGTGCTCTGTCAGTATAGTTCTGTATAGACGTTTACATGTAACGTAACAGATATGCAGGAAGGTTGGACTCTTGTCTTACTTCTGGCTTCAGTTGAAGTGTTAAGTGTCATTTGTTTGGCTAGAACCTCAAAAGAACCTCGATCTTTCAATGCAAATATTCAACAAGAAATTTGAAAGGATCTCGACCCACAATACAAGTTCCTGTAGAGTTCTCATCCAGTCAAGAACCTTTTCCAACTGGTCAGGAAGAGTAGTCACTTCTGATGAAAAGCTCTGTTAATAGCTGTGGGTTAAGTAAATGATTGATCATTACCGCCCTGCTACCTGACCGTACATATAACATCAGGTAAGACTGATGCTTCAATTTATTCACACTGGTTACATTCAATTTGACCTTTTTACTAACAACATACAGACCATAGATTGTTTTTCCAATCTTCAGTCGCAGGTTTAGTGTCGACTCACTCTTAGTCATCAGTCCCACTGCTGTCGGAAATATATTCCTACGCCTCTCTTCTCTCCCACGTGTGATTCAAGGCCTGACTAATGGTTTATATTGAAATGCCTCACTGGACACCACTGCTGTCACAAGGTGTTATTTGCTAACCTGTTGCCTCTTTGTTAGCTCAAACTAGTCTCAACAATTCAGCACCTTTTCTTGTCAGGCCTTGACTACGTCCAGCATAAATATATTTATTTATTATATTTGTTCGTAATGTTGAGCGATGACAGGAATAGACGGGGAGAGAGGAATAACCAGAGATGGATATTTTGACTCCTAAACCTCACACCACCAGGATGCATTTATATGTATCTGCTCGAATTGCAACTGAACTTCTTTGAACTTTACAGCCTGTTTTATTGCCTCTAGTAGCTAGTAATATATATTTTTTAAGTTGTATCACCTCTTGCTCCCACTCTTAATTTTTTTTTAAATCATGACATTTTTCTAATTGATCTCAAGATTAGTGTTTGGTTCTAGCATCAACAAATGTCTTGTGAGACAGTGTTCTGTCAGACGGATTTGAGCTGGACTTAAACATAACTCAAGAATCTGATGAACATATGAAGTTGAAGGGCAACAATTTGTGGATCAATTGATTTGGTTGATCAGCAGTTGATAGTTTGAGTCAAGTAGTTTCTGGTTACAGCCTCTTAGATATGGTATGTGGATTTGAATGTGGAGTTTCAAATGGCTGTTAACTAAATAGTTTAAGGTTTTGAATTAGTAGTCAGGCAAAATAAGACATTTGAATGTGTCACCCTGCATCCTTCCATCAAGGAATCCATTTGGAATCCTGCTAAAACAAACGCAGATAAAATCATAACCTCCTTGACGTATGGAGTAAGTCAACGGTGAAATGAATTGCCAGTTACACCACAGATTTGTTCATTAAGATGAATAATAAATGCCCTCAGTCATATAAAACTGACCAGTGTGCAGTAAACACTGTCAGGAAAAGTTTGACAGCTAAATGGACAAACCAACAAGCTGCTGACATTGAGAGTTGTGTTTATATTAAAAGTCAAATGTTGTCATGTTTTGTTCCAGGGAGCCATGGCTGCCACCTATTCAGCACTGAGCCAGAAGACAAGTCAGCCTGTGTTGGAGCCTGTGGCAGCTTCCAGTCTAGCGCAGAGACGCAGCATGAAGAAACTCACCTCAACAGACATGTAGACACACACACACACACACACACACACACACACACACACACACACACACACACACACACACACACACACACACACACACACACACACACACACACACACACACACACACACACACACACACACACACACACACACACACACACACACACACACACACCGCTCACCCTCCAGTTTCAACCTCACTCTCAGTCAGACTCTCATACGCAGATGCGCCCACACACAGACCCAGGTCCTGGCCAGTTAGAGCTACTGTCTCCCTCTATTTTTTTTAACCTATTTATTTGACATGCTCAACACATGCACTCACACCCACCTGAACATGCACGCACACACTGGACGGTGTTGCATTGTGAAGAGGTCAGCTGAAGAGGAAGAGGGGAAACTCACATATCTGTTACTGCTGGGGAGACAGCCAGTATTTATTTTCCATAGCTTTCATATGCACTTGCCCTCTTCGCCTTTCATTCTTTCTTCCTCGCGTGGGGAAGAGACGCACCAGCGGATGTTCTCCTTCACTGTGATTGGCTGATTCAAAGCTGCTTCGGTAAACTGTGCCCCCCTCCCCACTGCTCTTCATCTTCTCGGTCACCCTCCTCCTCGGTTCTCTCTCCCACCCTCCGTTGTTTGCTTTTGCTCTCTGAACTTCTTCTCTTCAAAGTGAAGTTATGGTTTATGTGTGAGAGTGTTGACATGATGATATTGACTGAGGGACATTGTACGACTGTTTCCACTGTAGAAAACAAAGATATGTGTATGCTTGTGGCGGGTTTAGAGGTCCCTCGGCTTCAATATCATCTGCCAGCACTTTTGGTAACATAAATGCATGTGTGGACACAACCTGTATTTATTTCCCCCTTAAAATTCAGCGTCTGACTCATGTTATTTTGTGTGTATCAGAAGAGGTAAAATAAGCTGCAGATGGACAAAAAGAAGACATCTAGACTTAGAGGGGTGAAACAATGTGGTAACCATAACAGAAATTTTAGCTTGCATATATATATATATATATATATGATGAAGATGAAGAGCAAGTGGGGGAGCTGTAGGGATTTCTCTGGGGGGGACGGGAAGCACCCCATCAAACCAGAGGCGGAATAAAAAAATAAAAAAGATAAAAAAAGATTTCCATGGATATCTCTTCAAAAAGACATTGTGGAAACTGTATGATATTGTATTTATTTCATTTGATTTTTAAGATTCTATTTTTCTTTCAAGTTATGTATATATTGACATTAAAGATCATTATTGACATGCATTCACTGTGGTCTGAGCTGGTTTGTTCTCGGTCAGGATTCAAAAGGTGACAATTGGATAACAATATTGACTGTTTATAACGACATGACAGCTTCCCAAAGGAGAGGCCAAATCATCTTGACTGCATCATGGTGGCCGGCTGCAGTACAGGTTATAAATCGTACCTCCTCCATGTAGTTGGATGGGACACGCACCAAACTAAAAAGTCAAGTTTGCTCAAAGCTGCTTTCTTCTCACACAAACCTATCCAAGTGCTCAGTTTCCTGTCAGTTTGGTTTTCATTAGTTAAACGTCATTATTTACAGCTGAGACTGACAATTCGACAGGACCCCTGCGTCTCCATTCCCAGATCGATACTATGCAGACTCTGGCAAAATGGCGGCGTTCTTATCCAGGATATTTTTAACTTAATTTCTTAATAGTGGGAAGAAGTGAAGATGCCTTGTCATCTTCATTTGCAGTCTATGGGTGACTGTCTTTATTGTGCAGGATAACTAGAACCTAATCTACAGTGCACTCTAACATCCTTAAGCATGACTATGTAACTTGAAGCCACAGGTTGCAATTACAGTGTGACACAGTATTTCCATCTGTTTTTGCTGACATAGAATGTGGCTTGCTGAAATGAACTCTAACAGTAGCGCAACTAGAGGAAAGTTATAAAGCAAGCAAACCTGTTCAGTTGCTATTTTAAAATGATTGATTAGTGTAGCTGTAAACGCAAAACCATTTTAGGGCTAGATCTCACTGGGCATAAGTATTTTTTGTCATTTGAGTGGAACAACCCTTTAGAATAAAGACTCATTTTCCTTTGTTTCCTTCTCTTACAAAACCTAAATAAGATGCAAAGTGTATTGGCCACCACTAGGTGGTAACACTGTCCAGTGCATGAGAAGTTGAATGAGCGGCTAAATATGCAGCGTCCCTCTGTGGCTCTGTGTCCTGCCCTTATGTAAATGATCAGTCTCGCCTGCTTCCATTTTGTCTGTCCAACCCCCCACTCCCCTGAGAGTATGAGCTGCTCTAACCAGTGGTGTGTAAAGAGAATGGTGTGTGTGTGTGTGTGTCGGTGTGTGTGTCAGAACTGTCATGACCAGACAGCAGAGGATGGAGATCTAGGCAAGGAAAGCAGATGGATTGAGGCACCGCTCCCATCAATGCACACATACAAACTGTGGCCTATGGACCAGCTGTTGTCCTTTTTTTTCCTGCAACTGCCTGAGCCGTCTCCATGTCCCCGTCTCGCTCTCCCCCTCTCTCCTGGATTAGATGCATTTTGCAGGCAGCCTGGGAGCTGAGAGGTAAACACTGGGGCTAATTGCTTTGACATACTGCTCTTTGTTTTGGCCTCCTGGTGCTAATCAACCACTCGGCTAATAAGTCTGCCTGGCAAGCAGAAAAAACCCCACCACTGTGTTTGGGCTGGGAGGAAGTGTAGAGCGGGACAGGGTGTCTCTCGCAGTGACTTATACCCCATAATAAAGTGCTTCTCTGCTCATATTTGCGGTGCAAATTTGCCCGTCATCCAGAGTTCCCACAGTGCTGCTGTGGCCGGGTAGCGCCCCGCTCAGGTGTGAATCTATTTATCCTCATTAACAAGCGTCTCCCCAAAGTCAGCCAATTAACACGCTGCTCCTAATGAAGCCATTAGCTGTCAGATGAGGTAGAGGCACTGCTTGTCATCGGCCCACTGTGTGTATGTATATGTGTGAGTGTGTGTGTGTGTGTGTGTGTGTGTGTGCGTGTGTATCCATTCTTGCTGCTAATAAAAGCAGGAGAATTAATGGAGTGAGCGTGTGTGATAATGAGTTAATGTGGAACAAGCAGGACGAGCAGTGATCAGCCCTCTGTCTCAAGTGAAGATATCAGACACAGTGATTTACTCTCAGAGCCATAAACAGGCCTTTCTCCTCTCACATATACCGTGTGTGTGTGTGTGTGTGTTTGATACATGCTCACAGGGAAAGTGGGATGATGAAAGCTCCTCTTTAAACACAGCTCAGGCCACTTGTCTCTGTAGTTGTGGAAATCAGGCCTTCTTCTTTTTTTTTAAATGTTGACCACGTGCAGCCCGGTGTGACCCGCCTGACCTCACATCAAAGTTTTGCAGCCTCAAAAATAACAAACTGCGGGTGTCACTGGGTGCCCATGTGTTCGTTAATGGAGCTATCACACTGCACAACCTTAATATGGTTTTAATTGTCAAAGTAATTGCAAAGACATGAATGGTGGAGCCTCGGCAGAGACGAACAATAAGATCACAGAGGCAGCTGTTCTACTGACACCATTTTCTCTTCAGTCTTTGTCAGTGGTTGAATATAAAAAATAAAAAAAAACTGGAGATAGCAGGTTTCTGAGACGCTGCACTGATCTAAGGAGGAGTTAAAATATTAAAATGAAAAAGAAAAAAAAACATTTAACCAGTGGCAACAAAGAGCCACACAGTATTTTCCATTCTTGATTCTTATAGACTCTTATAGCCTGGGTGTCTCACAGCACCCAGCCCCCACCCTGCACACCGCACTGGAGCTGCCCAGCCTCGTCAGGGGATGCCAGAACTGAGGATGTGAAATTGATTTTAGGTTACGCAGTTAATCGTATTAAACATTCTTCCCCTTCTTTAACAATCCCTGCCTTCCTCATCCACCCTGCTCTCTCCTCTCCTCCAATCAGTTCTGTCTTCAAATATACTGTCATTACCAAACAATGGTTCCACTGCCCTCCAGTCGTCACTTATCAAGTTTGGCCACCTTTCCCTTTGAAGTTCGTGTCAGTGCCCTGCAGAGGTAAGAGACGAGCTGACCTGCTTTGTAAATTTCATACAGGGATCTACAGAAGTACACCAGCAGAATCCAAAGAGTCCGCGTGTGGATCCCTACAGGTGCAACAAGTGGGAAAAGCGTTGCCAAAAAATGGGTTTGAGCAATTTCAAACATGCAAATTCTGGCGTGAAAACACCAGAAATCCGTCGCTCCAGATCAAATCAAAGCCTCGCTCGCTCTCTGAGGTCAAACAGTTGTTCATAACATAACAGTTTCTGAACTATTGAGTGTCACTGTGAAGAGTTTAAGCTTCATCAACGTCTGGCAAGGCCTTGATTTGAGATTTTTTAAAGAGTTGATACGAGTCTGTCATGTTTGTTGGCTACAGCAGATCACCTTCTCTTTTTATGAGCATATTCTATCCACTCGCTGCTCCCGTAGTGCTCTGTAGTACAGTGACATGTGGTAGAAAACACTAACTGCGCTTTTAAAGATAACCTTTTTTTAATAAGGACGTTTGGTTGAAACAAGAAAATATTTCAACAATTTTGGAATATCATAGAAAATCTTGATTTTATTAAACAAAATATTTAATGTTACACACGCAAGTGGTGAAATCTTGCTTTAAAAATATCCCACCCATCATTATTTTCTGAATAGCATTATGATCCAAACTAATATATATATATATTAATTCCTCAGTTTAATTTGATTACATATGAAACTAATTATTCTGCTATTATTTTAGAGTTTAAGTTTTTTGTTGTTTTTTCCTAGTAGTTGTAGTATTCATAAAAAAACTATTCTGTTGATTTTTCCTGTTGTTTTCTTATCTGAAGGCTCAATTAAAGCAAGTGTAACACAGAATAAGATGTAAATAACCCCCACAAAGGGCTGTAAATTCAGGAAGTGGGTCCGGGAGATAATTTTTTGCTTATTTGCGTATTTCCTGTTTTTATCAGCATTTAAAAAAAACATTCATAAAAATCCCTCTGGCATTGCACTTGATCATCTAATAATTGGTTGACGTATATATGCAAGTTATAATTAGATAATAATCGTTTTTTTAAGCAGCCACAAGCTAAAAAGGTTGGGAAACACTGCTTTAACATATACGGGGAAATGTAACAACCAGTATGCAGACAAGGATCACGTATAGTGGCCTAAAAGAAGAGGTATGAAATTACATATATGACCTTACAATTTTCTTTTGTTGGAAGGACTCAGAGGAGGATAAAAAAGTAAAGGATCATTACTGTATGTACACTTAAAGTGAAGGAAGAAACAGAAAAGTCCAACGGTCACATGTGGCCGCCTGGCAGCTGATATTCATTATTCCCAAGTATGAATCCTCTCATGTGGGCAGCCGTTGTGTTCTTATGTGCGTTCTCCGTACGACAACTACACTGCAGCCCTGTGCCTTTCCCTCCTATCTAATTAGAGAGAGATGTGATGTGCGACGTCCTCTCTCTGGCCTCATACCACACCAGTTTTACTGCACACACATACATCAGCATCTGAGAAACTTTTTTCCCCCTCCTGCTTTCTCTGAATATTTCTGCTTTTTAAACATGCTGCTCTTTCATCTTAATGTTTTTCATTCACTTTATTGACCTTCAGAGATTTTCTCTTTTAAAGCGTTCGGGGGCAAAATAACAATGTTGTTATTAAAAGCTTTGGAAAACAATTTATTTAGAGGAATTTTCCCTATGTTGCTTGTCTTTTGACATCCTAACTTTGAACCAAAGACTTTGACAGAGGCTGCAGATGAGAAGAGAACCGAAGGATTGAGATGATTATGAGGAAGAAGAAGGTGAGAGTCAGCCGGTGCCATTATCCCCTGTCAGTAAACAACTCCTGCTCCTCCTCCAAACTGCCACTACACAAGTCACCACACTGCTGCTCCTCTATTGTCACTGTCCTGCCTGATGATCAGCCTGCGCTCATACTTAACATCTGATTCAGAGCCTCAATTATCTGCTCGCGTGCACCACTAAGTCATGCAACCTCCAGCACTTTGGGGAAAAAAAGAATGACCTCAAGTCCATCTCTTTTCAAACCTCACAAACACGCTTTCATCTCGCACCTGTTTGGATTTCTCACATTTTCCCCAAGTCAATCATTTTGGTATAAGTTATGCATGTGGAGGTATGCGTTACTCATTACAGACATATTTGGACGGTGTTACTCTCTGTGTGTTTTTGTGTGCGGGAGCTCCACACTGCTTCAGTGTGAGGTGGAGGAGACACTGCAGTGTGCTTGGCTTCGCTCTGCTTGTTTGCTCGGCTGCTGGCTGCTCCTCTTCCATTCAGGGGCTTTTTTTTATTTTTTTTTTATCCCCCCCACACAGAAATCTGGGATTATTTCAAAATAAAATAGATGGATGGAATCAATCAGCCATGGTTTTACTTTTTTTTTCTTCTTCTTCTTCTTTTTCTTGTTCTTCTTCTTCTTCTTCTTCTTCTTCTTCTACAGAACCGCCCCCTTTCACCTCCACCCTCACACCCTTTTCTCTCTCCTCTCTCTGTCTCCCCCACCCCCCTCTCAGGGCTGCAGACTGAGTAGATGCATAAATTCAGATGCATTAGTATTCCAGTCAGGCTCTCCATTTCAAGGCAAGGCCTAGCACCCTTCCGCCTCTCCTCTCCTCTCCTCCTCTCCCTCCTTCACTCTCCCTCTCCAGCTCTATTTTTGAATCATTTAAGCAGCACTTCATCTATGGGCCTACTTATTTCCAAAACCATCCTTAAATTATTTTTTGGCATTATGATTTTGTTTTTGTTTTTTGGGACTATAACTCTATTTTGCCCTTGCATGCCCAATTATACGCAGCTGTAGTCTTTGAAATGAGATTCATCTGCTTCTGATTGTGTGTGTGTTTGAGTGTGTGTGTGTGTGTGTGTGTGTGTGTGTGTGTGTGTGTGTGTGTGTTTGAGTGTGTGTGCTTGTCATTGTGTTTTGCTGTCAGGCCCAGCAGCCCAGGCGATAAATCACGCATGTCTGATTGAGGAGGGCAGAGGGCCCGGACAATAACATTTTAGTGGAACTGTGGGAGAAAGCGCCTGAGCTTGGCTGTGATCTGTACAGAGCCCACAGACCTGCAGCCAGGCTCCTGCTGAACCACTGGACATTTTACAGCTGCTAGTGACATGCAAGTAAAAGAAGAAGAAGAAGAAGAAAAAAAACTTAGAAAAGTTTCCCTTTGACATGACATTGAAGTGAAGGTTATGTTGCTTCATCATAAAGTATAAATATATAAAGAGATTGTTATAAGTGTAATTATTATTCGTCATGAATTTACGTTGAACTGTTGCCCAACACAAAATATTCAAATTATGCACAATTTCAAAGGACTATTAAAAAAACAAATTGTATTCAGCATATTAAATATTGCCTTAATAATAATAATTATAATAATAATAATAATAATATCCTAATAATAAATTTAAGTCTATTTCTAAATTCTAATTCTTCTGTTATTATTATTTTTGGACAGTAAACAGTTGTAGCAAGAAATTGTTTATTACAACATACATAGTTTATTTCAAAACATAATACAAGCTTTATACTGAAAATAAATAATCACTCGAGCTGTTCATCGAAATTTGGAATAAAACCGCCGAAACAGTTCAATCTTACTGAAAATATTGTTTTGTTTTTTTTACATTGCTAATTAAGTGCATGAATAACTAAGAGCATTTGTTTAAATTAATGACTTCAAAAAGGGTAATATATAAAACTGTACAATATTCGAAAAAATACTTAGGAAATAAACCAAATAACAGGAGTATTTAAGATTATAAAAAGATTTTTTGATAGTGAACGTACAATAAAATTATAGGCAGGTGTATAGCGTCAGTCAAGCCCCTCTCTCTGTCTCTGCTCTCGGCTCTGGTTCAGAGTCCACACAGTTTGTATGGTCGAAGATGATTGAAATCAAATAAATGAGTTTATAAATAGCTCTGACTGTGCGTGTGTGTGCGTGTGTGTGTGTGTGTAGGTAGCTTCACAAGGCCATTGGGGAGGATGTAAATAAAGGAAAATCCTCCAAGTGCTATTATGTTGGTAGCTCTACATCTGGAATGAAGGCCTGTGTCTGCATATGCAAAAATAATAATAAAATATAATAATAATTACAGATCTGCTGAGAGTATGTTGTAAATGTAAATATGCAGAGAACTAAAGCGTCGTGTATAAGCCCGTAGGGAAGCGTGAGGTGGACTGTAAAATGGCCTCTGGTGCTGCAACAAATCAATTAAGAAAAGTGATATTATTATCAGTTTCACTCCACTGATCATACGGCACAGGCCAAGTGTGTGTGTGTGTGTGTGTGTGTGTGTGTGTGTGTGTGTGTGTGTGTGTGTGTACGTGCGTGTGTGCGTGTGTGTGTGTGTGTGTGTGTGCGTGAGAGAGAAGCCAAAACAAATCAAAAAGCATCAGTCCCCACACTGTCATTATTATCGAGCTGATGGGAGAATGGTGACACAAACCACAAACCAAAGGCGCTGGCAGGTTATTATTATATAGGCACATTTTGTATTTAGATCCGTGATGTAGAAAATCATTTTGGCTCCAAAAAAAAACAAAAACAGGTGAAATGTGACGTTTGATATGCCGCTATAGAATAGAGTAATGCCCTCATGACAGTTAGAAAACGACGAAGGCTGGACGGGTATCTCTTGTTATTGTTTCAGTGCTGGAGAGGCGTCTGGGACGAGTCCGTACCGGGACAGGCGCTGCGCACTGGAAGGTGCCGCCGCCGTGCGCCCCGTGCGCTCGAGAGTCTGTGCCGGGGTTAGGGTGGGGGTGCGTGGTGGTGGGATTCCTCCCGATGCTTCGGTCAGAGATCGTGACACGAGGACGCGTCCCCCGCGCTCCCGCTGTGCGAGTAGGGTCCCTCGTGCGGCGGCGGCTCCCCCGGCGGTGTCATGCGCTTCTCCTTCTGCCGCCGGTTGCAGAACCACACGCGCACCACCTCCTTCTCCAGCTGCAGCGAGTCCGCCAGCGACGTGATCTCCTGCGCGGAGGGTTTGGGACACTTGAGGAAGTGCGTCTCCAGCACCCCCTTCACGCTCACCTCGATGGACGTCCTCTTCTTCCTCTTCCTCCCCTGAGCTGCTATCTTGTCTATACTGCTCGAGCAGCCCGTGGTCGAGTCCGCCTCCTCCAGCCACTTGTTCAGCAGCGGCTTTAGTTTGCACATGTTTTTAAAGCTCAGCTGCAGAGCCTCGAACCTGCAGATGGTGGTTTGGGAAAAGACGTTCCCGTACAACGTGCCCAGCGCCAACCCCACGTCCGCCTGCGTAAAGCCCAGCTTGATCCTCCGCTGTTTGAACTGCTTGGCAAAGTGCTCCAGCTCGTCCGAGGTCGGCGTCTCCTCGTCGGAGTGGTCGTGGCAGTGGTGCCCGCCGAGGTCGCTGTGCTCTGGGCTGAGTGTGTCCCTGAGGCCCGGGTGCATGCCTTGGCCCTGCGGGTTGGGTGGAGGCGTGAGCCCGCCGTGGTCCAGCATGCCGTTGACAGTGAAACCCGTCTGGGAGTAGATGTTGATCTGCTGCCCGCTGGTGATGGAGGAGTTGTGGGACACGGGAGTTCCCCAGACTCCCGGGTGGTTGCCATGGTTGTTGTGATGAGGGGAGTGATGCGCTACGTGCGAGGAGCGGTGATGAATGATGCCGAGCTGCAGGTCCTCCCGGCCTGGTTTGATGTCCTGCTGCTCCATGGAGGACGACCAGGGGCTGCCCTCCGACAGGCTGCTCGCCCACTGGTGCCCGAGGGGGTGTCCGTTGCTCTGGACGCTCTGCAGGTAGTCACTCTGGAGGAGTTTCTGGTGTCCTCTGTAGGGGCTAGCAGGCTGCATGGCCTGGCTGTCCGGGTGGATCATGGGACTGGAGCTGAGCAGGGTGTAGGGGCTGGAGGCAGCTGTGGCCATGCTGGCTGCTGAACCCCACTAGTGCTACTGAAGGGAGGGAGCAGCTCAGCCTCTGACATCTCCCTCTCTCTGGAGTCTCGGCAGCAGCCTAACACTGACTGACAGCCTCCACCGCCACTCACGGACCGACGGAGACGCAGTGACGACGCGTTTCCACCAATGACGGCGCAGATGCCAGAACCACCGCCTCTGGCAGCGGCGCTGCGGGAAGGAAAGGGTTACAGGCAGTCGAACCGGAAGTGAGTCGGGGTGCTGGTCCAGTGGGTCTGGCTGTGGAACGATGTGCGCGTGAAGCGCAGTTCCTGTTTATTAATTAAAGTTTCCAACTGATTTACGCACGAGTTTATTGCTACTCCTGTCACCCTTGAGCGCCTGCGAAGGAGGAGATTAAAGCGCAATGGCATTTGTTAGACGTGCCAGCACTTAATTTAGAAGGATACAATCAAACCAAGAGCAGTTCACACTGCTACTGATTAACTTTTAGAGAATACTTCCCCCAGTGTTCATAGAATGACACGTCTCAAGGTAGTATTTGCGCAAAGGTGTTTTACGCACGGGCCATTATCCATGTCCTGTTTGGCCAGACAATAATCACACATGTCATGGGTCTATAATTACAATCTAGACTTTTAAATTAGATTTTGGCTAAACTCAGACTTTTTGCTGCAACATGGTGACACGTGTTGTCATCAGACATGTTTACAACCGAAAACCTCTTCACTTTCTCATTTTCTCAAAGACGCAGGCCAAATGTATCCTCACACATTACACCTTCACACTTCCAGTCTTTAAGTATCTCATCAGGTTCTATCAGAGTTGGGGAAAAAAGATATATCTGCACATCTGAGGGGCAAAACTTAGCCGTTTAATTATATTTGCCATTAGATGACTGCGTCCTAGTCTGTTATGGGTTTGAAATTCCATTAAATATATTGCTCGAGCTCCCAGGTTAAGCTTGATTTAAATTTGCATACATTTTCATACATTTAGGAGAAATAAAAGAAGGCTGCAGCCACCAGAAAGTCATTAAAGAGCGCCGAGCCGAGGAGCATGGCTGTGGAGGAAGAGAGGGAGAGAGAGGCACAGAGAGGAGGCCGGAGCAGGTGAGCGGACCGCGGGCTGGATGTGTGTGACAGGGCCGCTGGAGGGGTGGACGGAGAGGGCCTCGGCAAGCGGAGGAATGAGGGCAGGGTGATGGCAGGACAGGGTTTGCTCTGAAGCCTCGTGTAGCCAACACGGGATGGAGGAGAAATAAGTTAGATTCAAATATGTTTGTTGTTTTGTTCTTATCCTAACTCCAGCGTGGTGCTGTGCGTAAATTCTTCATTTGCTTTACTCCTGGAAACTTCTGTGAGAGTGGCTGAATATTTGATGTGAACGTCAGTGTTGTTCCACTGCCCCAGATTGCTGGAGTGGATCGTTTGGTTTGAGTCGTGGTGGGATGGAAATATGCGGCATTACACGCAATAAAAGAAAATAAAAAACAGATGCACAAAGGTAGTCATGGCGTTACAGTACAATGTGTGCCATTTTTTACGCGTCAGATTAAATGACACGCTGAAGAGATTTGACTTTGAGAGATTACTTTTCAGAAAAAAAAGCAACAAAAAAAAACCCAAGTCTGAGCATGGGAATAATATTTTTGCAAATCGTTACAAAAAAAAAAAAAAATACAAGAAAAGAAAAGAAAAAACAGCTTTAATGATTTTTTTTGTCTTGTTAAAAAAAAATGAAGTGTATGTTTTCTGTGCAGGATAAAGCAGGCAGGAGAGCGACTTGGAGAGGGGGGTTGTATTGCTCTCGATAGTCTAAGTTTCTAAGTGTAACAGATGCTTCTCTAGAAACGCTCCTTGTGCCGATTCCTTTTATTCGCGTCGACATTTTTCTGCCGTCGAGCGCGTTTCCATAGCGAGGCGCATAAAAGGCAAATCCCCGCTCCGCGCCTCCAATAAAGAGCCCATTCACAGATAACCCGAGCAGCCAGCCCCGCTACACTTGCACCACGCAGCAGTGCAGAGCAGTGCGGGCTCTCCGTGCACGTTGCTGCTAAACAAAACACACACACACACACACACACTAATGAGCCATAATTTCTCGCATCTCGTCCTTCTTTATGAAATGCCAGTTTTGCGCTTGTTTATCGTGTTTGTTCAGCAGCGTGTTTGTGTTTATTCGGCGGCTCTGAGTGAATCTTATACGGCTGATTATCTCCTGACACACTGTTTGTTGTTAGGCTGTGGGAGTAAATAGAAATATGGGTAAACTATGACCTCATTATATTGGTGATCCCCGTCAGGTAAACTCAGATCAGTTGTATTTTGTGTGCAACCGATGTATTTATTCTTTTGTGCTGTACAGGCCCAAATGACGTGACGCCTGCATTTAGTGTAATGGGTTTGAGATTTATTCCAACACAAACCGAATAAATTGTTGTTCGAAAAAAAAGACATTTTAAAAAGCTATTTCCATTGGAATTCATTTTTGTCTTCAAGCAAAAAGAAATGTTTGCTCATCGCAGTTGGAAGGAATTGGATTTAGTTTGGGTAAGTCTCCATGTTTCCAGAGTAAGGACGACAATTGTATATTTTTCAATGGAGGTTTGGTTTCTTTGTTTTCCTGTTTATTATAATAATTATTTATAACTGGACTCTATAGTATTCCCCATTATGATTCACTTCTGCTGCTGGTTTTAAAGGCCTTTATTTGTCTCTGTGAAATTTATGAAAATGTTAATGTTCTGAATATGCAGCTCAAAGTAAACAGTGTGTTTTTGCATTAAGATAAAAACACAGAAAAACAATGTTATTCTTTGAACCCCCCTCACTTTCACCAGACATTGTTTCCTGTGCTGTGTGCACGCTGTGTGCACCGGTGTGCAGCCTGTAGATGTGTGTGTGTGTGTGTGTGTGTGTGTGTGTGTGTGTGTGTGTGTGTGTGTGTGTGTGTGTGTGTGTGTGTGTGTGTGTGTGTGTGTGTGTGTGTGTGTGTGTGTGTGTGTGTGTGTGTGTGCTCAGACAGCCCCGGGCCTCAGGGTGGGACCTGTCACTGGGTGTCATGACCTCTGAAAACTTTCCCCCATGAAGCCTCAAAGCCCTGCTCCCTGCTGCCTGTCACATGTGACCCCGAGTTAGAGGTTTATACAAATGACAACACTTTGATTCAGATTAACATGGCTGATGGTAGTTATTCAAATATGCCAATATTGACTTATTTAGAAAAATATACTTATGTTGACGATGTTATCAACTAGAGAAAATAATGTACCTTTATGCAGCATTTTATGAGAATGTTTTTATTTTAAATAAAATAAATATGATTATTGTATTATTACTTTTGTTCAAAAAATAAATCAAATCCTCTCAGTGTAAACTTGCTTGTCCTCTTCTCCCTGACATCCTCGCCACAGGCTCCCAGACTAATCAATAATCGATATCCCCATTAACCAGGCAGGCAGTGACATTGTGTTAACAAGAAAAAACTGATCTCACGTTAATTTCGTTAGTTTTTATGATCAATTTGAAACAAAAACGTCAGTTTTTTTTTACATAAGTGCGGGATGTCCAACTCATCTAAACCTCATCTGTGTGTGCGCGCGCGCGCGCGTGTGTCCAACAGGAGGAAGCACATTGGACAAACCATGAGTGAGTGTCTATGACGCTAAAGCTCATCCCATGGGAGCACACAAGTGTACATTCATAATGCAGCGAGCCCCACACGCAATGGATATTATTATGTGCGTCTATGTGCGTGTGCGTGTGTGTGTGTGTGTGTGCGTGTGTGTGTGTGTGGGGGGGGGGGCGTTGTAAATAAGTTCACACGTGCATCATGAGTGAAGTTTTTTTGACTTTTCACCAGTTCTTTTAGGGAACACCTCTATAGATAAAATGAATATCTGAATATTCCCAGTGTCCAGTTGGTGTGTTTCTCTCGGCCTCTCGGTGGAAATTCTAAGTTTCCACGAAATCTAGGGAGAAAAACTCTGAAATGTGGCAAAACATCAAAAAATACTATTACAGAATAAAAATGTAGTATTCATTCAAAAGATTTAAGTTTAATTACATTTCTATTTAGGTGTATTGTTTGCATTATGATAAATATTTTGACTTGAGTTTTTATTACATAGGCCTTTATTTTTCTCTCAGTAAAGAGAAACACAGTCACAAAGCCTGATGCTGATGATCAGCTATGTGTCATGATTTTATTGTAGTATTAAAGATGAAAATGCACCTTCACTTGTTTGAGGTTTTGATTTCAGTTGAGAATAAGTCGAAAACGGGATTACATAGGCCTGATTTTACACCTCATGACATCAGCAGCTTTCTCAAAATAATCAAATTAATTAAAAAAGAAAACATTGCCATGTTATTGACCATCACAACAGTATCCTGACAGTAAAAAGAAACACCATGGATTCATTTTTATTAAATAGGCTAAAGTTCTTTTGAATTCAGAAGTCCCTTTGAAATGTAATTCATTTAATTCTTGGAAACGACTCAGAGACAGATAGAGCAACAAGATATACCTGAATAAAAGTGTCTTGATGCAAATTCTCTGCGTAACATGATTTTTGGTTTCTAGTTAATGAGAAAATGAATTCAGTCAGAACAGGCCGGAGATCAGCGTCCTTCAGCTCCAGAAAATGTCTCACTCTCTGCACACATACGTCACTAAAAATATAATTGTAGTTTCTTATTTTTGGATTTGAAACGTCTCAACCAAACTGAAAGTGTTTGTTATTGTCGACTTAGACGAGAGGATGTTAATCAGTGAGATTATTCACTATGTTTATGGGTGTGTGTGTTTTACAGGTGCTGTTTGCAGAAGTATATTGTCCATGGGTCAGTGAAGGAGCCACGGTTGGTAAAAATCTACATAACATTACCATCTGTTAAACTTCAAACTGGCCAATAACAACACACGCACACACACACACACACACACACACACACACACACACACACACACACAGTATCAAGCGCTGAAGAAGAGTAGAGAGTCTATGGAAATGTAGTGTTTGCTCTTCAGCTGCTCTCCAGGTCCTATTCCACCAACTCGTTCTTCTTCACCTCTTCCGTGCTGAGAGCGGAGAAGAGCTGAGGGTTGAGGCCTCTCCTGGTGCCCACCAGCACCGAAGAGGAAGAGGAAGGACTCAGGAGCAGAGAGAGGAGAGAGTTGTTTCAAAACAACTTGCTGAAAATCTCTTCTTCTATTACAGCTCAAAAATCAAATGTATTCAGTGTTTAATGAAGAGCCCGGGTGAATTTCATGAGGAAAATCAGCAAGTTGTCCGCCACAGCTAAACAGCTAACCAACATGAGTTCTCCCGTTCACCCCCCCCCCCCCCCCACACACACACACGCCCACACACACACACACATACTCATATATGAGCACACACACACAGGTCCCTGTGAAGGAGCAGGCGGAGCCGGCAGTCGCACATCTGCATTTCAAACACAGACTCTCTGGGATTCATTATTAATTAGCCTGCTGAGCCCTGGAGGACTGGTAATGCTGCCATCTCACACACGCACACACAGAGACACACACAGAAACACACACACACGCACACACCTCGTGACCCCTTTGCCCCCTCTGCTCCACAGTTAGAGTCCTCACCAGAATACTGAGACGTACAGAAGCTTTTCCTCCCTCCAATCACACCAGCTCTCCTGATTTCCCCGGCTTAATGTATGTTAAAGGATGATAAATTACAGGAGTCGGTGGTTTTATTGAGCCCGGCGCAATGTAACTGTGTTTAAAATACCATATTCAATTGAGTTGTTTAGCATAGCACAGTGCTATGTATGTGAGTAGACGACAGATGCCTGAAGAGCTGCTGCGGTTCTTATATATCACATCAATAAACATTACAAAATAGTTTTCTGCTTTTGCTCTATTCTTTGTTATTTGTGGGATGCTTTTTGCTTGCCTCTAATTTGTGTGTGTGTGTGTGTGTGTGTGTGTGTGTGTGTGTGTGTGTGTGTGTGTGTGCGCGCAGGTCTGTGCATTAACCTCCACCAGCAGCAGATAGAGGCAGATCAGAAAGACAGCGATTATGCATGAGGAATGTCTCCAGGGTCCAGATAGAGAGAGAGGGAGAGACATCAAACATACTGCAGAGAGAACACTCTGTCCACAACACACGTCCCACCGTGGTGCACAAAGTTGGGGCTGCGCAGTTTACAAAAATAAACACGATAGGAAGAAATGATCGTGGCGCCGCTGCGGGTTTCAGTCTATTGTGTGCATCTGCTGTTGCCCACGGTTACATTAGTATGCAGGGAACTAACACTTGATGCTAGAGATCATTGGAGAGCATCAGATCGCACTTTACTATCTGACACATTTGTCACAGGATGATGTGTCGACTGCAAATATCTGAACGAAGAACACAACAGCTTCAATTGAAGTTTTTTCTCCTGGAAATGTAGGAAGTACATTTTTTAAAACACCTATAGATTTGATACGATTGCGTATCAATAACAATTGATAGAAGGACGTGTGATCTGCCACATGGGGTATCATCCATCCATCCATCCATTCATCCATACGGGCTCAGATAATATTACCATAGCCACTGGGGGCTTCAGATGGGAAGTCTGTGATCTCTCACTGCACTAGGATTTGTGATCTACACTCCTGCCACATGGAAATCATTCATCCATCCATCCATCGGTCCGTCTGTCTGTCCGTCTGCCTGTCCATCCATCCATCCATCCATCCATCCATCCATCCATCCATCCAGCCATCCATAAGGGCTCAGATAATATTACCATGGCCACTGCAGGCTTTAGATGGGAAGTCTGTGATCTCTGACTGCACATCATCACCTCACCGATTGGCTCGCTCAAGGCCACAAACTGGACTGTGATAGGACAGGAAGCTCTGGCATGAATTAGGACATAATAGTATAATCGAGCAGCACTCCACTGTCGTCACATTCTGCCTGTGAAGTCTTTAATTTGGGCCTCACGGTGGTTGAAGCTGCTGCTCAGCTGTCAGCTTCTATCTCCATTCAAAATGCGTGAGACTAAAACACACACACACACGCACACACACACACACACACACACACACACACACACACACACACACACACACACACACACACACACACACACACACACACACAGTACATCCGTGCAAGGTTCAGAGCCTCTTGAACCAATTGGATGTGATTCGGAGCCAGTGGTGGACCTCCATCGTGGAGCAAACACACGTCCTGATTTTTTGGGGAGAGAATGTTGGGTCAGAGGTGCGGTGCGATTTGCACGGGGAAAAGACCACTTCTCAACAACAGCACGGCCTTTGTTAGATGTGCAATGAAGAATCTCGGGCAATCGAAGAACCTGCACAAATGTTGTTACAAGTTCTCGCTCCGAAAGGGAATTCTCGTTCCCCTTTCGGAGCGTTCCCTCTCGACCCGCTCTTTCATTCAAAGGAATGTTCATATGATTTTTGGTTTCATACCAATTCCACCTGGAGTCTCAAAGGGAAGAATAACAAATTTGGGAAACATTTAATCCAGAATCATATGTTTATCCAGAGACCTGTGGATTTGAGGAGGAATGGACCCCCTCTGTTGTGGTCTGCTGCCAGTGTGTATTTGTGTGTGCACGTGTGTGTGTGTGTGTGTGTGCGGTTTGCTATGTGTTTGGGTTGGACGTGTGAGACGGGTGAAGAGACCCTCCACCCCCTGGGGCCAGGAACTGTGGGTGAGGAGGAAGAGAGGTCTAACAAACTCTCAGATTTCTGAAGTGTGTTTGTGTGCGTGAGTCTGTGTGTGTGATACAGGATGTGACCAAAGCTCAGCAGCAAGGAAGCAGTTGGACAGAGTTACAGTGAGTAAAAAAACTGAAAGCAGTTTAGTTATGATGGATGATGATCTGGAAAGAAAATTTCATCCTACCAACCTTCCTTGGTTTTATCTGCAAGAAAATACTCAGAGGTATTTGCATAAGGTGTTGTTGTGTTGGAAGGAAAACTCAGGTTCAGCTGGGTTTTGGTAGTTTATGGCAACAACAGCACACAAGCTGCTGAGGACAAACATGGAAAACCGTTTAGCCACATCATGTTGTGAGGGTACAAACTGCAAAAGAATTACTTAAAATGAGAATTATAAGAAAGAGAAATCAAGAGAAAACAGTGTGTTCCCACAATTAAGTATAAAAAAAAGCCAAAGGTAAACAGAATTTGGGTTTAAATATTTGAGCTAACCTTGGATAGGTAGATAGATAGATAGATAGATAGATAGATAGATAGATAGATAGATAGATAGATAGATAGATAGATAGATAGATAGATAGATAGATAGATAGATAGATAGATAGATAGATAGATAGATAGATAGATAGATAGATAGATAAATGGATAGATAGATAGATAGATCGATAGATGGATAGATAGATAGATAGATCGATAGATGGATAGATTACTGTGTTAATCTGTCCATGTGGTGTTTTTTCAGGTGACACAAGACATATGAGCAAAATATACAGTCAGTTCATTGACTGAGTTTTTCCATCATGGAACTGCAGTTCACCAACCACAGTCTAAAAACAAATCTTTTCACCACAGCATACCTCTGATACCCTTCATTTGGTCATAGCATTATGAGGGGTGTCAGAAGATAACCAATTACTTAATTATAAGTATATCTATTATAATAACGTATATATCTAATATAATAACGTATATTGTTTATTTGGTTTACTTTATTCTATTAATTGTTTTGTCTTATCAACCATTCTTTTTTTTTGTTTTTTAATATTGTTATTGTAGATATGATTCTTTGATTATCTTCAATATTTTAACACATTTAAATGTCACGCCAATAAAGTTAACTGACATTCAATTGAATTGCTAAGACAAGCTAAGGTAGCTACTGTAGCTAAGTCAGTGGTGTTTGGGAAACATATTTATCTAAGAACACATTATTAGCTGTTAGATCATGTAGTAAATCTGAATATCATCTGTTACCGTCGTATTTCTAACACTATAGAATGTAAGCCACATCACCATTCTGACACATCCACTCGTAGCCACAACTTTCTGAATTACTCCGACATCACCACTCACCATTGTGTCGCGTGCAGTGGCTGTAAAGCAGAAAACAAGCAGAGGTTTGTGTGTTTGATGAGCAGAGGGAAAGTTGCAGGCCAGTGCCTGAGAGGTGGGTGGAGATAAAGGAGACACATTTTGCATATTCATAGATCCACGAATACCGAATGAGGCAAAGGTGTGAGAGTTGCATCCAAACCAATTTTAGGCCATGAAGGGATTCTTTTAATGGGAAAAACTTCTGAATATCTAATTTCAAGGAACAGAGATTAGTTTTAATCAATGTCAGGAGAAGAATGTTTTTTACCCGCCAAACCTTTTTTAGAGATATCACATTCCGGCAATAAAATACTGTGGGTACAACAAAGAATCTTTAAAAATTATAAAATGAAATAAAATTACCTATTTTTATTTAATTAAATACAGACCACTGCTAATGCATGCAGCTTGTAAAGTGAAATGTTTTCATTAAGGAATTTTTACGAAACCTTTATAAAACCCCAAACACACACCAACACTTTAAAGTGACACTACCTCTTCTACTATCAGTACTACAACCAGTTCAGTTTGCCAAAAGTACCGAACCCCACTCTCTCTCTCTCTCTCTCTCTCCTTCTCTCGTGCTCTGACTCGCTCTCCTTCCCTCTGAAAGAAGGTCTTATTGTGGCAATGTCAGCTGTCTCAAGGGCATCCAGAACAAAGACGCTTTTCACCCCTCTGCATATCTTCCTCTCATCCCTCACTCTCTCACCTCACTCTTATTTCTCTCAATATCTCTCTCTGCTCATTTCTGAGTCTGGTATCATGCAAAACCAAGTCATTTGTTTGCACCTTTTCTTGTCCCTCGTCTCATGCCTGCTTTGGCACTCTCATATGTGTGTGTGTGTGTGTGTGTGTATATGTGTGTGTGGTTACTTGCGAGCACACTTGCAGGGAGCAGGTTGACGTAAAATGAGATTGGATGAAATGACTCTAAAACACTGCTGGAATATGAAAAAATAATAAATCCATGATTTGATTTGGACTTAGACACAGCACAGTGGAGAGCAGGCTGCGGCTGCTGCTGTGTGTATGTGTCTGTGTGTGTGTGTGATATACGTCCTGTACGTATCTGTGCCTGGCAGAGTATGGAGGCAGCAGGAGAAGGATGTATGCAGGCAGCAGCAGCAGCTGTTGGAGATACACAGTGTCAGGAGAGCTCAGAGAGACAGAGAGAGAGGACAAGAGAGGATGCCTCCTTAGCTGACTGTGTGGAAGGGGGACAGTGGAGCATAACAAACAGGATCCACCTTTCTGCTTGGCTAATTTTCCCCATTAAAACAGCCCAGCAGGAGCCTCGGCAGTCCACCAGCTGGAACAGAGGTTATTTTAGTGCCTGTCTTTCAGCAGGGTGTGTGTGTGTGTTTGTGTGTGTGTGTGTGTTGCATCCATCCTGACGTGTGAGCCTGAGGTTTGGGGAAGCATAAAGATCTTCCATAGGAGCGGATTCAATTCACTGATATTAATTTCCTTCTCTCCAGCCATGCATAAACAAAGAAAATCTCCACGGCTGTCTGCTGTGTGTGTTTCACCCTGCTGGGCGACGCTATAATGTGCTCGCCGCTAATATTGATGTATGTGCCCATATTTGCCCAGTCATCTCTTTATGTGGCTAAAGTCATCAGCCCTCCTCTCCTCTGTCTCAGTCAGATCCTAAACTAATCCCCAACCCTGCTACTCTGACAAGAAAATCCCCTATTTTAATGCATGCACACACACTCTGTCTTCCTCCCTCTCTCCCCCCAGCCACACAAACCTGACATTCACTTACACACACGCACAAACACACACACTTTTTTTTTTTTTTATCCCTCTGTGTACCTGTGCACCACATCTCTCTAGGCTCTTTACCTTACCGTAAAGCACGCCTGGTATGCAAGCCACCACCATTTGTGGTATTTGTTATGGTAATATCTTCACAGTATGGTGGCGCTTTTGGAAATTTATACTGTAATGAAATTTCTCCTTTTGTTCACACGAGGCCCAGTTTGGCAGCGCATGCACAGTTATTATGCTGGAGGCTGTCAGCAAATGTTAACCGAAATCTGTTACAGTCCATTTACTGTAAGAAAACATAATCAGATAACAGACATTTGTGATGCTCGCGAAAAAAAAAAAGGAAAAGTCATAACGGCAACTAATTTTTCCACAGTGCCATAATGGTTGGAGATGATTTCCAATGTAGTCTGAGATGTGGGAAACATTTAGTAACTGTGGAATGGATTTTGGAGACAAATAGTCCATGAAAAATGAAATGACATTTCTTTCTTCTATATAACGGGTTTTGTGGTTAATTATGATTGAATGTTACTTAAAGCGACATCCTGTATAAACACAGACAACAGTTACTATAGCATAGAGGCAGCAGCTTTATAAATACAGGGTTTTAAGTGTCTAATAGCTGAACTCTATGACTTTTAAGTTTGTTTATGTGAGTAGAAAATGCAGACACTGCACTCAGCCTTTGGAGAATACTAATGAAAATATAAAAACAAGAAGGAAAATGTATTGACATGCACTATGTGTGCTTGCTTGTTTAAAAAGTGAATATTTCGACTGCTTTCAGATTTTAATTTTTGTATCAATTAGAACATGTTCACATCCTGTGAAGTTTAAAATATGCATTATTTCTTTCGTACTATGCTGCAGCATCACCTTCTGTTATAGGTTATCTTTTAGACCACCCCCCAAAAAGCCCTGATTGGTCAGTTGGCCCACTCTTTTGTGATTGGTTGGATCACGTTTTGGCGGTTACGTAAAGTTCCTAATCAGATGTGAACACAATTCGGTAACAATGGCGTCAGTCCTGCCATACCAATATGAGCCAAACTATACAGGCGTGTGAAACGCAAAAAAGTCAGAATGCAAACGAGGTGTTTCAGCTAATAGATAATAAACAGATAAATACATCTCTATTTTGCTGTACGGTTTTATTTATGTTGAGAGCAATACAATAAACCAATTTGCAATTAAAGTTGCAAACAACAATTTAAGATGGAAACATGGGATTTCAAGGTTCATTAACTAAACCAAATCTGAAGCCGTTTTCAAACGTAAAGCTTGGGAGTTTGCCTTCCACATGAAGAAGAGTGAAGAGTAAAGAGCTCCACAGTGGAAGTCACATGTTTTCGTTTACTGCTGGTCCTTATCACCAAAATCGTTCAAATCCCATTCTTTCCAAGTTGACATCTACATCTTCATCTCCTACATGTTTGGCTCCTCTTTTTTTTCATCCTGAGATAATTGAATTCTCCCAGTTGCATGTCCGTTGCATGTTAGGAGTATCATCAACCTGCCGACTCGCTGGCTGTGAATTTTCTGGACATTCTTACATGGGCTCACTCTAACATTTGTCCAGACATTTAACTCAGACATTTTCCTGTTCTTTGTACAACCCATCCGGAAAGATTTTGGAAGATGCACATATGTCAGAGCAAGTCAATAAAAGAGTAAAAAACTGAGATAGCAGATACTGTTACTCTGCGCTAATAACCTAACACGAAATAACAAATGAAAAGGTTTAATAGTCTATTAGCTGTGAGACATTATAGTTAATGTAAGTGTCTGCAGCGTTTATTCAGTCCACAGATTAGCACCAGTAAACAATGGTGTGCTTTCTTAAACGAATTTTCGACATAAACAGCAAGGTGGGTCCTAGTGTATTCTCAGTCCTGCTGAAGAAAAGCACATACACAGGCAGAGAAGATGGACTGAGCCTTTAATTTATGCCCTTGTTGGCCTGTCAGCGGCTCTGCCAACTCCAACCCATTTGTATTTCACACGCTTGTTTACAGGCTATAAAACATTTTACTTTTAATTTCTGTATTTTATAGTTTATAGTGTATTAACAGTCGTGATAAAACAACACTGTTAAGCTGTAACCCTAAATACCGTTGCAGATTATTTATGAGCAGTTACAATAAAACTCAATATGACAGATGAACCACTAGTACATATCCACATGTTACCGCAGCTAAAATCAAATAAGAAAACATTTATCACACAAATATAACTTAGTTCTATTAGTTATGTTACATGCAGCATGCGTGAGGACTGTCTGCAGTTTCCCGCCAGGAGAGATGAGGTGCAGTTGACCTTGGCATGTGTGCGAACACACGCGTGCAAACCCAGCACACGCACACACACACACACACACACACACACACACACACACACACACACACACACACACACACACACACACACACACACACACACACACACCATGTAGGGGCGAACTGACAAATGGCAGTGCAGCCGCTCACTTAGATGGTAAATGTGTGTTTAAACAATGCAGAGTGACGCTTACACACGCAGCACTTAGTGGCCGGTCTGTGATATAAGATTGATTTGGTTCACTCTCTCTCTCTCTCTCTTTCTTTCACGCTCACTCTCTCCTCTCGCTCACTCTTTGAAACACACACATAGTGGAATATGAGTGATGTGATTCAGGACACCTCTCGGCAGCCACTCTGCTTTCCATCCTAACGCCTGAGCAGAATACTAATCACTGGATCACATTACACAGAGAGAGAGAGAGAGAGAGAGAGAGAGAGAGAGAGAGAGAGAGAGAGAGAGAGAGAGAGAGAGAGAGAGAGAGAGAGAGAGAGAGGGAGCACGGATTATACCAGATAACAGAAATATAAAGGTGGGCTTCGCAGGCCTGTTTTTTTCCCCCTTTACATCTACACCTTCCTGTGAGCAGCATGCAAATCCAGTGTGTTAGTGATGAAATAGTAATGTCACGGGCAGGTGAGAGCCAAGCTAAACAGCAGGGCTGGAAACAGAGATGGGATCAGATGCAGCAACAGAAGTTCAGTCTCTATGAAAGTCACCCACAATAGGAAGCTACAGAAACAATTATCCTGCAGTTTAAAATACATTATGAATGCCTAAATACATTACCTAGTTACTGCACTAGTATAATTTCAAGCACTTTCATCTCAAAATACCTATAGTTCACTACATTTAGATGCAATTGCTGTACTTAAACTGCTTCCTTTATTTTAATGACTATACTTTGTAAATTAGGATGTTACATGCAAACATATTTAATTCAATGTCCTAAAGGTTTAGGGTTAGTGGTTAGCACTGCCACCAGTTTGAATCCCAGTTTGGCTGGGGGTCTTTCTGTGTGGAGTTTGCATGTTCTCCCTGCGTTAGTGGGGATTTTATCTGGCTGCTCTGGCATCGTCTCACAGTCCAAAGACATGCAGCCTAGAGGGCCAGATTCATTGGAGATTCTAAATTGACTCTATGGAGGCATTTTATGTTGTTTTCCTGTGAGCGTAAATGATTGTAATTCTCTGCATGTTTGTCCTGTGATACGCTGGCAACCTGTCCAGGGAGCACACTGCCTCTCACCCAATGTCAGCTGGGATCGGCTCCAGCCCTCCACCCATGACCCTAATGGATGGATGGACTATTTCCTAAATTAAAATAATAGTTAAAAGTAGCTCCACTTCAATCAACTACACCAGTCAAACGGATTAGTGTTTGAAAAACAATACCTTAATAATTTATCACTGACACGAGCCAACATTCATACTTAGCCTAAATACTAAAGCTTAACTAATTACTACATGTAACACAATACAATATAATATAATACAACTTCATTAATCCTGTAGGTTATTTGATTTGAGTAAAAGATGGGGAAAAAAAGATACAGATATGCTCTGAAAAACATCCTCAATAACACAATATTACATGGTAAAAGTTTGTCAGTTGAGCTGAAACTATAATTTCTTAAAAATTACTAATGGTCATACTAAATAAATAAAATAGTCCACATTGCAGATAAGCATTTGAGAGTATGTGCTTTTTAAAATGTGCCAAGCTCTAGATGGAGCAGAGAATTGTCCCATGATGCCGTCTTCACCAGGAGGACAGCTGGTGGCAGATACATATGAACAATGGTCAAATAAGTGAATTAGTGTCACTAGATCAATCCAAGGAGAATTATCACCCTCATTTCTTTGGTTGGTTTGGTTTTCTTCTTACGCATGCTACTATCATCCTGAAGTGATGATAGTAGCATCAGGAAGCATCTTGTTTCCTGAAGTGCACCACCACAACACAACAATGCTGCAGCTTGTTGCATGGCCCCCCAGTGGCCAACAAATGAATTTAAACTGCTTTAAGTTTTACACATTGCTGCTAATAGTTATGTACTTTTTTAATGCTGGACATTAACTTGTACTAGATCATTTTTGTACTGTGGCGTTGCTGATTTGATCAAAGTTAAAGATGAGAAAACTTCCTCCATTACAGTCTGATACAATAAGGAGATGAAAGCAAAAGAAGCTCTATTCACCGGTGGGACTGATCTGTATTAGAGACACTGAGTCAAATTAGGTGATTCTGACTCATTTTAAATAAAGAAACCATTTTGGACTCAAAGGGATAGTTCACAGAAAAATGAAAATTAACTCATTATCTACTCACCACTATAACGATGGAGGGGTGAAGTGTTTGAGTCCACAAAACACTTTTGGAGTTTCAGGGTTAAACAGCGTTGCAGCCAAATCCAATACAATTCAAGTAACTGGTGACCACTCCTTCAAATGTAAAGAAACAACAGGAAAAAATACATAAAATGCCTCGACATTCAAATTCGACTCACAACTGAGTCATTTACACCATGTTTTTAGCCTCAATGTCAGCTACCAGACGTGGCGATACAACTGCGCACCCTTGGGCGAGAGCTTGTGTGCGGCATGTGAGTGTGAACGTGAACGCGGCTCATGGGGAGGACGTCAGAGGACATTTAGGATAAAAACATGGTGTTAATGACGCCGTTTCAAGTGGAATATGAATGTCGGGGCTTCCTGACACCTGAATGACACCACAGGAGCAGTATGGAGGCATTTTATGTGTTTTTTTCTGTTGTTTTATTACATCTGAAAAAGTGGTCACCAGTTACTTCAATTGTATTGGATTTGGCTGCATCGCTGTTTACCCCTGAAACTCCAAAAGTGTTTTGTGGACTTGAACACTTCCCCCACCCTTCCATCGGCATAGTGGTGAGTAGGTAATGAGTGAATTTTCATTTTTTTTCAGTGAACTATTCCTTTAATCTGCATCATCCGGGTGTCAGTTTTAGTTGTTGTGGCTTCCTTCATCATGCACTTGCCTTGTACGACTAACATGCACAACAAAAACACTTGCAATGAAAACCTCACACACTCGCTCCTTCTCCTCACCCTCCCTCCCTCCCTCCCCCTAGCCCCATGCTGAAGCAATTATGTCCAGTGCGCGAGTCTTCCACAGGCAGTGTGAGGGTGATTGATGATGCTGTCAGCGCAGGGAACATGTTTTAACGTCAGAATAATCTCCCTGCTAATATATTACATCCACTGGATAGGGTTCAATCATTACTAATAGCACTGCTAAGTTGGTGAGAGGGGAGCTGGTGAGAGCACGTGCCTTGTGTGTGTGTGTGTGTGTGTGTGTATGAGTTTGTGTTTATGTATCTCATTAATCAGAGTGGAAAGAGAGGCAGGGAAATCCAGTAAGGCCAACCAATAAACAAGTAAGCCGGTGCAAGGTGGAATAAGCAGCCGGCAAAAAGAGTGTTTACTTCTTACATAATTACAACCTCGTCCTACAGCCGGTGAATGAACTGAGGGGCTGTTATTGTGAGGGCGAGAGTTTTACCACCTCTTGATATAATATCATTTTATGAAGTGAAAGAGGTGGGAAGAATGGAGCACAAAGGCATGTGACGCTTCAAAAAGAGGCAGCCTTGTGGTGTCTAATCCGCGCCGTCTAATCTCTCAAATTGCTGTAACGTTTGATGAAGGGGATCGAGCTGGTGTGAGGAGAGGCCCAGTCACAGAGAGTGTGTGTGTTTGTGTTTTTTGCTGATGTGTACAGTACAGATCCAGCTGTGCCCCCTGCGTATGAACAAATCCTCCTTTAAATACGAGCTCGTGTTGTTTGCAGTTCTCTGCCTCCAGACACCATCAGCTCTCTGCCTACACACACTGAGTTCATTTGACACTGCCTCCTCGCTTATCTGCTGTGCGTCCTGCTGATCACATGCACCATCCCCCCACTACACCTAGGAGAACATGCACGTAGACGCATGTTGCATTCACGGTCACGTAGACATGTATGTGCTATACATTTCAAAACATCTGGGGGGGGGGGAGAAAGAAAGAAAGAAAGAAAGAAAGAAAGAAAGAGAGAAAGAAAGAAAGAAGGGGTTGGTGTTATATTCTGCTGGTGTCAGCTGGCTCGTGGCCTGCAGATTAATGTATGTGTGTGCACACGCATATGTGCATGGCGCAAACAAAGACGCCCTCACAAACACCCGTAAACAGATTAGCTCGTCTGAAGAAAAACAAAGGGTTAAGAGGGAATGCAGATTTCACAGGGAAAGGGGAGGGAGCCGGGCTTCGCGTCAAATTGTTTGGGGGTGTGTGTGTGTTGTGTATGTGTTATGGGCTAGCGGGGGGCCAGCGCGGCGGTGGAGCGTCGTGATCCCTCTCCCTAATACTGTGTGGAGAATCTCCTCGCCGGGCTCAGCTGCCAATTCTCGGCACTGTAACAGTTCCATTCTCCTCCTCAGCCAGTGAAACAATGCGGCCCTGCCTTTCTGCGCATCCCAGCACAAAGAGCCCAGCGCCGAGACAGACGCTCAGAGTGAACTGAGACACAGCGCCGGGACAATAGACTAAGAATGGTTTTTGTTTGGCATTGTGTTGTGTGTTTGTGGAGACAAACAATAAAGGAAAGTTCCAAGGGGACGAGCGACTTCTTCGTCATTGTTGGAACTTTAAGAGGATGGACAGTTTACAGCAGTGGGAGCAGGGGATTTCCTTCTATGGAGAACCTGTGTGTACTGATACTTGTGTGTATTCTTTCCAATATCACTCTATTTGGAGTCAGACATGGAAAAACAAACCTGTTTTCCAGCTTGAACTATCACCTCGACCTGATCTAGTAATGGCAAGGCCTGTATCCGATGTACACTTAAAGCTTGTCTAATGTTATGTACTGTATCTACCTGCTCATTCCACAAACGTCTGTCTGTCCTGAAACTTGGGTGTGAAGATTGTTCTGATTGATTAACAGACCTCTGCACATAGCCAACACGTATGAATATATAACAGCAGTTCAGTAAATCATTCAAACTTACATATAAACCACACACATGAACAGTAATACAGCAAATTCAGTTTCATTCTATACAAAAACATTGACTTTAAAATCTGCATTGCAGCTGAACCAGGTATGATGAGCACAAAGTGTTCACTCTGCTCTATTAACTATTTATAAAAAGCTCTGCACACAACGTCCAGCTCATAAACGATAAAAAGTGACAGTATATTGTAGAACCGTTTGAGGAGGACCCACTAATGACAAGGAATAATTCTGAAGTAGCTCCGGAGCATTAACACAGGTTTAGAACGGGCGCTGCACTCCTGTGTAAAAGCAGCAGCACTATCCCAGAAACAGTGGACTGTCAACAGTTCCCCCTCTACTGGCGGTGGCGGATGCTGAGACGCACTGCCACAGAGGACCACCTCTCTGGGACCCTGAGCCAATCACGAACAGCCGAAAACAAGCCCTTTATCTACAGGGGCTTATTAAGCTAATTGAATTAGCATGTTGTGGTTTCTGAACCCAAATACGATTAGCCTGTTATTACTGTGTTATCAGGGTCCCTTGTTACAGTAACAGCAGGTTACTTTTGGCTGCTTCGTCGGGGCTCTTCTTCCCTCTCTGTCTCTCTCGTAACGCTGCATCACTGTGGAGCACATGACAGCTCCTTATCGGCTATAGAGCTGGCACGGTTACAGCGTCATGAAAATCAAAGGCATTGAGCATCAAGCAACTGTTAAATCTCAACCTGTGTTCATTTTGAAATCTTTTTTTTTTAATCAGGCAGATATTTAAGGGTCCTCGAAGGTGCACTTCTCAACAGTTTTCTATTAACAGTGGGGGGAAATGCTGCAAGTAACTAATTATTAGTGACCCTGCATACTTATTCATATTTTGCGTCTTTTAGCTTCTTGTTTTGGTTCACTCTCTCTGCTCTCATCCGTGTTGTTTAAAGACACAAGACGCAGGTCAGCCCGACAAATAACAAACAATGTAAGCAACCTCTTGCATTTCACAGCTTATAAACTAGATGTTACCTTCAAATCGTATTACCATTATCTAGTGGACACAAACACAGCTTCAAATGAATGTCAATATTGCTCTGTGTTTACTGAATGTGTAAAAAATTCAACTGGCGGACCATCAAATATTCATATGTTGATAACAAACTCACCAAGCACCTCATGGGGAACACCTGTACACCTGCGTATTCGTGCCATTATCCAGTTATTATCCAGGAGCTTTATTCAGTGTTCACATTAAACATGAGAATAGAAAGAAAAATGTGATCTCCGAATCTGACACGGACAACATGAATCCGTGGACCCAACCGGCTTTGTGTCAACAGTCCAGAGGAATGTTTTCTTGACACGGTACTTAAGACCAATCACTCATGGTTTGAATGCCAGAGTGTTGCTGACCATGTGCATCCCTACATGCAGCAGGATAATAATGTTCCGTGTCACAAAGCAAAGGTCGTCTCAAACTGGTGCCATGAACATGACAGCTCGTGAGTGTCGTCTGTACATCAGTGACCAAATGTGAACCCAGAAGTACAGGAGATTGGCAGCACGAAGCTGAAGGGGATGAATCGTCGTGTCAACATGGAGCAGAATCTCAAAGGGAAGTGTCCAACAGCTCCAGGAATCCCTGTCAGGAATAATTAGGGCTGTTACAAGAGCAAAGGGTGGGACTAGCCGTTATTAGTGTGTTCCTACTAAAGTGCTTGGTGAGTATGTTATTCTATGTACCACAGTCTGTATATAAAGATGAACGACATATCTGTTATTCCTTCCATTGTGGAAAAATCAAGCCAAAATATCTCAGATACTAGTGCCACCGTGTTTGTATAAAATCAAATTACTAATTAAAGCCAAAGCTATTGACAAAAAATGCACTTGAACAATTATCAGTGTGATAAGAACTAAAATAACAAAAAACCTCTTTGAGAAAATTGTATTTAACATGCACTTTGACTTGTTTGTCCGTGTCTCATCTCATCCCACATCCTCCATTAACATGGAAGATACAGGCTTTATGACCTATGCAGCCAGCCCCCAGAGGGCGATCCAGATGATTTGGCTTCACTTTTTGGGAGCTGTCATAACATCTGTCTTTTAATACACTCTGTAGTATTTCCATGTGGAGTATACAGCTTGTTGTGCTGCCTCCAAGTGGCCAAAAAGTCAACTAATCCAGATTTCAGTGATAAGTGAACTGATGAAATTGATAGAATATATACCAAAAATCTAAAGCTTCTACATCCTACTCTTGAATAGAAGCAGTATTGTTTTGATATTGCTTAATTTAATGGTCGATAAAAAACAACAACCTTGGAATTAAACTATTCCAGAATAAATATATGGCTACAGGTGTTAATCATTGTATTTCTTTACCATTTACTTAATATGATATATCTCTTTTACGGTTTTGGACAGCAGCGCCACATTTAACATAAAATAAAAACAATATTATTATATATATATATATTTGAAACGAATCAAGGATTGCAATCAGGGAACAAAAGACCCCAAAAGTCCAGGACAGCAATAAATAAACCATTTGACAAATATTTTACATTTTTAAAGTACATATGTAAAATATATTAGTACAAGTCACGTATCACTGAGCCAAAGCAAAAACACCAGGGTTTAGTCTCAATGAACTTGTGCGAACACAGCCTTCCTTGTGCAACAAAGCTCCCTTTAACAGCCATGCAGGGAGTCGCAGAGGCTGGCTTCAGTGGGTGAGTGGGAGGCAGGCAGACGTGATGGAAGGAGGTGCGGGGGGAGGAGGAGGAGGAGGGGGCTGGAGGACCAGGTTAGGGAGTCAGCTGGTCTCCCTGAGCCTGTGATTAATTCACTGGGGCTGCTCTGTTCCACCTCCACACCACACTGTCCTCACCTCCAATTAGCATGCTAATGAACCTGCACATGTGAGACTGCATGTACGTGTGTGTGTACGAGCGTGTGTGTGTGTGTGTGTGTGTCACCTGAGGGCTCGTTCTCACTGTGCAGCATAAACACAAATAGGCTGGCATTCAGAGGAATGGCTGCTGCTCTGCTAATTGAGACTGTGCGTGCGTGTGCGTGTGTGTGCGTGTGTGTGTGTGTGTGTGTGTGTGTGTGTGTGTGTGTGTGTCTGTGCGTGCGTGCGTGTGTGTGTGTGTTATGGACTGTGACCCCAGTCGTACTCTCTGCTGTTATGGAAACCAGTTGAATAGGAATGTTTCCTCTGTCTAGTTATACCTGTCATGGTGACCTTTGTTCTCAGTGATCGCTGGGAGGTGGACACGAGCAGTCGCAGCTCGTTCTCCATGGGTAACATGATTTACAGGTCCACCATGACACAGGAGGCATATGCAAATATTCAGAGGCCGTAAACACACAATACGTGAAACAAAGATACAGATGAACACCACCTGAAAATATGTGTTAAGGAAAGCATTTGAAAATATAAAATGTTTTAAAGGTGCCATGTTGAGAAATGTCATAATTTTAACATTTGGGATGCCTCAAGGTTGAAAAAACAATCCTCATAAATGAGATACCCTCTCTGTTCTTCTACTTTCTTGTCCTATTTTAAGCTATTTTAACACGTAGATACTGTATATACATACCTATATACATACCTACATAAAATGTACTTGGATTTGGGACATTTTGGGAGATTTGCATGTTCAAGAATGAGCTCAGAAGAATGAAAGGTTGTGATTTATACAAAGCTGGAGCCGACAACCATAGACTGCGTATAAAAATGGACGAGGACTCTGGGTCCCGAAAGTGAGGCCAACGCAGAAGTGCCTGAAAACTGTTTTCTCTCGAATGACCCGCACAGGGCAACTCCACTGGTTTTAAAAAGAAGTCAGTATAGTCTATGTGATATTGACTACTTTTCACTTGATATATAACGTCAGTTAACATTTTCAAACAAAGTTTATGTTCTCTATCACTAGTTTGAACTCTTCTCCAATGCTGCATGATGTTCATGATAATGGTTCAGACCTTTCAATCCGGCTCACCCCCCCTCCTCTAAGAATGGTTACGTCTGGTTTCAAAAACACTCGTCAAAATGCAAAACTCAAGGGTTCAAAACAACAGCTCGAGAACCATTGGGTGATGTCATGACACAACCGACTGCACAGAGACTGGAAACTGGGAAGAAAAGCATGGCTCTGTCCAAAACCCTAAGAGTAAAAAACACACCCGATTTTGAATGTAGATTTGAACCAGAATGTTTCTCCTTGCATGCATACACCAGCCATGTGGTTTTTGTTCATATCAAACAAATACATTAAGTGTAAAGGAGTGAGCTTTAGAAGTGGTGGTAAGTGGCTTTTGGAGAGATCGGCTGCTTGCATACAGTTTTTGTGCTAAGCTAAGCTAATCAGCTGTTGCTGACAGCTTCAGATTTGACTTACAAATATGAGAGAAGTATCAGTGTTCTCTTTCTCGTCATTTAAGCTTCATGATGTTTACACTCATGTGAAATATTAAAAACAGACACTCCATGTTTTCATGGCTGCACCATCCATCACATCTAAGTGTGTGGTGTACAAAGTTTCATACAAATTTAACTCCACTTTAATCTTCTCTTGATTAATAGAAATATTGATTTATTTATCGCTGACAGGCAGGTCAGTGAGCTTCAGAGTGCTTAGGTCCCGAAATCATCAGTAAATAAATTTTAAGATATTTATAAATTAGTAATTAAGTGGAACTGTACATGAGAATTTCTTTTTAAAAATACGAAACTCTGCTGAGGACCCCTTCAGCCCTTTCGCTCTCTCTCTCTCCCTCTTTTTACCAAAGTTTTTCAAAAAAGTGTCGGAGTAAGAGAAAAATTTCAGCATTTTCCGCCTAATGATTAAAGGGAAAAGAGAAACTAATGCAGGATGTGGGAGGACATGGAGAATTTTTTTTTTCTTGTCCTTTTTTTTACTGGCGGTGACCACAGGATTTATGGGAAACGTGGTCCGTATATTTAGGAAACACTAGCACTTGTGTAGGATAATGGCTGAAACTTCTAGTTTTTTGTGTTAGTGGTGCTCAACCAAAACCATAATGTCACAGTCCTGCATCCAAAATGCAAAACGGTAACAACCACACATTTCATCAGCTCTAAATAAATACATCTCCATTTCACCAGTGTATTTTGGCTGTGATGGTGAAAAAACAACCATTTTGACACTGGAATATGTTTCACATGTATGGTCAGTAGACTAGAGAATTAAAGATAATTTAATCAACAATGTAATCCTGTTTCTAGTTAGGCCGCATGTACAAGAATGTGCATTTTGGTGAAAGAGTAGTAATGCACACGTGTGCTTGTGTGTGTACGGACACAGGCAGGGAAACAGTGAGCAGCAGTGCTACAGTAACCTTTGCAATAATCAGTTCTGTCTGATGGGCCTCTTTAATTAACCTTGTAGGAAATTAATCCCAGTGTTAAATGGACAAGAAAAAGATGTTTGATTACCACCGCGAGCCAACTGGGACTTCTCCCTCTGTCTAATTGCCCAGGAAGAGAGAACAAGAGAAAAAAGTAGCGAGAATGAGAACGGGAGAAACAGATAGGGAGAGAGAGGCGAGAGAGCGGCGAATGGAGCGCCTCGAATCCTGTGGTGTCATTAGCGTCTGTGTGAATGTCAGTTAGTCCCCGGAGCACTGATAAGGCTTCAGCAAGAAGAGACAGGAGAGAGGGAAAGAGAGGACGGGGAGGAGAAGGACGCCAAGGAAACAGAAGGAAACAGTTTGTTAAACTGAGAGGGACTAGGAACTTTACATAAGGGGCAGGAATTCCCAAGTAGTTACCAGGGAATAACTAAGGAAATAACAACGCGAGGCTAACGAGCAGCTCCAGAGTAAAGGCCGCGGGATTCTTTAAACTGCTTTGGTTGTGTGCCATGTTCTCTAAAGCCAAATATATTTATACATGTTCTGAATAACCACACTCAGAGGAGAAAAGTTTGCCTTCATATGTGTGGTTTCAAGACGTCTCTTCTCCGAGAGATTTCAGTTTTACACATGAAAATGAAAGTAATGTCAATGTAATAATTATATTTAGAGCACATTTACATGACTTCTGACAATAATAAATATTTTTATATGAATATGTTATTAGGAAAGTGGTCAGCGAGCAGGCTTCCAGAACATTTTCCTCTGGGTTTGAGGTTTCTGTGTATCTGTGTACACATGTAAAATGGAGCATTTGGGAAACAATGACATCACAGTTCCCTCTGCACATGGTCACTGTTGCTTTGTGTTATGAACATGCACCAGGAACAACAACAACAACAATGGCAGCTATATATACGGTTTCTCCATGATTGGCTGTCACTGCTAGGTCTAATTACAAGTTTGTAGCTAAATTCTAAATCACGGCACCACATTACTTGGGTCACAGGCGTCTCCTTCACCCAATATTACCTGGACCTCATCGTTCTTCTCAGGTATTTGACGGATCGTTGATGTAGACTTTATCAGCACCTACTGGCCTGGATTGCTTGTTTGAATGTTCATTTGTGGTTGTTTTTGTGTTCTCATCTGGACAGAAATAATGTGGAAAATAAGAGTCATGTATAGAGTCTTTTTTTCCTCTAGTTTGCAGCTTTTGAACCGGATGGCAGCTGTCTGCAGCGGCGAGGCATGATCCACACTTACTTCCATATTTTTGACAAAACTTTTTTTTGTAAATGACTTTGCACATAAACAGCAACGTGCATAAACATCATGAAATAGCAAATAATTCTGAGGCGAATATCTACACTTTTCACATTGAGTGGGATGCCATTCAGGGATTCAATTATTAGAATTAAAAAATGTGCCCCACGAAAAGAAAGATGGAATCAACATAAAATGATGATGATCTGCTGCTCCTTTCATTTAATGGAAAGTAAAAAAGATGTAATACCTGGGTACACCCGATATTGATGACGAGAGTAGAACTTGGTGCATTTCACTGGGGCAGGAGCTTAAAGGTTCAGTTATTTGTAAAGAGACGCAGCATACTTTTGGAGTCGAGTCGCCTGGGGCTTGATCCTAGCTTCAACTTCATGTCAACTATATCACATCCTTCAGAAATAACTGTGACCAACAGCTAAAAAATATAAAGACAAAATACTATTATATCAAATGACAAATTCAATAAATAAATCAAAAAGCTTTATGTCGGACTGGGTGGAGGAAGTTGTTCTTCTAGTACTAATTCTTCAGGATGTGAAGTTGTCAGTAAGACTCTTTCTGATTGGTTACATATACGCATTTTGTAAGCGAAACTTTGGAAAAAATTGCAACTTCTTTTTAAGTTAAAGAGTTAAAAAAACATCCAAATAAATCTCGTGAAAAAAAACGCATCTCGGCCAACACACTCGATGTTACACTAACAGCAATTTGCAATGTGAAGGAACTTTAAAAGTCTCAAAAGTTTCAATCTTCCTCTCATCCTCTCATTCAATCTGTCCGTCTCTCCCGGTTCGAGCAGGTGCTTCCCCTCTCTCCTCACTAATGTCTCCCCACTGACCTCAGCTCTCCATGACTCATCCTGCAGCGTGCCTGCTCCGTGTGTCGGTGCATGTGTGTGTTGGCTGTGTTCATCGGTGTGAATCGACTTCCCGGATCTCTGCAGGTGTCTGTATCAATAATCCACAGGGCAGAACGAGGAGAACCAGCGGAGGCTACGTATCCACTGTTTTCGGCGTCGGCTGTTTCATCTGCCGTTAAACCTGGGTCTGTCTATATGTCACAGAGTTTGGCAAAGAAGTCTGTCCTCTCAGATTTTCATCCATTATTGAGGAAGAAAATAGGTTTTGTGTATTTTCCACATTATAACTGTTGGTATATTTAGTTAATGTAAGAAACATTTCCACCAGGAAACACTAAAGTATGTCTTATCTAATTAGTTACTGTTCAGAGTAGGAGGAGTTAGCATGCATTTTGAAGGTATTGCAGAACATCAACCGATAAAATTAGACACCCCAAGTGACTGCCCATTTTCCACGTCTTCACACTGTCCATTTCTGAACGACCCAAGTCTTGAACTGAGACTTACCACTGGACGGCTAACTAGCAAATGAGACAACTTGTGAAACATGTGCTTAACTAGAGAGATTTAGTTCTCCTCTTGTGGTGGAGGCTAGCCACCTACCAGCACCTCCTGACTGGGTGATTAATAAAGTTATTTCCCTGAACAGAACTCTTTCTATCTTACCTGTGATGGCAGAATTTTTTGAACTTCTAGCAAAGGGCCTGCTGAATCTGAGTTTGCCGATTAGTCGGTGTGGACAAGGTTGTAGATGTGGTGTTGCTCCAAACCTCAGTCATGATCCAGCTGCCTCACTCGGGTGGCGAGCTAGCAGGTGAGTCCACAGATTCGTTGTCGTTGTAAGACTTTGTTGTAACTTTGCCAGCTATCCTTCCACTCGCTTCTTCTCAGAGACTTTGGTGTCACAATTGTCTACTTAGGACGACTTCGTTCGCGAGTGTCTTCCATTTTCATGGCATAGAACAACATTACTAGCTTAATAGGTCAATATAGCATGCAGTAGGTCAAGTTGATAGTGAACCTGTAGAGCGCCCTCTGCTGTTCAAGTACATCTACTTTAGATGGTCTGTTGTGTTCATAGACTTAAAATTTTGACGTTGAAGAGGCCGTTATATTTCAAATATTAACCCTTTAGTTTTAGCTGCCAATATCCATTTATATTATTTTATTAAAAGCTACAACTTTTCTTACTTATCTTAAGTTTCCATTTAAGTTTTAATATTTGTTTCTTTTAATTACCATGAGATACCGGTCATGTGATTAACTGACTCTCCGACATCTGTTTTTCAGATTTGTGCTAATCTGCGAGACTGTTTGAATATTGTTCCTGCCAGTCGAGCGTCCATGAACTTCATTGTCTTCCGCTCACCTTGCCTTCTCCTCTTTACGAGCTCGTTAGTGTTAACTCATCAGCAGGGTCAAACACTCTGAAAACACACATTACAACACAGCCAAGAGATCACGTTACACAATTTGAATAAATACAAGGCAATTTGTCACTGTCATGTCAGAGTTGCCCCTTTCTCTGTCTGCCCTTGCCGCCTCCCTCATCCTCCCCTCCACCCCCACTCCCTCTCCACGCCCGGCCTCCTCTGCTTGACACAGCAGCAGGAAGCAGTAATGGTGATTGTATTAACCCCCTCGCAGAAAGCACTGACCTTCGCTTCTGTTCAGCTGGAGGTAATAGTCCTGGAACACACACACGCACACATGTGTTGGGAAACACTCGCTCTACAGGATCAATCAAAAGTTTTGGGATGAAGCAGAGGCTTGTTGAATTAAAAAATTGTCTTTCTGATACGGTGATATGTAAAAACATGTGCATTATGATCTCCTGACCAAGTTTGTCGGTAGTTTTTGCAACAGTAGTTCTGGAGTTGGTCAAACAAGGAACAGTCTCCCTCAGAAGACACACTTCACTCTGTCTCTAAAGTCCAGTGCTGTATTCTCTCAGCACCCCGGGGGAAATCTTATTACATAGTTGCGATGGGGCTTCATGTGTTTACTGTAAAGGCTCATTTATGCTGCTCTTAAATATCAAAAGAAATAATGATGTAACCGTCACTGCTTATACCTACATGCGTCCTTTACGTTGACATGGTTGTTGAGCAATACATCCACTAGATACTAGATACCCTAGGAATCCTTCTTTGTCTGACCGTCTCATTGTTTACTCGCTCATAGTGTGACTGATTATTAAGGTTGATAATGATGATGAGTATTTCTTGTGAGATGCTGCCCACACATATGGACCCTTTCAAATTTCCCCAATCCCACCTTCAGCCAGGTGTGATTTGTTGCTGGTGCAGAGGATTGTTCAGTTGCTTGCTCAGTTGCTTTTTTCATCCTTGTTTTGCTTTTAAGCTCCTCTGCATAATAAGTAATTAGCTTTAATAATTAGCTAGATAAGAAATACTGTGGGCATGTGTAAGCTATTTGGTACGATGTAGATAAGAGCGTTGTGTAAGTCATGTATTGATACATGTTTGATACTGAACAGGACATTTAATTATGATCTGCATGAAGGTGAGCTCTGCAGTGATATGTATAAGGTACATACTTTTAATACATACTACAGCTGAGTTAAGAAAATAGATGAGAGAGTATATGTCAGTGTGGTGTAAGTGTGTTGTTTGGAATAGTCAGTAGTACTTTATAATAACTACACACTATGAAGCATTAGTTAAGTATTAGTAACTAGTGAATTCCTCATTTACAAAGCATTGCTCCAACATTAGTAGCCATGAGTAAGTAATTCATAAACACAGTCGTAAATGTTTTATTCTTAATGAATAAGCTCATCTAAAATGCATTTCATATTTTTAATTTAATATTTGTAAATATACTATATAATAACCTTTTCTATATTAAATATTATATCAATAACAAACCTGTTATTTAGGAGTTGTAAATAGTTAATACGATCCTTTAGAAAGTGTAAGTACATGGTTAACAAACTATTTACTTTTACATTTGTACATGCCATCATTAGTTAGTTAGTTAGTGAGTTCATTAACAGTTTTTTTGGTAACTACTTATTAATACTGAGTTAAGTATTTTTGTATGACCTCATCTACAGTGAGAACTATCTATGCCTTATAAAGCATTTACAAACGAGATTGAAAGGCCATCAGTACCTTGTGACTCACAAAAGTCTCAGTTATCTTCTCAAGAGACAGAGGAAACAGACACAATACAAAGTGATATGGTGTGAGCATGGACTGTATTGCCACTATGGACATTCAATGCTTTAGTAGAATCCAAGCATGATTTAGGCAAATTACCTTCCCTGTACAAAAATCTTTGCCAAAATTGAAATACATTTAAATATATTAAATAAATTGTGGCCTTCTTGTCTAAAAGCAGGGGTAAATAAATGCTTGAGCCATTTTGCTTCCAAATCATTGAGGACTACATCGCCAATCCCCTTTTGGTGAATTGCAGCCACTTTCAGCACAACAGCATTAATAGGAGGTGGACATGCTCTCTGTAGACCAGCTTCGGTCTAGTGTTGAGTGAACGGGCTGTACACTTCTAAAAATGGTAAGGTGTTCACTTTCTGATGTGACTGTTTTTGGTCAGAAATAAAGAAAGAGTAATACAACTGGCCCGGCTAAAAGAAACAAGCTCTACCACTGTCAGCTGACTAAAAAAACAGCACATTTACCATAATCACTCAATGAATGTCCAGACATTAAAAACTACTTCATATCACTTCCCTTGAGAGTCACAACCTCAGCTGGCTTATTTTCATTGGTGATTTGACAGCAGATTAGTGGATCTATCAGTGACTCCCCGTACGTGATATCTTGCCAAAATATCGCCCACATTAACCCTGACTCCTTCACACATGGATCGGTAATAGTCCTGAAATTAAAACGAAGGAGGAAAACATAAAAATATTACGATTATTTTACAACAGAGGGATTTTCCCTTTACACTCAGATGTAGACTTTTGTCTGGGGGAAAAAAAACATCTTTGGCCAGAGAGGAGAGCCTTTAATAAAAGTTTCTCAGAGACGTGTGTGGGGCGAAAGTCACACGGGGCACCGCCAAGTGTTCGGGGTTTAGCACAACAGCTCAGACCTCCTGTACTCTTTCATCTGCCTGTTTCAACATCCCTCTTTCCCCTCCGCCCGTCTCCACTGCTCTCTCTTAAACAAATCCTCTTGTTTCTGACAACTGTCGAACTCTTAAATAAATCCTGCCCCATGTGAGATCCCCGCCATTACCTTTCTAACCCAGACAATTCCTCTCCGAATGCACGCACACACACACACACACACACACACACACACACACACACACACACACACACACACACAACCACACACACACACACACACACACACACACACACACACACACACACACACACACACACACACACACACACATCATGTACTCCTATCTTATATCTTCTTGAGGGCTCTCATTAGCATATGCATTCCCTGGCCCCTTATACCATCCTAAATGCCTACCATCCTAAATGCCTACGCCTCACCTAAACCTAAATAAACCATAAAAGATTCTTAACCCTGAAACAACTCTTTGAATAATGAGGCACGGTCAAAATGTCCTCACTTTCCAAAAATGTCCTCTCTCTGTAAGGTTTATATAATGGTCCTCACAGAGAGATAAGTACAAGTACACACACACATCCATTCAAAGACCTCCGGGTCAGATCTGTGACCTATCAAGACTTTGACCTGTGTGGGTGAAACAGTCAAAGTCCTTGTAGACCCAGATGTCCTCTCGGCTTTTAAAAACCGCAGTCTCTCCTTCACTTCCTTTTCTCCTCCTCTCTTCCTCGCTCGCTCTCCTTTCCCTGCAGTCCCTCTGGAGACTCAGTGATAACCAGGGTAGACGGGAGGAGGAAGGGAGCGGAGGAAAGAGGGATGGAGGGAGGGGGAGGAGGGGGGTGAGAGGGAGTTGTGATGTCCCGACTCAGGGATATTTAATCCTCTCGGTGAGGGGCGAGCGTCTCTCTCCCTCTGTTTGGCTTTGGGAGATCAAAGAGGCGGTTCAGATCCTGGTGAGATCGCTCGCACTCTCCTCCTGAGTGAACCAGAGAGTCTCACACACACACACACACACACACACACACTGAAGTGCTTGGGGTGACTGGCGAGGATGTCGCTGGTGGTGGTAATGAGGCAGAGACTGATGGGACTTTATGCAGTGTCCTCAACCACCAGTATGTGAGCACACTCCAAATAAAATCCAATCTGTGTGCAGAAGGGAAATGAGGGGAGCAGAAGCCGCACACTCAGGTTAATTTTAGTTCAGTCTCTATAGAGTTACACCAGTTCAAAAGTTAACGTCTTGCTTGAAGAATCTTTGTTCTCCGGTGGACTCACAGTCTGTTTCAGTGTGTGAGAAAACAAACACACCTGAGGTTACAGTCACTGTTGTGTAATTTCCAATCATCTACAGTCTGAGAACCCACCAGATGCACTTTTCGTTTCAGGGCACACTGTTGGCTTTAGGCCATGGCTATAATGCTCATGTGGATACATTTGAACAACCATCCTTTTTTTCTGGTTCGGCCGTCCACCCACTCTAAATTAATAATTCATCCCTCAGAAACAGATTATTTAAAACATGCTCCCCTAAAATGAAGAGATCTGAGAACTCTGGTCTTATATTACGAGTGTTGCATGTTTTCAGCCATCTTGTTGTCACATGGTCAACTTTTAACATGTAATCGCAACAACATCAGTTTGATCTTGGCAGGTGATCTCTGTTGAATGTCTTTCTGTCTTTCTGCTCTACTCTCTTGTTTATTGGCTATATGTAGTATTATATAATAATTAAATGCTCTTCCAGAAATAAATAAATGGCACAAGCTGCTAGAACACACAGGCCTGATAGAGTTGTTGTTTGTCATTTCAAAGTGGATGATAAACCTGAAAGTCTGAAAATTATGTTGGAATTCCAAGTTAATCCAAGAGATATACACATCTGTTTTACTCATAAGGTTTAGGTGTTGGTCTATGACATATACAGCCCACAAAACAATTCATAGATACAAGAAAAAGTAACAGAGAAATTCAAAAGACTAACTTTCCTTCCGGTTTATCTCCTCTGGCTGCAGGTCATCGTCAGGGTGAACAAAACACATGTAGCTATGAAGTCTAATTTCTAACAAGTATCATGGCGTCTGTCAAGAAAAGTAGATGTGGAATGTTGCGTTTATACGTTTTTTTGTTCAAGCAAAAAACAAGTGAGTGTGTCTCGTTAGCGGGGACATGGTTGTAGCAGCGTGAAAGGCCAATTTTGAGAATTTGTTAAACTGGACAAGTTACAAGGACGTATGTCCTCCGATAAAGTTAATGCTCTTTGGTGGGGTTTGTGTGTTGCCAACAAACAGCTTTCACAAAACCACATTCTCACAGAGACAATGTTACACAGGCAAGTTTTGTGGTGTGAGCTAATAGCTGAGAAGCTGAAACCCCATTCAGAGGGAGAGTTTGCAAAGAAGCCTTGATGCCATTGCAGAGCAGCTGGAACCGAATAAAATAAAATTGGTCAGGGAAGAACAAATCGTTTTTAGTGCAGATCAAAGAGAAGATTCAGGATTTTCTTTTCTCTTTTTTTAACAGACATTTTTCAACATTTAACCATATTCCCAGGGAATAATGCATGCATGGTCAGTGGTGAAAAAAAATTGGCACATTTAGGGAACTGATATTTATGAGCGTGTGAAATTTGGTGCAGATCCAAATAAAAATCGGCATCTCGTGAATTTAAACTGTTGGGCCTTGGCTGAGGTATCAGTGCCATTCTAGTTGATAAATATATTGGACCACTGGAGATATGGAGAATGAATTGCTGTCTCTGCAACCCATGAATTGCACTACAAAAGGTGACAATTTGTTTGAGCAAGTCGTTTGGGCTAAAACCAGGTGTGAGTAGCATCATCATCATCAGCATCATCACTACCATCTGACATCAGACACCTCCTCATACAGACTTGGCTCTGAGTTAAACATGTTAAACAACTCTGTGAATACGCTCATCACAGGCAAAGCGCTTTATTGTTGGACGCAATACTGTTTTTCTCTAATTCCTAAAATGAATTTCAAACCCATTGCAGTAGAACTCTTTGCCAAGTGTTTATAATATTACTTAAAAGATATCCTGTGAGTCATGAAGTGAGTACATTTCAGCGCTTTCTGTTTCATAACCCTGGAGGAGTTTGTTAACAGTGGGAGCTGTAAACCGTATAGCAGGCGATAACAAAAGTGATGATTCCAATGTTTCCGTTCTGTTTGTGTTTTAATTTTATACCAATCCCCTGAAACACACACACAATCACACAGCACACTCACACTCATGCACGTACACACACAAATGTAAACCCACGGCTCCCCTGCCACTCGGCTTCTGAGGTTTGCAGGTCTCTGATAGGAAGCCTCTGAAATGGAAAAGAGATAAGAGTAAATAAACAAATAAATACAATAAAAATGAATTTGTGCTGGTTCAGTGCACACAGAGGGAGCGGGGGAGAGGGAGGGGACGGGAGTGCACTCGGCGAGGCCCGACGACGAATCCCACAAAGATGCATTCTCAATAAAAGCAAAGCAAGGTAAATAACTAAGTGAATTCATGCAAGTTCCATTTATTCAGTGGGATCTGTTGAGACTTTGCACTGAGAGAGAGACCATTTGGCTCTCTAACAATGGAGCTATCGGTTACTGTCTCTGTGTTCCCTCGATATGATCTCTGACCATTTTACACAACTGAATTGCTCCAAAAGACAGATTTTATTTCCATCACAATAACTTCATTTTGGGGTTGTCAGCTAATTCTCAGTGGCATGGCAATCTTTCCTTCAGCCCCTGCCGACACCTTCGCTGAGGAAACCGCGCTAAACCAAATGTTCTGCGTTGCCCATCTGCCTTTAAAGCGGCGCTAGAAGGCTTTGATGTGCACCCACCAACACGCCACTCCAGCAGCCTTTCTTCTCAGATGTTGCTTAATTACACTATCATAGTCAGTTAATTACCTTATCAGGGCTGCATAATCCCATGGTCAGTGTCTGAACGCCATGTATCAAAGCAAAGCAAGTCTCTTTCATGTGCTTTTATTTTGGTCGTGATTAGTGGATTCAGTGGTTTTAGGGTTGCAGATGAAGTTGGTTATTTTTACTTACAATTATTGTCTTGAGGAGCAAATAGAAATAGGTGTTTGTTTTATTTTGTTTATTTAGTGTAGCGGTGCTCGGATAATTCTAATTGTGCCCCGGGAGAATTCATCTTGTGTCATAGGAGTAATGAAAACAAAACAATGTGCTGGCCTGGTTTGTGGATGTGATGGTAAAGAAACAGCTTAATGTTTTTGGATATAAGAGTTATACCACTGTTGTGTATTTACTTTAAATATAGAACCAGATCTGGGAAGCCTAGTTTAACATAAAGACTGGAAAGAGGAAGAAAAAAATCTAGTCATATAAAAAAAATGGATACAGCACCTTTAATGCTCAATATTTAAATAAAGGCCTAAATCTAAAAAGTCAGCCTCTATTTAAACAATTTTAGTTAAACAATATTGACTCTCCCTTTATCTGAGGGGTAATCTTCATTTGGATTGATTCAAAATGGAAAAACTGTTAAATCTCCACCAAGGCCCAACAGTCTCCCTGAGGGAGAGACGGACAGGAACGGTACAAACTAACAAACTTACTTCTTTTCATCAAGATCCATGAATTATACTGAGAATGACTCAACAAAAATGTTAAAATTTCACAATGTTGAAGACTTAAAAAAAAAATCCTGACATTTCCTCCTGATCTGGATCCACACCAAACAATAATGGTTTCTTCCCTCAGCCACACTGCATTCTTCTACCAGATTTCGAGATAATCTGACCATTCGTTTTTTTGCATAGTCTTGCTTACAAAGAAACAAAAAGGAAAGACAGGGGTTTAAAACATAACCTCCATAGCAGCGGTAATAAGAAACAACCTGAACACAGTCACTGCACCTTCTGTTTTTAGTAAAGAAACAACTTTGTAGAACCATAAAATGTTATATTTCATTTTGTTACTGAGCTACACAGATGCTTCCAGATTTTATTTTAATCTAGCTAACACTTCTAGCTCAGTGACACCCAGGCATGGGATTTATGTCAATCTTTGTATCTTGGAAAGAAAGTCTGTGTCTGCAGAGAAGCATACAAAATGATTTATAGGTTAATAATCGAAAAGTAATGTCAGTCCTCACACAACATCCTAATCTTGTATGTTGGAAATCGTGGAGTGACTGCAAACATGCTCTGACTGCCACGTGTATGTTTACCTTGAGTGCATCTGATGTGTTGCATACGTGTCGGTTTGATCCGAACACGGCTCTGTTTCGGCAATGGAAACGATAATTAAGAAATAATTGGAGGGGCTAGTGAAATGTTTCTCAGGCGTGGAAGATGCATGCCTAAATGTTAATTCCACTCAGAATATGTTACCGTGTGCACAGATGTTAATGTAGACTCCACGTTAGGCTCTTGTGTTGAGCACCTTAGTGCTTTCCCCCAGTGCGCATGTGTTCCCCCCCTTAGCTCAGCCAGCAGCCTACTGGTTCTGTCAACTCGGGGGAAAATTTCCATTTTGCAGCTAACTCTGCAGCCTTTTGATGGATACGTCTTGCCGACTTTTATCTCTCAGTGCGTCTGCAAACTAATTAATATTTTTTTCTCTCTCTCGCCCTCTCTCTCTCTCTCCTTCAGGCAAATATTTGTTTCTTCAGAAGTGAGCGTGGGCAAACCTTCCTCACAGCTCCATATGCTGCCAGCTGCCAATCAAACGGGCTGGAACCCTGAAACTAATCGCAACCCCCCTCCTCCTCCTCCTCCTTTCATCGAGTCTCCTCTTCCTCTCCTTCAGCAGAAATGAAAGACAGAGGGGCGGGGAGGGGGTTAAAGGAAAATAAAGACATACAGTTGAGGAAAAGGAAAGAGGATGGTTGAGACACTAGCCTGAAGCAGTGTCTCCTCTGTTGTGTCTGTCCACACACAGTGCTTCATGCTCGTCTTTGTTCTAAACTCTTTGTTTCTATTTTACTTTATTGTATTTTTTTTATTTTTTGTTCAGTCGGATTTTACTGTATCTGCACTGGATTTGGTTTGTTTGCCAAACAGCTCCAGCAGTGAGTGGCACATGTACACAGCGGCTTGTGTTTGTATCTGTGTGCATTCATTGAGTGTTTCCTACCCAGGTAGTGGTGTGTGCCAGGTCCAAAACACAAGTACACACACACACACACAAATACACACACACTGGGCCAAAGCCAACAGCTGTAGATCAGCAGGAAGTGAATGAAGAAGGCAGCACCAACAACAAAAATGATTAAAGTTGCGTATTATATCCGTCACAGTGTTATATTTATTATATTTTAATCTGCCGGCTCTGACGCTGCAGCTGACCTGTGAACACCAAAACAAACACTCAGAATTGGATTTAATAACTACAACTTATCCGATAAATATCGTGTTATGTAACGCTAGCACTGTGCCAGGTTTTGCTGAGCCCACCATCGCTGTCCTCTGTCGCTAGATAAATTGGTGTTGAAATGAGGAGGGAGAGAGAGAGATATTGGAAAACAAGGCAGCAAAGGTCAACAGCCAGACTCAAAATGCTGACTCATCAACACTGTGGTCAGATTCCTGAATTTCAGACCCACCACAAAGTCCCAGCAAAAAGCTTTTGAGGTTCATTTGAGTTTCATCATCATGTCACTTTAGGTCATGTCCTCTTGACCTAAAGTGAGCTAGCGATGTTACATCTTCTTGCAATGACAATGGAGGACGCAGGCAGCTAAAGCCGTCCTGAGCGGACAATCATGACGCCAGCATCTGAGGAGCGATGTGTGGAAGTGTTTTGGGTGAATATGCAAAATCTTTAGGTGACAAGATTTTGGAGCTAGAAGCCTTCTGCTTTCCTCATCTAGTTTGACCAATCACGTTTGAGCAGTCTTTGGTTGCCCGCAGGTAAACAGTCTGTGTGGAGAGCAAATGAGGTGGAACACACTGCCCGAAATGTATCAGCTGTTTGATGTATCTACATTAATATGCAGAACAAAATGCAAGCAAAATGAGCTGAAACACGTTCAAAAAGTATCACTGTTTTTGTTTTGTGTGGAAATACGTGCGACTCGTGTGATGAAAGAAACAAGTCTTTGCGTTTGATATTTGCTGTCTGAACTGGAAGCCCCGAAATATTGGCCTTTGCCCCAGAGACCGGTTCGTCATCATATAATAGCAAAGACAAAGACAAATGCTGCTATATGAGGCGTCTTGGTTTATGACGTTATTAGTCTGTTTGACCCGCTGCAGTTTACATGGACTGTTGTGAATCAGGATGTTGAGCTGAATCAGGTAGAGAGTCTCAAAACCACTAGAGGGCTACAAGAGTTTCTCTGTGAAGGCGTGAAAGTCGACTAAACAGTATGTGGACTTTACTTTGCTGGATAAAGAACACCAGCTAGCCAGAAGTCTGCTGATGTCAGGGTAATTGCTTACTCGTCAACAACTCTGTTCTTCGGTTGTTTGTATTGTCTTGATGCAAAGAATCACATAAGTTTGAATGACAGACAACACTTATGGACAAAGCCGGATAAAATCCATCTAGTTTGAAATTGTTTTCGTAAACCACATTTCAACTTTACCTCCTGCCTAACAATCACTAAGCTGTGGCCATTTGTCTTGGCCAAAGTGAGCAACATTCTTGAGAACTGGTTTGAGTTGCTGTTGAAGAATCTGACCACCAGTTTGTTTATCTCACATCGCAAGTCCTTCACTTTGACCAAACTCTAAATGAGACAGAAACCAGCTTCATGCAACCAAACCTGAGACAACAGTTTTGTCCTGTTACACAAAACCTGCCCCCAATTATCCACATTAGCCCTCACATGCAGTATAATACAGAAACAGACACATTAGGCACATGTATACATTTTACATCCATTTCTAATAATTACGCAAATATATGAGCAAAATGATATAGTGTCTATTATTCTTATTCCAGCAGCACTTTACTTCTTGGGTATTCTCCTCTGCCCCTCACCTCACTAGTCTATGTCATTTCCCTTCCAAATGTAAAACCGAGCTGTTTCTATTCACTACACATTCAGCACTTCTCAACAACATCAACATTTCACAATGCATTTTCAATCTCTTCTGTTTTCAGCAGCAAAACAACATCTGGTGATTTGGCTGTAACATTAGAAAGCACATTATAGTGAATAGCGTGAACATGCTGAGATGTTTTCTTTCAGAAGAAAAGAGCATATGATATGTCATTCACTCATAAGTCATATTGTATGATGCCCTGCTCTGTAGAGACTGTGTTGTACAGTCACACACTCACTCTGTGCTGTCTCCCTCCTGCTATCATCATCACAGTGTGTGTGTGTGAGTGATCCTGTCTTTGTGAGGTTAATTGAAGGCAGCAACTCTGACTGTATCAGACATAATCTGCCTGCGTGTGTGTGTGTGTGTGTGTGTGTGTGTGTGTGTGTGTGTGTGTGTGCGTGTGTGCGTGTGTGTGTGCGTGTGTGTGTGTGTGTGTGTGTGTGTGTGTGTGTGTGTGTGTGGTGGTGGGGGGGGGGGTTGAGGGGAGGGATGTATTTAATAACCACACTAGTGATTTATACAAAAATTGAAAAAGAATCACACACAGCAACTATTCTTTATTCCTCCACCTGCTCCCTTTCTACATCAACTATACTCTCCCCAGTACAGATTAGTGTGTGTGTGTGTGTGTGTGTGTGTGTGCGCATTGGGGGGTGGGGGGGGCTTTTCTGGGGATTTTGGCTGTACAAAAGAAACAAAAAGGCAAGAGTGATGCCATAAGGCCTGCTATTCTCTCATATCAGCTCTTATCAGGGCAGTCATTTTTGACAGGAGAAAAGCCTTTATCTGGGAGAAACTGTGTCCGTCTGCGCAAACACACACACACACACACACACACACACACACACACACACACAAAGAGCTGCGCTCAGTGCCTGGTGGGCCTGAGCTCACACACACAGAGCAGGTAATCGGCTCACTAGGAGAGTTAGGGGGTTAGAAAAGGGACGGAAAGATCTCTCACCAAGTGTATCCCCCTCTTTGACTGGATTAGAACCAGCAAGTATTCAGTCCAGGTGCTCTGGGGGGACCGAGGGGTGAGGAATCCACCTTGGGGTTAATTTTCCCCAACCTAGTGTGAGACCACATCCTGCTGTTTGGTGTCTGACACATCAATGTACATGGGACCTTAAGCAAATACTGGGAAATTATCAGCAAATAATGCTGCCACACCTTAAAATATCCATATCCATGCTTACACATGTACTACTGGTCAAAGGTTCAAAACACCCCCAGTCCAGTGAATAACTGTAAATGGCACAAAGATAAGAGGTAAACGGCCTAAAAAACGGCCATGGACATTTTATATAAAACAGGCTTTTTTAAGGAATTAAAATTGGTTAATTTACAGTTTTAAAATGAAGGCTTGGAAGTGAATGCAATAAACAATTCCTAAAGATTACTCAACAGAGTCAAACTGTGTTACCGCTACTGATGCATCATCGGGTCAACACTGTGCTCCAAGAAGATGGAGGATACTATGTATGTTGTCAGAGGGGTGAGATACAGACAAATAGCAGAGGAAGACAGTCTGGTTGGTCAGAAACACCAAAACATTTAAAGAACGGAGAAAGACCTAAACCATCATCACTGAGCTGGTAACCTCGGCCAAGGAGGTTATGTTTTCATCTGCATTTGTTTGTATGTGTGTTTGTTTGTTAGCAGCTTTACGCAAACTAGCAGGCAGGTTATCACCAGACTATTGTGGTATAGGTCGTTACATTTTGGCGTTGATACAGGAATTTTTGGTCATTTATTTAAATATTGTGAGGGGGTGTTTTTAGTTTGTTTGTTTTATATTTTTGTGACTTTCACAAGAAATAATGCAGATATCTAAAAATATCAGGCATCTGTAGAGCACTAATATCTATTAACGGGTGATATTAGATGTGGATCTGGATGATGATCCAGATTTTGTGAATCCGAAAAAATATTTGGGTGTGATCTTTATTCAGTTACTGCACAGAGAGAAATATTATTTTCATCTATATCAAATAATTGATATTTTCCTTGTGTTTAATGTGAGCTGTACATTTCTGTGTACATGGTTTATGTATCTGATCTCACGATGCAATATATAATACATAAAGTAGCCAATCAGCCTTGGCAGAGGTATGCATGCTCTGAGTGCCCTTCAACTTAGAGATGAACTGGACAGAAGGTAAAAGCAAAAGCAAACTACTGAACGCCACACGTCTGTTCAGCTGCTGAAGGAGTCAATCATTAAAGCATTCAAATTTATTTCAACACAAAGAATTGTTGATTCCTTGTTTTAAAAAACTTGTAGTGAAGAAAACTTTGTCTCTCCCTCCTGGCAGAGAGAGTTATTACACAAACACTGTTGACGCACACTTATGATGTATGCATAATAGGTAAACCTGCCCCTCTGGCTACTCTCTGCAGCTTTCATTTTTTAGTAATAGAGTAAATAATAGCTAGAGTTTAGCAGAAGTATGATCCATATTGTATTTGTAAGATAATTTCGCCCACTGTGCAATCAAATGTCCAATATTCCCATAATGTACAATAGTTTCATCATTTACAGACAGTATGATCAGTATAGTAAAATAAAGATCCATGTCTAAATACGCTTGTTGTGTCCATGTGTCTGTTTTTTTAAGCTTCTCTTTTTGTGTGACGTCTATCAAGCCAAATACAACTGACACACTATTGTATGGCAGTGTCAAATACTTGTTTGTCTAAATGTGTTTTTATGAATGTATTGTTGATTGATAAACAATTGATTTTTTGTTTTCTTAAATATGACTTGAAGCCTACTTTGACTCCATTGCTCCAGACGATAGTAAACCAATCATTGCTGGTTGATGTAAAACACACTGGTCCTCCAGCATAGAAATGTTGCAACAGACACCAGATTTAAAACTCTCAGTTTGCGAAATACACCGATTTTACCTGGAGTGGATAGATTTAAACAGTACTGAGAGAATGCATCTGGCATTAAAGTAACTGTCGTCCATTTACATGTGAAAGTCCCACACTTCATGTTTCCAATTGTTTATTAATTCTATTATTTAATTTCAGAAACACAGAGACATTCAATTATGTAAAATGAAATAAGGGCTCAAAAACTTCTAACTGGTAACGTACATTTAATTCACAGCCATTACGCCTAATCAACAAGACGTATGCTCTTTGGGTTCCTCGGGTGTGCTGGGGTTAATTTGCAAAGCATTTATTACTTTATTATCATGTCATGTCTTTATTCACATGATGCTCACTATGACATATGCATAATATTATAATGCCATTATTGCTGACACTTCAAGTGCAAGATTAGTTCTTCCTTAAATGAAGTGATAGTGTGTTTCCATTGTTGTGGATGACAGGGGAGGAGACATAAGAGTTAATTAACTATAATTAGAAAGAGCTACAGTCATTGAACAAGCCGGCGTTATAGTTCAATACTTTGCTCCGTAATTACCCCCTTTCCTTTCCTTTCTTTCCTTCCTGCCTTTCCTTTCCTTTCCCTTCCCTTCCCTACTTTCCTTTTCTCTTTCCTCTTCTTCCTTCTGTCTATCCATGCATAAGAGCTTCTCCCGTTGAAAGAGGAGAGCCGGAGAGCCATCTGCTGGCTGACTGTGGTAATGTGACTTTTTGATACTTTAACTACATAAATGTGTATGAATAAACTGTGTTCTGCAGCATAGAGAGTCTTCATGTGTCTTGGCTCCTCCATGATTGTTGACTTCAACCTAGGATGGTGATGATCTGAGCTGGAGGGGGGGGGGGGGGGGGGGGGGTATTTTTGTTTTTGTCATGTCATTGAATCTTTCTTTGATTTCTCTTGTATTGGTTGTTGATAGTCATCGCCACATTCACCATTGGGATTCCTAACCATTTTGGTGATCCTGGCCTTTCCACCTACAGGCCAATGATGGTACAGGATAATAAAAATGAATAAATGTTTTGATCAAACGTTTTTCAACTACCACAATCAGGATAACCTGCTTAGAATAGCTAAATCATATTTGTATCTGTGGATGTTGAAGTCCCCAAAGCCAAGAAAAGTTGTTTGGTGAGGAAGCAATTCAATTACAATACAGTGAAGTGAAGAAGAAAACAGAGGATCTCAAAAAAACAAAACAAGTGAGGACAATAGTTTATATTTTCAAACAACGTATTCTCCTTTTGTGAGCAACTTTGAATAATAGTGAGATGCACACGCCACTGAATATACATTACAGTATATAATCATACATACAGTCACCATTAACAATTATGTAAAAGACCAAAGCTGCGATATACCAGAGGCAGAATGATACCATGACTATCCCCTACAAGTCGTAACATGGCACGTGTGTTTGTGTGTTTGTGTGTTTGTGTGTGTGTATATTTAATCAGCCCTCCCCAACACCCCTCCCTCTCCACAGCCGTAGATGTGGCTGATATGTGTGATTGAGCGTCCACTTGCTTGTTTCCACACTCCGCCCATTCAGACCAATGAAAGGGGAGCGTGATCTAATATTGTAGCAGTTATGATACAATCACAAGCTTGTGTTTCTCCTTTGGACAACACCGAGGAAAAGAAGGGCTGACTGGAAGGGCGATCTGGCGAATGCATTGGAAATTTGTCAACAGACTGGTTTTAGTGTTTGCATGTCGGGTACGATCGAGAGGCAGAAAGGAGAAAGTAGAAGGATTTGAATGAGGGAGTGAAATATGATTGGGGTGAAGGAGGCAGGTGGCCGGCCCGCTGTACACCAACCAATCCCACAAACAGCTGTTCATTTCTCAAAGCCCCCTTTGTACCCCCCAACCCCTACACGCATCAATTCTTTCCCTATACCCCCCTATATACCCACATCCCCTCTCCTGCTCCACCCCCACCCCTCCATCCAAACCCTGCCCTTTCTGTTTCACGTCCATCCAGCCTCTCATCCCCTCCCACCTCACTCTGCTCCGGCAACAGCCCACTCTGATCGTGTGCCAAAACCAGGACAGGGGGGGGACACAGCTGGCTCACCCATGCGTACCTCACCTTCCGCTCTGTGGAATCATCATTTGCAGCATCAATAAAAAGCAGCAGTTGGCAGAATTACTGAAGGATGCAGTTGAGCAGAAGAAATATTTATATTCTCAGAGTTTTGCTTAAAAAATAAATAAAAAAGACTCTCAGCACATTTTATACTGCTGGTTAATATGCCAGATAACACATCATGTTTACATCTATGAACCCGACTGCTGACCTCTTGTGTAATTGGTTATTTTTATGGAAATAAAGCAAAGCAAGTGACAGAAAACAGCAATACCAAACCAGTGTCTCTGGCCGCAGGCGGATTAACTTCCAAAGGGGTGATGCAGTAATGTTGGTCGTGTGTTTCCAGTGGGTGTTTACATCCCACATGTGTGCCACCGAGTCCCAGTGCAGGACATAAAAAGGTCAGTCCGCTCTTCTCCTCCGGTCCAGATGGTGAGCTCACTTGCTGGCAAGCAGCGCCCGGCCCACCAGCATGAAAACCAACCCAGAGACGAGCTCCAGGGGCACGCCAGCAACCGCCACCATGAACGACAGGCCGTAGAGCACAGAAACCTTGGCGTCTGGACAGGCCTCTCCCCTCTCCTGCAGGACGTAGCTTTTCACGTCCACCACCTCCATCCACAGGACGTAGAGCAGCAGCATGAACAGGAACAAGCAGGCTGCGGGGTATGGAGAGTGTCAGAGCCTGTCACTGCCAGAGGAATGCAGCTCCCTTACTCATCTCTACTGTTACCACAGCAGCTGCTGTCGTTATAGCGACAGAGCTGCAGAGTGACATTTGCTGCTCTGTGTGTTAGGGTATGTATTTGCAGTGTGACGAGTGTAAACAGCTGACAGCCGCAATGACTGCAACATGACTTTGTGTCTGTGCATGCGCCTACTCCCCTGATAGTGTATTTTCAAATCCACTCATGTGTATGAGCAGTAGATTATGTTTTACCAGCAGTGATGAGGAAGGCTCCACCCAGCTTGTAGAGTCGGGGGCTGATGAAGGGGACACCACAGACCAGGAGGAAGCCTCCAGCCAGAGCTGAGACCAGCCCGAGGATTATCAGCACGGTCCAGAAACCCCGAAACACTGCGGGAAACACAGCCGAGGCCGCCATCAGAGCGGTGCACCTATCTATCTGTGTGTATACTGGGCCTAGGCTAATACCCAGAAGGTCATATCAATGGTATTTTTTTTAGAACTTGCACATGGAGGCTGTTTTACAGGCAGATAACACTATTTCTACACTTAAATTGTGCATGTATAGGTCAATGAATGAATTCAATATTTTGTATTTTTTAACTCCAGAAATATTACTGGCAGAGTAAAGAGACGGCATTTAGATCTTAGTGTTGGGAAATGAAATATTAAGAAAATATTGAGCAATAAACCAAATACATTAATATTAATAATCCAATTTATTACAAAATTTGGCTGTGGGGAGGCTTTTAAGGACTTCACTATTTTACTTTTGAATATGAAATGATGTGATCTTAGCTTATCTTAGTAACTGTATAATGTAAATGGCCTTAATGTCAATTGTGCATGTGTGTGTGTGCAAGTTGTTGAAATACTGGCATGTATCTATGTGATTGTGTTTGGGACTTTGGGACTTACCTGCTGTTGTGTCATAACTGGGATGAGGCACCTGTCCAAGTGCGACAGGTAGAGGGAACAGGTAACCATGGCTACACACCTTGGACTCTGGCTGGTTCGCTACAGTTAAAAAGTAATGGTATTTTTAAAAGCTCAAAACCTAAAAAGGAAAACACAATGTGGTTCTAGCAATGACTTCATGCGGTTGAGTACAGCAAAAACTAAGATACGCCACAAAAGTGCAAAAGAAAATAAACCTATAACCTGTAATAAATGCCGACATATTCGTATTACTCTCCTGCTGTATATATTCTGTCAAATATCCAAATTATAGACATTTTTCCTTCCTGCACATGTGAGCGTGTCGAGCAGACCACACCACTGAGCATGAGACATTCAACCACATTGGACAAGCACCAGCAAAAACCTTGTTTTTTCTACGTACTGAAGAGAGTGGCCACGACTGCATGTGCTGCAGGCTCCACCTGGAACACACAGCGCCAGAAGAAGCCCTCATGGTGGAGGGTGAGCAACCTCTGAGGAACAGTGACTGGTTCCACTTCTGACTGGACCTAAGGGGGGGAAGGAGATTGTAGACAAACACAGACAGACACTAGAAAATAATTCAAGATGGATGAACTTTTATATGTTTCATCATCTGTCAGCACTTGTCTGTTAGCCGCTCTGTGTGAGTCTGTGCTTCAGCCGAGCTGTGGCATTAAACGTGGTTCTGATTATGGCCTGCTGCTCCGTGAGGTTTTTCAAGGGGGAACTTATGAAACACGCATGAGTGATACTCTCCGCTGGCTTGTCAAAAACATGATTGATGGCGCTGAATAACACACAGCAACTTTAATCATCCTCTTTTATTGAAAATGAAAGACTTTGTCGTTCACAGGGGATTTAGCTTTTAAAAATATATCCCTTACTTTGCATTTCATGAACTCTCTCACACATGTGGCACGAAAGAATAGAAAAATTTAAGAAAATTAAAGGGGCAGCACAGGAAGATCAGGTGACTCGCCATGGGGGAGTCAGCCAATGAAAGCAGTTGTATTTTCATGACTCTAAAGGAGCGTGGCCACGTCTGAGAAAAATAACCCTGGTGATGTCATCAGGATTATTTTTTATTTTTTTATCTTGCACCTTGAAACGTAGTCACAAGGGGAAGTGGTGGAAATCTTCCCCTACGAATTGTGACAGCCCTTCAAGAAGCCGTTACATCATAAGCAGTCGTCGGGGAAACCCGACACATCATCAGTAGTCATCGATGTATACAGACGAGACAGTTTTGCCGGGGATGTCATTGTAATAACATTGTTGAGATCTTAAATAAACCAATGCTATTGATTGCAGTTACTAAAGTGACAAACCTATAATATCAAAATAACATCTATGCTAATGCAGGTGAATCAATCACATTTGAAATTGAAAAGCTTGGATGTTCTGCATTATTTCACATATGAATCAAAAGCACACAGGCTGCTAGGAGTGGTCTATAGACAACCCTGCCAGGATACTTTGTTATTAGAGGATCAGTTAAGTTCAGTTACATCGCCACTATACGAGGGTTCAATCAAGTGCATCGTGTGTCTTCAAAGGGGGGGGGGGGGTGCATGCAAGGCATTCTGGGTTACCTCTAAGTTTGAAGTGTGGGTCAGAAAAATCGCAGTTTGGAGGGGTATAAAGCCCTACCCCTCGGCCCTACCCCTCGGCCCTACCCCTCAGCCCTACCCCTCAGCCCTACCCCTCAGCCCTACCCCTCAGCCCTACCCCTCAGCCCTACCCAACAGGGATTGAGACAGCCTACCCCTACACATGAATGTGAAAAATGAAGGGGTAGGGCCAAGGGGTGAAATGGGATTGGGCCTAAGATCCAGTGTTTTTAACTCTTACTACAAGTCACTAAAGTCAGATTAAAAACCAGGATGTCTCAGTCTCTGCTGCATGTTCGCGTATGAAAGTGAAATACCAAATCACTTCAGTATTAAATATAAATATCTTACTGTGACATGCACCCCACTGTCTACACCAGATCAGGTTCCCCAGAGGTATTTTTGTGGTTATGTGATGTGTCACAGTTAAAAATAATGTACTGCTGTGACTATTATTATATGCAGTTGTTTAGCTGGAGTTCACCAAACAGTTCTGAAAGCCAGCAGCAAGGTTTGCATTCAGTATGTGTATTTGTTTTGTAGAAGTGAACAATTACTTGCGTGCGTGCACACACACACATACTGGTTTCCATGGTCCATTTATCATCACCTGTGGGGACCACCCTTTCTAAAGGTTCTAGAGGTATGAAAAAAAACAGGGCCACTAACCATAACTTTGTTAGTTTATACACACCTTAAAATATCTAAATTGATGAGGTAGTGTTTTGACTAGTAGTGTGTTTTTGACCCCAAAATGGGGAAAAAAATTGTAAGCATGGCTGATGGGGACCTCATTTACATATTGTTTGCATGACTCGCACAACTTGTCATTAGACTAATGGGGACCTTGCTGCAATAAAGCTTATTTTTACTGATAAACAACCTATATCAAGTAAGTCCTTCCATTATTACATTTGTTAGAGCTGTTTGTTTAAAACTAACAAAGTTTAAACTAAAAAAGAACCAAAAGAAACTGCAGTATTACATTGATAACAATTTATCTGGGCTCAGTTGTCAATAGATAATGTTGATATATAACCTGTAAACGGTGGTAGGGATGAAAACCATCACTTTGCACAGAAAACCTTGTGCTGCTTATGTACTCATCTTCACATGAAGCAGAATTTAAGTTCAGTGTAACGTGGTTGAAGTGAATATTAATAGATGAAACTGTGACAGGCTGTCTCTATTTGTACAAAGAATACATCGTCAAAATAATTAAAACATATATTTTAATATTCAGAGCAACAGCTTACTACTATTCAATCACCCGACACTTCAATTCCATGAGATTAAACTCACATTTAAATTGTATAATTAAACTTGTATTGAATTCCACTTCACAGAAAAACTCAAAAGATTTGGTTGAATGAACCTCAAAACAAATTCAAGTTATCTGAGTTCTAAGGAATTCTTAAACAAATACAATTTCAAGTTTTGCTGATCCTTCCTTTTTAAATAACATATAAATTTTGGCCATTATTGGCACTTCAGTACAGAACAATATAATACAAAATGTTCAAATGCCTCTTAAAACATAGTAAATAAACACTTTCAGTAGACCTTTAGGACCAAGGTAGTGTCAGCCATACGGATCGATTCATGTGCCTTTCCACTGCTTTCACTTCTGTCTGCTTCCAGGGTGTTTTCTTCTTTTGGGCAGCTGTACCTTAAAGTGGTCAGAAAAACCCATTTGTAATGACAAGGATACCGAAGTGTGTGTGTCTGTTAAAATTCTGATCCAAAGTTATAAATCCTACACAGTGTATACTAGCCTCTAAAGTATAAGAAAAATGATCTGCACTCTAACTATATACATAATTACATTGCCAGGCAAACACTGATTTGTGCCTTCTGCCTGAAATTATCAGTGGTAAAGAGGAAATTATTAGGATTCAATTTTCTTATAAGCTGTACATGCTGTGTTATGTTAAAAAATAAATTGTTTATTCTAATCACCGACATTGGCTCACCTTTCCTGACATCAATTTCTCAAATCTTTCAGGAAGAAAAAAATGTATTTATAAAACTTTGGATCTGTTGGATAAATTTATCTAGGTTCCAAATGGTGATGGTGATTATGTTTAGTTGCTTTCGCAGTAGGAGTAATACTGTAAGTTATTACTATGTAACCATACACTCAGTATAAAATGGCATACCCAAAAAAATATCTGATTTATAGAACCTTGCACACGCAATGTTCACTTTATAAATCACAGTCCACCTGGAAACGTTGGTATGTGAATCTGCCTCATATCCCTCCCTCCACACGCCCACATTCAACCATAAATGCTCAATGCAAAGCACCTCATGAATATTGAATTATCCTGCTGACCAATGGGTTTCTACTGTGAATCATGGCATCAAGCAATGAGAAGAGGAAGCAGAATATTCTGACACTGACATCGAGGTGTTTGGTAGTGAGGTGGAGATGAAGAGCGATTTTATGGGACAGCAGTGATGTCCTTAATAAAGAAAATACACTGACACACTGCTGCTGATAATACAGTGAGTGAGAGTGAGGACGATAAAAAGAACGGAGCATGAAATAAAAAAAGATCTAATTCAAAGGCAGAGGCAAAAGTGAGTACAAATAATGCTGTTGGATGAAGTGGATCAATAATCTGGTCTCAGTTCATCACCTCAGGTCTGCATTAAAATTTTCCCATCTCCAAAATGTTCCTACGCATGGGTCAGAGTTAGCGTGGGAGTGCGCACATTCACCCATCAAGTTTGTTTTTATAAATCCCAACGTTTGCTTGACAAGTGGCCTACGCAAGTTTCAGGCACTCGTTTTGTGTGTACGCAACGGTTATAAATGAGGCCCCTGGTCTGTGGATGGATGCTTGTGCAAAAAATTGTGGGATTAGAAATATTTTAAGAGCGTTGTGTTAATAGTTTGTTTAATAGGCAGAGGAACAGTTTGTGAGATTTGCACATAATTTAATAATTTGGCTAAATTTCCAAGATGTGCTTCTTTCTTTTTATGACTGCTATCTAACACATTTGGCAATTTCTAGTTTAATTGTGCAGTTAAAATCCATATCCAAAAAAGAACTACACATAATTAATACTGATATTAAAAACATAGCAGAGGTACTATCGGTCAAAAGTTTAGACTTTAGAGGAAGGCCTCATCGTATTGACTCCTGAAGGTACCTCACCATTTAATGATATTGCTTTTGGTATATTGGGTGGTTGTGGCTACATTTCATTCCTCTCAGTGGGAGGAAGTGACTCCTCTGCTGTTGGTGCTATAAAAGTAAAACACTAATTTTTTTAATAACAAAATTATAAACAGCTTAAAGGTGGTCAGGGATCAGGTCGTTTCTTTTTCTGTGTCCATATGGCTGCTATGACATTGCCATATATGCCATTTCTAGTTTAATTCAAACAATGACAATTCATATCAAAAAAGAAGAATACACAATCATTACTGACATACAAAAGATAAAAGAAAAGTGTCATGAGTTCACCTCTAGAGAATAATAACAGAATTATTTTTGAATTATGGAATGTTCTGAAAAAGATCAACTTGGGGTCAAAGAAAAACTGATGAGCACCTTAAAGTGATTATACTTTACAGACTACATGATTTAAAATGTAAAAATATAATCCACTGAATTAATTGAAATAATCCAATTTGTGATTGCAGCTCTAAACACATTTGCAGCTCACCTCACATTCAGAACTTACTGACATTTTGTTATTCCGTCTCAGTCTTGGTACAAAAGTCTCATTTTCATTTTGGAACTGTGACACAATCTGTAAATAAAAGGTAAATGCACAATTATTTACATATAGTAATGTGCATTATAAGAATATTTCCAGCCAAACAAAAATGTTTGAAATAATAATAAGAGTTTGCCTTTCACATATGAAGAACACAGCAGGAGAATTCAAATAGGGGGAGGCACCTGGGTAGGGCAAGCCAGAGGCATGACATGATGTACGACTTCAGTAGCAGAAAGCATAGTGTTTTTGTTTACAGCACATCGAAGATGATGAGAAAAGAATAGTCATTATGTTTAGTTTTACGTTGACACCAATGCTACTAACATTTGGACAACAAAGAGTCAAAAGGGAGATTTTTTATTTGTATTCTCCCAGCCTCACATCTGTGGGGTGTTGGAAACGCTATGAACTTGCCTACTCACTGGCTCTGAATCCTTCGGATTATCTCCTGCTGTGTTCTCTCATTGGCTCATTCAGACAATCTGCAGAGTTTTTACTGGGGGGCTGACAGGAGAAAATATACAAATCTGCTTACCTTGTGCTTCACTTTTGCTCCTCTGCACAAGTTATTATCTTCTTCGCTGGTATCTTCAGCAAATAATCTTAAATGATTACCACCTGTAATGCTGAAAATGTCCACCCTGCTTAAAACCTTCCTAATGAGTACCAGGAAGTCGGTGGTACCCAACCATATTTGGAAGATGTGTGTATGTGTGTGTGTGTGTGTGTGTGTGTGTGTGTGTGTGTGTGTGTGTGTGTGTGTGAAGCAGTGGGTGCAGTACTAGCCAGAAACAAGTAGGGGCACTAATGAGCAATGCACACACACACACACACACACACACACACACACACACAGACTTACCAAAACACATGCCATATGGGCCGATGCTAAAAACTTCACAGGCACCTTCAGAGTAGATCCTGTATTTATTTAAAAGGGTTATCCTTATGGGGACTGGATTTTTGGTCCCCACACCGCAGCCGGTACCCATGACGTGACTGACACACACACACACACATTTGTCCTACCTCAGTCCCATTGACATCTTTCCCTCCTGTCAGGGTTGTTTGTGTCGGCCATGTATGTGGTCCACAGTTGTCACTGGCCACCAGCCAGTAGTCTGTACCAAAGGCCAGGAGGAAACACAGGGTCCCCACTGCCCCAAAAATCCCCCCAGCCAAGGCCGCAGCTCCCACCCTCATGACTCCGGCTGAAAATCTCCTCCTCTGTGCCCCTCTCTCCTCAGCTTACAGTCCTCAGGTCAGTGACTTGTCAAGACCCCTCACCGGTGTCCACTGTGCAGCCCTCTGCCCCAGCCCTGGTCCTAAAGAAAACAGTGTGGATCTCCTAGCCACTCCCTGCAGGAGCTGTGGTGGGAAAAGAGAGAGACCACAGCAACTGAGGAGGTCAAAGTGGGGGTGGGTGAGTGGATGGTGGGGGGGCTATTTTTAGGAGGCTGTCCTTGTCAAATTACCACTGGGTGTGCTGTGCATTTAGAAAGAAAACAAGGAGAGGCAGGACTGATTTGTGTGTGTGTGTTACAGTGTGGACGGCCTGTATCAGCGTTTATGGCTGCAAGGTATTTCTAAGGTGGGTGTAACTCTTGGAGAGGCACTTTGAAATTAAATTAGACTGCAGATGCAAATGACCCTCAAACCAGAGCTGTTCAAGAGGTGAAACACGAAGAGCAAAGCTTTGTCACTGGCAAACATTCAAAATGATAAAGCCCGAAGGTGAAATATTGAACACTTTTAATTGGAGGATGTCCATGAAATTGCTAAAAATCCTTCATAAACCCAGTCTCCACACCCCACAAGTAGTAACTTATAATTTTATGGAGCCAAAATACTGTAGCTGAACACACTGAAGTCATTGCTTTACATTCCTTTCTCACAGTCTGTGCTCATTGCTGCTTCTCGTTCTCGAAAACTGTCAGAGTTAAGGTGTGCAGGTGGACCCAAAAATGCAGAAGCAAAGTTCAGTAGCAAAACAAAAAGTGTCCTTTAATAAACGTACTAACAAAATACAAAGTCTCAAAACAGAAAAACACTGGAAATTAGAAAAGACTCAAGAAAGGCTAAACTGAAAAAACAGAAAAAACTAGGAACAAAAAGACACTGGAAACAAGACAGCGAAAATCCGTGACGAACCAACGACGACGAACTGACAAAGAGAAGCACAGGGACTTGGGACAAGGGAGGCAGAGTTGAATACAGGTGAAACACATGAGGAACAGGTGCAGACGATCACAGGGGAGGGAAGCAGGACAAAGGCAGGAAGTAAAGTGACAGACACAGAAGGAGCAAAATTTCACAATAAAACAGGGTAACATAACTGAAAATGAACACATATCCAAACACAAGGAAAAAACTGGTAAAAGTCAATAAACAAAAAGAGACCATAATCAAAGGAATCCAACCCTGGGCCGACAACGACCCATCTCCACTCATGGACGTCCTGTATAGTGGCCAAACCCAGGAAGATGAAGATCAGTATTTCACACACACTGCAACCCATCTTCTGGAAGAACTGGAGTTAGCTGGTGTTGCTGCTCTCCGACACGTTTGCCTCCACATACGGTCTCATGGTGACGGCAAAGGTCACAATGCTAAAGGAAGATCCTTCAAAATCCAATTTTACCAGACAAGGCATTGAGAAAACAAGATTTGGGGGTTGAAGTTAGTATTCTGCAGCACTCACGTTATGATACCAGAGAGGTGAAGCATCTCTTAGATCAGGTACGACATGCATGAGTAGAGGAAAACAAAGAGTGGGGCGATAACATCGGCTCTAGGGGTGAATTTTCATGTCAGGGCTGCCACCAGGCCAAAAGAGAGGCCTACACACAGGCTGTCGAGGCCCACCACCACCAACCTGCATCCACCCAGCAACAAGTCCAGCCGGGAACGACTCAAAGAGCTTGTAGAGCACCTTAGAGAAAGAGAAGTATGTTACATACAGTATAAAACTCTTTAATTCACAAATACATGTACATGTGAAGCTCCTCTGCCCTCACCCCAGTAATGGCATCATTTAGCAGCGACACATAAGGCAGTGAAGAAGAGCGGCAGCACACACACACCGTACAGAGACAGGCCGATCCCCAGCAGGATCCATAACATTCCAAGCCCTGCATAGCTGGATACATGAACAGAATCAGCTGTTTTATTGCACACAGGAATTTGGTAGAGACGAACCAACTACATTGAACTGACAAAGAGAAGCACAGAGACTTGTATACACAAGGGAGGCAGGGTTGATTTAACGCAATTGAAACAGGTGCATATGGTCATAGGGGCAGGAAACACGACAAAGGCAGGAAATAAAGTTACAGACACACAAGGAGCAACATTTTGAAAATAAAACAGAACTCAGAATAAACACGAACCCAAACACAAGGAAAACACAGGTTAATGTCAATAAACAAAAAGAGACCATAATCAGTCGGACAAAAAATCCAAAAACTCTTCATCTCAGAGTTTAGTCATGACAAAAGCGAAGCTGAGCTGTTTCCTGGGGAATCTTCTCAAAGGGGTTCTTGATGTCATGGAGAGATCTGATCCTCTCCGGCAGCTGAGGATTTTGGATCCAAGGTTGTTGGGCATGATGTTTCCTGGAGGGTGGGCCTCAGGCTTGTGGAGCACTCTGTGGAGAGAGAGGAGAAGCTAAAGGACTTAAGAGCATGTGTATGCTTAAAACTATTATTTCTTCAAAGCTAATTTGAGTACTAATATTTGTGCTGTTGAACTCTGACAACTATTTTCCAGAAACTGTCAAGTTTTGCGGTATTATTTTAGATACAAACAAACAAAGATTTACATGATTCTGTATATAAAAGTCTTTAGGACCTTGGTCCAGAGGATGTTAAACCCAAAGACGACCCTGCATTTGGTTTTATAAATGAATTAATTTGCATGTTACCTGTGTGAGGCCTGCCGAGTCCTGCTCTCACTCTGTGTGATCTATCGAACTCTCCATCGTCCTGCTGTTTTAATGGAAACAGAGGAAAAGGTTTAGTTTTTCTAAATATAATTCCCATTGCTATCTGCTATTATTTTGGCTAATTTCGCTTTAAGGGTACCATTAACTTGTTCTACTGTTCCCTGTGACTGAGGGTGATACACACACCCAAATTTTAGCTTGGTTCCTAGCATTCTGATCACTTGGGCCACGACATGTGGTCCATTGTCTGAACTGACAGTCACAGGCAGTCGAAATCGTGGAAAAACTTCCTTACATAGAAACTTATAGCTGCTGATTTGTGGTCGTGTTGTTTGCGTCGCCTCGATCCATCTGCTAAATCTATCGACTACAACCAGAATGTATCTCATTCTTCCTATTTTTTGGATCATGTCCACATAATCTATCATCAGATGCCTGCATGGGCCAACTGGTGGTGGGATGTGTGCTATTAGACCTGAAAATGATTTTCTTGTGTTGCATTGCGCACATATGTCACATTCATGCAACGTTCTATCTACTGTGGTTGCCATAAAAGGTGACCACCAAACCGCTTGGAGATGTTTGATAACCTCCCCCCTTGCGCAATGGTCAGAATCATGCACATTTCTAATTGTAAACCATAACAATGTAATGGGCAATACCTAATGTCCACGAGCGCTTCTCCGTAAACCTTTTTGAGGACTAACTTGCATGATTTTGATAGCTCCCCTTTTTAACAAAAAATGCGTTTTCGTGGACATCAGCCCTATCTTGCGCCAATATTGGGGAAAATAAAGATGTAAGGGGTTCACAATCTTCAGCTATGTTATAATCTTTAGCTACTAGGGAATCTGTTTTTTGATGCGCTGGGCATTTAATGATCGCAAGAGCTTTTGGTAGGTGCATTGCTTCTATAAGTTTGGATACGGCTTCTCCGTGCAATAGCTTGGTGCCATCAGCTCTAAGGAAGCCTCTCTGCTTCCAGATGTTACCGTGTACATGACATACACCGTACGCATATGCTGAATCTGTATACACAAACAACGTGAGATGTGTAATGACAGTTTAGATATGATTATAATCGCCACACATCACTGTTGTTAACAGTTCTCATATTTATTATGTTCATGTTTTCACACTGAGAGAAGTCAAGGGACTTGATGTGGACTGTTATCAACAGCACCGTGAGAGATTATCACCTTGATTATTACAGATGAGGAAGAAAGACATTTTATATATTTGTATAATATGTTTATTTCTTTCAGTACATCAGTTCTGGCTGAGATGATCTGTGGTGCTTCCACCTGCTGAACACAGAATAAACTGTAAGTACCAGTCTTGGCTAATTAACACAACTGATATTGCATGTGTCAAAAGTATTGTAATTATTAATTGTATTGTACAGTATCTTGGCAGTCATTGCTAAGTGTCATGGATAATATTGAGTCAATTTCTATATTCATTATGGTTGGTAAAAATAAATGAACACTGATTTGATACACTTTCGATATAAACCCAGTTTCTGATTTTTCTTCTTTGCCATAAGAGACAGAACACGGTCAGCACAGCTGTGTCCTTCAGGCTCGTCCATCCCTAATAAAATGACAGGAAACATAAAAGTATGGCATTATTGTAGACGAAGTGTTACTTATGAACAAAGTTTGTATCCTTATTTTCTGTGGATATTCAACTATGTATTTGAATATGGTTTTGGATTAAACAGTGCACTACCAAGACAATGAATGTACAGTATGGAGTTCTTTCACATTAATAGTATTGCATATATAATTTAATGCATTATGTATTATGTGCAATACTTTGCTTTGATTGTTTGTAAGTTATGAAAACAGGTCTGTACCTGGAGTCAGTGTTGAAGTGATGACTCAGTGTTCAGTCTGGTTGGAGTCCAGTTCTGTCTCATGTTGGACATCCACATCCAAAAATAAAAGTTTATTACTTCAAAGTTCATCAGATCATAATCACTTCATCTTAGGAAGCAGGTGGTGGACATCAGCCTCAGATTCTCTCTGTGACTGTCTATTCTAGTAAAATTACACTTCCTATAATTTATTTATATGTGACAAACAAATACATCCTTCTGCATGTTCACTTATTTAACAAACGAATGACAGATTCAGTAAAGTCGAGGCTATCAGAGCTAAGCTAACAAGCCAAGTACAGAGACACCAATACCTGCTCATCACTACTAACACATAAATAAAATACTGACCTAAGGAACTGGACCACAGACGTCTAATAATCTTCAGTTGTAAGTGTTCCCTTCATTTTTTTGAGCAGTGTATATTAAAGGCAATGAAACATTGGGGCACAGTGAAAGAATGTAATATGGAGACAGAAAACACCACGACCCCTGCCAATTCTTTCAATCCGAAAAAAACATGTTAATCATTTATATCCACCTCATGATCACTAATATACTGCTCCTGATGTGTTCTGTCTTAGAAACAGTCAGTATATCAGGATCTGTTTGAGGGACCAATATTTTCAAGTATAGTTTTTGCTGCTGGAGTAGACCTCTGCTGTGTAAATTAGTCAATCCTAGTCTTAAACTCAAAAGGAATTATTGAGACAGGCAGTAGGCTGTGTAGTAGGAGGCCCACCAAGCCACATGGTGGAGCCAGAGGGGGCATAATGTGTGGGCTGCCTGGAGAAGACAGCAGACATCTGAAGGTGGCACGCTATACTCCTCCTTACTATATACCTTAGTCTCATTGATTAGGTTCATAAAAACAATCAGCTTTGCAAATTTAAGAGCTGCTAATAATACTAATAATTCTAATGAATAGATGTCAACGGCACAACCCTTTTGGTTTTCTTATTATATTATATTATTACAGCCGGTGTCAAGTATAACATTGCGGGTGCAGGGGTGTTACTTAGACCCACTGAGTAGATCAGACCACCTCTATGCCTTTTTAAACTAAACACAACATAGGCAGCAGAGTCAAAAGCTGTCCTGTTTAAGGAACTACCTAAAATGTGGTTGCAATGAAAGTAAGATAAAAATAAATAAAGGAAATAACACAGTAGTACCAGAGTTACAAATCGCATGCATGTTAAAAATGAATTCTTATAAAAATACGTTTTTAGCAGTGATTTAAAGACAGGTAGTGAGTTGGGGAGCCTAACCTCGTCAGGCAGGGAGTTCAAGAGCCTCTGGGCCCTGACAGAGAAAGCACCAGGTCCCCCTGAGTAGTCAGCCTTGACCTAGGGACAGCCAACAGGGACAGGCTAGCTGATCTCAGGTTGCGAATAGGATTGCAGGGAGTCAAGAGCTGTAAAACGTAAGTAGGGGCAAGTTGAGCTTTGAAAGTTATTAAAAGAATATTTAATTCAATCCTGAATGTAACTGGCAACCAGTGAAGGGAAGCAAGGATTGGCCTGATATGAGACCTACTGTTTGTTTTAGTTAAAATACGAGCAACAGCATTTTGAACAAGCTGCAAATGAGTTACTAAGGTTTGACTAAGGCATGTATACAGGGCGTTGCAAAAGTCCAGACGGGAAAAGACAAAGGCATGTATTAGCTTTTCTAAGTCAGGGAGAGATAGGACTGATTTAATCTGGATATATTTCGTAGATAGAAGTAGCAGGATGTAATGATTTCATTAACGTGTGTTTTAAGATTCAGTTGGGAATCGAACGTGACACCTAGATTTTTGACTGTTTTAATATTGGTTGCCAGGGGACCGAGAAACTGTAGGAGTTTGCCTGCTGATCGGGACTGATGATTATTATTTCTGTTTTGTTTGAATTTAACTGAAGAATGTTAAGTGACATCCATTCCTTAATGACAGTTAGGCACTCACACGGCTGACAGGTACAGTAGATTCGGGTGTCATCGGCATAGGAATGATAAGTGATCCTGTTGTTGCCCAAGCTGCCCCAGCTCTGGCCACTGGGAAGAAATGGACATCCGGCAGAAGTAACCAAGCTGGCAGAGGTAGCGCTCAAGCACAGGGACATTGTGGGCTGAGTACGGCAAGGGAGGAGTGGTCTTGGCCTTGGGACCAGCACATCAACCTGGAACAAGGCTACTTTGTCTCAGAGGCTCAGCGGTGCAAAAGATACGCCAGCAGGAAGAGGCAACAAGGTGTGCAAAAGCCATCGCACAGGCCAGGCAAGGACAGTGGATGAGATGGGAGGGAGTGAGCAAGGGAAAGATCTCAGAAAGAGTTGTGGGAGATGTAGACATTCAGATCAAGCTTAACCATCAAGGTATCTATCTATGATGTCTTGCTGTCTCCCAAAAATCTCAGCCAGTGGTACAGAGACGACCCCACATGCTCTCTCTGCCCAACGCCAGTCACACTAAAACACATCCTGGTGGTTAACAAAACCAGCCTTACTCAAGGCCAATACACCTGGCGGTGTACCTGGCAGTACTAGAAAGTCGGCGGATGAGAGTCAATGCCCTTCCTCCTCCTTCACCCTGCTGGGCAGCAACAGCATTTGTTTGGGAAGGTGAGGGTCAAGCCAGACTCGCCACTTCAGGACCAGACACAGGGCAGCTAGTCGGAGCACATGACTGGGAGTTAATGGCAGACATATGGTAGAGACTCTGCTTTCCAGCTGAGATCGCTGCAACCAACCTCAGTACAGACCTTGTGCTATGGTCGGCCTCACTCCGGCTCGTTTACATCATCGAGCCTACTGTACCCTGGGAGGATGCAGTGGAGGAGGCCTACAAGCGTAAGAAGCTGAAGTATGCAGAGCTCTCGGGTTAAGTGCAACAATAAGGCTGGAAAGTATATATATATATATGAGTGTGGGCAATTTGGTTCAAGATCAAAATAAAAATCTGTATCTAGTGAATTTAAATGTGGTTTCATAAGGTGATACGGCCTTGGCAGAGGTATGCACTCTACTGAGAGTCATTCTAGTTTATAATGGCCCTGCAGTGTCCCGGTGAGGGAGCTGGGCTCGTTGTTCAGGTTAAACATCTCCAAAGAATTTATTCTTATTCCTATTTCTTTTTCTTTGTATTTAGTTTTTAGATTCACAGCACTGCATTATCTGGAAATTAACAAATAAATGCTCTAATTTCTGAACTGAAACTGTATAAAGCCTTAGAGACACCATCCTCTCTGGTCTGATAATTACGGATTTCCATCTTTTTGCACAGATGAGTGAATTGGCTCAGGTTTCCGAAAAGCCAACGTGTGTGTCAGTGCACGTTAATGGATCACCACTTCCCTCGCTACGTGTGCTCTGATAGGCCCAGATATGAGGAGCTGGGCCTCGCACTTCACAAATCAACCTCAAGCAGGCAGATGCATCATAAATCCACAGGCCTCTGTCGGTTCATGTTGGACCTCACTGTGATCTGCAGGTGCATTTTAAAGAGCTGCTGACTCCAAACAGACTCAACATGTCAACATGCTGGAAATAGACCATTTCGTCAGGTTGTGATGCACAGCTCCTCAATAAAGTACTTTTATATTTTACAGTTAAGTAAAAAATACAGAATCTAGCTCCTGACTGGCTGTGGCTCAGGAGATAGAATGGGTCGTCCACTAATCAGATGGTTTGTGGTTCAATCCCCAGCTCCATTTTGCATTCCCAGGTGTCATTGGGCAAGATATTGAAACACCAATTTCCCCTGAGGGCTGGGCTGAAGGTGTGTGAATGGTATGTGATAAAAAAGGTGCTGTGTACAGAAGCGCTGTATGAATGTGTGTGTGTGAAAGAGCGAATGCGACTTGTATTGTAAGTGGTTCATAAGACTGGAAAAGCTATATATAAACAGTCCATTTTACATTTACACAGGCAATATCTCCATAATGTAAATATCAAAATATGAATATTAACCTGTGGTACCATCACGTTGGCTGTAGTTGATCCGTCTAAATTTAAATCTTATGATCAGTTTGTATATTTAGAGGTTTGTCATGAAACAGGACAGATTGAGAGCTGTGGTTGAGGAATTATGTTTTGTAAATTATTGTTTAAAGATATTTTTAAAAAAACATGTAGACTGTAATTTCAGATTATCATCAGGTTCCACTCCCACATTTAAGAATTTTTGTATTCTGGCAACATGTAATGTGGCATTTACATTTGTGCTTTAGCTCATGTTCTATTATATATCTCCTGCTTCGCTCTGGTACTGAAAATGGAAATGATGAGCAAACTGAAATACTGCAAACAGCCGCTGTCGATCTCCATATTTAATGTTACAGCCTGGATGTGGCTCTGTGTTTCCCGGTTTGTGGATGTGTCAGAGCTCAGACAGCCTGTCATTAAGATCACTGATGATTTAATGTTTCTCTCATTGAGTTGGTTTACAGCAGAGGGGTTGTTTACAGACATATACATGACTATGCGTACACGAGGACTCTCCAGGGTGCAGTATAACACTTTACACTTTGCTCTGTTATATTACCTACCTTACACACACCCACTGTAAATGTCAGGAAAATAACTTCTCATGAACTACAGGTAAAGTTACTGTGGTGTAGTACAACAATTCAACAGCAGGTGGCACATGAAAGCAGGTCAAATTGAGGCATCATTTTTTATCAAGCAAGTAAACAAAGATGATGTAGATACAGAAATAGAAAATTAAAAAAAATATTTTTTACTGATCTGTGTCAAAAGAAAGAGTCAGTAGAATCAATAGAGTCAGCTACATTTCATTTTGCCTGATGTGTTCCTTCATGTTTCATTTCAGATGAGTATTATCATTCTCTGAAATCCTCAGCACAGGGGAGCTGAAGTTAGACGAGTAGGGAACTACGTTGTGGGTGCTCAGATAACTGATTTTCTTTTCCGCTCCTCCTCCTGGTCCTTCCTCCAGACTGACCTCCAGTGAGTCGGGCCCCTGTGGCAGCACTAGGCCACGCAGGAGGCTGTTCTCCAGGTACGGGTTGCATCGAACCAAGTTGTCGGTCAGGTGCTGCATGTACACCTCCTCCAGCTGTTTCTCCAGCAGCCCGTTCAGAACCGAGTTCGACATGGGCTCCAAGCCAGATCCAGGCAGGCCCAGGCTCACATTCACACTGGACCCCATGACCAGATATCCCTGGTCTGGTATGGATGAAACAGGCTCCCTCTGCAGCTCCTGCTGGGCTGCCCTCTCTGCGTGACGTTGAACTTCAAAGACAGGTGTGTACAAACCATGCTGGGCGATGGCGGCTCTCAGCGGGTTGTGCGAGATGCGGCCTGAGTCTGCCACCTGTAGGTCTGGATACAGTTCCAACAGGCTACAGTCGTCTATGCAAACTGTGAAGTCCTGGTCCAGGGTGAGGGCAGGTGGACATCCAGGGATTGAAAGGCCTATGGGGCCTGGAGGCCCAACTCTCAGTCGCTGGGGTTGGGTGGAGTCTAACTCTTCCTGATTTGGATCTGGTTACACAACATAAACTAGTCGTTTTCAGTTTCAGTTTGATTCTCATCAGAACTTTAAAACACATGTTAATCAAATCATGAAATCCTGCTTTCATCTACGAAACATTTCTAAAATCAAATCGGTTTTATCTCTCCCGGACTTAGAAAAACTAATACATGCCTTTGTTTTCTCCCGCCTGGATTACTGCAAAGCCCTGTATACATGCCTCAGCCAAACCATAGTTACTCGTTTGCAGCTTGTTCAAAACACTGCTGCTCGTATTTTAACAAAAACAGGGGCTCATATCAGGCCAATTCTCGCGTCCCATCACTGGTTACCAGTTAAATTCAAGATTCTTTTAATAACTTTTAAAGCTCAACATGGGCTGGCCCCCACATACATTTCGCAGCTCTTGACTCCCTGTGATCCCGGTCGTAACCTCAGATCGGCCAGCCTGTCCCTGTTGGCTGTCCCTAGGTCATGGCTGGCTACTCAAGGTGACCGGGCTTTCTCTGGAACTCAACAACACTCAGTCTCATAGTGTTCAAGTGTGATGTTCCTGATCCCCCCCCCCCACCCCATCTCTCTCTCTTTGCTATTCCGTCTTTGCCACCCACCTCCTCTCTTCCTCATTTTGCTAAGTTAAACTTTTCACTATGTTTATATGTTAGTATACAGTTAAGGAAGCTGTTTACCTGCTTCGGTTGAATATGACAGTGAATCTGTAGAGTCGGAGCTGGAGAGAGTACAGCTGACCTGATCCGTACCATGCGTCTGCGTTTTGTGTCGTCTAGAAGCAGAGGCAAGTTTCTTCTCCTCCCTGTAATGCTGCACTCTGAGAAAACCTTCGGCCAGCATGGTAGAGACGACTCTCCTCTTCTTCAATGTCTCTCCTTTTGCTTCTTTTGGTTGTCAGTCTGAAGTGCTCAAGACAGTGTGACACAGCCTGTTTCACTTCTGCAACTGAGAAGGGGCCCCTCCAGCCCAACTACATACTTCCTTTATCTGCAACTGAACACACACACACACACACACACACACACACACACACTGAGAAAAGAGTGTGTGTGTGTGTGTTTCTCTGATGCTGCTGTGTGGGTGCTGCTCCTAGGCCTCAGTCAGCTCCACATCCTCAGCTCCACCTCCGTGGGTGGTGCCTCTGTACACCTGGAGCCCTAATCCAAAACTGAGGAGCTTCTCTTCAGTCCCCCTCTTCCTCCTGCTCTGCTGTTGTCTGCTGCCGTAATCCACTGCCGTGTGTATTTACTTGTTGAGCTGTTTGCCCGCTTGTACTAGTGAGCTTTTTGTTATAGTTAGTTTTGGGATTCTCTGTTAGACTTTTGGCCAGGAAGCTGTAGGGGAGAGTAGCCATTTTGTTTCGACACAGTTTCCTCCTGTTTAAGTGCTGCTAGAGAGGTTTAGTTTTTGTACCTTTCTTTTTGTTAGACAGAAGTATGTTTGGTTCTAGTTAGGGATGAGTTTTGTTAGTTATATTTGGTTAGGCTCTCTCTGAAGTCGTTTAAACAACCTTAAATGACCTACTTGACTCCTGACATCTTTTAATCTGGTATTATGTTACTCCCCCTACCCCTTGACCAAATTGGGGACGTAACACCATCTATTGGATATAAAGAATAAAAGTTTATTATGAGGAGGCCGAATTGATTTCAAAATTAGTCGACTGTATCTTTATTAGGTGCGGCAGTGAGTGCTGTCGCCTCACAGCAAGAAGGTTCCCAGTTCGAATTGCAGTTTGGCCAGGATCTTTCTTTGTGGAGTTTCCATGTTCTCCCCGTGTCAGCGTGGCTTTTTTCTGGGTACTCCAGCTTCGTCCCACAATCCAAAGACACAGAGATTGGGGTTTCGCTTGACTCTAAATAAGTGTGCATGCAAGTGTGAATGGTTGTTTGTCTCTGTATGTTGGCCCTGTCATATGCTGATGACCTGTCCAAGGCCTCTCGTCAAATGGGATTGGCTCCAGCTCCCCCTGTGACCCATTCTGGATAATGGGTGTATGGATGGGTGGATGGATGGAATCTTTGTTATTTCGTAACCACCAATCCAGAGTCATGCTTGCGGTCTTATTTCTCTTTTATTTTTGGGAAGATACCAACTTATGTAAAACAGGAATTTATAAAACGATGTGAAACAAAATGCCACAAGCGAAGTGCAACAACTATCCAAGTCCCATAAGCAACAAACCCAGCAAATAAAAAAAACTGTCACTTTCACATCCCTCTGTGTTTGCATACATTTTGGCATGTTTTATCATTTTTAAACATATCTTATAGAAAAACGTTGCTATTAAAACAGCATTAAGACAATATAAAGTAAATAAAAACACAGGGAATGGGATTGTAATAGCTAACTCCTACAGAAGGTGCTGCGGGTTTGGGCGACAACATGAGTGGTGGGTGAGGAGCACAACATTTGACTCAATGTTTTCCAGAATTCAACAAATAAGACTTGTGCTTGATTAAACCTGCTGAGTTACACATATGACAATGGTGTCAACATGGACAACATTCTGTTTTGGCCAAACAATGAAATCCGTGTTACAATTTTCAAGGTGGGCCCGTTTTATTGTGTCTAATGATGTGTTCTCAGACAGGAAGCTACACATTCATGCTAATGGTTGATTGACATGCCATTAGGCCGAGAAGGCTTAGCAGACTGAGGTTAGTGGAGGACGCAGAGCTGTTTTTAGATGAAACCCATGATGCTCTGATGCAGTACCTCCTTTCACTACAGCTGACAAGGCACAGCTGAACACAAATTAATAATAGAAAAAAAAAACAATCGGGAGAAACCACCGAACATCAACATATTTATAAGCTAAGTGAAATGTTGCTTCTTTTTTTTCATTTCCTGGATCTTTTCAAGGACAGTCCGGGTCCAGGTCTGGGTCCATGTCTGGGTCCAGGTCTGGGTCCAGGTCTTAGCCTGAGGTCTCAGGTAGAAACAGTGTAAAGCTGCTACTGCTGGGCTTTCTTCAATAGGGCCTCGGCCTCCTGGAGAGAGACAGAGAGGGAGAACAGATGACAAGAGGGACAGAGTATTTTATATTAAAATGGAGGATATTGGTTTATATATCCCCTGCCACCACTCAAAGGAAAACCCCTCTGTTTCTATGGTAACTGGCACACCTCCCTGCAGTTCCTGTTAATACAGAGAGGAGGCGCCAGTGTGCAGGAGTAAGAGGAAAAGGGGTAGAGGCCTGCTTTGGCCTTAGATTATCATGAACAGATGTATTATGTAATGTGTGTGTTTTCTGCATAGAAATCACACTGCGTTGATAAATATATATTCAGGCACCGGTTTTACAGGAAATATGGTTGAGCTGCAGGAATGCAGTTCATTCAAAGGACAGCGATCAGTGTGTGTTTGTGTTTATAAGCTCACCTTAGAGCCCGGGGGAGCAGTGAGACCCAGAAAGGCATACACAGCGTTGTCCTCTCTGGCATCGAAGAAGGCCTCGTAGTTCTGAGAAAGGAGAGGGAGACACAGAGAGACGATTAGACGTGGATCGATCAGCGGATCAGCTGTCTTAAGTGTAAAACAGACTTTGGAGCAGCACCCGAGGGCGACAGTCCGAACAGCAAATGCCACAAGTCTGTGAGAAACAGTCGTAGTCGTGTTATTTGTCCAAGGACAGGCCTCAGTAGTCAGCCTGATAGCGGGGTATTGTCTTTGAGAGTAAAACCCTGAGTAAACAAACTAACACATTCACCCATTTACTGTTCGGTCATTTCTTCACTCCTCTCATTCCTTTGTTTCTCTCCCTTTTCTCTCCCACACACACATACCAGTACACACACACACACACACACACACACGCACACACACACAGGTTTCTCAAAAAGGGACACCACAGCGACAAGTATCCTGGGAAATGCTCTTCTGTTTGTCTGTGACATTCAATACAGCCCATCCTGCATGTGCGACTTGACTTGCAGCGATCCATTTGCTGCACATGATGCCTCGGAGCAATCAGGCTAAAGACCCTATGTCTATCTAATGGCAGTGAGACAGGACAGAACATCAGGGCCCATGGTAGAGTATATCTGAGCAGGGCCATCGCCAGGATGTTAGAAATACTGAGGTCAAATGTCCCAAAATCCTCATATGCAATCCCATTGCACCTTTCTGAATAGTTAAAATATAACGTGTGATTTTTCAGTTCTGTAAATTTTGTCTCCTCAAATGATGGTTTAAAGGAATAGTTTTTTAATAAACATTTTCTGTTTGCAGGGCATTAAATTAGAGGATCAATACCAGCCTCATATCTGTCCGTTATATATTAAGCTAAGCAAGCTGACAGTTAGCTTAGCGCAAAGACTGGAAGTAGGGGAAACAGCCCCAGTAAAGCTCACAAATTTACACATTTTATTGCGTTTTAAGGGGGTTTACCTATTTTTTTCACTCAGATTTTTGTGACGATCATAGAAATGAGATATTTTACCTTTAGACAGGCCCAGCTTAGCCATTTCTCTGTTTCCAGTCTATATGCTAAGCTAAGCTAACCAGCTTCATGTTCACTAGATAAAATGATATAGATCTTTGCAAACTGTTGAACTATTCCTTTAATTGGCTGATCTGAGACCTTAACAAGAAAAATATTATTAGAGAAGTTTAAAATTCCTCATAATTATATTAACTCGCTAACATTGTCATCGTCACAAACATGCTAGCCAACATTTTTTTTCAAATATCTGTGAAACAAAGAATTGTCATGTTTTTCAGCATTCACAACCAAACTGTCACCTCAAATTAAATAAATATTTGAATATGACACAAGTGTTCAGGGCTTGTAAGAACCTTTATCATTACTATTACTTACCTCTATTTAAAGATAATACACCACAATCTGAATTCAACACTGATTAATCTGTATGTGCATCTATCAATCAAAGGGTTGTTGTCAAGGCTGTTGCTAGGAGTCATTAGCCAGCATCATGACGCCGTCAGCTCTTTATCAGTATGCTAACCCTTAGCTTTTATGACAAAGATCGGTATAATCTAAAGAACTGCCGGAGGCGTGCTTCATTCAATAAGCTGCCTGGTAACAAAAATGTTGCGTTTCACTACACCCATGGCATTAAAAGGTGACCAGCTGAAAATATATGGTCACTCTATGCTTGCTGCATCTCACCAGATTGATGAGAGTGGTTAATTGGGGCCATAAAAAGAAAAAGACAAACATTGAGCTAACAGGAGCTGAAAGGCTTTATGAAGTCGAGGGGGAGCTGTAGACTCAGGTGATAAGTCTCTGTGGATTCTTCACTACGAGCGACACTTAACATTAAACAGTTATTTGATCTGTTATTAATGTAAAACATTAATAAGTGCAGCTTTTTACAGCTTTTTTTTCAGCATTCAGAACCCACCATGCATGATTTGTGTGTACTGAGGACACACTCCAGCTCTGTAGGAGTAGTACGGTAATTGCATGCAACACTCATTTGCCAACATTTCAGGGCATTTGTCTGCGTGTCTCTCACCCCGCAATATTTGCTTTCATTAAATATCTGTGGGGGCAGAGGGTTCCCCGTCGCTGGCCTGGACTCCTCCGGGATATTCTCTCTCATCCACTTCCGGTTGGCCTCGTTGGCCGCGATGTCACACTCCTCGTATTCAATCTTATTGGCCCCCATGAAGCCCAACACATCCTGCTGCTGCTTTTTGATCTGCGTGCAGGGGGAGATGAGAGAGAGAGAGAGAGAGGAAGTTGTCAGTTAGACATGTGTTAACTTGAGGAAACATAAGGGTTCAGCGTGTTGCCCTCAGTCTGTTGCAACAATAAGGACACTCTGCCTCTCCGCTGTGAGTAATAACACCACAGAGGTTCGCAGGCTGCGCTGTTACTAAGTTACAGCTCATTTGCTGACAAGTGAATGAAGTGGTATAAGAGTACTGAAGAGGGTGAACTCAGGCGAAGCTCGGCCGGGACAGACTGTGCTTTATCTGGAAGAAAAATGTCAGAGAGTGAGGAAGACGGCGACTCCCAAGACTGGGCTCCAAAATACTCTCCATAGTTTAAAATGGGACCATTTCAAAACCATTTGTGACACGTTGCATACTTTTAATTTGACAAAATGTCCAGACGACACATTTTTTGATAAAAAAGTGAGAAATATTTCCTGCATATATGTGTTGACAGTTCACACAAGATAAAATATATGGTCTTTCTCACTATATGGGATATTGTACTGTTTGTCTGTTTTGTCTGTTAGCAGGATTGCACAAAATCTAAAAGGGAAGTTTACCACAAAGCTTGGTGGAAGGATGTGGTATGGGTCTGGGAAGAACTCTTAAAAGTTTTATGTGGATCCAGATCAGGGGGCAGATCCCAAAAAACATTGTGAGATAGGATTTTTTTTGTAATTTTCACTGATTTCCCAGGACTTAATTCAAGAATCTTGATCAGGCTGATTTCTTTAAGTGGGTGCAATTCAGTGCAGCTTTATTGAATTTTTAAGGAGACTTTTGTGCCTTGGTGGAGGTATAGGTTCTACTGAGTGACATTTTATATTAATATGCAACCATTTGTGACACACTCCACACTTTTAATTTGACAAGATGTCTGGAGCAGACATTCTTATACAGAAATGTGAGAAATATTTACACCAACGAAAAACTTGATGTTAACAGTTTACACCAGAGTTGCTGTCTTTTTCACTATCTGAGATTTTTATCTTCAACAATAAAAATTGCAACTTTTAAAATAGTCTATCATACAAAACCTGTCTGTACAAAAACTCAAAGAGACGTGAAAGTCTATCAAGAATAACACAGTGACATCCTGTGGGCTCTCACCTGTTTCACAGAGAAATATAATAATGGCCAATATGCCAATGGAGGGCTGGGCTAAGAGTCACAAAACACTTTTGGAGTTTCAGGGGTAAACAGCGTTGCAGCCAAATCCAATACAATTGAAGTAAATGGTGACCACTAAAAAGACAACAGAAAAAAACATTAAATGCCTCCATACTGCTCCTGTCATTCAAGTGTCCGGAAGCCCCGACATTCAAATTCGACTCGACACCGCGTCATTTACACCGTGTTTTTATCCTAAATCTCTCTTATTCTCCTGCCTGGAGCCACATTCGTGTTTGCTCTCGCCCAAGGGGCACGTGACGCCATCAGCAATTCTTAGCAGTACCTGCAGCTATGCAGCGATGCTACCGGAACTAGCGATGCTACCGGAACTAGCGATGCTACCGCGTACCCCGTGTGCACCCTTGGGCAAGAGCTTGTGTGCAGTGTGTGCGCGCTAACGCGGCAGAGGAGGATATCAGAGGACCTTTAGGCTAAACAAGGTGTATATGACACTGTTTCAAGTCAAATTTGAAAGTTGGGGCTTCCGGACACCTGAATGACACCACAGGAGCAGTATGGAGGCATTTTATGTTTTTTTCTGTTGTTTTTTTAAGTTTGAAGATATGGTCACCACTTACTTCAATTGGATTGGATTTGGCTGCAACACTGTTTACCCCTGAAACTCCAAAAGTGTTTCGTGGACACAAACACTTCACCGACCCCTCCATCGGCATTGTGGTGAGTGGATAATGTGTGAATTTTCATTTTCATTATCCCTTTAAGTTGCTATATCACAGGGTAACCCCTATTACAATTACACACTTTAAGACCATAAAGATGCTAAAGTATACTGAATGTGTCCTTCCTGCTTCTGTCTCTGTCTATAAGGAACGTGCATGTGTTATTCAGTGTATGAAACTGTGGTCCAATGAGCTCTCAGTGGGTGTGTTTCACAGGGAGGATGGCCCTACAAGGCCTGACGGAAACAAGCGCTCCTCTGGGACTCGAGAGGAGGTAACTGGTCAAACACGAGCCAAATAAGGCCTGCTGCATGGGGACACACTCAACCAGCTTGTGCTTCACCACACACACACACACACACACTCACACACTTTATTTGTGTAAGAATGGATGTATTCTCTTCCTGTCAGTCCAGACGAGTCCACGCGAGGGCTCCACTAGACTTTATGGTTTTGCAGATAGGACAGGTGGATTATTCAACAGCCATCTGCCGAAACAACACCGAAACATGGAAATGAGGGAGCTGGCAGATTAGCTGTTGCACGGCTTGAATCATTTGACGGCAGTTTCACTCCCAAGGCCAAAGTCCTAAAAACAAGCTCCCTCCCCACCTGCTTGGGACAAAGCAGCCGAGTGGAACGCCACAAGCTCTCAAACTCACTTCAACTCTCTCTGTCTCTCCAAACACACACAAAGACGAGCCCCTCTCTGCTGGAAAGATTTTGCTCGGGCTCCTCTCCACACTTACTCAACATCTTGCTTCTTTGCATTGTGCACGAGATTGAACCTGAATTTCTAAAATGACAGGTTATACATAAAGATCCACAGACCCTGTTTTTCTCCTTCACTTGTGCCCCCTGACCGTTCCCCTAACAAGCCTGCATTGTACTGTTGCCAAGCAAAATTAATTTGTAGGGCAAACGGGCCTCATGCCATCTGCCCCTAACTGTAATTGCACAGTGAGAGTTCTCAGCTTGGGCCCTTTTAGACCTTTCGCTTTATTCTCTGGTGTCTTGTAGTACATTTTTTTCTTCCTCTTTAAATTGGAAGAAACCAAACTGCCACTATCGGGTGTGGTTTTTAACAACTACTCTTCTCTTGTTGCCTCACATTAACCCTTGTCTTTCAGTGAAGAAAGCTACTAAATGACTTATCAGTCCATCTAGATAAAACAGAGGGAGACAGAGTTGAGCCTGAGTCAGGCCTGCAGACAGTCAACAGACAGGACCGGGACTCATCAGTAGGATTTACATAACCCATTGCAAATGTATGCAAATATAGACAGTGGTTGTGTCTGAAATTACTCACTCACTCACTAACTAACCCTTACTCAGAGTTTTTAGCCAGGCTACGCCAGTCGATCAACCACTTGTTGACTGAAAGATCTCAATAACTATTGAATATACTTTAATGCAGTTTTGTACAGACATTCAAGATCCCCAGATGATAAATCCTGATGACTCTGGTGATCCAGTGACTTTTCCTCTCGGACCACCAGCTGCTCAGTTTTTACACATCAGGGAGACTGTCTTCTTGTGCATGCCTTCTAAGTCATATGCACTGTTCCTGCACTGTTCCTGCTCTAAACCCCACCTCCCCCATGTTAGTGGTTGGAACATGGACCAAAAGTCAAAAGTACAAATCAAACACATTTTTAGGCAGTTCATATCACAGTGATGTATGTTCAAATGCTATTTTTTGTTCTGGTAAGTATGGTTTCACTTAGTTGATGATATAAAAATGGTGTGAAATGTCATGCTCCATGCCCTCATTACCCCTGCGCAAGGCTCAATATACGCAAGATGAAAAGGTTCATTCTGGGATGTTTTGGCTACATTTCTGGATAGGGGGCCATCTCCCTTCAAACGTCCAATCAGAATCCCTTCATGAGACATTCTACTAGTGTCTGAACTAAGCATCTAACTATAGGACTGCTTCCATGCTGTTCTACTGCCTGCTAGGGTCTTAACACCAAGGTCTATTCTTTGTGTTCATGATATATTTAATTTGATTCTAATTTACAAATGTGTAAATGTGTTTCCCTATAAGTTTCTGCTGACTGAAATATCTCAACATCTACTGGATAGAATGACACAGAATTCTGCACAAACATTCATTGTTCCCAGACGATGTACCCGAGTGTCTTTAATGAACCCATGACTTTCCTGCACTGGAAAAATAAAATTGTTAAACAACTTTCAAACATTACTTCAATTGGTAACAAACTAAGGGAATTCAGTTTTTTTTAAAGTTTGTAATTGTGTCAATATAACTTGGAAACTTTGTGGTTGAACAAATTCAGGTTATTTGTGTGTTACCAATTTTTTATGTTGCTCCAATAACTTAATTTTTTTCATGTAGCACCACTAAGAGTGTGACCATGGTTTGCTGCAGATATTAGTGTAACTTCGGTGATTCTCATACTCCTCCTCTAATGGCATCATCACATCAAATTTAACTTCACCCAATACCTTGCGTGAATTGAAATTTTATATGACAAAAACATGCAAAACTAGTGACATTCCCATCAGCCTCTGCTGTACTTTGAGTTGAGTGCAAATTAGCAAAGTGCTAAAAATTGTCAACATAGTAAACATTATACCTGCTAAAACATTGTGTTAGCATGTTAACATTAGGAATGTGGAAATGTTGCCAGGTACATTATCACTTGTACTAATCTGATTTCAAAGTTTTCTTCCTAATTTTATTTCACACGACACCAGAGAACACTGTTAACACTGTTAACACAAGAAGAAAGAACTGCTGCATCTCAACATGATTTAGATCAGTCAGTAATGGAACGATCACATGTGCATTTTTACTCCTGCAACACTATGCGCTGCAGAGTTTAAGTCATTCAATGAATCCTTTCTATACACATTCTGTTTTAAACAGCACAGCACACAAGAACAGATACAAGAGATGAGAAGTCGGTTTAATTGAACTCACCTATTGTTGCACTGATCATTATTTTTGACAATCTACAACCATGTGGTGTTTGGTTTATGTTCCACATGATCATCATCATCATGTGACAGTGTGGCAGCAGGGCACTGAGATTACATTCAGACCTGATCAATCCCAGAATAGGGTCAGAACTCTGACATCATCAGGCAGACATTGATTAGAAGCACTGTATCCACAGCACAGGCTCTGATCAATACAGTGGAAACTGATTGTGGTTGGGAGTGATTCACTCACATGCAAAGGAATTCATTTTTTTAATGTTTTAGATACTGTAAGATTAAATGACCTCTCTAATCCCTCAGGTGTCCAACATTAGAATTTGGAAAAAGCTCTCTCTGGACCAGAGGAATCACTCGCAGCTCTTTGTGACTGTGAGAGACAAAAGTTTTTGTCTTGTACTGGAACTTAAGCAGCAACAGTAGCCTCTACCCAATCCTGTGGTCAGTCAGCATTACAACATCATTAGAACAGTGTCTTACACTGCTGCTCTGGCTGGGTTCCCTCACTGCAGCCCGAAGTTGAAACAACAGCAAAAGGCCCAAAACCTGACCTCTTGTACAAACCAACTGACTCACAGCCAACTTGAGACCATAAATGTCAAACAGACAGTGAAGACCGCCCAGTGAATCTGAGATTTACTGAGGAGAAGAAAGCCTGAGACTTGAAAGCACACACAGATAAAACATTGGAACATAATCTCACACAGAGTGTAATCAAGCTGTTGCTGAGTCTTGGTGCATTTACTGTGGCAATGAGGAAACTGTACAATATGGCTGCAGGCAGTAAATGTGCTGTTTTCACACAAAGAGTCTCAGCAAGTCTAGTTGGCCTAATGGTCTAGTCAAGATAAACGGCTGTGTGTGTGTGTGTGTGTGTGTGGTCTAGGTATTACCCATATAGTCGCATTGTGGGGACTTGTCTCCCTTATGTGGACAAAGAACAAGACCCCATGATGTCATCAATTACATTTTGAGGTGAATACATGTTTAATGTTAAGTGTTAGTCAAGTAATGGTTGAGGAGAAAGTCTCAAGAATGGGATAGACTGTAGAAATAAGATGTCCTTGTGGGATTAATTAAGTATTGTGAATCTCTCGGAGAATGAATGTAAGTCTATGTGATGTACTTTGTATGTGTGTGTGTGTGCGCTTGTATTTATTTCTTTAGGACCTTATTTTGCAGCATAAACATTGGCCTTGTCAGGACCAGTAGATCTTACGATTTGTTTCGGCTGTCCACAATGAATTGAAATCAATGTAAAGGCCTAATTAGGATAGCTATGCAAACCTGTGTGTAAGTATGTGTGTGTGTGTGTGTGTGTGTGTGTGCGCGCGTGCGTGCGTGCGTGCGTGTGTTTGCATGTACAATTTATTTATTTACATGTGTAATTTAAAGCATGTTTGCTATTGAAATTTAGCCTGAATGTAACCAGTAGGAAAACATGGAACTACTCTCTCAAACATGTACATACAAATCTCATAAGAACATTGTTTAAGCTTTATATTAGGATGTGTGTATGTAGTATGACCTAATCTTTACAAGACCATCGGCGGTAAGGTGAGAAGCGTCTCCGGGGAATTGACAACGGGTCAGAGCAACCTTTCTTCAGGTGACTCCAACTCTCTGCTTCTCATTAGTGGCTGGAAATGCGATGATGTCAGCACTCGCTCTGTTTGCAGGGAAAACACCGTCCTCGTTGGATTGGCACGGGTCAGAGGTCAGGGGGGGGGGGGGGGGGGGGGATAAACTGGCAATCAGTCCTTTGCTCAGAAACACTTACTCTCACTGGCTGTGGCAATAATCTTTTGTCTTTATAGCTTATACGGGTTGATTCCACAATATGGAACTAACTTTATATACAGTCTATGGGAATAATGTGAGACTGTAGTTTAGTGTTTTACTAAATAGCTTTATGTTATAAGGCTGCTATATTCTTCTTCATATTACAGCTTGAAAGATAACATTTATTCCAGGGCTGATATTAGCTTACATGCAGCAAGTATGGACTAAAGAGGAAGAAGAGCCAGCACAAGCAACCTAATCTATTCACCATACCTGCACATTGAGGAACAATCATGTTGACATGCAGCAGCTTGCCTATGTTCTTCATTATCTGTTATTACCATACTGTACTTCTCTGTAACTCATCTTTATGGATTATTACACATCTTTTGTGAATCAGCCGTGGTTGTATTGTATTACAAATTGACAGGTTATTTCTTAAACCTTGGCCATAACATTTTGCTGTTCTATGAATCATATTCTGCAAAAAATGTATGAGCATAAAAGCTATTAAAGTGCTTGTCCACAAAATAGTGGAAAGTCTTGGGAAATGGATCAGTCTGAATAATCCTGACGGTTGCACCATGTGATCTGCTGAATCTGACACATTCCTCTGGATCCCTTTACACTGTCTCCTTCGCTTCACTGCAGTCATTACCCAAGTCAAGCTTGAGCTTGAATTGTTGGTTTTGAAATACTCCTTCTTGTCTCCCTGTTTTTGGCTCTTGCTCCACTCACATGCCTAACTAGACTGGAGCGATTCATGTCGCAGTGGACACTGGTGGATGGTGGAATGCAAATCACATTGTTGTGTGCGGTCACTGATGAAATCTAACTACAAGCCTGGGGGAGGTCAGAGTTTCCACCATCCCACACTTCCCAAACACATTCTCGAGACATTTTTAAATAAGTACTGTGTAAGTCAGACATAGAGTTAGTCCTCTAAACTCTATAATGTGACAGCACATCTCAGTATTAAATTAGAGGGGCACTCAGAGAGAGCAAGCCTCCACCAAGGACCAACAGTCAACTCATGAAACCACATTTAAAATTACTAGATCGGGATTTCTATTTGGATCTGCACCAAAATGCACACACTCATAAATTTTTAGTTCCCGAAACATGTCTGATTGTTTTCATCAAGATCCATATTCACTGAAAAAATCAAGGTAAACATCCAATGTCCCTTTGTTACAGAATGTGAAAAAATCATTCCTGGATCTGAACCATGAACAAGATCCACAACAACATTTAAAGGATTCCGTCCTGAACAATTACACATCCTTCCACCAAGTTTTGTGGTAATCCATCTAGTACTTCTGCGTAATCCAGACCGACAAATAAACACAGACGAAAACATGGAGGTAATGAAACCAAAGAGGTTAGTCAACACACTGTAGCGGATCACGACGAAACAGACATGATGCATTAACTGTGCAATGGCTCACTTGAATCAGTACACCAGTGCTGATGCAGACTGTAGATGATAATGTGAGTATAAGTCTGTCCGTGCAAAGAGCAAATATCGTCGTCCACCAACGGCAGAATCTACTAAAGACAGATCGAGGAGGGACAGTGCATTTTCCAAGACGGGCTCCAGCACGGTGATGGCATCACTGGCTCTAAATTCGGACTTTACAGCAGGCTCCATGTCCTGTAAGGCTGCTGCTGCTGCTGAGTCCTTATAAATGTCATTTACTGTAAGGGCAATTAAATAACTCAGTGCTGTCCAACTGAAAACAAGCTCTGGGTTTGATAATTTCCTCTGTGCGTCAGCTATGAAAATGAGCTGCTCGAGGAGTGTAAATCATCCTAAATGTGATCTGAGCTGCAGGATGTGACAAGGGACTTTAATCTAAGTGACTTCTTTGTAGGGAGATAGTGTGGATTTTGATATAAGTCTGTTATTTCTTGGCTAATTCCATCACAGCCCTTTCAAAAGTGCAATATTTAACGTTTTAATAACAACCTTAAATATATGAGAGACAATGCTTGGATGCTAGAAACACTCTCAGTTTATGTCCAGAATCTTGCAATAGCCATGAGTTGCATAGGTTTAACTGCAAAAGGCAACACACTAAAGACAGATTTCAACTTCTACTGTTGCCCAGCGTAAGTCTACGCTGACCCAGACCTCCAACGAGTCCTAAACAGTGCCTAAGCATTTCTAGGCTGCCGCTGCATATCTGAAAAAGGGGCCCTGGAGAATTGCATCACCATCATTCCTCCCCACTCTGGGAGAAACTGGCAATAAAAATGAAGCTGAAGCTGCAGGCTGCAGAACAATGAAAGCAAACCATCAAGACTCTAGAGCACAACTCCTTCGTCAAAGACACAAGCGGTCTGCGCAGGCATCAGGTGACAGGGTGTGGAGAACTTTCAGTACATGTATTGATTTGTAACCGCATGCCCTTTCCTGTTTTCAGTCTGGTTCCAGTTGCAGAAACGCATATCTGTCACTTCAGGAAGCAGAGGGAGAAATGTGTCCTCTACTCGGTTTGTCACCTCAGACTTCCCCCCTGCCCGTGTGACAAAGTTTGAAAGGGACAGAGACTTTTACAGACTCCATTTGTGTACAGAGTGCTGAGAAGGGCAGAGCTGCATGCTTTCTGATGAGTCAGACCACTCCAGACTGAGTCGCTGACAGTCGGGTGGACATCACTTATTGAGTCCAGTCAAACTTCAGCCTCCTTTCAGCTGGATGCTGCAGACAAAACCACGCACATGCATATACAAACGATGCTTTTCTTGTGTCTCTTACCGAGGTGGATCCGGAGGACGTTGCTATGTACACTTTGATCACCATGATAAATCCCCGATGCTGACTCGAGTCCGGTTGGTCGGTTGGTTGTCCTCGCCCCTTTGCAGACACTTTGCAGTTCTCGGATCGCTCGGTGATGAGACAGAAACGCAACAATGACAACAGGAGCGAAACTTCACCGCGCTCGGATGCCGTGTGTCAGCTGGAAAGGCAGCGCAGACTATGTGCGTAAACGCTCCGCTTCTCGACCCTGGATGGAGCTAGGCATTCCTCCTCCGCCTCCCCGCCCCTTTTAGTCTCTCCCTCTCTCTCTCTCTCGCTCTCTCTCTCTCTCTCTCTCTCTCTCTCTGAATGTGTGTGTGTGGAGAAAGAGCACACACTTGGAGACACGTACACGCACGCTCACAAAGAGCGAGAGAGAGAGAGAGGAAGAGAGGGGCAGTGGGCCTATCATGGTGGCACCACAGTGAGAGTCTGAATTTTTAGCATCGAACCCATTGTCTTCGCGCCAGACACCCACCCATTGTTCCTTTACGCATGGAACGAACGCACGGTTGCAGGTGTTTTTAGTAAACACAGGCGTGGTTGCACCATACGTGTGAACGTGTATGCATGCATAAATCTGCCATGATTGTGATCACTGCTGAGCGCTTTGTGTAACAGCACAGCCTGTGGAAGCGCCGTCTTGTGCAGCCTCGTCCATTATTAGACGGGCTCTGTGGGCCCCCTGCAGGCGTCTGGAGCAGACGGCGCACGGCTCGTTCCCCCAGAAATGAATTTCGGAAAGCCGACTGACAAACAAAAAAAAAATGTGTCGGGAGAGGAGTGGGCGCCATATTGGACTCAAAGTGTATTTGTGGAGAGGTGTCTCCTCGCAGGGCTGCTGCAGATGTGCGCCCCCGGCCTGTTTTATTAGGCGCAGCCAGCGTGGATGTGTGGCTTTAAAGCACCGGGGCGCGCTGCGCTGCCGCCGGTGGCCTGTGTAACGGTGCACACGGCCGTGAGCCGCGGGGCCTAACGGTGCACGGCGGGCACCGCTTGGTGTCGGGGCCAGCGTGTTGCCCTCTCTCGCTCTCGCAGGCTCCCTCCAATCGCTCCCTGCAAGAAGGAGCCATTCGAGCAGACCCCGAGAAACATCACCGGCTCCAAAAAATTCCAAGTGTTCTGCAGCCCCGAATGGCGTCACCCGATTGGCCGAGGCCCTATCAATCATGCCTTTAGCCGCACCCCTCCCCCCATTCAACCACTCGCCTCTCTGTTCCAGTGTGTTTACTACACTGCCGAGCATAAGGGAGACACTCGTCTTCACATGCACTGAACCCACAGAGAACAACAGTTTTAGTTGTCTTTGTAAGAGCAGCTCCCGGAGATCAACATGCCCAAGAGAAAGGTGCGTATCCTCCAAACCATCCAAACACTTTGAGGCGCCTCTCTGCTCCCAGAGCAATGCAAACGACCGGGAAGACATCCCTCTGAGACATTACTTAATTATAACGCAATGTGTGACGGTTTTTCATCGCCGCTAATTTTTGCCTATGTTCCAGATATAATGTGCATTTTTTGTGTGTTAGTGTGAATATTTTCCTGTTCGCACACGGCCTGTATTTGGTGTCGGAGTGTGAGCGCCGCTGTCCTTTGGGGGAGTCAGAAGTCTCTCTCGGTCTCCATGCAGTTAAAGCACAAGCAGCAGCCATGCTTTGCAGCTCTCGTCCACCTTCGTCGCCGACCTACCGAGAACAAACGCCCCGCTTATCGCCGTTCGCGCGCGCCGAACCGGCCGCGGAGTGGCGCCAGAAAATGCCCCGGTGCTTTTACTTTGCGTTTTGACCGCGAAAGCGAACATTCGCCGTCGCGTTTCGGTAAAATTATATATTTCTCTCTTTGTTCGTGGTCCCAAATGGCTGCGATGGCGCCGCAACCGCCGCCCGGTGGCGCCCGCGGCCAGCCTCGGCCAGAGTCCCTCCCCCCTTTCTCGGAGACCCTCCAACGCGCCAGCTTTCAAATTCCGAGCTGCATGCACTGAATGGGAGAAGGAGATGGGGGAATGAGAGGGGAGAGCAGGGCCTGGGCCCCCAGAACATGGCTCCAGGGGCCCGCATGGCTCAGCCCTCACAGCCTGATCCTGAAAGCACACATTGCCACAACACCACCAGGCTGTGACACATTAAATCTAACTCTATTTAGGATAAATTTTTATTTTGACACCAAACTCAAAAGCTTTTTCAGCAGGTCTGTAATTATCCATAATATGCACCTGAAGCATTTAACAGCAGTTTGCTGTTAGTGTAAACACAATTAAACCGATAATAATGTTGTATATGATAGTTTTTCTATTTTAACTGTTTCTGTTTGTGTTTTTCAGTCACAGGGAACAGAAGGAGGGGAAAAGGATGAGGTAAGAGGGCGAAACACTGAGCAGCACACAACACATGAGATAAGAAATCATTTTGAATCAGTTTATTTCTTAAAGGAGGTACTTTGATATCAAAGTCACATGTGTGTTTTCTGAATACAGTCTCAATCAAAATAAAGACCCCCTGATAACAGTCTTCTGTTATGTTTCAGCCCAAGAGGAGATCGGCTCGGTTATCAGCGGTAAGAAGAAACACAGTGTCGCTACACTAATTTACATCAACAGATACAGTTCATTAACATGGAAAACCTATTCTAATTCTTCAAAGGGCTCACGCACACACAAAACTGATTAAATCAAGTAAATGCTGCTTTTAGAGACACAAAAACAAAGAATTATTCTTCTCACAAGTGCTTCAGTTTGATTCCCTTGACAGAAAACTACTAAACACATAATTTTTTACAACATCAAGCTCAAGAATTAGTAAAACACATTTATGTACTGCATTGCATAGTTAATAAGTTGGCAGAAATCTTAAGATGAACAGATGGTTAAGTTTTTAAAATATATAAATGTCAGCAAAAGTAAAAAAGTGCAGGATCTGTTTCTAAACACAACTGCACATGTATCTACTTGTGTTATTAACTAAATACCAATAGAGGCTCTCAGAATTCCAGCATTTCATGTCTTAATGTTGTTTTAATTCCTCAAACAATTGAGACATTCAATAAACTTTGTATCAAATCTCAGTGAAGGTCTTTATTAAAAGAGACGATTTTAGACGTTTGTTTCTTTGTCGTCCTTTAAAAAAGTGTCTTATTTGAGCCGGATGTTCTCAGAATAACAAGAAAAGCTGTAAATTGGCAAATCATCGAGGTCTTACCGGCATATTTTCTCTTTTCTCTCAGCAAAGACCGGTCGCAGCCAAGCAGGAGCCAAAGGTCAAGAAGGCAGCGAAGGTAAGGAGGCGCTAGGCCCGAAAACGATGTGTGACACAGGTAGACGTGCAAATTCAACCCACTAACACTTCTGATTATTTGCCACTGCAGAAAGAAAAGGCCGTGAACGACAAGAGGGAGGAAAAGAAGACCAAGAAGGCAAAGGAGAACGCCGAGGCAGAGGCGAATGAGGAAAACCACTCCGAGAATGGAGAGGCCAAGACCAACGAGGTGAGCGGACGACAGAGTTCTCCGCCGCAGGAGAAGTCCGGTATTGCCGACTTTAGAAAAGTTTTGACCCCTGTCGTCTCCGTCCCACAGGTGGAGGCAGCCCCTGAGGAGGCCAAGGAGGAGGCCAAGTCCGAGTAGCACCACTGCCCAAGCTTCCTCTTCCTCCTCTACACCAACCCCCTACCCCCACCCCACTCCCCCCAGATCCCCCCCAGCCAACCTGCCAGCCCCCCCACCCCCTCCGCCCACAAGTCTCTCACACGGCTTTCCCTCCAAGGCGTATTGTTAACAGGGAATATTTTTATCAATGATTTTATAAGTATCCGTACAGATTTTTAGCACAAAAAGCAAAGCTGATTATGGAGCGCCTTGCAGATTTGCAGTGGTCATATCAAGTGTCTGCAAGCAAGATGAACACACTAAAATCTTTTTTAATGGCATTTCATGATTGTCGAAGGCTTGTTGGTGTAGAAAGTGTGTCCCTGCTGGATTGGCTACGTCGTGAGTTGTGTATTCCTGTGTTTTTCCGCCGCTCGCCCTGCCCCCTGATCTCCCACTTCCTCCTTCTCCTCCTCCCCTATTCTCCCCTCCACAGGTTAGACCTTCCTCCCCCCCCGACAGTTCAGCTTTTAGTCCATGTTTTATCGACAGTTTTAGCCATGTTAATGTGGGGTGATTTCTTTTTTAGACCTCCTAAATGTGCAGTGAGTTTCCCTTTTTGCTTCCGCCTCATGGTCTTGTTTTTCTGTTTTGTTTTTTTTTCTTTCATTTAAATCGTGCTTTAAAAGAAAAAAAATTTAAGCGATGTTGAAGAGTGTTGTCCATAAGAAAGAGGAAGACGAACATGCGAAAACATTCCGGGAACAGCGATTGCCTCCGACTCCGTCTCCTAAGACGACCCTGGCGTGACAAAACAGCTCCTGCTCCATCCAACGCTGTCATGTCAGCTTTTCTAAACACTCTGGTTTTTTTAAAACGATCAAAGTTTGGAAACCTTCTCTGACAAATGCAGGTGTCTGGTCCCTCTCTTATGTTCTGAAATTCTCTTAATAAAAAGAAGTCCTGGGAATTTTCCTCGAATTGAGTGTCTCCTGTTTGTTTCTTAAAAGCACCTTTTTATTATGATAGTTGTAGTTTCTATATTAACAACTGTCAAAATTATAAACTTTGTCAACATGTATCTACGCCAGTCCACTTCAGGGATAGCTCACAGTGCAGCTTAAAAGCTCCAGCGGCTGGTTTCATTAATAAACACAATAATGTTTATCTTGAAATGAAATTCTAAAGCTACATAGTAGCATAATAACAAGGCCTCCAACAGGTTGTTTAGCAATCTTCATTATTAACAACATGTGAGAGGTTTTCACTGTACGAGGACATGTTTAATTAGACCTTTAATGCACACCATTGCATTCACTTTAGTAGAAGTGGGACTTGTACAACAGGATGGTGCCAAGACCTCCGACAAGACAAACCACATCTCTGAAGTAATTTCACAGCAGACACATCCCTTGTTTAAGGATGCTGCCGAAGGAAACACGTTAGGTTCTAACAAGGGGCAATTCATAGACAGTGGAAGTTTGAAACTCAAACCAGCTGAGGATTTGGACCTAGATCTTCCAAGAAATGTGATTTACTCCACATATGTGTTGCTTCAGCTACATAGTGAGGTCACGGAAGCAAAAGGTCACAAGCTGGGACGCAAATCCAAGATTCCCCGACAGTAGGAGACATTTGCTCTTTCATTCATCATCTTTAAGGATTCATCCTTGTCAATCACTTACATTTTCAAGTTGAGGACATGATACCAAATAACCAAATGAAGGCCTCTAGTGAAGCCTTTATATTTCATGGCCCTGTCTTGTCCTCCAGCAGCATGAGACTGCTGGAGGTTACAGCACACGCCATGAGTGTCTATCCACCCAGCATCTTCCCTCCCCTTCAGGCTTTTGCACATTCATATTTAACTCTACATGAACTCAAGCGTGAGCGCCGTGACCTAAATCAAACACAACCCTCAGACAAAAGTATCACCGCTGCATGTAAGCCACGTCGTTTAAAGACGGTTGCATATTTAGTATATTGCACACAAAAGCTGCATGCATGAGTTCACGGTGGAAGCCACAGACATGATAGATGCATGTCGTTGATTAAGCAAATGCAGGACTTGCACAGAGCTTTGTGTGAGCCCTTGCCTCCAGCACTTGTGTGTTCGCCGGACTCCTTCAAGCCCCAACCTGAATTCCCTGTGCATTAAATAAGCAGAGAGATATTTTTATGTGATCATAATGAGTACGATTGGTGACCCCCTCTGCATAATAATCATCTCTAAGCATTTGATTTGCAGCATCTGGCTGCAGCAGGCTATCTGCAGTGCCAGTTTAACTGTAAATCACTTCCTGCATTTCTCCACAGAAGGCAAAGCTATGCTCATTGTTTAAGTCTTTTTCTCCCGCTATTCTGAGCAGCAGCTGCAGCTCCTCTGACCTGCATTGTCATGGCCGAGCACCGGGCTCCATTTTGTCGATATTATTTTTGTTGTGTGCAGAGCGTTATTGCACAGCGCCGTCGCTAGATGGCAGCATTTGCTTATCTTTTGGTTCCCCCTGCAAACACCGCGGAGCTCCCATGCTCATGGCACCCACTTTGATTATCGTTACAATTTATCAGCTGATTGATTAAAAGTGTTATTATTTTTGCCTGAGGCATATTATCATTATAGGCTCCATTGTGAAAAACACGTCAAACACTCAGAAATGGATCCCCCAAGGCTTTCATCCTCCTTCATACTCTCTTTTAATCCCCTTTTCAGCATCATCTGTTTGATTTGTTTGCTTTTTCTCTTCTTGTTTCCAAGCAGCAGTTCAATTAAGAGCCAGTTCTGAGGCTCTGAATGGAGCCTCCCGTGAGTGAGGATCTATTGATAAAGTGCAGTGATGTGAAGGGAAACTGAAGAGTATTGATTGCGCAGAATGTTTCAGATCTCAGACACACGGTGGCCTCTCTTTTCTGCGCCACCTTCTTTCATCTTGTGATTCTCCTCAGCTCTGAAACCTTCACTGATCCGTCCATTTATCCCATCTCGTCCAAAACACAGCAGCTAGACTCCTCACCAAATCGGCTTAAAGAGATGGCATACGGATGTAGGCCACTTCAGGCAATGAGGGAGCACATCTGACCTTCTTGTGGATGTGAGCCTAAAGTTGTAAACTTACAAATGTGGCCCAAATATCCCAAAACAAACGTGGGCCACTTTTGGCAAACATGAGATGCTCTAGGCAAGGTGAAATCTGGATGTAAACCTTGAGCGGCCCATGTGGTGAATGGTGAATATGGCCCAAATATCGTTATACATATTGGGGCCACCTTTTGCTCCTTTGCTTGACATGCAGTATTGTTATGGCTTACTTGTGGCCCACATCTGGCAAACAGGAGCGGAGCGCCCAAGTGCCATCATTCTACGCAGGCCGGTGGGCCGGATGTGGGATGTGGCCTCTGGGCCAAAACAATTTTGCTATGTGGAGCAGCATGTTACTCCGATTTTACCCTCTCTTCATTGGCTTCCAGAAAATTTTATAATTGATTTTAAGATTTTATTACTGACTTTTAAAACCCGTTCTAAACTTGCACAGAAGTACATTTAGGATCTTTTGACACCACATGTACCCAGTCGTCACCTGAGGTCCTCAGTTAAGCCCTACTCACCTTTCCACAGTCGCAGACTCGCTCTTTGGACCAATATCCCTGAGAAGATCCATCTGGCAAAGTCCTTACTTACCAAATTTAAATCTCTCTGAAAGACTAATTTTTATAGGTGTGATTTCTCCTAGTTCTGATCTTACCAACTCCTTAAGTTCTGATTCCTTAACCTTTCTTTACATCTCACCACAGTGAATTATACTACACATAAATAATGAGTAAAGTGTTGGAGAACAGAAGAGCAAAGTTTAAGAAAACAGGGATTATATTAATTAATTTGTTACATATCCCATACAAGGGTCTTCATCTCAGCTGGTCCAGGATTATTTACACTGATTGCTGCTGTTCCCTGAGTTTTTAAATGTCACATGCATAGGTCTTAAATGCAAGTGGAAGAAGAGAACCAAAAAAGAGTTTAAAACTGTGGGAAGCTCTCAGGGTCTGTGCTCAGAAGCAGAAACCATGCGACTCAAAAGCCCTATAATCATTTTATTATGTTTTATCTTCTTTTTACTCTTTTCTCATGTGTAACATTTCTTGTCTCTCCATCTATGATCTAATGCTGTGTGATCTTCAAATTGCTTTTAAACAGTTTGCTATTGATTGCCTGCCAATTCTAATTTTTAACTTGTAAAGCATCTTGTTGCTGTGTTTTGAAATATGCCATATAAAGTTTATTATTATTACTAGTGTTGTTATTATTGTTATTATTATCTCCTGACTGCATTCATACTAAGATGCAGACGTATAGTTGAAACGTCTAAGAGCTAATCATTCTATAGTATTAATATGTGTGTGTGTGTGTGTATGCTCTCTCTCTCTCCCTGCTCTGCCTGTACTGAATGTTTGTCTGCGAGCTTAACTGTCTGTCCGACCATCTGCCGGTCTTCCTGCACCATCCTCTCCTGTCTCCTTTCACTGTCTAGCTGCAGTAATCCCAAGGGAGTTGTGACCCAGCCGTGCACAAGTGTTCACCCTCGTCTCTCTGATAGGTTATGATATGTTGACTAAAATAGCCCATTTTCCCTGTTTAAACATGCACATATCCCATTCTGTCATCCCACGCATTACCAGGCCCCTGTCTCCTCCCCCACATCACCCATTCACGTCCACTGTCCACATCATTCTGGTCAAGGTCTCACACACAGGAGGGGGGCGAGTGAGAATGTGTGTATGTGTGTGTGAGGGGGTTTGTTGTGCGTAAATGCACCCACCCACACCTTCGCATGTGTGTGTAGTACGAAGAGAGGGAGAGAATTGTCTGTGTAAAGGAAGAAGATGACCTTTCACGAGGGAGTGATTTAAATGATGTCCTGTCGTCACCAGGGATACTGGCGTGTGAATGTGGATGAGCATTTGTTGTGTTTACACATGCTCACACACACACAAACACGCACTCAAGTTGCCAACAGGTACACAGTCACAGTTTAGTGTGAAAAGGCATGAGTCAAATGTCATCCCTCCAGACTGGACCTCAGTGATGCCTGAGATGAACAGATGTTTGGTGGCAAGGTTCTCCGGCGTGCTGCTCCGAAAGGATGTTGCTGTCTGGCTGTCTTAAATTGTTTGCGTTCAGCTGTCTTGTTTATCTGCCAGGCCCACTGCACTCACTCTTTGGGGCTGGGATGTACAAGATGCGAGTGAATGGGAAGCGGCAGGGTGAGGAGAGGGAGAGGAAGAGAGAGTACCGAGGGGGGGGGGGGGGGGGTGTAGAGCTGGATGCAGATGGGGATCTATTCTCTCCACACACGCAGACAACATGGAAATGAGTGGGCGTCTGTGACGTCAATCAGTGTAGACACACACACACACATGCACACACACACAAGCACACACACACAGACAGACACACACACACACACACACACAAACACACACACACACACACACACACACACACACACACACACACACACACACACACACACAGAGAGAGAGAGAAAGACACTCCCCTCCTCTCCTCTCTCCCAGTCCCATGCTAATACACGCTTCAGTGCAAACAGCAGCAGTGCTACGGATCACAGGCATAAACAGCAGCACACACAAACAGCAGCCGCACTCCCCCCCCCACACACACCACCACCACCACCAATACAAACATGAACATACGCACACTCAAACACACAAATCAGACTTTCATCCCTGACCTCGCTGATGATGTCAGTCCATCATTTCTGTCTGTCATACAGAAAAAAAAAGAAAGAGCCACTCAGATCCTTTAGTGAAGTAAAAATAGCACTTTAAAAATAAAACAAATGATATGTTACAGTCCCTGCACTGGAAAACATACAGTGCACTCAGAGACCCCCTAACATTCACATTTTATTGTGCTGTACATGTAATTCTAAACAGATAAAATGCCATTTTTGTCAATTAATCTGCTCCCAGTAATCGTCAATAATCCACAGAGACAAGATGACAAGAAAAACTGAAATCTTTCGATTTAAAATTATTTAAAAAAAAGCCTCTTTGGCTGCATTAACACTTTTAAATCTCCTTGGTCAAAGTCTCCAGAGGCTTTGAACACCTGGATTTAGGCAGTTTATCCCTTTCTTCCTGGTAGATCCTCTCAAACTCTGTCCGGTTGGCTGTGAATCGTCTGTAAACGGACATCTATCCACAGACATAATTCCAGTCTCTGGCTGGACCATTCTGAGACAGTCAGAGACTTGTCCAACAGACACTCCAGTATCTTTGTGGCTGTATACTTGAGGATATAGTGACGCTGAAAGGTGAACCGTCATCCTAATCTCAAGGTGAATGCAGTTCGGAGGAGGATTTCTGCAAGGACCTCACTGTATTTGCCTTCATTCATCCTTCCCTCACCTCTGTCCAGTCTCCCTGTCCCTGCTTCTCAGAAAACTCCTCATACCATGATGCAGCCAACACCATGGTGCACTGTAGGGATGGTCTTACCCAGGTGATGAGCATAAGAGAACATTAAGTTCTCGGTCACGTCTCGGACCAAGTTTGGCCGGACAGCTTAGTCTGGTGGTTTCAACTTCTTCCATTTTGAGAGATATTGAAGCCACCGGAAACATTCCAAGTGTTAGAAATGGTTTTTAAACCTTTAACCTGATCTATACCTCATCACCATTTTTGCAGAAAGTTCCCTGGACTTTCATGGTTTGGTTTGTCTCATTTTGGGTTGAAGATTGGGGGGGTTTAGGTCAAATAACATGGTCAAATACTGGATAATTTCTGAATAATCGCTTGATATACTTTAGAAATAAATCACACTTTGTATGTCATAATTGCAGATAATACCTAGCTTGCTATACTAAGCTATAGCCAAAGAAGCAACAATAAAAGTGGGGTGAAATAAGTTATTCTTTGCTGGTGAGGCGAACTAAATTGAATCGAGAAAACCAACATTTATCGTCTTTACTAATATTTTTCATGTGGTGTGACGGTTTGATCATTTTGGGGGGTGGGGGAGTTGATTATTTGGGAGGGTTCTAATCCCAATTACCAGGTAAATTACGCCCCCTAGGTACTTCCACAGGTGTGTGTCTTTCTAAACTTTGTCCTATCTCTTCATTTTGCCATAGGTGCTAAGTGAATCCTCTGTCACAGAATTGTAAGGCCACATGATGCAGAAAATACATAATAGGAACACTGTGTGCTTTGTGATGTTAAATAATTGGTAAATGTCTACAACAGCCAGCTGCATGTACAGCTGTACTGCCTCGCTCACTAAATTGTACCCCTCACTCTGCTGTAAATCTGCCTTTCCGTCCGCCTGATTGATCGCCTCTTATGTAAGCTTGTGTCTGTGTCACATGGCCACCATTATGATCCATTATGCTGCATATTTAGTTTGCATAATTAACAAAGTAAGGTCTCTGCGACCCACAGGTTGCTGAATGGATTCGATACCAAAGAGACAGATAGTACAGACACCATTCAGGAGACATAATCATCTCAAACTACACTCGGTGCACTATGTGGATTGATGCAAGAGGAGTTAAAGCAATTACGGTACAATTTGAGCCTGGAAATAGCACGGATGGGTGGAAGCTGTACGAGGAATAACAAAGCCGTATGAATGACAGGTTCACTTCCTCAAGGTTGTCTGATTCAGGCTCCATGCATTGCGAGCATTTGGCATGTTCGCCTTTAAGAAATCATTCATCCATGTCACAGAGTCGTGACGACACAGACTTCTATCTTGAGAAATGAAAAACTATTTTTGAAACACTCCTCCCTGCCTCCCCAATTTTGCTTTTAAGGATGAATTAGCTGATAAAGTGAGAGTGTATTAATTTAAATGAGGCGGAGGTGTGTGTGTTTGTTGAGGAAGGGTTGGAGGCATTTGTGAATGTGTGTGTGTGTGTGTGTGTGTGTGTGTGTGTGTGTGTGTGTGTGTGTGTGTGTGTGTGTGTGTGTGTGTGTGTGTGTGTGTGTGTGTCTGTGTGTGTGTGTGTGTGTTGTAAGCTGCATCACAGAACCAAAGATGCAGCAGCCAATTTCTTTGGCAATTGCTCCATTTCTTTGAGTGAAATGGTTTTCTTGGCTGTTTTTCATCAAGGTTTTTATCCTCTTGTACCCTCGGTTGGGAGAGGACTGAGTCATAGCAGTCAAGGAAGCAGTTGGGTGGGAGGAACACAGTAGGTAGGGAGGGAGGGAAGGAGGGAGGGAGAGAGGAGAAAAGGTAGAGGACGTGGGTGGTATGGGTTAAGGGGAGGGGAGGGGTGAGGGATTTTGTAGTGAATGAAAAAATTATGAATGGTGAATACTACACATCCATTTCATTACCCGGGGTTCATCAGTCACAGAAGCAGAAATTCTGTCGGAGAAGGAGCATAAAATCCTCACTAATGATTTTCTACATTAACTGTGCGACAGCAGGTGTTTTGTAATCCCAGTTTTATTTAATGGTTAATGGTATCCATATATAACACTCTCACATGACACTTTAAAAGGGGGCTGGAAATCGACAGAAAGTTACAGAGGAATTAAGTTGCACGACATGATGAAGGGTTTCAAATAAACTGTCTGGCAGCCATAATGATCTTGATTCACACTGGAGCAACATGTTTATCTCTTAAGCTCCAATACAAACACCAACTTGATGCTTTTGTCTCCATTTATACTCCAGAGGCTGCATGTGCCCACAGGCTATTCCTATTTTAACACCTGCAGACATGTAGAAATAAAAGGTTGGATTGTTTAAACCTTTAAAACCTGTGTGAAGATGATTCAAACGGGGCTGAGGACACAAGTCAGATCGAATGTGTGAGAGATGGAGAGACAGATGTGTGGGTGATGTCCTCTTTTGGTCTAAGTGAGTTTGTTTGTCGAGGGTGGACGGGTGGGCAAGCCATTAGGAAAATTAATGCGTATGCAGCTGTGTGTATGTGCACACTTGTAAGTGTGTGTGCGTGTGTATGTGTGCGTAGGTGTGTGTGTGAGTGTGTGTGTGTGTGTGGTGTGTGTGTGTGTGCCCCTGCTCTGACATCACTGCTGCCGTCACTGCAGCCACCTCACAGTGACTCCCTTGTGACTGGGGGCCTGACAACCTCCCACGCTCTCCCCATCAACTCCCCTGCTCCCACTCCTCGCCTCATTTTATCTATAACCCCCCCCCCCCCCAACACACACAAACACACACACACACAATCACAATCACACACGTACACAACACCCCAAACCGGACTCACTCTCTTGTCCTTTGCTTTCCGTCTCAACTATATTTTTGCATCTATCCCTCTCTCTCTCTCTGTCCACTATCTTTCTCGTTTTCATTTCACCCACCTCTTTTTCCTTTTTTTCTCTGCTTTCATCTATCTCTCTCCCCCTCATTTGGTGTGTGGGTCTTCCCTGTCTTCCGTCATGCTCTCTGCGCCCACGGTGCTGCCTGTCTCCGTCTCTATGGAAACCCCAAGTGGACACGAGTGGCTCAGAGGTCTGTGAGACACTGATACAGACTCTATTAGATCACATGCTCTTTCACATGCTTTGCAACCTCGTGCACATAAGTGCGAGCCTATAGAGTGTGTAAATAGATAGTGTGTGGCAATTCCACTACTTGCCATCACACGAGCAACCCCTGTAGAAAGAGATGCCCCCATCTCCCAACGTGGCCATGACCTATCATTGGTGTGAAAAGGGAGGAAAAGAGGGAGGCAGTGAGGGAGTTAGAAGGCAGCCCCATTATTTTATTATACTGTGGGTCTCTTCAATTAGTAGGTGGAGAGGGGGACCACCTGATACCACCTCCCATCTGAAACCCACTCACTAAAAGACGCGCACATATTCTCCGACCCCCTCCTCTCCTGTCTCCCCTCGCCGTCTCACACATCACCAACCATATTCTCCTCACATTTACACATTGTTGAGCCTCCTGTGTTGCGTAGACCGTGCGTCATTCGGGTCCAAACACATCTGAAGGATGGTGATTTGCGATAAGAGGCCTCACACAGACAGAATTTCACAGCTTTGGGGCGCTCTCCGGGGCACCGTCGTGATTTGACGGTCACACTTAAGTGGATCATTGCGGTGGGAAATCATGGGCAGGATACGTAAGCGGTACAGCATATCATTTGGGGGAAAAGAGGTAGGGAGGGGGGGTGAGTGAGACTGGAGCAAAAAGTGAAAAAAAATGTAAATTTTTAAAATAATTCACTTTCTCTCACATCTGAAGGTTTGTTGAGTTTCCACCTTTATTTTATCAAAATGTACATGAACAAACTACAACAAAGGACTACATTAAAGAAGACATCAAAACGGGCAGCAATAACAGGGGTCAACAACTGAACACACACCCGACCCAACCCCGAGCCCACCCCAGTAACACCCCCAGTGCAGTGAGATAAAGACATGCCAATCATGTCTCACATTTAGGCACTTGATTTCCCTACCGAACCATCTTTGGTCATAGGTTGCTGTTGCACGGATCTCAACTTAGATTCAAACAGGTTTGATGTGGATTTGAACTTGTTGATTCTGAACTGAGTTAAATTGAGGATGCTGATTCAGGCTGCGAGGAGTTTAAATGTAATTCCTTCAGGTTTGGACAGACATGCGTCTGCCATGTTTAGAGGTGACCCAAAGATGGTTGTAACCTGACTACCTCCACTTAAGTAAACATTAGCATTAAAAAAAATCGACACTAGATGGTACAATACTTCACGTGATTACAGAAAAGACTCCACGAGGAAAGAAATCAAGCACTTCATCTCAACACAATTTACCTGAAAACAATTCAGTGTATTTGCACACAATATACTGTAATCAATGCGCAGTACAGTCTATTGCAAAGGCATTGTTGTTGGCATTTTTCTGTAGGAACAAACCAGTCTGTTTACCACTGAGTATTATCTTTGCAAAAATAGATAGATTTGTATTATATTAAAAGCCTTTGCTTTGACTTCAGGATGTGAATTATATATTCAGCTACTCATGCATTGTCTAACTTTGTGTGCATACAGTATACTGTATGTACGTATGTATGCATGTATGCATGTATATTTGTGTGTTTTTGTTATGCATGCATGTGTGCATTTTGATAAAAGTACTGTACACACCGGCAGACTTGTCCCTCAGTATCTTTTCAGAATACACCCCTGTCAGTAAAAGAATAATGACGGTACATTAAACTGGTTAAGAAGCATAGTAGTCACACAGTATTTGGCAGTGAGAGAACAGTCCTAATTTATCCATGCACAATATCAACCACAGGCAAGGTCCACATTCTGAACAAAGCCATTAAGAACAACACAGTAAGAACATGAAAAAAGTGTACGACAATTCAAGAACCTGGAAGTGTGTTTGCACGTGTGTGTATGTTTGTGTGTGTGTGTGTGTGTGTGTGTGTGTCCGTGCATGTGTGTGAATGTCAACAGCACAGTTGGTTTCCCAGGGAGACCAAAGGGCGATGACTCATGCAGTGCATACAGCATTTTCTGGAATTCTAACAATATCGGAAGAATTATTATTTTCCCACAAAGCCCAGATAATTACATATAATTATGTTAGAACCTTACAGAGAACTCTGGGAGTTTACTGTAAAAACCCACTCAATCCTGCCCACATAGGTCTATTATAGACCAAACAGTTTATCCCTGGATAATATTTCCATTCTCCAGTTTTTTCGTCATGGCAAGCACCTTTCCCCTTGTGTTATGTGTGTTTGAGTGTGTGTGTGTGTGTGTGTGTGTGTGTGTGTGTGTGTGTGTGTGTGTGTGTGTGTGTGTGTGTGTGTGTGTGTGCTTTACACTAGTCCAGTTTGTGTGTGCAGGTGTAAGGGGTAAGGTTGGTAAAGCAGAGTTGATCCCCCTTGGGGTATGTAGTAGCTGCAGTAGCTGGGGTCTGCTAGATAGGGGGCACTGTGCTCTGCAAGGTATGGGGCAGGCTGGTAGAAGCATGTCACATGGTCTGTGTTTGGAATTATGTTCTGCTCTCCTAGAACCTTCAGCGCCAGCACTGTGATCATATTCAGTGTCTGACGCCTCTCGTGTCCCATCAGACACACCGTGCTGTCGTCCACCACGCGACGCAGCGTCATCAGGTACTGGTACTTGCTCCTCTCCTCGCCGATGAAGTGGTTCTTCAAGTAGGATAGGATCTTTCTCTGCTGCTCCTGCACATCAGGGAAATCGATGAAGAAGCGTGAGCACATGTAGCGCTCCAGTGTCTTTATCTGAGTTTCGCTGGCCGGTCGGTAGTCCCTGACCAACAGGTTGCTGTATTTTAACAAGCCACCACCCCGAATCTCCTCTGGGTTCCTGGTGGCGATTAGGCGGTAGTGCAGGTGGTCCATGGCTGCTTTGAAGTCACCGTACATGCTCTCTGCCAGGACCTCGACAGCAGGGACCGAGCCAGACGCCCAAGGAGCATTGCTCTGTTCAGGCATGTCTGCAGTTAGCTCAGGGGCCTTTCTGATCTCAGGCACCAAGCTGGATGCCTCTTCAGTTTTTGGAGGGCCAGATTCCCCTGGGCTTCCAGACTGAGAGTGAGGCAGCACAGGCGAGGTTGAGCTCGGGATGGTGATCGGAAAAGAGACAGGCTCTGCAACCCCAGGCAACGGCGAGATATAATCATGCTCCTTTTTATCATCCAACTGCAGTAGACTAACCTGTGGCTGAGGGGATGATTCTTTAATCTGCTCATCGCTGCCAGTGTTCAATATCAAAGGCTCCGTGTCTGGAGATACCTGAGGTACGAGATCCTCCGACTCCACCGGTGGGGTGAGGCAGAGGAGGGGAGGACTGAGGCAGGGGGAAGGTGGGGTGAGACAGAGTGGGGGAGGGCTAAGGCTAAGCATAGGGGGAGTGAGGTACGGAGGCGAGCTGAGGCAGGATGAGGTAGGGCTGAAACTCAGGGGCATGGAGCTAAAGCTGGTGGTGAGGCTGACAACGCTTGGCAATGGAGGGGGAGGGCTAAGACATGGGGGAGGACTGAGGCTGGGGGGCGAGGGGGTGAAGCAGGGAGGGGAGAGGCTGAGCACTGGAGGGGTGAGACAGGAAACGGGGGTGAGTGCGATCTCTTGTGGGCTATTGTTGGGCTGATTCGGGTCCGTCTTTTGGGTCTCTCTGTTTTCATCTTCATCACTGAGCTCAACTTCTGAGGTATGTGCAGGTTCCTGGGAACTTGAGGTTGATGCATCGGTGTGTGAAACTGATCTGTCCTCTGAGTCCAGAGGCTCTGATTGGTCGGGAGTTGAGACAGTTTCTCCAGGCGAGGACTGGCTTTGCTCATCAAACGCCTCATGTGTAGATGGTGTCTCCTCTAAGCTCTGAATACTTGTCTCACATGAACCCTCTGCGACCGGCTGAGACGAGGATGGCGGGTCTTGGGGTAAAGACGTGAGTTCCACAGCAGATGCTGTGATATCAGGGGCTGCATCAGGAGCTAAGGTAGGGTCTAGGTTTGAGGGTAGGTTAGTGGAAGGGTTGGATTCAGGCTCAGGGTTTGCTTCCGTAGAGATACCGGTTGTTGTGGTAGTTGTAGCATCTGAGCTTGGAGCTGTCGACTCTGGGTTTAAGGCTACCTCAAGTTCAGGGCTGGCGCAGGGGTTTAGATCTAGACAGAACACTGTGATAGGTTCGCTTTCAGACACAGAAGTGGGGTAAGGACTTTGGGTAACCTTCCTGCACATCCTGCGAGGGGGTTTTGGGGAGGAGTGTTTGAGCACCACCATGTGAGACAGTCTCTCTGAGGACTTACAGGCGGGAGGAGAGGAGGAGGTCTTTTTGTCAGAATCAAGGCTGGGCGGTACAGGGGAAATATCCTGAGTATCTGGAGGGTTATCGGCATCAAGTACGTTGGGGGATTTTTCTGAGTTATCTGTGTGTGGTGTGCTGTGAATCTCTGGTGTATCCTGTGTGTTGTGAAATGTTAGAGATACTGAAGAGAAGGAGCAGGAACAATCAATTCCCTGTGTGTCTCCTATGTGTTGGGCTTCTGGTGCTGAAACCTCTTCTGTCTCTTCGCTGGTTTCTGATCCATTTTCCCTTTCTGCTTGTATCTGCTCGCCTGTCTCCGTTTCAACGTTTTCTTCATCTGCTGACTGTGTCTCTTCCTTAGCATGTGGAGATGTGTCAGTTACTGGAGCAGACACATGTTCTGCGTTATCTTTCTCATTGTTCCTCTGATCCTCACTGAAACTCTCACAGAAGTCTGATTCATCAGTGCGCTCTGTTGTGTGTGATTCCTCTGCTTCTGCCTGCCTATTGTTTGAGGCTTTTGGCAACTCGGACTGTCCGATCTGCTCTGTGAGATCGTTCTGTTCGTCGGGGGGTTTTGTGTGGTCGGACAGTTCTTCCTGGACAGGGAGTTCCTTGTGGGTTGATTGTGCTGGTTGTGGGCTGTCACAGGGCTGGGTTTGCTCCGACTCTTCTACCTGTGTTGAGAGTTCGGTCTTGTCCAAGAGCTCTGGCTCGTGTGTGAGTTCAGTTTGAGCTGGTGTTTCAGTTTTCTCAGAGGTTTCTGACAAAGGGTTTGAGGATGTCTGGTCAGAGATGTCTGTCTCCCTGTGTTGTGACATTTCCTTCAGGTCTGCAGGTGTTTTGTCTTTTTCGTCTTCTTCCACTTTAGACTGTGTTGTCTCATTTGAATTTTGAGTCTGTTGTAAGAGGTCTGTCTGCGACTCCTTCTCATGCACCTCATCTTTCTGCTGAGTCTGGCTAACCTGATCCCCCTCTTTGCTGGAGGATTCTCCACCAGCGGGACTCTCTGTTTCTGGAGCAGTGGCCTGTTTGAGTGGCGAATGAGAGGCTTTACTTTGGCTCTCCTGCTCCTTCAGCTCAACTCTATTATTTCTGTGCCGTGACTCCTGCTGCATGTAGGACTCCAGGAGGCGATCCAGAATGATCTGGAAGGAGTCAACACTGAACTCAAACTGCCTCCGCAACACGCTAACGAATTTGAGCTCCAGGTTTTTGCCGCTGTTGTTTGAGAGGGAGATGAGGCTCCAGCGGTCGTGCTCATTGAAGACCTTCACCATTTTTTGGACGTAGGCCTCCTTCATCGTCGCGCTGCTTATCCGCTCCCTGTTGACGCCGGCAGGCAGGCAGTCCAGCAAGCAGCACAGCACGGATTCTTTAATAACCTGGGAAAAGAGGTGGTCAACAACATGACACCCACAACTAATGACTGCAATCTTTTTGCAGTTTTGCTTGTATTATTAAATTGAATAGTGTGAGACTCCTGTGGTTTCTGTATAATGAAGTTAAAGAAACAAAATCACTACTATTGAATCAGCCTTAATGTAAAATATTCTGCAATTTGATTATCTTTACGATTACAAGAACATCATTATTACTATAGCATAACAAAAATCCATGCTGCAACACCCCAGAGAGAGTAGATATTTACTGCCATTTTAACAGATATTACAGCAGAATGAACCCTAATGATTTCCTCTAATTACACTGACCTGCTTCCTTCTTACAACTGAGCACTGCAATAATCGTACCTGGAACTCCTCCTGACTGGGCAGCTCCACTCCAAAGATGATGTCCAGGTCTTTGTAGCTTGTCCCGTTGTCTCGGACGAGGACATGGCTGGCCGTGGAGCCGTTCAGGCGCACATCTCTCACAGTGATCCCCTGCTTCTGCAGCCTGGTCCTTACGGCTATGATGATGTCTCGAGGACGCAGCTCCAGCGTGGGGAAGTTCCCGCGTCCGTGGATGGGGACCACCTCGGACAGGACCTGATGGAGAACTTCGACCTGCTCGGCATTCAGGCTGTGGAACCGCTGGCTGGTTTTGGTTTCAGACATGCTGCTGCCCTGGAGGGAGGGAGAATGAACATTTATTACAACTCTACCAACAAAATGTGTTATGTGTTTAGCTCTCTTGCTGTCCCACAAACACACACGTAGCACTTGCTCACGCTCCCTGCCAGTCTGCTGTCTGGAAGTCACAGTTTGGCTGACAGCTTTTCCACAATGCTAATGTAAATGCTGTGTTGACAAGCTGGCACTTGGAGCAAAGCATGTAGATTTGCTTTGCAAACATTTTCCTGCAGTGCTCACCGACATCATACAATCTGACATTCATCATAGTTTTTACTAGATTTTTATTCGACCAAGTTCTTTATAGTTTTTTTTCTTCATACTAATCACACACTCCATTTCAGTCAGATACAATATCTGGATCAGGGTCCACACCAGCACTATATCATTACAAATAATGAAAATGCATTTATAAATAATTATTGTGTAAGAGGATTATAATTACTATTATCATCATTATTATAATGACATGTAAAGCCAGACTGAATCTTTGATTATTGATTGTTTTCACCGGAGGAGCAAGGGTTAGGCTGAATGAGTCATCACCAGCAGACTGCATTAATCACACTAACGTCACTAATTAAAGACACACATCTGTTTTCGTGTCTGTGTGTGCGGCACATGATGTGTGTGTATTAGGAACAATGAGTGGCGCATGCATTCATTGTGAGTGAGAGCAACCTTTTTTACAAAACACCTTTTGTAAATTGCAAGACAAATCGAAACAGAGTGAAATTTAACACCAGCCAATTATTTTCTCTGTTTGGCTCTCACATGTGTAATCCTCCTGGCAGTTACTCACGCAGCACTCCGCACCCAGACTCCATCAATCAATCTCTGCAAACAAGACTCATTTTTTAATAGCCCAAACAACATTTTCCAAACTGAGCTGCAGTCAAACGAGTCTCTGTTATGTGATTATTGAGCGTGTGTTAGTGGGCGCATATCGGAGTGTTTTGAGGAGAGAGAGAGAGTGAGAGAGAGAGAGAGAGAGAGTGCTTGTGTTTGAGTGTGCAACTGTGGTTCATAGCAGCCCATTATGATCTATTGTTTGCTTTAATCAATAGTTGTCACTCAGTGCTACAGCTGAATGCTGCTGATTGCTATGATTTGTCAATACTAGCAGGGTAAACATTGGGATACTAATGAGTGGTAATGGGATGCTTTCTGGTAGCAGTTTGTCAGTCACCAGAGGGCAATACAGTTGTCTGTAACAACCACGAACACTCGCACCATTTTCAGAAACAGCACTTTACTCCATAACATCCGTAAAAGCTACAAAAGTAAACCTCAAAACGTGGCATCCTTACCACAAGACAAAGAAGTTGAGCCCGACAACAGAAAGGTCCTAAACGGTTTGTGGACGACACATGGGTGAACTTCAAGACATCCAGATGTGATAAATACAGATGATGACACTGCTCATATATATATGTATATATACAGTGAAACAATGTGTTGAGGAGGCAGGGAGGCACTGCAGGACTGTTTTTCTGCTGGCCCCTGTTTTTATCCCCCCCCTCCCCTTTCGCATGCTTCTGCAAACTTGCAGCCTGAGTGACTCATCCAGGCGTATCGGCTCAGCTCTCACATAATCTATGGCCAATGACAACCCAACAAATCCAAGGCTCTCATAGACACGAGGCTATAGATCTAAAACAAACAAAGACAACATTCCCTGGGAACTTATAGTTTCCTATAGTCTCTGATAAATTTGATAATAGAACCAGACAAATATATGACTTCTCTGTCTGTATGTAGGGGCTTTCTTTTACATATGGGACAGAGTGGATAGAGCCATAATATGTAGACTTTTAGTGTATTTATCTAAATATCATTATTTCTTTTCTATTCCCCTAAGCTCAACCTTTGTTGCAAGCCTAAAAGTCTAACCATCTTTATACCACTTGTCCTATAAGGGTATATGACTAACTATATACTGTAAAAACATATAGAGAATAGGATCTTTAAATGTCCTCTTCTAAACTTGTGTCCTGACAGTACTTTTCTAAGAAGTGGGAGTGGGAACCCCAGCAGCTGGAGGTTATAATTCACATCTTGTGCAGTTTCACACTCCATCACTACTTATAAGATTTAGTGGGAATGATCCTCGGTCCCTTGCTGAGTTCCACTCTGTCCTGCTGGGCTTCACTCTAATCACCTAATCACGCACTTACTCACACCTAAGATCTGCCACATGAACGCAATTAACCGCAGCTAAGTACCTGCGGGATAAAGAAGCTGTGTATACTCTGAGTTTATGTATGTGCACACGCATCCAAAGTTGATTATTTAGTGGTGGAGGGGTCTTACCTGTTGCTGTGGCGTGTGATGGAGCGACCGGCTCCAATAGGGGGGGATTTAAAACCTCGGGTATCCAGCGAGCCTCGGGTCCGCGGAGTGCGCGTCTCCTCTCTGGTTAGTTTTGCTGTTGAAGTCCCGGTGCGCTCCGGTGGTGAGACTCGGTGCTGACGCGGCTCTGTCGCTTCCGAGGCGCGCGGGGCTGGAGTCTGCGCGAGAGTTCATCCGGGCGGGCGCTGTCCGGGGGGCGCGTGGTGCTGAAAATGAGGAGGACCGAGACGAGTCCTCCGCTCTTCTTGTTTTCTCCCCCGACCGCCCGGAGCGTAACGCAGTTTCCATGGCGACCTGCCGTCATTCACTTGTGACTGTGTGTGTGTGTGTGTGTGTGTGTGTGTGTGTGTGTGTGTGTGTGATGTTGGGCTTTGTTTGTTGTTGTGGTGGTGGCGTTAACAGGTGCTCTGGAGTATGTGCAGCAGCTCCATGATTGTCCCTAACAAAAATAACAATAAAAAAAAGTTGAAAATACGACTTTAATTCCGAGGGAAGCTTTAGTCCAGACCTGTGCGTTGTAAAAGTCTTAATTAAAGACCGAGTGTAAAAGACTCTCAGGGTCATTATAACGTATAAGTGGAAACGCTGGGGAGACTCTTCACTGTGTTTGTAAATGGAGGTTAACCCTATTTCGTGTGCTGAGGTGCCCTTGGGCAAGATACTAAGCACCACATTTTCCCTGTGAGTGTGTGTGACATAGTAAGGGCTGCACAAAGACGCACTGTGTGTGTCGGTGTACAGATATCTTTGTGAGGATCATTTAGAGCCTACGACCTATTGAGTGATACTCCTCCCTTTCTGACCTGTTTCTGACTTTGTATGGCTGTTTCAGGGTTCAAACTTGGTTTAGGGTTGGGGATAGAATTAGGTTTACGATTATAATTAGGTATGGTAAGGGTTAGGCATTTAATTTTGATGGTTAGGGTAAGTAGCTAGGGAATGCATTATGTGAATAAATGTCCTCACTAAGATAGACGAATGTACACACAGTGTGTGTGTTTGTGTGAATGGTAAAACTGTACTGCAGCACTTTCAGTGGCCATCAAGACTATAAAAACACAAAATAACACAATTTGAATTGGCTTTTGTATGTTTAAATTGACTCAAATCATTAGAGCCACAATTCAAATGTCAGCCCATGGTCATGTAGGGGTTGACATCAGAACTTTATAGGTTTATGCACCCATTTTAATCCTGAGGAGACCCCCCCTCCTCCTCCTCATAGGACCCTCTTATAATGACTGAACACTTCATTTCTGAAACACTCCTCATCCACGTCAGACACAAATCATTATATCTTCGTGCAGTGGCCATATACAGACTATCAGCAGATACAGCATGAGTCATACATGCCCCCTCCCCCTGACCCAGCCGTTAATCCCCCCTGCCCAACCCCAACCCCGGTCCCTTCCACTGGCCGGTGCACGTACACACAAGAAGCCTTTTCTTTCTCTTTCCATTCTCTTCCATTCTGCATCTCCATCTCTTCCCCACCAACCAGCTTGATCCCTCCCTTTGTTTTGCCTCTGCCTCTGTGCACGCGACAAAACATCAGCCCCAGATGTTACCACACCAGGCCCTTCACGCCTTACTCAGAAATAAAGTTATAGAAAATTGCGTTGAGGCGAGCAGTGAGTGGCTCCCGAGAAAAAAGGTCAGTTTACTCCTTTCTTTTCTTTCTTTTTTTCATTTACAAAAAAAGCACAGATGACGTCATTAGACGTGTACCACAACCTACCGAAACCGGGAACAAACTATTTTTAGCCTGGATGGAAGTTGTCTGCTCTGGACACGCGCGGCCCGACCGTCTCTCAAACGCTCGTGACGTAGAGAGGCGCGTGCACGCTCATGCAAAGTCGTGACCATGTGACGTGACGACGACTAGAGAGAGACAGACAGAGAGAGAGAGAGAGACAAACACACACACACACAGAGGGAGGTAGAGAGAGAGAGACACACACACAGAGAGATAGAGAGACAGAAAGAGAGAGACACACATAGAGACGGAGGTAAAGAGAGATAGAGAGAAAGAGAGAGACAGAAAGAGAAAGAGAGGGAGGTAGAAAGACACACAGGGAGGGAGGTAAAGAGAGAGAGAGAGAGAGTGAGACATAGAGAGACACACAGAGAGGGAGGTAGAAAGAGACAGAGAGACAGAGAGAAACACATATACACACACACACACACGCGCACACACACAAAGAGAGAGAGAGAGAGAGAGAGCGGTATTAGCGATTTGTGTTCAAAGATGAAGATTAAGTCAAGATAGTGCCTGTGCCGTTTTCCAAACAGCAATCTTAATCAAGTTTAGCAGAAATCATATGCCACACAGCCCTTTCTGTTTCATATGAAGTCGTTTATCAATAATAACAAGTAACTGGGTATAAAATGTAGTATTAGCTCAAATATGAAGAAAAATCACTCCGCGGATTGGGAAACAGTCGTTTCGAGCTGCCACCCTGAATTTAACTGAATTTAAGCAAATACGGAAGTACGCGGGAGTGAATGATCTCGCCTCGCTCCTCTCCTTGAATGCAGCCCGAGTAATCCAAATAAACAACTGTGGGAAAGAAGCTAGTGGCTGAAAACTGTTTTCTATCTGTAATATATATATATATCTGTTTGTGTCAGACCTCATCATGTCGCATATGGAGAGTATCCTTTCCTGGCTAATGGTATTCAGTAATCTACCAGTGGAGGTAGCTGCTAGCTAACTATCAGCTTGGTTTGATAGCTAACCACGTAGCTTGTAACTTTTGCCCAGTCATTCAGCTGTGAAGGAAAACAAGGAGAGTTAGCGAGCTAATACCTGTGACACGTGTTTAATTTGAATTTATATTGGTGAATCAATTCGTCTTTAAGTTGTTTAACTTTGTAATTCCACTGCATGTGTTCTCTGGTATTACGTATATAAAGCACCTGCTAGTGTACTATATATTTATAAAGTTTATTATTACTATTAGTCTCTGCACTGAGTTGGTTTGAATTAGCTGAATGTCGTTAGATGCATTGTTATATGTCCAGTGCAGGGCTGGGTGATTAAACAATATCATTAATTATTGGAATAAAATTTAGATCAACAGCAAAATATCAAAGGTTCAATATACTGTTAATCAATATAATGCCTATGCATTGTGCGGCACAGTGAGGAGATATAACACACACATATAACATATACATGATTGAGCTTTGCCAGATTTTAAAATGTTTTGCTCTTTGTGTTTGTCATTCTTCTCGTGAAGAAGAGTTTAAAACCACAACTTTCACTCAAGAGCAAACTTGAAAAGAAAGGGACATTTATTGTGATGATTATTGTTATCGACTTAATCATTCATCTTTTCATTTACAGAACATTCTTGGCCGTATTGTCCAATGCTAATCCATTATCAATATAATGGTGATTTCCACAATTACTGCTCTAAATGATCCTTTGACTAGTCACAAGAACACTTATTCAACCTCAAGTTTGCGGCCAAGGAGCTACAGCGCAACTCAAAGAAATGTGACAAAGAGGAAAAGGCAGAAAAGGCTAAAGTGAAGCGGGTTGGTTTGTATAATTTGTTTATTTACCAGAGACCAGGAGCCATGGCCAATCTGAACTGCAGAATAACTACACTGTATTATGTGTATATATATATACTCCTCTTTCTTTTGTCTCTTAGGCCATCCATAAGGGCAACATGGAGGCAGCCCGGATCCATGCAGAGAACGCCATCCGTCAAAAGCATCAGTCCCTGAACTTCTTGAGGATGAGCGCCCGTGTGGATGCAGTGGCGTCCAGGGTCCAGACTGCTGTCACACTGAACCAGGTCAGGACTGAATGCCAATGAGTCACAGAGGCCTTTTGGGGTGTTTATGAGAATCAGGGAAAAACACACCAAACCTACTCCCTCTCTATTTTTTTTCCAGATAATGATAACCCCACCATGTCTCCTAATGTAAGGTGTTTGCATTTTAAAGTTATTATTACTAGCCTGGTCAACATTATAAATTTTTTATCATTATGTTTTGAGGAATCTTCTGTCTTGATGAGATTTTGATAAATTAGATGAATGTAAATGAGGATGAGACAGTTGGATTCAAAGCAGGGACATTACAGTTCATTGTCGGGGTCCTACCATGTAATTTAAGCAAAACAACAGGTAGTCATAGTCATAAGTAGCCGGTAGTCATAAACTTTATCAACCCAACCACCTACTGCCTCCTCGGTCTGTATCTTAAGAGTAGCACCCTGTATTTGCAGGTCAGAGATGTAGAAATGAAATGGCTTTAACCAATATGTGATACTACTGTCATAACTATGGGTATTAATATTTACCAGATAATGCCATTCGCTGTGCATGAACTTATCACAGTTACTATTTGTAAAGTACATCTTAATTCAGAAGGTGTAGAGCTACACGATGTAACCACTTCACGGCAAAAAGTCCAAAGGAGATTTTCACTCTGTTAAAAGCTCTTTAAAAAGGAGACGGATCCGTAAACAAAACACCACCAATTACATTCAGTCATTAGATGTGCTTCAGATTTTGTGCTATTAGCATCTCGCTCTCATAAGAGTGTCAGCCTCTTGTAAAATGCTTTAATGCAGGTGCACTCTGAGACAGGGCTCCTTTCATAAAATAGAGATTAATTGTATCTTTAGAAACTGAAGCAGAAGCACAGCATGAGATGGTATAGTGGAAAAAAACACTTCTTCGAACATCTGTATTTTGTTGTAATGCTGCTGCCTGTCTTATAAAACATGAATAATATAGCCCTTAAATATAATAAACTAAAATCAATTATTATTATGTTTTGGATTTGCAAAGATTAATCCTCAACCAGGATCATCTTTGAAACGTTAGGGATGGTGTAAGGATGACAGGTTGTCCTGAAAAAGTATCTGGTTAAAAAGCTAAAAGTGACACCTAGTGGAAGTATTAGGATACAGCACTTTAAGATAAGACTCGTCAACAGCCATGTCACAGTTTGACATCAAATACCCTGAGCCTGTTTTAAATCATGAGAAATCTGACTTTTAGAAATAAAGAAGAACATAGACTCTATTTCATGTGTTTTCTACACAGGTATCTAAATCCATGTCTGGGGTGGTCAAGAGTATGGAGGCTACACTGAAAAGCATGAACCTGGAGAAGGTAAACTATGAACCCACACACAAAACAAAGTAAAATTGATATATGTTTTTTTCTAAGACCTTTGAAAATTTGTTTTTTGCGTCCACCCTCTTCGCCAGGTCTCCGCATTAATGGACAAGTTTGAAAAGCAATTTGAAACTCTTGACGTGCAGACCGCTCAGATGGAAGACACGATGGGCAACACCACGACTCTGACGACACCTCAGGTAACAAGCCCCCTTTTGTCATAACAAGAGAAAACTTCTGTGCTCCTGCTGCTGCTTATGAGGACCTTCTTGTCCCAGAAGTAATTCAAACATTTTGAAATTCCCGTTTGCTGCTTAGAACGAAGTGGATATGCTGTTGCATGAGATGGCTGATGAAGCAGGGTGAGTACGGCCCTTATTTATAGAGAACAATAACAGCGAGACAAGCAAAAGCATGAATGGAGCAGAAACATAAATGCAGGGAAATAAAAACATGCTATACCTACTTATTAAATCTAGAAGGATACAACTTTTAAAAGTCAGAATTTTAATGATTAATGCTACAGTTTTAAAGAAGCTGTGTTGTAAGGTCAGAGTGACTTAATGACCTCTGTTTTGTTGATTGTAGCCAAAGAGAATTTATCGTAAAACTGCCCCTGTGTGAATCTCTTACTCTCTTTTGTAGTTTGGATCTTAACCTGGAGCTTCCTTCAGGCCAGACTTCCTCACTGGCCTCGACTGTGGCCTCAACAGAGCAGGTGACACATCCACTCTTATCATTGTGAATTTCCCTATTTGATGTGTTTTGTATCCCAGGACAGAATTTTCATTTTAAGTTTACTGCCTTTGGTCATATTGTTCAAGTACGTAACTTAGGGTTTAAAGGGATAGTTCACCGAAAAATTTAAATTCACTCATCATTTATCATCATCATGGAGGGCTGGGTGAAGTGTTTGAGTCCACAAAACACTTCAGGAGTTTAAGGGGTAAACTTAGTGGCAGCAGAATCCGATACAATTGAAGTCAGTGGTGACTTACACTTCAGACGTAATAAACCAACAGAAAAACACATAAAATGCCTCCATACTGCTCCTGTGGTTTCATCAAAGTGTCCCCAAGCCCCAACATTCATATTCGACTCGAAACAAGGTAATTTACAACAAGTGTTTAGCCTAAAGGTCCACTGGAAGTGGCTAAGTTACCAGACTTAGCACCACGATGGTGTGTCCGAGTGTACGTGAACGCACCTCGAGGAAGATATCCGAGGACATTTAGGGTTAAAACTTGACTCTGAATGAAGCCGTTTCGAGTGGAATATGAATGTTGGGGCTTGCGGACACTTGGGTGACACCCAACAAGCAGTTTGAAGGAACTTAATGTTTTTTCTGTTGTTTTATTTTACGTCTGAAGTGTAAAGTCACCACTCACTTCAACTGTATTGGATTCGGCTGGAACAAAGTTTACCCCTTTTAGTTTAGCAGAATTTTGGCCTCAGTTTTAGCCTAGTATCACAGATTGGGCTAGAGTTAGTGGTCAGTATTTTTCTGGAAGTTTTCTGGAAGCTGGTGAAAGGAGAACTCAGGCAGCAGCTGATGTCTTATGCAGAAGATTTTAATGTAGACTTGATGCATCAAGGAGACCAGAAGGTGAAACAATATACAAACGCTGACAGAGTAACATGAGCAATTGTCACCCCCAAGTCTGAAGATGTCTCCCACAGCATCCCAGTATGTCTTCCTCTACTTGCGTCACCCATTCTAACAGCACATCCATGAAAGACTAAAATTGCTGTTACTCTCTATGTTACATGTAGGTGTTCGCATCCTATTGGATAGTTAAGCCTAAATTATGCATAACTAAATCACACCATGTCCATATGGCTTGCCACTGGTGAAATACACAAAAGAGTTAGAGTTGGTGCCTGAGTTAGATATGAACGTCCCTCAGCGTAGACACTACAATGTACTGTTGGTTGGCCCTTTATCTATAACCTGACCTTGGGTACTGCTAAGAGAGTGAAGGGAGTACCTGTGGATTTAGACAGACACTGTTCTCCTGTACAGATATAATGTAATATACACTATATACAGTACATAATATATCAAGACATGTACAGTAATTTGTGAGGATGGTCAGAAATTCCGCAACATGCATGTAACCACGAACTTCTCCCTCCAACAAGAACACACAGAAGTTATTATTCGTTTATGCTTCAAATTAAATTGAATAGAGAAAACCAACAACTTTGTCATGTTTTATAACAATTTATATTTCTAATTCAGCGTGAGGGTATGATTATTGGGGTGCGATACACAGGCCAATTTTGATAATTAAGGGGTGTTACAAATCACACCGTAGTTCTCATCGGTTCACATTAAGTAGTTTCACCAATTTTGTTAGAATAAAAGAATAAAAGAAAGTGATGCTCCACTGAAACACTCACCCCCTCTACGAGTGAAAAGTGTTGAATAATTGTAGTTTTTAACAGTGGCTGTGGTCAGCTTGAAATATATAGGAAACAATGTTTCCACAATGAACAAAACTAATAAATTACCAGAGGAATTTTTTCAAACACAGCTCCACACCCATCTCCACCATCGATGTGAATATTCACCATGCTCAACACAATAAGTGTTGCACTAAAATATCACAGGGTGCACAGCTTCTGCTGGAGCTTTTTTTAGCTTCATGGTGGACAACACCACGACATCAAAACAATTCACATGTTACTTAGTGATCATACAGATGCGACAGTGGAGAAGTGGTGAATAAGACGAGGAGTGTTTGACTTGTTCCTAAAAGTTTTTTTTGGGAGTTTTTCCTAACTCCTGTCGAAGGTTAAGGGTTGAGGATGTTGCACCTTGTTAAGCTTCATGAAGCAAATTGTAATTTGTGAATATGGGCTATAAAAATATCATTTGATTGATTGATTGACAAAGATGGTTTGATACATTTTCTAACCTGACGACTCACCACTGGACTCCACTATTGCAGCCATCTCCTTAAGGGTTAAGCGCTCTCTCCAGTGGTGATTCAATGACATATGTTTTGTCTGACTTGAGGAACTATTTAAACCAAGAAGGATTTCCCCATTTAATAGCCACTAATATAATAATAGAGAAAGATTTTTTAAAACTGACTGATCCCAGTAGGAAAATATCCATGCCTCAAAATAGTGGACTGCCTGTCTGTTGTTTGTTTGCTGTTACTGATTCACCTGTGTTGTGTTGTGTTTGTGTGTTGTCATCAGGACGAGCTCTCCCAGAGGCTGTCCAGGCTGCGAGACCAGGCGTCATAATGATGCAGAAAAGAACAAGAGTTGGAGGAGAGAGAGGAGAGCAAGAGGAGCAAAAAGAGGAAAAAGAACAAACCAAAAAGATACTACATGCCTGCAAAGCTCTGTGCTCTATTTTTTGTTCCAGGTATTTTTCTCTTGCAAGGAATAGAGAGACGTTGCCTCATAGCAGGAGAGGATTGTTTTTAGAGAGGTGTTGTTTACAGTCCTGGTGTTCATTACATCACCCTATGACAGCATTAATTTGCACGTTCATATTTAAAATGTATTTATTAATATTTATTAGCTCAGCAATAACACTATGCTATGTGTTAATTTGTTGTTGTTTTAATTGTGTATTGTTTAATAGCCAATTGGGCTATTCAGTATGCACAACATTTATTTATGTATGTATTTATGTATGTATTTATTTACTGATGGAGAATTGCTCAGGGCATGTTTTGACCGCATGCCTGAGGATCTTTCCTGGTGCATCTCTGTGTTTTGCTTCCAGTTTTGGCTGCAACTCAAACTCTTTTTTTAAATATTTAATCCAAAAAGAGGTCTCACGATAAATATTTGCCTTGAAAGAGCTGGAATATTTTAGATTTTCTTTATGTAGCCATAACCACTGTGGTGGATCGCAATGCACTTATATACACAGACAGAATGTCATTAAAAGAAGTTTCAACATGTTTTAGTTGTTGCTTGTTTTGTTATTTCATTGCTGTGAAGTTTGCGCCTCCACATGCCAACATGTCCCTCGTGTTTCCATCTCACCCCTCCTCTCTCTCTCCTCCAACAGGGAACAGATGAGAGGTCAAAGGTGTCACCTGTAGAGGAAGCGGCCTTCTGCCACTCGCATGCCAGAGCCTCATTACACACACAGACACACACACGCGCAGTTTCACCATATATCCCATGGGGGCGGTGAGTCTCAGCTGGGAGCCATTACAGGTGCCGTCCAAGCACACACAAATATCTTTACAGGAACACACCCACAGCCCTGTAGCTGATGGGAGTCCTCCAGAGTGGCACTCCGCCACCTCTGACCCTTTTTGTGTCCATTCCAATCATCATCAGCGCAGACTTAACTACATTCACAATCATCATCAGTGGCCCTAAACTGACACAGTTCCTCTATTTTGCCTATTACCAGATACTTTGATGAGCGGGACGTCTGCAGTTTGTTTGAGCACACACGCTTCGTTATACTCTGACCCCCACTGATCCACCAGTTGTCAGTCATTCCTGCCAGCAGTTAGATCACCTGAAATTAAAATTCCACGTCCGTCTGTTAAATTAAGGTAAATTTCGTTTTTAATCTATATATAGCCCCGGTGGTTCCTTTCTTCTCTTTAAGCATGATTAAAGCAGGGAGAGTCTGTCATGTCCTATTTTCTCTCTGTCGGGTGCATCCTAACACATGGTGCGGGGATGCTTCCTCCAGATGTGGTGGAGAATATTCCAGTACGAGAACTGCTCAGGGGGAAACCTGTGTTTGTGTGTGTCAGGTGTTGATACCTAGTGGTTCTCCCCTCCTGTGTCCCGTCAACACAACCTTGTCCTGATAGCGAGTCCTAGAGGAGTGTAAGTTGCTGACAGGCAGGGATCCGGTGAGCTGGTGGTCCTCTCCCCGTGGTTGACCTGTCTGCTTCTGCAGAGTGGGGGGGAGAGCTGCTCAGAGCCACACACATGCTTGATGGCTCAGTGAAAATGCTCTAATTGCAACGGAGGGGGCTGGTTGGATTTGTACATGAGTCACACACAGGATATGATACAGGATGTCCAGCCAGGGATCAGCAGGAGAGAATACATGCAGCTAAATCCCAATATTTTATCTTGAGAATTAAATATCAGGAAACACTAATATACTAGTGCCTAACCTCTCGGTAGGTTCATAATGATTTCTCAGAAGTTTCCCAGAAAGATTTATATATTGTGGTTCTCATAAGAGAAAAAGCGATGACGGGAACACGCATAACTTTGAGTCATTCAGTCACTGCACAGCCTGACCTTCAAACAGTATTGTCTGGAAACATAAGCACATCAAAATAATAAATATGTTCAATAAACTTTCCACAGAATACAAAAGTGAATTTATATTTTCTTACATTTAGTGTTGAAATGATTAATTGACACCATTTTGATGCAGTATTTGATTATTTGTTTCTGTAAATCTTTAAAGCAAAACTAGTATTGGGCTCACTCTGAGCTCTGTGATGTTATTAGATATAATGATTAATGGATTGATCAAAAATAGAATCAGCAGATGAATCTATTTTGAAAACAGCTGTTAGTTGATACCACAGACTGTTTATAAAGGGTTGATCCCCTACTTGGGTTTGAAATTGCTATTTTGCCAATACTATCACATTTCATTTGAATATTAGCAAATTACGTTATGATTTTGTTGTTATATATTGTATACATATTGTTTGCGGTATTACCTCTTAAAGATGTGTTGTAGTTGAGATTGTATAGAGAGATTTGTCTTCAGCAGTGTTTGTTGTTGGAGAGCTATATGTCCCTGTAAGGTGGCACAGGCTCCTCTTTCCTCTCCTGAACTTCTTTTTCCCTCACAGGCTCCCATTTGAAAGATTCAATTACTATGCGTGAAGGGTCAGGTCAAACACAGGAAGCCGAGCTGATTGGTTCTACTCAGATATCGATGGGCATGTGTGACCAATCGGTGCGGCCCAGGGCTTTCCTCAGTTTCCATCTGCTGCTGCCGCTGATGTGTGTGTGTGTGTGTGCGTGTGTATGTGTGTGTATGTGCGTGTGTGTCTAATCGTTCCAGCCAAAGGTTTCCACTCACCTCTTGACCATTGCTTCCTGTCAGATGTGTTAACGCTGCTTTTAATCAGTTTTACTGCCTCATGGGCACACACACACTAACACACACACACACAAACACACACACACACACACGCCAATACAGCTGGCCCTATCCATCCCTGCCCTGCAGAGCACGCTTCGTTAAGATTCAACCAATCCTCTGCTCACACCCTCACAACCTCTGTCATACCCACACACAAATACACACCTGATCCTACCACCCCTCTCCTCACCCTGTTAACCCCCCTCCACTTGACCCACACCTCACCCCGTCACCCACCCTGATATCTCTTACAGTGAAACAACCCGTGAACAAGGACATGTAGCCTTGTCTTTTACTCTTTATTGAGGCTGTCTGCCAGTCTATGTGTCTACACTGTATCACACTATACAGCCCTTTATCTTTATTGCATTATAGTTATTCACCTTACACAGGGAACTGTTGCCTCGGGCGATCAGATCACTCATTTAATCTGTGTGCTGCAAAACTGTGTTGACACTTTTCTTCTTTTCCCTCTGTGTCTGCAGTGCGCTTTCTTTTTTTTAGCTTTAAGGAAGCAGCTTGACGAAAAAGAGTTGTTTTGACAACTATGGATTAGCGTGAAATTTGCTACAGATATTCATGTTCAAGTTTTCCTCAGGATTTCATGTTCCCCACGGCCTTATTTCCCCAATCCTCAACTTTCTGACTAAATTCCAACTAATTAAATCCCATCAGCCTCAGTTGTATTTTGTGTTTAGTATTAATTAGCAAATATTGATATGCAAGCAGGCTCAACTAAGATACTGAACATGTTAACATGTCATCGATAGTTATTTAGCAAATTTTAGTTTGGATAATAGAACCTGGATGTTTTTGTACATTTTATGTTTTACTTAAAAAGTATTTAATATAAAATGGATCTTGTTATCTCCTCAAACAAGGTTATGTTTTCACCTGACTTTTGTTTGTTGGTTAACTTGTTAGCAGGATTACGCAAAACCTACTTTACAGTTTTCCCCCAAACTTGGCAGAGGGATGCAGGGGGTGCTGATGCAGCCTAAAGGGTGGATCAAATTCTCATTTTCTAATTTTTTTATGACAAATTATTCTTTTAGGTTATCAGATCTATTCCCCCTTTCTGGGTTAGGGTTAGATGTAAATCTTCTGTATTTATATAGAGCTTTTCTAGTCTTGATGATCACTCAAAGAGCTTCATAGTACAGTTTTGCCATTCACCCATTCACACATACATTCATGTAGTGCATATATGTGAAACTGTTTCTCCAACACACATCAATCATACACTGACAGCACAGCCACAGGGGAAATTTGGGGTTCAGTATCTTGCTCAAAGACACTGAGGCACACGGAATGGGTGAGACTGGCATCAACCTGCCAACCTTCTGGTTAGTGGAAGACCCACTCTATGTCCTGAGCCCCTGAGCCCACCATAAGAACCAGACAATAATGTGTGTATGTTTGTTAGGCCTTGAAAAAGGGATGTGTTATTCTGAGTGCAAAGTTTAAAGAGGTACACAGTTAAATAAAATGTAGTTCAAATAACAATCAGTAACATCATATATAAATAAATATGGTTGTGTTTAACTACATGTTTCACTTCTATAGTATAGGTTTAGCGGTAAATATGCTGCAGCTCTGTAGTTGACAAGATGACTGTTTCCTTATAATGAGGGAAACAGGAAAAGAGGAGATCTATTAATAAGATTTATGGAATTACATTATTATTATACCATGGATGTAACAGATCTGGTTGCGTGTGTGTGTGTGTGTGTGTGTATGTGTAAGAGAAAGAGAGAGAGAAAGAAAGAGAGCGAGAGAGAGTGTGTGTGATGCATATGGTAAAACACTCTGCAGGTCTGCTGTTAGTCACACTGCCGCGTCTCAAATTGAATTAGCGTTGACAGCGCACAGCGCCAGCCGCGTGTATGTGTGTGTGCACTGGGGGCACTCGCTGTTGGCAAGCTGTCTGTGTATGTGTGCAGGTGTGTGTTTGTGTGTGTTTGTGTGTGTGAAACAGAGGAGAGGAGAGGGCCTTCTCCCCTGAAATCAATTAAGCGAGTACAGTGCTGTAGTAGTGGGGGTGAGAGGGGCACATCCTGTAGAGGGCAGCCCAAGACAGACAGGACCATCTGGGGCAGCAGGCAGGTTGACCCTGGGCTGAGACATGAAAGAAGCGGGGCACGGATAAGAAGAGAAGAGAGTACAAGTCAACTTTAAATCACTCCTGTCTCCCCAGCCCATTCCCCCACCCCTTCCCCTCATCTGCCATCCGATACATCAGCCATGGACCATCATTCTCACTCACTCACTCTCCCTCTCTCCCCCCATCTCTCTTTATCTGTCCCAGGAGTGATAACCTGTCATACACAGGAAACAAAAAGAGGTAAGAACGATCTATCCTTTTGTCAGAGACAGGCGTATAGGGCCAAAGAGGAAAAGAATATCTCACATCTCTTGTTCCAAAAAGGTTGATTTATAGGTTTGTATTAAATAAAATCAGTGCCAGAGAGGGCCTCGCTGTAATGCAATTATTCTCTCTCTCTCTCTGTCTCTCTCTCTCACTCTTTCTTACATGCACACACACACACTCACACACATGCACCTGTAGAGCCCCCCCTTTGGTCCATCAGACAGGGGAAGGAATTAGCTCTCTCCCTCATTTTCTTGGGGGGAGGGATGACCCCGTGTGATGGACAGCCAGGGTCAGAGTTTGTGTTGTGTTGGTCATAAGCTGAGTGTTGACAGCCCTCTCCCCACCACGCTGCAGTCTAACACACAGCTCCATTGATGACCAAACACTACAAGAAAGATTGAGTAATTGAATTACATCAACCACGGACATGGTAAAACACTATCATCTGTGCAATGTTGACTTTTTTTGAAGGGATCCCGTTGTTTATTCAGTATTAACAGAGGCACATACATCACTACAATATTTTATAAGTATGCTATTATGCCACTGGTTAAAGAAAGATTCAGATCGATTACCTTATAGCGGAAATGCCAATATTTAACAATACTAAATTGCAAATAAGATAATGTAACTATTAACAACAAAAATACTTTAATTATACTATTTAATTATCCTAATAACAGTGGTGGAGGAAGTATTAAGACTATTGATTAAAAATGGTAAATGATAATAAGAAAGTTATACAACAATTGAAGAAATACTACACCATGAGTAAAAGTCCTGAATTCCCAATAAAAGTTACTTGTCATATATTTAAAATTGTAGTCATTTTTAATTTTGAGGTAAAATTGTGTTTCTTCCTTTTTAAAGAAAAAAAAACTTTAAAAACCCACTAGATTCGCTTAAAATACTGGACAGTGTTGTATGGTGTGTTTTTCTTCACCCACAGAAAAGCTCTTGTTCACATGACAGCCATGAAAAGTAAAAGTACGGATCATTCTAAAAGCCCTTTTGTAATATTATATTACATTATGACATTATTTCAGTGATGGATTGACTTGTAAGCAATATTTCCATTGATTAAGATTTGTTTGATTTAATATTTTATCATTACATGTTTTAAATCAGTCTCCTAATTTGAATGTAAAATCGTAACCCAAAAATATATCTAGCTGGAGGGAAAAAAATGGAGAAAAGTTCTTATATCTACAATCTTTGATAAATGCAGAATAGAAGTAGCATAGTGCTGAAAAACCTGGAGTGTTGCAGCCCTCTCCATGTTACAGAAACATGCCTGTTTTTAATGAACATACAACATTGCTGAGTGCGAGAGCTGTCTAGGTCATTAACACTTTCTCTGATGAATGACGTGAGTGTGTGGCCCAGATGAAGCTCTTAGAGGAACCCCCCCCCCCCCCCCCCACACACACACACACACACACAGACACACACACACACACACCAGGTGCCAGGCCATATGTTAAAGATGTTTGTCGTACACTCATCTAACCCCTGCTCCTGTAAGACAGGGGTCTGTCAGGGAGCGCATGCCTGTGTAATGCCCCAGTGACCCCTGTCCACACACACGAGGACATGCAGCAAGGAGCATGAATACACACACACATACACAGAAACATGCAAATACAGGAAGGCTCCTCCAAGGTCCTGTCAACACGCCTGTGATCTAATGCTCCTGATCACAACATGGGCATTGAGAGGAGAGGCGAGGACCTTCACTATTCATGAGGCAGTGTCCGGCTAGATAGGGCAGTAGTGGAGCGCTTAATAACTGTTAAACTACCCTTGCTTTTCACATTACTCACTCAGTGTAATTCAATTTCAGCCACAGCTGGTTTCACTTTTAACTTTACAGCTGAGCCCAGTCACGTCCCACAATCTGACCTGATAAATAACCAGCTTTTATTGAGTTTGCAGAGAAAATAGCGTCCAGTATAAACCCGAGCAAGAGACGGAGCCGAACCCGAGCAAGGCTGGAGGGCATGAGGCCGAACAGGAAAAGGTGTTTGTGTGTGTGTGCAGGTTAGTAGTTGTGTATACATCCCAGTGCTAGTGAGCAAGTGTATGACTGCTATTATTAAGAGATAACTGACGTGTGTGTGTGTGTGTGTGTGTGTGTGTGTGTGTGGCGTGTGCAGTGTATGTTAATCTAATAAAGGTTAGAGTATATTTACACGTTCCGACTCTCCGCTGAGCTTCTCTCCTGTTTCAGGATGCCATTTCACATGATTGGAAACAAATGACTTCAGGATCAAATTTCTCTCCCTTTACTACCCGTCAATCACTCAGGAACGGCCCAGAAACTTTCCCTCCTCGTGTTATTACACAGTTGAATCAGCACAGTTTCCATGTTATTTCAGCCACCATCTTCAAGAGGATTATGTTGTACCCGTACCAAGCAACTCAACAAAACGAAGACACTAACACGCTAATGATCGACAGGCTGATTACATGTTAACCCAGTGGTCGTTAAAACTTCGGGGGTCTAGCAAGCTCTAAAGCAAGAGTGAAGACACAGTCTGCTCGGACGAGAAAGACGAAAGGAAAAGTTGGAAATATACTAAAAATACCTTCCTTCTCGAGATTTAAATAAGAAGAGTGATAACCACGCTTACAATGACAGCATCTCTAAAGCTCACTAAAAAAACACGATGTCTCGCTTGTTTATCAAAAACAAGAACCACATTGTAACAATGACGGATGTTGTAGGTGCTCGGCATATTTCCAGCCGTCAGACAGAGCTAGGTTAGCTGTTGCACTTGTTTCCGTACAGATAGGAGAATGTTATAATTTTTTTAATCAAATTTTCTGCAAGAATGTCAATTTGTGTTTTTCCACAAAATGCCAAAAATGTTTCTTCCATTAAAAATAGGGTTTTAGATTGAAATTGCTGCCAATCAGCGACTATTTGTATTTCCTCGAAATGTAAGACAGCAAACAAACACCCCATGAAAAGAAAATCTATTTTGTTCTTTACTACTGCAATAAATTATTGTATTTATACATATTCTACAAGTGTGTGTGTGTGTGTCTGCATTACTACACTGAGAGTGGCAGGTGCAAAGTTCAGCTCTCCGGGTATTAAAGCAATTTGTCTAACTGAAAGATCAGGAATTAGCCGGGAGTTTCAAATGATTGTCCAACATCGGCAAACATGGAAATGACAGACAGTATCAAATAACCAGCACAGATTATATCTGTCCGCAGACAAAGGCCGGGCTGTTGGATGGCGCACCTGACCGCTTGCTGAAACCCGGGCCATCCCCTGCCTGAGTTCCTCAATTAACTCCTTCCTGCTATTTCCACGTCCAGCGCGTATTAGTTCACTGCGATGCTCGGCCATGACAAGTAAATTGCTGTTTGGTTATGACCGTTTGTCGGGAAACAGGCCATTTCCCCCCGCTTTGCCTAAACCGCTGTTCCTAGCTCTGCTGAGGGAGAGAGTAAAGAGAGATGGAGGGAGGGATGGTGCTGGGGTTTGAGTCTGAGCTGAAGGCAGGAATTATCACATCAGCGGCTGAACGGGCGTGCCCCCTTTGCTAGGGACAAAAAAACACAGCATTATGTTGGCCCACAGTAGTGAGGGGTTTTCATCCGGCACCGACTCCCTGTTCCTCATGCCACACTAGAATTTTCTGACAGCCGTCCACATGACTCCGAAAGTCAGCTCTTCACTCAGCAGTATTGATTTACTGTTGATCCTGGAACGAAGCTACAACAATGATGACACGACTGCTTTTAGTCCATCTCAGACTGCAAGGAGCCTTGTCCCAGTCCTGTTACAGACTGTGGCTAATAAAAGCCTCTACAGAATAACCGTTTCACCTCCATGCGTCCCTGATTAGTCCTATTATTGGTAATAAAGTACAGGAATGGAAACTGGCTGCCTGAATCCTGGCAGCTGTTGTTCTTCCCCTAAAAATCACAAAAAGACCTGATGAGCTCATGTTATTAGTCAGGGGTGGCCAAGTCTGACACTGGGATTCATCCGAGCTCGGGGCTCGAAAGAACTCAAAACACGCTTTTGTTCAGTTCCAGTGAATACCACTTGATTATTGCAACATAATGTCTTTTCCATCATTGGGGAGATATTCATCTCATCTTATTACAAAGCACCATCTGTCACTCAATAGCACTTGTGTGTGTATTTGTTTACTTTGCCATATACTATATATTCAGATCAGTAAAACAAGTTTCCTGTTTCACTTTGTGTACACATATGGTATGTGTATGAGAAAAGAACGTTTTGAATGCCGGTGTATGATCTGAACAAAAAATATGAAAAATATTTATTTTAATGGGCACTTATGGTCAGTTTAACAGTCATTCTCATTATATTACATACCTCAGGTAAGGTCCTATTACTGATGCTCTTTACGGCATATGAAGAAGTTAAGGCAGCAGAGGTTCTTCTGCGCCGTTAAGACACTGTGTTTTCTGTCGCAAATAAAAATCGACATCCTGCCTACATTTAGTCCACTGTTGGTGCTTTGGAGAAGAGCCGCTCACAATCTGCTTCAGGACCAGTTTTTGTGCTGTTGAATCCAACACTCTGTACAAATTAGTTTATAAATGCAAAAACTCCCCCAGAGTTCTCTGTTTGTTGGTCCTTAGAGTCTTGCACAAAGAGACGGAGCCCTCTCCAGTTTGTTGCAATAAGCTTTGGCTTCTCATTCTCAATGGGCCAGAGTCTGCAAGTGCGGTCCAGCTGTCAGAGGCAGTGGTTGGTGGTCGGGTGCCATGGAGACTGGCGCAGCAGACAGTCTGTGGTGTCCTCGGCGAGCTTGGCGTGCCGGGATATAGCTGCGAGTTGGGGGCTCAGGGGGAAGCTGTAGCGGTAAAGGCAGTAGGGGCCTGCAGTGTCAGAGAGATGCGGCAGGAGGGAAGGCCCCTGAGGGTTGAGGGGGCTGTGGAGGGGGATGAGACAGGGGGAGCTCCCAGCAGATCCGTGAAGACAGTGGTCCCTGTAGTGGGGAAGTTTCTTTCCCTGCAGGGCCGAAAAGAGCGGGAGGTCTGCGAGCGGAGACGACGGGGGCAAGCCCCTCAGTCTGTCTGCTCCCAGGGAGGCGAAGGCTCTGCTGTGCAGTGGGGAGGTGCCGCCGGGCAAGGTGATGGAGGTCTTGCCATAGAGGGGGAGAGCAAGGGCGTGGAGAGCGGAGTCCTGGCAGGAGAGCGAAGAGACGGCGAACGGGTGAAGGGTCGGAGATGAGGGGTGAGGGAAGAGGCTCTTCACACCACTGGTCAGCGACCCTGAGCTTCCTGTAGAAGCATAAATCAGAAACATGAATCACAGATACACACACAAAAAAAACCTGAGAATGTATAAGAGCTGCAGCACAGCACCTTGGAGCTGTATGGTAAAGGGTTTGAAGTCCAAGCTGAGAGGGCTTCTCCAGGGATATGACTCCAATAAGCCATCCAACACCCCTCTGTAAACACACACACATACAGCATATACTGTAAAAACACTTGAAAATGTTATTCCAGGTTTTTAAATATTGGTTCGGAGAGGTGTGAAATCCTGCACGACGCACTTCAACTTCATTTGAAGGGTTTATGTGGCATCAGGTTTCAGTGGCTGAACCCTAAATCCCTCTCGGGTCCTTTAGTGGAATTCTTTCTGTGCTAAAGTAAGTGTTAGGCTGAGGTTTTCTGTACCTGTTCCTCCCTGGATCTCTGAAGCCCTTGGCGAACGGGTTCCTGTCGATCTTCAGTTTTGTGATCTGGCCCGTGAGAGAAGAACAGACATGGAGTTAGAAGAGTGGAGGTGTCAAACAGTGACACGTTAAGCTAACAATGAGCTCAGCTTTACTGCAGCGTAGAGGGTAGCAGAGCTCTCCCTCTGGGACTGCATCTCCCAGCAGCACCCAGCAGGGCCATCAGCCATGTCAAACAGGGTTCTTGGAGAAGGGCGTTCGAGGGTTGTACAGTTTTATATGGTGCTTTTACAGGGTTTGGAATTCAGCAGTCGGCCCAGTCGCAGCTTGTTACTGAGTTTCTGTAATAATAAGTTCGCTGATCGTAAACTGGGCCCTGATGAAAAGAGCTGGCAGTCCCCGCGGATGGCTCCGTTACAGGAGGAATGGCGGCCAACACTGGGGTCAGCTCCCCTGCACGGGAACACACACGCCCTCACTGAACAACTGACCCCGCTGAAAATCAGGACCCTGCAATTTATGATCTGGTTGAGACCACAAGGGAGTGGGCCTCCTCATCTTCACGATGTGGAGATTAAAACATTTTTATGAGAGGTCAAAGGTCCCTGAGCTGTTGACTGGATCATCATGGTGACTACTAAGTCGATGACTGAGACCTAACATCTGCTTTTTGAATATATTTTTTGCGACATAAAGAATTAAGAATGTAAATGAGCAAAATCAAACACTCAGTCAACTATTTTTATTTGCGTCTACAAAAGTTCAGTTGTTTACAGTAAACTTCTGAACAAATATGTCCTCAGTGCACCCAGTTTCTCAACCCCAGCATTTTACTATTTTGCAGGATGATCCTGTTCCAGTGAGTGTTACCTGTTGGTTCTGATAGGCCGTGACCGTGGTGAACTCGGTCTCCGGGAATGAGAAGCTGTGCACTCCTTCAGCAGGCAGCGACTGGATCTGAGACAAGTCCATCCGAGGGTCGTGCCGGATGATGTGCACCCGGGGCTTGTACTTATGCATCGACTGAAGAATAATCTGCATCGGGAGAGGAAAATGATATTTAAAATTCTGTCTGTTGGGCCTCTATTATGTCAACATCTGAAAGAAGAGATGCAGGGACAAATCTAAAAGGTCTCCAGCCAACAATTGTTTATATCATCAGTGAGTCTGAAGATTGTATTTTTCAATCAGTCATTTGATCTATAAAATGTGATATCCTACAGCAAAACTATGTGATGTCGTCAAATGGCTAAGCACAGACTTTACTTTAATACAGCACTTTACTGCATTAAACAAATAAAGCAAAATCCTGATAGTTGAGAGGCTGAAAAACTGAGAATATTTGGCATTTTGCTTTAAAAGTTTGATAATAATGTCTTTATTGTTTAATGTTTGTTTGTCAATTTTGGAAAAAGGGTAAGTTTCAAATCATTTTAAAGATATAAGGACAACAAATATGGGGAAACGCCTGTTATTAAGTTTCTACTGTTATTAAATCTGAAAAGTGATAGGCCTAATGCAACATAGCATATTACAAATATAACTACACACAGTGTGATCAGTGAAAACAAAATAATATGCTGCTTAATAACATAACCTCAGCTATTGAGTACAACTACAGCAAGAACTGAAATGTGCTATTTAACAATTAAATCAACAAAAGCCATCAAATGCCATTCACATAACATATTCATGAGAAATATCAATTTAATAGAAAATAACATGATTTGAGGTTGACTTTACTATATAAACTAAACGATCAGGTTTGCCTGAGGCAACCGATGACAGCAAAAGAACATAATTAAAAATAAATAATGTGTCAATGTATTTAAATAAATAAATAAAAATAACGTAGTTCTGTAGTGCGTTATCATTATTCTAATTTGTTAAAATTAATACATTTGTACAATTAATGTATATATATATATATATATGCTAATTATAAACTGTATCAATATCTGTCAGTTTCAAAAAGGTTTCAAAACTCTTCTCTATAATTGTTTAAATCCAAAATGAGTTGACGAAGTCAGTTTCCATGATCTGAACTGACCACAACAACATGATGGGTTGTCAGGCTGTTTTAGTGAAGCAGGTTTCAGCTCCACAGAACAAACACTGTCTCTACATTCCTTCATCGTATAAAACGAATCCTCCACACACAGTACGATCTATGTTCAGTGGTGGTTTTATAAACAGGAGGATCAAGTCAAAAGCCTCCTTCAGCCCCTCAGTCACCACATCTTTCACATCTGCCCATGAGTGAACTTTTACAGGAGGTTGTTGAGCAGAGAGGGATTTCCACTTCCTTTATCCCTGAAAGACATACAGACTTTCCTTCCTAAAGAATCATCCAACACAGTTTCAGATCTGACAGCGATCTGAGCAGGACTGTGTCAGACTCTGGTGCTCTACCATACCATTAAGTGATTAGTTATCTTCTTATGTGAACCCAATGGCACTCAGATTATCAGAAATATATTTAACTTGTTGAATCTAAATTTTAAACAGTGTTTTTTTAAACCCATGTCTCACCTGTGGGCCTACTACAGCCCTTAAGTATTTTCTGCTGGACAGAAACGAGTAAGCATCATGTGCTCAGATGTGTTACCTACATGTCCTTTATCGTCCATCTCATTGTTGGTGAGTTTGACCCGGTCGAAGCTGATGACCTGACGCATCCACGTCTCTCCTGCGCACGGCGAGTCCGGGTGCACGTAGAGCCGGGGAGAGATGCAGGAGTGGTCCGTGTTTCCAGCCACCATCCACTGCGAGCTGTGGTACACATACCTGCAGGGGAATAGGCATTCATGTAAATGTACAGTTATATGTACAACGAGATAGGATAATTAAATATACACACCTGTAGCGTTTGGAGTCCACGGGCATGACGTCCATCGCGATGTAATACTGCTGGCACGGGTCCAGATTGCGCACTTTTACGCGCACCGAGGGAAACATCCTCCTAAAGGGATGAGAGGGAGAAGAGCTGGAGCTTAATTTAAATGATGACGTGTTTCAATTAATTATATTCTTTTTGTTTTGAAATCTTCTGTTAAATTAGTAGAAGTGGGCTGAACACACTTTTCACATCGCAAACCGAGTCAGAAACTGGTCAGGTTAAAACCCGAGGGCAGAAACTTTGCTGCGCGCAGTGGCCAAGTTCAAGGGAAGGTTCAGGGACCTCGAGGGGCCATCAGGGCATCTTCGCTGCCGAGATTTATAGCGTGTGTTCGCGGTAATTGAATAAACGGAAGCTAGATTTCAGCGAGTGGTTATGTCCCAATAACTCATTGCTTGAGAAAAACCACAGACGGGGACGCACATGCGGCTACCTATCAGACCACAAATGAATTCCTTTGAAACGGAAAGATAAAGTTAATGTAATCGAACTAGAATATCTCCCATGCATGTCACAAGATTTCATTATGTAATTAATAGTCCGGTATGGGGTAATATAGCTTCAATTTCTAATGGTCCCTGGAAAATAGAGTTTAATTAAGTTTGACAAAATGTAATAACCTTATTTTTAACAAAGGACAGGAATTTGTCTCAGAACCCATCATGTGCTCTGTTCTTTCTGTAGGCCACAACGCACTTTTTAAAATGCCACACTCTCAAGACAAATAGGACACGAAACACATCTCAGGTCTCCAAAAGCCTGTGTGTTAAATGTTCATGTGCTCAGTAAAGCAGAAAGTTCAGCCGCTTGCTCACTGCGCTGTCTGCGCCTTCAGAGCCGCTTCACACAAGCACCTGTGTCCACATGTAGTAAATATCATATCACATCTCATAACCACTCTGTCTACTGTTTCATATATGACACACACTAGAACACATGTAATCATAACGCATGGCAAATAAATGACTTAAAGGTCACAGTGGTCTAAGCGGCGAGGCCCTCGAGTCTGGGGCCTGCTGTTATATATTGATAAATAGTAGGTGAAGAAATCATATATAAAAAATAATAATAATAAAAATATCGTATATATATAATCTAATTAAAAAAATATAAGAAAATGTCAGTGACAGTTTAAGACATTTTAGATAATTATCATAAGCCTGTATGAATGGGCCCAGTAATTTTTGTGACAAGGTTATTTCTACTCTCGCTCCCTGGATATAGGGTAAAATAATTTGGAGCGCTGAAGAAGAACAAGAAGAAGAAAAGGAAAGAAAACCTAAAAGCTTAAGAAGTTTTCTCTAATCTGTGGACATCAGTTCAGTGTGAACCCAGTTTTCTCTTGACCAGACCTTCCAGCTTTGGTGATGATCATCTCGGTGCCGATCTCGTAGAATCTCTTCCACAGCTCGGAGCCCTGCAGCTCGACCCGGACCTCTCTGTCCGCCAGGCAGCTGCCCTCCTTCGGCTTGTTCTCCGCTCTGTCCGGGTCAGCCTCCTCGGGCCCGGACCCGGCAGTCTGTCTCTGCGGCTCACATGAGGTCTCCTCTGGCCGTCGCTTGAGCGTTGAACCTGCTTTCTTCGTCTGACTGACTGGACACCCATGCAGGCCTGAGGTGAAAGGTTCAAAGAAATGAGATGTGAGTGAGTGAGATGTAGAGAAAATGAGAAGAAGTAATTCATGCATTTTGTTTTATAAAATCACTGATGATTTGATGCAGTTTATTTAACGTTTCGATCCTAATAGGTTGTCGATATTACCCAAATACTGTTTTTTTAAAAAGGGAAAAAAGAATCGTTTCAGCAACTACATTGGAGAGCATTTACAAATCTTTCTATGATTTAATTATATCATTTTGTCTTTTAATTGGTAAATACAAAAGATTGGCTAATTTGAAAATTATTTGATTGCAAAATATAGGTCTGTGGTCGTGCGTTGTATTGTTTCATCTTGTGCGTAAAATGAATGGATGCAAACGCAGCTTTAGATGATCTCTAAAAATCCGGCACGAGTTTCCTTCTGTCTCACCGGTGCAGATGCTCCCGTCGTCGCCGGTGTCTGCAGCCGAACTTGACTCGTGTCCCTCCGACACTTTCCTCCTCTTGCAGGGCTTCCCCACCAGCGCCTCCACCGAGAACGCGTGAGCCCGGGAGCTCAGACCCTGCATCTTGGCGGAAGATCCCGTCGCTCTGCGAACCCTTTTATCCGTCTGAACTTTGATTTCGTCCCGCACTGTAAGCTCGGTGTCCCTGCAGCTCATTCAGGGCAGGACGGGACAGACCAGGCAGCAGCAGCACCTAAGGGAGCCACTCTTCTCCGTGACGCTGCGTAATTGATCCGGTGCGTTCCCATGCGTTCTCCAAGACGCGCACCTTCATCCAAAATCCTTGATTACTGGCACGCCTCTCCCCTTCACCACAATATTTCCCTCTCTTCCCCTTTATCCGTTCCTGTGTCTCCCCTTTCCTCTCTGTTTGGTAGAAGGCTTGTTCCTCTGGTTCCCCTCTGCGCGTCACAGAGAGGGAGGGAAAAGCGCAGCATGCATTCCTGCACATGGGCCTGCGCTGCAGAAAAAAGAAAAAATCCATCCTCCAAATTATCCATCCTTACCTCGACCTTAAAATCTGATTGTCTTGAAACGAATAAGAAAACAGTCTCACTACATGAGTTAAAATATACTCAGGCTAAAGTCATCAAGTTATTTTACTTTAATCATATCAGAGGTTAGAAGCACCGCAAATGACTTATCAGTATCCACAGGTGACAGCTGATTAAACACAAGTGAATCGCGTTAATTTGAAAGAAAATAAAAAAGTTAAATTATCGAATACATTATTCATTGAGATTTGATAAATATTCAATAAAAATATATGTTTTGCTCGATCCCAGTGGCTTTTACGCGTGTAGGACAACCAGCACCATGTGATGAGGTGACCTGCACAAAGGTTGTTTTTATTTTAGGTTCGTTCCTCTTTGTAATATTATGCAACTCCAACCAATTCCTTCCCAAACGTGTGGAAGAAAATGAATGAATTTATATGAATTCAACGAACTGAGTGAATTTGTGTATTTAAAGCACGTTTTCTCTTAGGCCACTCTTTTGCAGAAACAATCTGCCTGATTGTTTCCCATGATGCTTCCCTCCATTTGGACAGCGCATAGATAAATACAATGAACATTTCAGAGCACCAGAGGGGGAATCGAGGCACAAATATTTAAGTCTGTTAATTCAGACCATCTGGAGAAAGTAAAATATCTCCACCAAACTCGCTGCGTTGCTGTTGAAGCTAACATTTCCTATATTAATTTGCAGGCTTTTCCTTAAAGCACACGCTTGTCTCTCGCTCCTCCGGCATAGAAGTGGGATCTTTTCTTTTTTCTTTCTCTCTTTCTTTTTGCGGTGCCCACTGAGGGTGTGCGCCAGTCTGGATTTCATAAGTGCGGAGATCAGATGGAGTTTGGCGCACTTGGAGGGGGGAACTGGGCAGTAATGACAGCTCGGGATTATTACATTACTGCTCGACATGAAATGGATCCGCTTTACACAAATACAAGTCATCGAAAGGCTCTATTTAAAATGTTTTTTAATCACATGATATAATTGCTGTGAGGAGAAAACAAATGAGGGCTGTGTTTACGGCACGGTTGGTTTGGTGGGTGATGGAAATCTCTGACAACAGCCTGGAAATGGAGAACTATGACCAACCGGAATCACATGTTCTCATGTCATCATAACCTGTTTCAGGTCCACGGCCTGGATTTGTGTTTATCCTTCTTTACTTGTCGTTTTCTTTCAGTACTGTAGTAAAGTGCATCATGGCGCAGTGGGAGGGAAACGCACCCGAAATAGCGGCGCACTGTGCGTCTTCGTGCGCGCCAGTCCATGGTGCTGTCTCCTGTTGAAATATAAGACAGAAGAAAGTGATAGAAATAGCCTGCATATAGTTTCCTCTCCACACACGTTGGAGAGACTATTTTTCCACGTCGCCTTCAGCAGTCAGCTCATAAATCTTCGTCACGGGATTATGGGATGTCAGCCGAGTGATGATGGGCGCGAACTGGCCTCGCCTTTGCTCTGCTAAACACAACAGGAAGCTCCAAATGGTTGTTTTATCATTTTCTATCCGGTATCCCAAAAGAAATATGTTACATCCAAGAATGTTTGGCACACATGTTTCCTCTTATTACGCACAATACGCACGCTTGGCGGAAGCGAGACTCAAATCCAATTTAGCACGGGCCTCAGGTTTCCATTAAGCCGGAAGTTTGATGACCAGCTGCAATTAGGGTTTCCGATCATTGGGCTCCTCCAGGCTCGTGCTTGCATGCTGCTGATTTGCGTATCCACGAGCTAATTAATAAGCAATTACGAATAATTGGTTTGCAATTGAAAGTTAGTGGTATAGGCCTTTAAATGCACATCACCATTAACATTAAACTGATTCAAGTCAAACACATTCAGAATCAGGATAAATTTAACTTCCTTCGGTTTAAAGGAAAATTCTGCTGTTTATAAAATATGTTTTTTATGACTTAACTTGGTATTTACCTCTATTTCAATAAATATAATTACTGTTTACTGTTTATTCTCTGCATAATTTGTTTTTCACTGTATGACTTGATGACACTGTGGTGTGTGTGTGTGTGTGTGCGTGTGCGTGTGCGTGTGTGTGTGTGTGCGTGTGCGTGTGCGTGTGCATGTGCGTGTGTGCGTGTGTGTGTGTGTGTGTGTGTAGCTGCTGCAAGCTGGTGCCCAAAGAGTAATCATGACCAGCCGTAGATTCATGGTTACTGTATGTGTGTATGTGTGTGTGTGTGTGTGTGTGTGTGTGTGTGTGTGTGTGTGTGTGTGTGTGTGTGCACGCGTGTGTGTGTGTGTGTGTGTGTGTGTTTATAAACAGGCCTGTCTGCCTGTAACTCAGTGCTGAGTGGATATGACGGGCCCAATGATGGTTTGTTTTATGTTGGATTCTGATGCTGGGCAGTTTGTGTGTGTGTCTCTGTGTGTGTGTGTTTGTGTGATGGTTATTCTGGGCATACAGGGCTGCCGGAGCGGATGCCCACTCACTGCCAAATGTCAAACTTCCACCACCCGTCCACTGTGACATATGTGGAGTGTTTGAATCAAGAACGCTGCACACACTTAGTGTGTTGTGGCACTAATGGGATGTGATTTCTCTATACTGCACTTGAATGAAGGCTCATCTGGAATACACAGTTTACACTGAGACAATGGTGCGGTAACTGTGTCTAAAATTGGATCCTGAAAACCTCATCTGTTGAAGGGATTTCAAGTAGCGTATGAGCTTTGTGTTATTTACTGATTTTGTTATTGACTGCCTCGACTGTAAACAGACAGTGGTGAAACATCCTGAGTGGACGTGGAAGAAAGTTATGTAAGAAGACTTGGGAGCAGAAAGAGAACAAAGAGAAGCGGTCGAAGCTTTTTACAACAACCAATTACAGAGTGACAAATTCCTTTGACCCTGAAATGTCATCAGCTCCACAGTGTGTGTGTGTGTGTATCCTGTCACATCTGCTGCTCATAACCTCCCGTCTCGTCCCTGTCCTGAGGGTACAGCTGTGTGAGGTACACCACGCCTCTCAGACTTTCTAAACCACTGCAGGAATCCTCTGTGCAGGACCAATGTCCGTCCATGGCTTCTGCTTCTTTAACGGCTCTGGGATTCAGGGGAGAGTCAGTGAGACAATGATGATGATGATGATGATGATGATGATGATGATGACGATGACATCCCTCGCCACCTGTAGCAGTTAATTGACTGTGTCTGCCAACACTGTCACATCTTGACCCTTGATTTGCTGTTGAAACGCATCCAGATCCTCTCCTCCAATCAACTATCATTGAGAGAAACGTGAGCTTATAGGCTCATTTAGCTGCTGCCGTGATGTCTGGATACGAAAGAAGGAAATCTTACCTGCCAAATGAAAAAAAGAGTTCCAGCTGAACACTGTCTGCTACAACCAGTATCAAATCAGTGTCAAAGTATTTCACAGCAACTATCGTGGCTTCTGCAAATATGACTAATCAACACGTATCTCTATTGATTAACTGAAATAAAAATCGATTAAAGATTAAAACCTGAATAAAACTGCAAGTGAATAAACAACAGATCATTTAAAAGATAAATTAAAGTAAAACATTTACTTAACTTCCAGAGCCAGTTTTTGGAGATAATGTTTGTGACATCTGCAGTTGTTTTACTCCCAAAAAATCATGAAAAGGCAAAAGCTAAGATAAAACTAATAACACATAGTGCATCCAAAGCCAGATAGCTTCAATATACTGTAGTCTCTGATGTGACATGACCTTAGTTATCCAAAAATGCTGCTAAAACATATCAGACTAATGCTCTTACTCATGTTCATTCATGATAATGAATATAGGAGTATTTTCAGTTATGCACACTGTCCGTCTGCTAAATCTTCAAATCTGGTTCATTTACTATATCTCCTACTTCTGTTTGTTCTGTTTGCTTCAAACTGCAGTGTACAGCTTTTTTAGTAAACTACTCAATCTTTTGTAAAAAAAACAAAAAAACAAAAAAACTGAAACACAAGGTTTACATATTCAGGATGAACCAATAGGAGAGGTAGAGAAAATATTACAATGCAGGCAGAAGCAGTGTAGATTTTGGACTTTTCATGGACGTAGTTGACAGTGTCAAGAATAAAGAGTATCGCCAGCTTTGTTCTCTGCTCTTTAAAGATCAACACTCTCGGATCCTCAGGTAAAATGTTTCGGTTTGGACCATAAAAAGTGAAAGGGAGCCTCACCAAATGTGTTTCTCCTTCACTTCAGAGCAACTAAAAGGTGTGAGCCAATAGGCCTGAAGGGCCTCTCTGGTTCATTCATAACAGAATCATGCAGGCACATTGTTGTGAGAATCTGTCATGCTTAGAATATTTTTTAAATCAGAAAAAAACATGTAATGGCTTTAAAGTAAAACTACTGATTTTATACACTATGATCAGTGTAATTGTAATGGGAGAACAAGACCAGGTCTGTTTCTGTTGTCTACCTTCAAGTTGAAATAGTAACTGAAACACAGCCTGTCAAGAACATGAATTAACCAGCGGTCACTTCTAACCCATATCCAAGCTGCTGCTGCTGCTGCTCAGCGAGTCCTGATTAATAAACACAGCAGCGTTGGACAAAATCAACGCACACAGATAAAGACAACATCTGCTGTGATCTTGACTATATTTCCAGGAAACATGATCATTTGGAGTAAAGTTAGAAGGGAAAGAACATCTTATTTTGTCTGCCACACACTGGGTAACTTACTGTTGCAGCCGGCAGTACTGGTGTCAGTCTCTCCAGGAAGTAGCTAATCTCAAAAAGTCATCAAATTGGTGTTTTTAAATTAAAAACAAAAAGGGTTCTGAAAAGTCAGTAAATGATTTGAAAAACATGCAACACTGTCTTTGTTAGAAAAAACCCAGATGACACAAAAACAGCTATTTTCCCTGTAATTGTTCATTTTGAAAGAGCAACGTCGAAGCACTCCCCTCACCGTCCAATGATTAAACCTTAACTGACATGTGGCATTCTGTCGACCAATAAATTCAACTCTATCACGTTGTCAGTGGGTCATTCAGTCGTGGATTTTCAGATGAATTGTAAAAGACATGCATTTAGCACCTATGAAGTGTCTAATAATAGACTATTTTCACAGGAGGTGTATGATCCAGGGTTTTTTGTGCTCAACAAAGGACATAAACAACCCTGTCTCCTTAAAGTTATGAGACTCTTCTGCTAAAAACAAACTCATATTGTTATGGAAGTTTTCTAGAAGCTGGTGAAAGGAGAACTCAGGCAGCAGCTGATGTCTTATGCAGAAGATTTTAATGTAGACTTGATGCATCAAGGAGACCAGAAGGTGAAACAATATACAAACGCTGACAGAGTAACATGAGCAATTGTCCCCCCCAAGTCTGAAGATGTCTCCCACAGCATCCCAGTATATCTTCCTCTACTTGCGTCACCCATTCCAACAGCACATCCATGAAAGACTAGAATTGCTGTTACTCTCTATGTTACATGTAGGTGTTCGCATCCTATTGGATAGTTAAGCCTAAAGTATGTATAACTAAATCACATTGTGTCCATATGTCTTGCCACTGGTGAAATACACAAAAGAGTTAAAGTCGGTGAGAGTTGAAGTTGGTGTCTCTCTGTCTGGCTCAGCGTAGACACAACAATGTACTGTTGGTTGGTCCTTTATCTATAGCCTGACCTTTGGTACTGCTAAGAGAGTGAAGGGAGTACCTGTGGATTTAGACAGGCACTATTCTTCTGTACAGATATAATGTAATATAAACTATATACATAATATATAGTGGCATATACAGTAATGTGTGAGGATGGTCAAAAATTCCTCAACACATATGTCTTCATAAGGATTTTATAATGACTCATCGTTTTATTTCTTCACAGGAGACCCCTGGCAGCCGTGGTAAACATGTCAGGGGGGAGTCAGGAGATGCGGAGGTCGCGGTGGATGGATGAGTCTATGATTCACAATCTTTTTCTGAACCTAACTAAGTAGTTGTTGTGCCTAAACCTTATCAAGAAGTGACCATATTCCACAGCCTTTACCGAATATTTATTATTGTTACCATGACGACAAAGATCTAGTACTCCTGCTATACTGGCATGTTCCTTAATCTATAAGGTTGATTAGGATGGAGGGGTTGCTGGACGTTACTTTTTCAGTTTTTAACCAAAACTTGTTTTCCCCAAATGCATGCAATGCACGCTAACCCTTGCACGCAATGACATGATTATAAAAATGTGTATTCAAATTTTATTGTGTGACTGGATGATTTAATAAAATAAAATACAATATCTTTTACATTTATTAGTCAAATATATATTTACTTGTCATATTTTGGCACTTGGCAAATTCATTTAAAAACACAATTAAGGCAATATTACAGTTCTACAAATGTTCAAAATTTAGGACAGGATTTCAGTAGTGCTTTTATTTTTATTTTAGTCTGTAAATACCCCAACTTTATGGAAGTGGATTTGATGGAGCACCACTTTAAACTGGGTGTTAATGAAGTGCCATGTGTGATCTCTCTCTGGTCATAGTCAGGATTCAAATTTCTGGAATAATTGCAGCCGATTTACAAATTGATTAACTTTACAACAACAAAGCCAATGCTGTTTTGTTCTGAACCTCCTGTCCATCACCTTCCTGTCCCTCTGTGCGGAATCTCTGCACCCTGGGTCTCGGGCCTGGCAGCGTTTGGAAAGCCTGGGCATGAGGCCTGGTGCTGCTCCCTTCCCTGTGCCCACAGTGTAGGAAGATTTAATGGCTCATGTGCCACGGCATCCAGCCTTCACTGGCTCCCTCTGCCTGGTCGGGCGGGTAACGAGGGATCGGAGGCAAGAGGAAAACAGAGGAGAGGAGGGGGACATCACTGCCAAGACGCACCCTCCTCCTCTCACCACAAGTGTGTTGTGAATTATCTTCTCCCTGCACCCCACAGCCTCTTTTTTCTCTTTCTCCCCTTTTCTTATCCCTTGCTACTCACCCTCTTCCTATTAAACACATATAGATCTTCATCTGTCTACAGCACTTTCATGAGGCCTGCTGCAAATCTGGCTCCATGGCACATTTATCTCACTTGTTTGGATAGCTAATTCTTTTTGATGAAAATTGCCTTTTCTCTCTTCGCCTGTCTCTCTCTCTCTCTCTCTCTCTCTCTCTCTCTCTCTCTCTCTCTCTCTCTCTCTCTCTCATACTGCCAGTAACTATGTGGTTAATGGTTGCGGTAAAAAGAAACAAAAACAGCCGTAATTGATAATGAGAGTCAGACTCTGCATGTGAGGATCCCGGCCGAGCATCTCTGCTCTCCTCTTCGTCCCGTCAGCTCCTCGGAGTGACGGCCCAGACGGGCGGCTCTGCCAAGCGGCACTTTGATTGTACAGGGCACTGGGATCCATTGGGGCTTTGGGGAGTTGGGATTTGGGAATACACATCTATGGGAATGAGAATTGTTCTTCCCAGAAGGATGTCAAGGGGGTGGAAACGTAATCCGCAGGGTGTTAGGGTGTAATTTCCTAATACCATAATGTGTAACAAGGACATTATGTTTGGATAAAATAATGCATACAAGCGAATAATGCCAGCGCTCCAACATAAACACAATGTCAGATTGTTAGCCGACTTCAGTGAGAGTTTGAAATGTGTTGAGGGCTTCTTCTGGTGTTGTTAACATGCATGGTGAAGTGAGGTAGTAATTATTCAGGGGGAAGCTGTCGTTCTGTGAGGGCATGTGGTGGGAGGCTGTTGACGAACCCCACGGTCACACACGTCTTTGTCTGTTTCTGTCCCACTGAGGGCAATCAGTCTGAACACCAATATTTTTTATCAAAGCCTTGCCACAGTGCAGGGGAATTATTTTTAGATTGCCCTGATAAATGAGGGGTTTCATATATCTGGATGTGGTCGGGGGGAGGAAGAGTGAAATTTTACGAGAAAATACAGAAAGAGATGGGGGAGGAAACAAAAAACCTGGCAGTGCCACAAAAGCTTTTAAAACAACATGTGAAAAATCAGCAGTTCTTTAACAGTTAGCTTGTCATTTTTATTTGCCTCTTTAGATGGTGGCAGCGGTTGTCTTTCAGGCCGTGCCAGCTGGGATCGGCTGCTGGCTGGAAGGCGCAGGCCTGGCCCCCGTTAGCACTCTTATTATCATCACCACACACTGTAATTCACATGTCAATCACAGCTCGGAGCAGTGCAGGGCCGAGGAGAGCGGGGCTGGTTAGAAGGGGCCGCGACTGGGGTGATGGGCCGGGCGGGGCGGGGGCTGCACACTGAATACTTCCAGCAGGCCCTGGTCGGACCTTTCATTCCCCCCGTCTCTGCAGAACGGTTCTGGATCGGGGTGCGATTGGCTCGGTGGTGCTGGCGTGAGCTGAAGCAGGAGGCTGTGCCGGACTGGCTGCTGTAAGAATAGGGGTGACCTCTGAGGAGGGTTAAACTGTCAGAGTTTGGCTGGTGGGGTCTGGCTCGATCTGTCTCTAGCTGCGGTCGAACCAAGTGAAGAATGAGAATAGTGGGAATCATTTTAATCCATCTTTTTGAGCCAATAGTTGTTTAGACTGAGGAACAGTGGCTCACACTGAATGAGCATTGTTTGGGCCCTGAATTAAAACACTGTGTATGCACTTTGAATGTGAACTGTTAATGAAGTGATGTCCCTTTAATCCGGTTTTGTCTCCCCGGTAACCCTTCTCCACTGGAATAGAGCAGGTTGCACCAGAAAACTGCTTTGTATGTGTCGACTTCAGTATCATGAATTCATCATGGAAGCCAGTCCCTATGTCACAGCGGTTACTCATTGTTTCAGTCTCTGTAAACTCAACGCCAACCCAACAATGTTTAATTGCTGCATGAACAGACATGGATGGAATTTGTGGCGGAAAGTTGCAGAAGATACCATCTGAGCTGGAGTCAGGACGACCACTGAGTCCTTTCACCCAGGAATGAGTCCTGATTGTACCCGTTCCCACTGAAGACAAAAGCCAGATGTTTTTTTTCAGCTTTGAATGCTGATATATGACTGGATTGGTGGCGTGTAAAAAAGATCACTTTGAAAACGATCTACAAATTGAGACACTTGATAACATGCTTAAAGATTTCGAAATTACATTTGAGGATGATGATATTTCTCATAAAAATCCACCAATGATCCCTGGGAAATAAGTGAAATAAAAAAAATGGCCTCTCTCACAATGTTTAATAAAATGATGAAAAGTTGAAAGAGATCCGCTCCAAAACTGAATGAATTTTTTCTTGACTCGTGTACTGTCGTGCCTCTAGTTTCATTGGAGTTGTTCAGTAGTTTTTGTGTAATCCTGCTCACAAACAAACAAACGGACAGGGGTGACAACAACCTCCCTGGCAGAAGTTTTGCTCTCACAAAAGATTGGAAGTCAAGTTTAATGTATTAATATTTATAAATAAAATAAAAGTGCAACAGACGACACAATTTTGTTTCAACAGTGCATCACAATTTGGTAAATTTGTGGTTTGAAACTAGCTACTAACAGTTACCTACTAAGAACTCTTATGGAGGATATAGTCAGAGAAACATGCAGCTCCTGGAAACCAACCTACAGTATGTCCCTTTGCTATTCCTTCAAATTCCATCACCAGTGATCAACAGTGACACAGCACCTGTGGACATGAAAATCCACAAACATGTTAGCAGTTTGTGCCACTGACCGAAACAAATCTTCAGAGGAGAAATCGTTTAACATCTATTTAATCAGATCTGGATTGTCCTCACATGTAAAGAAAAGCATTTTCTCTTTTCTGACTTTATTCCCACCCCATGAGACTTTCTGCAGCCAAGCAGAGACACTATAATTTAAACGCTGCCGAAACGGGAACTCAAGACAACATGCTATTTCAATCAAAAGCCCAGTTCTTGCCCCATCATCCTGCCTGCCAAAGCATGGTGTAACTCACACACACATAAACACACACATGCAGAAAGCGCGCCTGCCAACGTGTGGTTTGCATTCACGGGGCCTTAATGCCTTGTGGTTAGTGCTCTATCAGGGCCATGAGAAATGATTTATTAGTGGCTCCCGCCTGTATTTATAGATAATGAGCCTCCGTCAGTGTTAATAAAGAGATCCATTCTCAGCGTGGAAACACAGCACCTCTTTAAAGGATTACGGTCGCTGCTAAACAATAGCTCTACCTCCAAAGATAGCCCTGTAGTGTGTGTGTTCAGCTTTGCGTACGAGTGTGTTCATGTATGTTGCGGGAGGGGAGTTAAAATAGCGCCAGGGCGAACAATACATCTCGCCTTCTCACCACAGACTCATTCATTAAACATACACATTTGTATTCACACAAAAGAACAATCCCATGGTTTGTTGTATCCAGACTTTTCAGTCTTCTCTGCAGGCTCTGATCCATATTTACAGACGCTGGTGTTGGCGTGAACCTTTCCGCATTTGCTGCGCCTCAGATGTTGGAGAGAAGCAAACAGTGTGAATAAGTGTTTCCCTTGTAGGCCTTTTTTTTAAATCACTTTTATCTGTCTACATGTCAGTCTCTTCTGTGTGTGTGTGTGTGTGTGTGTGTGTGTGTGTGTGTGTGTGTGTGTGTGTGTGTGTGTGTGTGTGTGTGTGTGTGTGTGTGTGTGTGTGTGTGTGTGGTGATGATGGGGATGGAAGAAAGACAGGCAGACACATGAGAACTCTGGCAGTAAAGTGTGTTTGTGTGACATCATTCTGTCTCCCTCTGGTTCCAATCAGCCCATCCTCCTCTTTTAATGACACCTGATAGATTAATGACTGATAAAGCGTGTGTGTGTCTGTGTGTGTCTGTGTGTGTGTGTGTCTGCATGTGCATGTGTTTGGTAGGGGCCCACAGAGAGCCCGCAATCAGACAGCTCTCAAATTAGCGCTCCATAACTACATCCTGACCAGGGCTTTAGACTTCTGAAGCGCAGGAAAGGCCTTCCAGACAATCAGACACACATACACACACACACACACACACACACACACACACACACACACACACACACACACACACACACACACACACACACAGGCTATCACTTTCATCCTCAGTATATCACATCACATTCATCTTCTTTCTAGCATGGTGAACTTTGACATGGTGAGAAACACGGGTGGTGTTGGGGATGTCATCAATTTAAGCAGCTTACTCTTATATCCTCCAACCCCTCCCCTCCACACACAAACACACACACACACACACACACACACACACACACACACACACACACACACACACACACACACACACAGCAAGAGAGAGTGATTGAAAAAGAGAGAGAATTACGATACCTTAACACAATGATGCTGTTAGTTATCATGGGTCATATGAAATCAAGCCTTACAAAGACCACACATTCACAGTGGCCATACACTTTCTACAGGTTTCTCTTTGACTGACTACAGATCTCAGTTGAGTTTATGTTTAAGTTGTAGTAGCCATAGTAATATTAATGTTAAATTACATCTAATTCAACAAAGCAACATAACAGAGAAGCATGAAAATAAGCCCTACATAAAGATTAAAATGAACATAAAGCAGAAAGAAAATAAGAAAAAAATGCAATGACAAAAAGGAGCAATACAACAACAATTTATATGAAATATAAAAGGAAATGAAAACATGAAATAAAAAAATAAAAAAGAATCAATGATTATAAAATAATGAAAATAATACAAAAAAATTAACAAAAAATTTAAAATATATAATCTTTTCAATCAGGATAAACTTATTGAGCTTTGATAAAGTGTCTCTATGTCTCTGAAATATCATATGTAATGTATTTTTGTGTATTTCTTTAATAATAGTAATCAGCAACCAATATTCAACAGTATTTGAAAGAAGGATTTTAATTTCCCCCTGAGTGATATAAACCAATGGTCTGACGACAGCCTCTTCCTCTGACCTCTGCAGACCACTAACACCTCATTATGGTCATTTTAGAGTCCAGGGACGAGTGCAGCCATAAGAGTTTCAGTCTGTCAGTCCTGTGCTGCACCCACTGTACAGTCCAATATACTATATATGAGCTATAAAGCCTTGAAACAACCTCTGTGTCATGAAAAATACAGACCAGTCCATCATCCTCCAGTGGAAAGGTGCTCATTGTGTGTGTGTGTGTGTGTGTGTGTGTGTGTGTGTGTGTGTGTGTGTGTGTGTGTGTGTGTGTGTGTGTCTGCTCCTCCTGTGAACCTGACAGAGGTAACGTCAGTGAATCTGGAAGTGATTCGACCAGGCTATGATGCTATTGGCTACAATTCAGAAGAGGGTGTGTGTGTGTAAAGTCAACATGGCTGCAGTGCTGTGAAGCAGTCTCATGATGATGAGGTAATTTCCCCAGAGTTTAACCCCCAGGAACATAACAGACATCCGTCCATTTCCATCCCTCCATCCTTCCCTGTACCCTTTCATCCTATCTGATTCTTACACTTTTTCCTTTCTACCTGTGCCAGTTGCTTACCTTGAGTCGTCCTTCATCACATACATATGTGACCCACCTCTCTCCTCCTTCCAGTCGTACCTTCTGTCCTCTCTTTCACTCCTGTGCTTCAAAAATCCTTTCATTCCACAGACTCAGAGTCTTTTCATCACCTCTTGCATCAGACAGAGAGATGTAATGGACAGATAGGCAGCAACGTCAGGTCATAAGCTCAGATAAAAACCCAAAATTCCATATAAATACAGTCATACAAAAGGTATCGTTTAGTGTGTTACATCACATATTATTTTAGACTCTGTAAACGACTCAGTGGGTGCAACTGAGGGTGCTCAATTTCACTTTCTGTGTGGGACACATGAGAGAAGACGTTTAAAAAAACTAGTTTTAATCAAGATTATCTTGTTATTGTAGTTTGTTCACACTCTATATTGCTAATATCTCTAAAGAATTGATAATAAAATGGCAATAATTTTAAATATTTACCTCATAGATTATAAAGATAGATGACGCCTCTCTATCTTCTCCAACTGTCCAGAAATTAAGTGAAAATATCTAAACGTTGCCATCTTGCACATTCGGAGCCATAGTCTGCCCAGTATATAGTGATTGGAGGGATGGAGCTCTAGTAGTAAGGTCCCACCGACAGATTCGCTCGACCATTCTGTCAGAGTACAAATAGATGAGATTTGGTATGTACAGTGAGATGATAATCTATGGTACAGTCACATAGACTGTATATAACAATGGCAAATATGTCTCCTCTTCCTCCCATTATCCCAAATGATCCCACCTTGCACATTTGGAGCCAGTCTGTGCAGTAATGATTGGGGGATGGAGCCTCGGAAGCAAGGTCCTGTCGATACACATGCTCAACAAATCGTGAGTCAGTCTCCGTTGTCAATCATGATGTTTCTCCCTATTTCTATAGCATGGTGGCTAGCTGCAGCACAGGTCGAAAACACATCCTCCTCCATGTTAATGGGTGGGACTTGGACCAAACTAAATAGTCGACACGTTGAATGAATCTTTCTCAAATATGGTTTCTGTCATTGCAGGTAGTTCTTATCACACTGATGTGATAGAATCAGGCTGTAATGTCATGATGATTGACGGCTGAGACTGACTTGCGATAGCTTCTTTTCTGGACACAGGGAGGAAGTGGCGACGAGATGTTCCTCTTTATTTACAGTCTATGGTTGCAACACACACAGGCTGGCTAGAAACTATCCAATTGGTTATGAAGACTTTTGGAAGGGCTTTTCTGCCCAAACTGGTGCAACTTCATCCTGTTCTTTATTCTAACAGTACCCCACCACCCATCACTCCCTCCAACCTCCCCAGTCCCACCAGAGCTCAGCGAGAAATTATCACATTTCCCTGAGGGGAGCCAAGCCGAGAGGATGAGGAGCACAAGACAGGCAGACAGGCAGACAGGCAGTGCTATGGGAGAGCGAAGGTAGCTTTAGAAGCTGATACTCGCAGGAAAGACTCATTTGTCACCCTTGTCTCAAAGCCATATGTGACTGCCAAGAGTGTGTGTGTGGGGCCGGGCGAGGATCCTGAGAGTGTGATGCACAATGATGTGGAAGGGGGCTTTGAAGCAGCATCACTCCTCTCCGCCACATGTCGACCCCCATGATCCGCTCTTTTGTTTCTCCATCTCCCGCTCTCTCGTTCTCCTTTTCTCTCATTCTTTGACCACTAAGTGTTCTCCCACTCGAGGCACATGGTGATTATGGTGGGTCCACAAGACATGTCAGTGACGTTATGAGGCACTGAGCAGTGTCTAACTTTATGGTTCAGCGCAGCTCTGCGGCCAGCTATTACCATAGCAGTTTTGGGTTCTGTGTGTGTGTGTGTGTGCACTCTATGTATGGCTTTGGAGCAGCAAAAGGGACAAAGTCATTTGTCACTTGTGGCTTCACATGTCTGGTATTGAAATCGATGACAATTCTATGAGGGGTGTGTGTGTGTGTGTGTCTTCATAGTTGTTGGCCAGCAAGTGGGTGATGTCATGCATGAGAGCTTCTTTTTCTCACACTTTACTCAGCCAACTGTGCCCCTGCAGACTTTCACAGTTTGCTGACATTGCAGGCCAGGAGTGTGTGTTTGTGTATTCATGTGCATGTGTGTAAGCCTATGTATTTTTAATGGCTTTTATTGGAACGTTTGCTGCAGACCACAGGGAAACATTGGCATCCAGACTCCTCATTGGACACGCCTGCCATCCACCATTATGACGCCTGCTACCTCTGCGTGCCTGTGCACAATAACACGGGTGTCCATTTGTGTGTGTTTTGCTGCTTTCAGTCTTGAGAGGCACAGAAACTCTACCTCACAGGCGTGTTAGAAAGTTTGAGATGTAAACTGGATGGACGGCGAGTTTAATCCGCCGTTAATCAGCTCCTCGGAAAACTCACCCAAGCATCAGACACTGCAGATTGCTCTGTCTCTCCCTGTAACTCCCTCTCAGTGTTTTTTCCCAGTCATCACTTTACCCCCCCCCCCCCCCGAATCACCCCATTTCACCCCCACCTGCCTCCACATTTCTTCCCCCAAACATCCCCAGTTTCCCTCAGACTGCGGTCGCCCCCCTCCTCTTCTCCTGTTGTGTGTGATGCTGAGAAGCCCTCAGGATTAAAATGTAACTCTTTTGTTTATCATCTCAGCTATTACTGGTGATGCTGGTTCTCCCTTTCTCTTGCAGCATGTGCGTATGTGTGTTTGTGTGTGTGTGTGTGTGTGTGTGTGTGTGTGTGTGTGTGTCCACGCGTGCATGTGTGGGCAAGCTCTCAGATCAAACGCAGCGTAAGACGAGCCCATAAACAAGCCTTCAGGACCACTTAGGATTTTCAGGGAGAGTCAGTGTTTGGGGGGGGGGGGGTGGCTGGCGGAGGGGGAGTGAGCTGCAGAAATCAGCTGCTCTGTTTATGTACCTTTCAGTGGTGATTACCGGTCCAATCTGTCTGTTTAACAGAGGAAATATCATAGCCTGGCAGAGTTTATGTGTGTATGTTTGTGTGAGACTGCAGATGCAATATGGTACAGTTGCAGTGCAGAGGGCTGGAGGGATGCCCATGGAGTTGCGTGGAATTAGAGAGCCGGTGCTGCACTAAGTGTTTATTTACACTTATGTACAAGCCTGAGTCGGGAGAGTGAAAGCAGAGGAAGCAGAGGACCACCACAGACCAGAGAGAGAGAGAGAGGGAGAGAGATGGATGGAGGGAGGGAGGATATGTGTCAGACGGGCTGTATTGCCTTGGCACCGTCCTGTGTTTCCACACGGTGCTGTGTGTGTGTGTGTGTGTGTGTGTGTGTGTGTGTGTGTGTGTGTGTCAGTGTGAGTGGGCAGACACACTGGCAGCCTGTAGGAGGGAATTTATTTACAGAGTCACTTTAGTGGAATATTCACTCAGATGAATTGACTACTATATATATAAATATACTCCAAGTATGTATCATGACATTACAGTTGAGTCAGTGCATGAGTGAGTTCTATTTTTCTCATGAGCTGTTCAGAATAGAACAGGGCAATACGAAGTGTTTTCACCATGTCAGGTGTGGGTAGTTGCCACCTGCTGCCACTAGATGGCGCCAAACAGACAGGACTCACCCCCGAGGAGATTGTTGTGGTAAGAGAATACATCATTTTAATGGCCACAGTTAAAGCAGCAGAGGTAATCAAATCAAATCAAATCAAATCAAATTGAATTCTATTAAATCAAACAAAAGCAAGACTGTATCTCTTGTGTAGCCTGAGTTCAAAGCACGCTCTGCAGCTTCCGTCCTGGGCGACATCTTTAATCCCCCTGCGTGCACCGGAAGCGGTGGATAAAGCCGAGGCTGCAAAGTGCGTCACATCGCGGATCTGCCGAGAAGCACCGACATCGCACCGCTGCACTCCGCTTCTCTGCCACAAGAAACCCACGTCCTCCTCCACCGCCAGCATGGTGAAGATCGCCTTTAACTCGGCCCTGGCGCAGAAGGTGCTGGGTAAAGAGGCGCCAGCCGCAGAGAAGGTGAGTTAACGGGCTTTCAGAGTCTGGAGCCCCGGTGTCCGCTTCTCGTCTTTTCAGGCTGGTGTTAGCCAGGCCTGGCCCGGCCCGCACCGAGCACTTAGCTGCGACTTTACTCATGCATGTTCTCCCAGGGTGTGTTTGTGGGATCATGCATGTTGCACATATGATATTGACATCGTCGCAGGGGGTTCTTTTCCTCTAAATGTTGCACCTGACGCAGCACCGCCCATCTCCTGCACAGCTGTTCTGCAGAGGCCTCACATCAGATGGATTATGTTGCTGAGAATCATATTCACTCTAAATAATAATTAGTGCATGCAATATTATATTCTGTCTGTGTTTTTTATATATATATATGTGTGTGTGTGTGTGTGTGTGTGTGTGTGTGTGTGTGTGTGTGTGTGTGTGTCTGTGTGTGTCTGTGTCTGTGTGTGTGTCTGTGTGTGTGTCTGTGTCTGTGTGCAGGACCCTGAGCTGGCCTCTGCTCCTGTGGGCAACGAGGGCTCCACAGGTCGCTGCCTGCTCACCCTGCTGGGCATCGCCTTCATCCTCAGCGGGCTCATCGTGGGGGGGGCTTGCCTCTATCGATACTTTACTCCAAAGGTATGTATGTATGTGTGTGTGTGTGTCTGTGTGCTCTTGTACAGCTATCTTTGTGAGGACCAGTTTGAGTCTACAACAAAGTGAGGACCTTTGGGCCGGTCCTCTCTTTGTGACCCCCCCTTAAATGGACTGCTTGGGGGCTAAGACAAGGTTTTAGGGTTAGAATTGGGTTAAGGTGAGGTTACGGGTTAGGCATTTAGTTTGGATGGTTAGGGTAAGGGGCTAGGGAATGCATTATGCCAATGAGTGTCCTCACTAAGAAGCTGTACATGTGGGTGGGTGGATGTGGGTGGGTGTGTGTGTTTGTGTATTGTGGTTAGGTTAAGGGTAAGTATAAATTGGTTGTGGTAGGGGTAAAGTTTTTGGTTAGGCTGTCCACAATTAATGGGGTTAGGGTTAATGGAAGTAAATGCGAAGTCCTAATAAGGATAGCTGTGCAAAAATGTGTGTGTGTGTTTGTGCAAATGTTTATTCTTATTGTTTTGAGTTATATCATTAAAGTCATTAATAGGGGTTTCTATGATATGTTATTGTTAAAGATGCCTCAGGAAAACATTGAATAACTAGTTTATATTTGTCCCATATGCGAACTTTGGCAAACTGCCACACCTCATTTGCTACAGTGAATGCATGTGATGCAAAATACTGATTACACAATCAAAAATGTTATATTGAAATTGCATAATGTATTGCATGTTTTAATCTGCACTTAAGCAAGGACTGGCCAATAAAAGAATAACAATAATTATCACTATTATTTATTATCAATAGCTATGTAACAAAAGGTTAATCAATCAATCAATATGCAGCACCCCAGATTTGTCCTAAATCTGCATCTGTACATTTTGCAGACATTTAATTCCAGTGTCTGTTGAATTTGGGAGAAATGTTGTCAGTAGTTTGAAGAACAAGATCTGCATTTTATTTGAAAACATAGCTATAAAAAGTGATACACCTCTCTCTCTCATCGTGTTTATACACTGTTACTGTGTAATAAAGAGAAAATGCCAGAAACATAATCTTTAGAAGAATGTTGGTGCTTTGACTAGAGACAAGGGCAGGAGGAGCGTCGGAAGTGGTATTTGGGTTTGGGCAGAATTATTGTGGCTGCCTGTGACTGCTGATGAGACACTGTGTTGCCTTGGTTGGAAACCAGAGTGCTGACTCTCGCCTGCTTCCGTCTTCATGTGAAAGTGCAGACTTCACATATTTGAATTCTGCTGTGTTGTCAGTGGGGAGGGTCCCACAGTGAGTGTAGCTCCACTGTGCCCACAGGGATTTTCCTCTAATGCAAATGAAGCAAGTTCTAAAGCGTCTCATTAAACTATTCATTCAATATTTAAACACCCTTTTAGTTCCAATGGAATTCAACTTTGTGTTGGAGATTAATCGTCTATATTTATTCTGATATTTAACAAGCTTCTTACTTTCGTCTTCCTAAATTCTTAATCTTGTTGTTAAATTAAAGCAACAATTTCCCAAAAGCAGCTGCTTCCTCTCATGTAAACTATAAAATTGTAAGTAGACATAGATTTTTTTTTTGTCATAAAATAATATTTACATTGCATTCTTGCAAAAATATACACAAAACACATGATATAAAAAAATATATTAAAGAAAATCCAGTTTTGAGTCTATTATCCAACCTCTATTGTCTGATAATCATGTTCTCAGCTCCAAGCTTTATTAGACCAAGTCAAAGGAACTGTTGCCACTCCTGCCCTAACTCCACTTTAACAGGCCCAAACAAATTTTAACATGTGCTCTGGCGCCCCCTGGCAGCCAAAAGTTGCTACAGTATGTTATTTTTTCGAAGTGAGGCTGCTGTTGACAGTGGCTGTACAAACAGGTAGACACTGTCGAGAAACCACTGGCTGTGTAGATCTGGGTATTTGTCTTAAAGTGTGACGTTATAACAAGTGTGTGAAGCTACATTGAGGAAAGTGGGAGCATTAAAAGACATAAATTAATAAATTGAATAACTAAATAACACTTTGATTGGTTTATTCATTTGTCTCCGTTAGAGGTTATATCATGGTGCCATGCAGTTCAATGACGCGTCAGGTGGAGCTAGAGGAGAGAACCAGCCGTACTACCTGCCCCGGGTCGAGGAGGAGGTGGAAATCTCTGACAACATGGCCGTCATCAGCATCCCCCCTCCCCGCTTCAGACGTGGAGACCCTGCATACATCCTCCACGACTTCAACAGGGTGAGGACGAGGATAAGTCCCACACTGACAACCCCACACACAGTATTTCAGATGATTCAAACAGCTTGGTAAGATGGTTTAAATTCCCTCTGTGTGTGTGTGTGAGTAGAAGCTGACAGCCTATCTGGACCTGACTCTGCGGACCTGCTTTGTGATCCCTCTGAACACCTCGGTGGTGCTGCCCCCTCAGGACCTCATTGACCTCTTCTCACAGCTGATGGTGAGTACTAGTGATCACCTTGTGATCTGAGGACGCAGCTGCCAATGTAATAATATGATAAAAACAACTTTATTCATATAGCACCTTTCAAAACACATTCAAGGAAAAGCCATTCAGTAAAAGTACACTATGAGAGATGAAATATAAGATCCATAGCTAACTTGGTTGATAGTAGAACAACTGTAGTCACATAGTTCTCTCGGTCAAACTTATGCATAGGCTCCAATATTAAGGACTAAATATGATCTGGGGATATCCAGGGATATGCAATAACTTTGTGCAAATCCAACATGTCTGCAATTTGTCACGTAAACAATTCCAGGACACACATCTTCGCCTATTCCAGGCATTCAGTTACTCATTGTGAATCAGACTAGTGATCCCAACCAGGTATTGATTGTTTTTTTCCCCCCTTTTCATTGTCTTTAGATATCTGACGTGAAAATTCAACAGAAAAAGGCCTCGAATGCATTTTTTTTGCATAGGCCAAGTTTCCTTTGTTAGATCAAAGACTAAAGCTGTGTCTCAACTTCAAACTACACATTAATATACACATATGATATTAAGTTATACACCACCACCCACAATTACAATTTCCAGCGTGAGTAGGTCCTGCAGTTAGATTGTATATTACAATGTCATAGGATAATGTGTGCATCAACAGCACACACAAAAATCAACTGTATTTATTCATATGTCCAGTACCATATGTAATTTTATCATGTTTCTAGTGTGAACACACAACATACCTAAAACATGCTCTGATGTAGTGTGGCATTTAAGTGCAAAGGAAACCAGCTCTGTGAGAGGCTTTATTTAGGCAAGAGAGCTTAAATTGCTAATATGCACTAAACACAGTGTAACTGACGCAGATGTCATATGTTTTGCATGCAAAGTATTAGGATGTGAACCACATTTTGATAATTAAATTAATTATGTTACTAAAATTTTGTGGCAATCCATCCAATAGATTTCATGATATATTACTAAAACCCAAAACACTGGCATCCTTAGAGCCGCGCTGCTAGAAGAGCTATAAATGGTCAAATCTTTATCATAAATGGCTCTTTCCTGGTGTCAGAGATTATTTTCCTCACATTAATAAATTGTATTGAAATTTATTTTTACCTGTGAAATCAAAATGCTGTGTTGCCCCAGTTAAATGTTTTTCCACGTGCACTATCAGGTTCCTATAGAACATTTTTTCAGCTTGCGATAGATGAAAAGTTGTCAGCATGTTTTAAAGCAGTCATTTCAAATATGGTGTGACTTTTCACTGAGATATCCACCATGTCTTGTTACAACGCAGTTGGCTATTGGTGGGTGGTTGTGCAACTGCTGACTTTCATTATCTGATGTGTTTGAAAATGAAGAAGCTTGAGGATGATTCATTTATTACAGAGTCCCTCCCACTCATAGTTTTCACACTCCTTCCCACTGCTTTTCTTCTTCCTTCTTCTATAAAAGTAGTTTTAAAAATGTTTTGTAATTCCTCCATGTTCCGTTCTTTTTGTCCCAGTCCGGCTCTTACCGCAGCTACCTGGTGCACGAGGACCTGGTGGTGACGGAGCGTATTGAGGACATCAAACCTCTAGGCTTCTACATCCGCCGGCTGTGTGACGGAAAGGAGACGTACAGGATGCAGCGTCGCTCCAGCCTGCCAGGTACAGTGTAGTGCACAGACCGAACTGACAGAACCTGTCATGTAATCAGCATGTACCAGCACATTTTGATATCGTTCTAAAGAGCATTTAACATTTTTTAGATATTTGAGGAAACAGGCTGACAGCCTCTGGGGAGCATTTGAAATGGCAGCAGTTGATTGACTGACTGGGTGCCGACGTTGAAAACATCAAAATAAAATCCGTTGTTTACAGAGTTACAAACTGCCTGTGTCGTCTATAGAGAGATCCATAAAGATGGATGACATGACTGGTCCCCTAAGTGAAGCCAAAGTGTACTGCACAGGCTGGCTGCAGTATAGGTCACAAACCCTGCCTCCACCATGTTGGTGGATGGGATATGGGACAAACTACAAAGTACATGTTGAAAAAAATAGTTTCATACATTTGAGATCGTTCTTATCACATGTATGTTTGTTCATGTGTTCATTCTGGTTTTAATTATTTATTTGATGCTATTAAAACTGGGGTGAAGCATCACTATTGACAACTAAGACAACTGAATCATGATTGGCTTCAAATGTACAAGTTATTGCAGAAACTTAAATTTGTTCTTTTCAGTTCTGATCAAATTTGAAGACAAGTCAAAAACAAACATCAATGCCACGTAGCTTTTGTGGTTCTTAATAAAAATCATGTGTTTTAAAGGGTTGTAACGATGCATTGATCTGGAACTATATTGATTCAATTAGCAACTATATAATGTATCAATGAAAAGTGAAATATTTCTAGGAGCACCGCTACAGGCTTGTGCGCACTGAAACTGCCGATTTACGCCCTTTGTGTTTAATGTGTTAAAAATGTATCAAACACACAGCGACTTGACTATTCGTCCCTAATGCTTGTGTGTCTCTGCGTCTGTCAGGTGGAGGTATCCAGAAGCGCTCTGCAGACGATTGTTTCACCATCCACCACTTTGAGAACAAGTTTGTGACGGAGACCCGGATCTGCAAGGCCTGATGGGAAAGCCTGAGCGTATACGTCGGAGAGAGAAAGCGAGAAAGAGAGTGATAGAGAAAGCCAGAGTGACAGAAAGAGGGAGATGATGGGAGTGGAAACAGGAGGGAACAACTTTGAGTAGAAGTAGAAAGTTACTTTTGTATAAAAGACTAACTCCAATTTTTGCCTCCCCTGCTTTAACCACAGTGATAAGTGAATTTAAGTTACAGCATTAGAGCCTAACCCCCCAGCTCCTCCTGCTCCTCCTCTGCTATACTCCCCTGAACCTACATAGGTCATAACCCTTTTACTCAAGTGTTAACTAGTCTTGTACTGATAACCTGCGTCAGCCTGCTAACTAAGAATATAACTAAGCTTCATTTATGTTTTTATGGTTTTTGTTTTGTTGCCGTAGCTTTCTGCAGACTAATCTTATCGTTGTTACTGACGTGTTACAACATCTCGTCGCCTCCGGACGAGGGTCATTCTGCTGAATTATCTAGATATTAGGGGAAGCCATCCGTCTCAGCCGTGTCTGTGTGTCCGCCCACTCCTCCTGGGGTTTATAGAGATATACTACGTGTTATAGTGTGATACAGCACAAGTCACCCAGCGGAGGTACACTACAGTTCAGCACATGTCTTTGTCATTTTTTTCTTATGGATGGTACCAGAGGTGCACAAGCCCCGAGCTCTCAGTCTGCACTTTGTAGATATTTCTGAGAGTACCCTGCGGCTCCCAGAAGCCTCGGCTGTCCTGGTGTGTCATGATTTCATGTAACCCTGACGGTAAACAGTTAAACACCCTATATGACCAGTGTATGTGATTGTGTAGAAACCTCATTTGTGACAGTAAACTTGAAGGATGGTTGATGAAAGTATAAGCTAAAGGGAAATTTGACTCTAGTTTGAAATTTTTTATTTATAAATTCATACGGTCCCATAACATGGGATTATCTTTACTGAGACAGTGAGAAATAGATTCTTGTAGGTTGAGCATCTCTTTTTTAACAATACTATATATTTAAAAATGTCACTGCAGTAACAATTATCTGCACAAATATGTTTGATCGGTGTTGAAAGTCATAAAGAAAAAGCTTGTATGAAAAAGTGGCTTTTTGGCAAATAAAGTCAGTTTCCCACACAATGTCTGCACAGAGAGACAATCAGACAGGAAGTGTGCTCGTAAAACTGTTTCTGTCTCCGCTTTTTAACTGAAAACTAGAAGAATAGATAAAAAACAATGTTGTGTACAGCTACTGAACTGAACTTCACTTTGTTGTTGAATAAAGTTGCATTTCTTTACCTACTGAACATTTTGGCAGTGTATTTTTTTTGTTATAGCTCCAATGAAAGCCAGCAGTCACATTTTTATCATCCTATGCAAACTGGCCTCAGAGCTGTATTAGAGTTTTTCAAGTATCTTGATTAGAGATGTTTGCACTGATGAAAATTAAAATTAGAAAGAGCAGACACATTTTTATTGAAAAATAAATAGAAATACAAATTCACATTTAAAGTTATTTCTCCCATATTTTCTCTTACTGGTTCGCATTTAAGTTATATTTCAATAGTTAACCGGAGTGCACAGAATTAATGTCAATGTTTTCTGGTTGAGATTTATTGGTCCTTCAATAAGACTGCAGTATTGTTGTCCTCTGCCTTCTCTCCTCTAGGGATGCAGGACTGTTGCCTGTTGACAGTCCTGCCCTCCGGAATCTCTGGTTTGCTCAGTCGCCTTTTGAATTCATTTGTGGTGAAATAGTACATGATCGGGTCCAGGCTGCAGTTCAGACTGGCCAGACAGAGCGTGATGGGGTGACACCACAGAATCTTGTTCCTGAGGTCACAGTTGGTGAGAACGTTGGCTTTGGCCAAGAAATCCAGGGGCATGGTGACATGGTAAGGAGCGAAGCACACCAAGAAGACTGCAGCACAGCTCAGCACCATCCTCAACGCCCTCCGCTTCTCCCCTCGGTCATGAATCGCCCCATCTGTCAACTCCCGAAGGCTGCCCGCAGTCAGACAGGCGCAGGCTAACACCAGGATGAGGGGGATGATGAAGCCCATCATCTCTGCTAAGATAAGGAGACTCAAGGCTACTGGAGCACTGACAGGCCTCAGGGGCAGCTCTGAGAAACACACCTGACCTGAAGTGAGGAGCTGATCACTTGAGTTGATGTACTGTGCAGCAACAGGGTTCCTCAGCAGAGGGAACGGCAGACAGCCCAGACAGACAAACAGCCAGCCAAAGCCACAGATACACATGTCCCCCTTCCGCCTGGATGAGCTGTACGTCAACGGACGCATGATGAGCTGGCAGCGACGCACGCTGACCCACACTAGGAAGTAGATTGAGGCGTACATGTTGACGTACTTGAGATAGAAGCAGATCATACAGAGGAAATTACCAAAGGGCCAGGTGTTGTTCAGGTAGTAGTAAATCCGCAGAGGCAGAGAGAGCACCTGAGGAGAAAACACAGTGCAAAGGTTGTTGTAGAGGAAGAAAATGATTTATTTTATAACCCCATCTGAGGTGGACTAACACCCGCACCTGTCCTACCTGACTGGGTTAGGTTAAGGCAAGAAGAGTGATGATTGGTCAAGGTTCAGGAAGAGGACAGGGAAACCTTTGTCAGAGGCAGGTAACAGTCACTTTGCCCAACTCAGGTGGGAAAAAACCTCAAAGACAAATTACTTAATGAATATAAATAACCAACAGTTTTGATAATCAATTCATTATTTAAAGTATTTATTCACATTGTTTAAAGTTAGTTTGATTGAAATCACGTTGTGGATGGACACTGATCTGAGTGACTAATATAAGCTTAAAATGAACAAGAAATAAAGAAACCACCAAACCCACGTCAGCTGAACCCTCCTGCAGCTCATAATGTTTGTTTTTCTCTCTCTGCTGTGACGTGTTGTTTTCTCGGCCTTGTCTCGTCTTCCACAGATAACAGATAGCATTTTTAATGGAATTTTGAACAGTGGAAATTTCAAGCCGGAGGCACTTTAATATCTTTATAACCCGTGAAGCTTTTGCAATATTTTCAGTCAGTTGCTTCGTTGGTTGATAGTTGTCGCGTTACCGCGAGGTTTGAGGAATCTCTAATTACCTAATAATGATTCTTTACCTGAATTACAAGTCCGTGAGTTAATGACGTTCTGAGTGTATGACAAGTAGATAGGTGCCCAAACTTATACACATGTCACAAGTACTGTTTTTATTATGTTATTTAAGCTCATTGAATAAAATAAAAAGGGAAATATAATTTGAAGTCAGGCTCATTTTCACCTCAAAACTCAAACCTTTGCCAACGACTGTATATGGGTAAATAAATGTAAGACATGGAGTGCTCTTTACCTGCAGCAGGTCGGCCACAGCCAGGTTCATCATGAACACCACAGCCTTTTTGGTTTCTCTGATGTAGACACCGAACACCCAGAGCGCCAGCACATTACCCAGCAGGCCAGGTGCTAGGATCACGCTGTACACCACCGCATACAGGTAGTGCTGGTACCTTTGCAGACCTTCACTGTTTTCACAGCTTTGATTAACAAAGTTCATCTTAAGCAGAGGGCTGTTTTCTGTTGAGCTGCCTTGTGAACCAGCAGGGAGCTTGTATCAGGAAAGCTGCTTGTAGTCTTGTGATGGGTTTGTTTGAACATCCATGCTGTCCACAGTGACGAGGAGGAGTCGCCACTATTGTCCTGTTGTCTGCAGCGTCCCAGAGAAATAGTATTTTTTACCAAAGCTGAACTTTACTGTATGTCGTGCACTGATCAACTGGTGGTCCAGATCACTCAGACAATAGCATCCTGGTAGAAGAGAGAAAAGTCAAAGACGAGTCAAGAGAAGAGTTAAATAAAGGACATTTCTAGCAAAACAAACAGTGTCACCTCACATCAACAAGGACTGCGTCTGTTGCTGTGTCTTTGCCTCCAACAGTCCAAAAACAAGATGACACAGATGCTGTACTTTATTGTTGAAGCTGAGGTCTATGATGCCTGTCCTATTTGACCACATGCATGCTGGGATAAGAAAACTGGAGGTTTAGGAAAGTCAGATTGCAGTATGTATTGCATATTGCACGACAGTCATCAGCTACTGATGAGGAGCCTTTTCAACACAACACATAATAACACTCTGAACAACACTCACTGACACACAAACAAACGCAAGCACGCATGCAAACCCACTCACATTTGGCAGGCATGTCCTCTGATTGCTGCACCACACGTGAACATGTTGCAAATTATTGCTGTGGCATTGAGAGTAAATATGCAGAAGTGGATGCTACAGTTTCGGCCCCGTGCAGTTCAGCATGAAACTAGTGTGGTTTGCAAATCAGAATTAGAATATAGTTAACAATGTGAGTTATAAAGATCCATCTGTCTCTTCAGTATCTAACCTGACTGTGTTGACTCACCATGGAGCAAAGTGAGTTGGTTTTGTTTTCATTGTTTTGCTCTTTAATTCACACACTGTATTTCTTCAGATGAGACTTATTTTTATATGACTTTCATTTTTAGGGCAGATTTCTAAAATCCCTAAGGGCCATTTTGTCTGGGGCAGACTTTTTGAGTTGTTGTTCCGAGTTGAGGTGGCGTTCACGTGAATTTTCCCCTTTGGAAACTTGTTCTGATACCACGTGAATGCAGTCACAATATAAAAAAGCTAACGTTACCTGATTGTAGTATACACAGTGTTTGCATGGTATGACTTGGAATAGATGTGGGATGAAGCACAAGAAGTGTAAACTTTTGTAAAGGACAACTGCTCTTAAGCACAGCAGCATAAATATTCTTTCTGCCAGCGTTTTCCACATCAACAAGCAGAGGAAATTTGGATAAGTAAAGAGGGGATGTCGTCCAGTTTGGATGAAGAAATACTGACTCCTCCACATTACTCTGGTGAGAGGGCTCCCAGTGGACTCTTAGCTTCATTCACCTTCGACCTTTGTGTGCTCTCTGGCGTGATTCTTCTCTCATTACGCTCACTTTGGCACGTACTGTGTTTTTCTGTCCATATGATCTCAAGGGACTAGTTTGCTCCTTGGGGCTTGTGGTAGTCGACCTTTATGGACGATAAGCTATCAGGACACATCATCGTCCTATGCTGTGGATATGTGGTCACACGGAGAGACAGTGGGTCAGGGGTCCGCGAGGCGTTATGGAATGTGTGTTTCAGTGAGAGTTGCAGCTCCAGCAGTGTAAGTCCCAAGTGTAAGATCTTCTTAATGGAAACACATTATTGTATCGGCTGTGACTCATCTCTCTGTGGGCTGTTGGTGCGTTGCAGCTTTTCCACTCAGACACTACATCTGGCCTCATGTATCAGCCCCCAGGTCCGTCTTACATGTGCTGCTGCAACACCCACAACCTGCCCATGATGATCCTCCATCACAGATACAACATACTGTAACTTTATATTAACACACAGAGAGCATGACAGACAGACACACACACACACACTCTCTCTCTTTCTCTCTCTGTCACACACACATACATACACTCTTTCTCCCTCTCTCTCTCTCACACAGACACTCACACATACACTCTTTCTCCCTCTCTCTCTCACACATACACTCTTTCTCCCTCCCTCTCTCTCTCTCTCTGTCTTTCTCACGCACACACATATAGACACACACACACACACTCACACTTTCTCCCTCCCTCTCTCTCTCTGTCACAAACACACACATACACACACACACTCTCTCACTCTCACACACACACACTCACACACACACTTTCTCCCTCCCTCTCTCTCTCTGTCACAAACACACACATACACACACACACTCTCTCACTCTCACACACACACACTCACACACACACTTTCTCCCTCCCTCTCTCTCTCTGTCACAAACACACACATACACACACACACTCTCTCTCACTCTCACACACACACACTCACACACACTCTTCCTCCCACCCTCTCTCTCTCTGTCACAAACACACACATACACACACACACACACACACACACACACACACACACACACACACACACACTCTCACTCTCACACACACACACTCACACATACACTCTTTCTCCCTCCCTCTCTCACTCCCTCTCCTTCTCTCACACACACACACACACACAGACACACGCGCACACACACACACACTCAACATTACAGACATTCCACACGTTGGAGAAACACATGAGATCCCCCATGAGGGATGACTCCACACTGAAAGCATCCAGCCTCTCACACTGTAGCTCACACTCACTCTTCTTTTCTTGCTTCCAACAGAATTCATAAGATGGACAGAATCTCACCTCCGTCTTCCAACTTGAAGCCACATCGCATCAGAGAGCAGCACGGCGAAGCGTCAGGCAGCACACACACACTCCATCCCCTCCCTCTTCCCCCTCTAACACATCCTCTGTCGTTCTTCCTTAATCACAGCGTCTTCTGTCTGATTCTCATATGATATGATTTCCTGCGTTTATGTCACACTCGGGTTTTTCTCAGCGTCTCTATCTGCCGCTCTCTCTCTCTCTCTCTCTCTCTCTCTCTCTCTCTCTCTCTCTATGTGACTCTGCTGAACTGGGGGTTTCAGCACACACAGGGCTTCCTGTGAGTATAGGGGTGTGGTTTACCAGAATGTTTGGCAGGAGAACTTCTGCTATCATGCTCATCACCACTTCTCATCTGCTCTTGTAATGTTCTTGTAATGATAAATCCAAACGAACAAGAACGTTTCTTATCTTTTTTTCTTCTTCTTTGTGTTTGGTTCCATTTCTTCCACGTATTTCACAAAATGATATCTCGTGTGATTAAACACCAGATACAATTTGTATGCAGTGCTGGAGTATGACAGCAAAATGCCAGTGGGCACATTGTGGGGGGGGGGAATCAGACACCTGGCGCTTCTTTCCTAAGGTGGGCTGTGTGGAGGTGGGGGTCGCCTCGGAGTTGGTTCACACTTGGTTTAGCAAGCGCAAGCGGAGGTGGGTGGAGGTGGGTGGAGGTGCTGCGGAGTTTTCAGTTTGACAGCCGACCTCAGAGCCTGGCAGTTACTGGTTTTTCAGAGCTGCGCAAACTGCTGCCAACTGCCTTCACCGCTTTGCGTCACAAAAGGAAGAACAGCAGAAAGCTGAGCGGCCACCTGTTTTCATTTGCTACCACCCAGAGGAAACCTCAACCTCCGAGACAATAACACACAACAGCACCAGATACGACCGAAAGCACAAACAGCATTTTTAATGAGATCCTTTACATGCATTCAAATACAGCTGTGACGGTTGCAATCTAGCGTGGGGCAGCGGACAATAGATTCACTCTCATGAAACATAGGTATACATCATTTCAGTTCAAAGTCTTCGATCCAAAGGACATTGAGGCCAATGCTCTTTAGCGTGAAATCATCTTGTGACGTCAAGTTTAACACGATGCATCACGGAGATGTTTGTGTTTGCCATGTTCGGCTCTTTCCTTTCTATCCATTCTACTCCCGTTCTGAGCAGGAACTCTCCATGCTCAACACCCTGCGAGGTGCTGCGCGCTGACTCGGGGAGTTAATCGGCGAGGAGAGGAACGAGGTGGAGAAGGAGGAGGTGCGTCTGGTGAGGTGCAGCCTGAACTCGGCTGTCAGAAAATAATAGAGCAGCGGGTTGAGGCAGCAGCTCAGGCTCGCCATGCACAGAGACACCGGGTGGAACCGACCCACAGCCTGTCTGGTGCCGCAGTGGGTCACTATGCCCTGTGACACCATCAGGTAGAGCATGAAGTTAAGGTGGTAGGGGGCGAAGCAAAACAGGAAAAGGGCCGAGCAGCCCAGCACCATCCGCAGGGCGCGTTGCTTCTCGCCGCTGGTCAGACTGCCGTGGACTTTATCCGTCTGACCGTTGGAGGTGACAGACTGAAGTCGGCTGCGTGCAGAGGAGTTCAGAATGGTCGAGCGTTGCTCATCCTGGGTCTGTCTTTGGTTGAGGGACCGGACAATGCGGATGGAGCTGTAAGTGATGCAGGTCAAAGGAATGAAGAAACCAAACAGCTCAGCTAGAGCCATCATGGTGACGGCCAGAGAAAGAGGCAGACGCCGCATGGGCAAGTCTTTAAAACAACCCACTTTGGCAGAACTGGGACTAGAGACTGGCACAAGTCCACTGGGGCTTACACTCAAATGTGGTTCTAGTTTGGTGTAACCTAAGGGATGTTGGGTAGAAGTGGCATCCCAAAAATCGGACATGTTATAGATTGTCTGTGTACTGAGGCTGGCACTGGGGACACTACTGCTGCTCCGCATCAGAATGAATGGCGAGCAGGCCAGGCTGACCACCACCCACACTATAACGCTGATCAACAGGTCGTAGCGCCGTCTCCACTGACGAGCAGTGAACGGGTGGAGCAGGAAGACGCAACGCTGCACGCTGATACACACCTGGAAACACAGAAAACAATGACATGAAACCATCTGCCACATTTACAGACAGTACAACTGTTCACTGACAAGTGAGGAAAAGGGAGTCAGTGGTTTAAATGAGATAGTATCTCATTATTACGACTTAGTATCTCATTATTATGAGATACTATCTTTTTTTTTTATTACATTTCATTTAGCTGACGCTTTTATCCAAAGCGACTTACAATAAGTGCATTCAACCATGAGGGTACAAACCCAGAACAACAAGAATAGAGAAAGTACAATTTCTTCAAAAAAAGCAAAACTACAAAGTGCTATAAGTAAGTGCCATTTTAAGTGTTAAGTTTCATTTTAGTTTTAAAAATGTTATTCAAGGTATAGTCGGAAGTCATTCCATCATTTAGGAGCCAGGACAGCAAACAGTCGTGATACTATCTCATAATTATGAGATACTGAGACTTAGTGTCTCATTATTATGAGATAGTATCTCATTATTATGACTTAGTGTCTCATTATTATGAGATAGTATCTCATTATTATGACTTAGTGTCTCATTATTATGAGATAGTATCTCATTATTATGACTTAAATGTGCAATCAATTGAGCACGTGAGAAACAACAGTCGGCTGTTTTGACACTGCAAACATGAGAGGCGACTGGCTTAACCACAGTCTCTAAACCATGGCTTCCCTGCTCTGCTGCGGTCACAGTAGTAGTCAGTAGTAGCAGTCAGTATCTCATAATTATGAGATACTAAGTCATAATTATGAGATACTGTCAGTGTTTTAGCCCAGGCGACCACTTCTTCAATCGTAGTAAACAAAAGAAAAAACATAACATGCCTCCATACTGCTCGTGTGGTGTCATTGGCAACCCCCAACATTCCACTCAAAATGAGGTCATTTACATGTTTTTAAGCCTAAAAGTCCACCGGAAGTGGCATTGCTAGCGATTGGCCACACGATGATGTGCCCGAGTGAACATGAACGCACCACCGAGGAGGCTGTCAGAGGACATTTAGGCTTAAAACTTGGTGTAAATTACGCTGTTTCGAGTCGAATATGAATGTTGGGGCTTGCAGACACTTGGATGACACCACAGGAGCAGTATGAAGGCATGTTGTGTGTTTTCTGTTGTTTTATTACGTCTATAGAAGTGGTCACCAGTTACTTCAACTTGATTGGATTCGGCTGCAGCGCTGTTTACCCCTGAGTCTCCAGAAGTGTTTTCTGGACTCAAACACTTCACCCACCCCTCCATCAGCACAGTGGTGAGTGGATAATGAGGCGATTTTTTATTTTTCGGTGAACTATCCCTTCAATGACACAAGGCCCTTGACTTGACAACTACTTTTCTACAACAGCGACCCCTGCGGCATATCTGCTGTAGATACATTGCCACTGCCACTGCTGAATTACTGCACTGTGCAAAAACCACAAATGAAGGACTAGTCTACAATGATGCACAGTGTTGACTGTGGTTTTGATAGTCTGCTAGTCTTCGACAAGTCTGTGAAACCCTACTGTCTGCTTACCAGAAACACTATGGCAGCGTACATGTTGAGGTATTTGAGGTAGAAGCAGAACAAGCAGACGCCTCCTCCAAAAGGCCAGCTGTGTGTGAAGTAATAATATATCCTGAGGGGCAGAGAGAGGATGTGGGCCAGGTCAGCTAATGCCAGGTTGATCATGAATATCACTGCCTTGGTCTTCTTACTGCAGAGCAACATAAAGAGGAGTTAGTCATGTCCAGAATATGTGTATCATTATATGAGTCTGCTATGTGTACCTTATATGTCTGCAGAGGACCCAGAGAGCAGTGGTGTTGAGCAGCAGGCCCGGGATGAAGAGCAGCAGGTAGAAATAGGTGTACATCGTCTCCATGCTCTGTTCCCAGAGGGTCGTGTTGTGGTTGCATGATGAGGAAGAGTTTACCAGGGACTCCTCCAACGACCCGGACGTTTTCAGAGACATTCTCTCGCTCACAAAGACTCTGGAAGAATAATTCAACAAACTTGACCTGCTGCCAATTCTTCTTATTTACACTCCTGTAACACTGCAATTAAAATGAATTGTTGGCATGCATTGATAATACATTATAGTTTATGAAGTACACTGATCATTAGTGAGGCGCCGTTTTAAATGTTTTAACTTGTGGCTTTACAATCGTATTAAGCCTTTTTCTGATGATCTATAAATTAGCTATGTGTCATTACTCATAATAGCCTCTGGTTCCCAGGTCCTGACAAATCCTATTGGGTGGTGTTTCCTCCAGAATTTTAATTCTTTCACTTTCATTCATGAGGGAAAGAGGATCTCAACCTAAATCCATGTAAACATTTATATCTCCACATCAGATGGATTTTATTAAGTGAGGAATTATCCCAATTTTTTTTATATAAAGAGTGTTCATAATGAACTACAGACAATACAAGTCAAGCTGGAGTACAGTGGCACAGAGTCGGTCTGTCCTTTGAGTCTATAGGTATATTTGCATAAGTGCTGTGCATTATAGTACAGATCTGCTGTGCATGTACTTCTGTTTCATACAACTTTAACTTCTACCCCAAAACATAAAAAAAGATAAACATTATACTTTATACTCACATTGATTAATATTTATTATCTATACGTGCAAAACATATGATTACCTTTTAAAATATGAGATTTTTTGACTCCTCTTCAACAACAAAATTAAAATGTTACTATAGTATATATTATATATATTTATATTACATATAGACACTCACAGGGGACATTCTGAGCACTTGTACTACTGCTTGTGGTAGTTTCCGTATATCCTGTTATTGATCATACACTTTTACTTGAGAATTATGTTTAATGCAGGGATTTTAGTTAATGCAATTTATGTCCGAGGGTATATTTCATGTAGTATTTGGGCACTAGTTAGTTAGACAGTTTGTCTAAGCTAAGAACTTTATTACTGGCCCAAGAAAACATTTGAGTGTTTGAGTGATTTAGTATGTTCATGAAAACGCTGATAGAAATCAGAGAAGTCTTTGACTGTCTGAAGATTGCAACAGGAAACGAGATAGAAGAAAGACATAGGATTTACTCTGCTTTTCACTGACGCATCACCCTTCCTTCTTCCATTAAGACAACACCACACCCTTCCTCCCTTGCCCCAGACAGGGAACAGAGAAACACTCAATGTTTTTTGTTGCTTTTTCTGTAGTTTGGACTCTTTAGCTATTGGCTGTTGAGGCATGGACTCTGTATTGTTATATGTACAGTGAAGAAGTTGTGCAAGACTTTGTTCTGGTAAAATTGGCAACTTGCACTTTCTCAACGCTATTGTGTAAGAAGCTTTTTTCAGTGTGAAAACACATTAGAAAACATTGTTAAAATATGTTTTTCAAAGCAGTTATTATTTTCATATAATGATTTTGCCTGCAAGACCACAACAGAGACAAGCTATGCAAAACTTACTTTTCATTTTAATCCTACTTTGACTTTAATAATATCTGTAATATGAAACTCTAATATATCTATAGATATAGATATATTTAGATATATCTATATCTAAATATATGAGTTAAAGAGGATTTAATACCACATCTCCTGTCATCAGCAAAAATGTGACGCATGACTTTGTCCACAAATCGTCAGAAACAGCTCAGCAGTGACTGCTTCACACACATTATCTCTCTAAACAAAAGACTGTGCTATTACCTTGTGTTCTTCTCTCTGCGTGATCATGGATGGAGGGGAGCAGTTAGTCCCACCAGGTCAGCGACCACCAGTGACCACATGCTTCACGCTCTTCTGCAAACGGCACACTGACAACAACACTCTACTCCTCCAGCTGCACGGATGCAAAAGGGGGTCAGCTGCAGACCTTCCTGGCGCTCTTTGCAGCCTGGAGAAAAACCTGTCAGCGTGTGCATGTGAGCAAGTGATGCAGTTTGGCTGTGCTGTGGCATCAGGAGGGTGGTGTCCGGTTTGAGCTGTTTTCGACTGACTCTCGGTTTCTTGAGTATGACAGGAAGAGGAAGTTTTGCCCTCGCATATGAGTGTATATCTGCCGTTTGTGACATCATCAAGGCGCTCGAAGAACAACTTAAAATACTTATAATACAGACAGGATATTGCCCTCTCTTAAGTCTTAAATTTTGAAGAGGTCAGAAGCAGGTGATCTGCTCAGAAGGTACAGCACAGCCTGAGGGCACCGTGCAGTTTGTTTACATCCACCCTGCTGCACTGTAAGGTCGTGCAAATGTCTCAATTTGCATACTGCAATGTTTGGAGTTGTGCAAAATTAACAGCCTCCATTTGCTTCCCCAATCATATGAGCCACTTCCTTTTTGAAAGCTGATGTTTATCAAAACGTTTATATCGTAAGGTCGGTTTGTGTTTGGATATTTAAGTGTTGTACTTTAAACTTGATTTAACTAGTTTCAGTAGTGACTGATCTTGAGAGGAGGTTATTCACACTTCTGCAGTTAAGTCATGGTTTCAGTTGTGTTTTCCATCCTGTTATACTTAGTATACATAGGTTCACCAACAGGAAAAAAAAAAAAAAGGCGAGGTGGCGGGTTCCCGGGCTCTATGAGGCACCTATGTGTGTGAGACGCTCTCGCTTCCAGTGCTGCTACCGTTTGGTTTCACTTCAACAAAGGTCAACATGAAGCCAAGTCAGGCTGATATTCAGGAAGCATGTCAAAAACAGAGAAACAGGTCAGTGGCCTTCAGTTTGGTGTTTGTTCCAGCTTATGGCCACTAGAGGTCAGAACAACCCAACTCTCAGCCTCCGTATGCAACTGTTTTCCTTCTGCTACATTCTTGACACGAACCACTAGTGTTGTCTCTGTGTCTGTTGCTGGATGCACGAGGCCACATCACTCACACGACCAGATAGGGTTGCTAGGATCACTAGATTTTCTTTCACACCCTGTACATACCACAGCAGGTAAAGACACCTTATGCATTCCCTCATGCAAGTGTGGCCATGAATCTCCAGCTCCATGAAAGAATGGATAAACAACGTGTACAAACACCTTGTATAAAGGCCTAGACAGAAGTCAATTCATTCACCAGCAGGAGCTTTAGTGTGTGTATAGAAACATAAAGACCGGTCCATATTGAAGCAGCTGTCACTGTAAAACACCAGCTTAGTTTGTTCATGTGTCCTAGTAAGGAAAGTGTTGCTAGAAGCTTGTTCCCAAAGTAACTTTTCTCAGTTAAATAACTACAGCTAGAGAATTAATGGCTAACAAGCTGGTGAACTAATTCACAGTTTCTTTCTACTTTCTCAGTAATTTAGCTATTTTTAAATAAAAGCCTTCCAGACTATCAAGTTCGCTCAAATACGCTAACTAGAAAATAGCTTCCCTGTTTATTAAAAACGACATATAGCTCCCTCTAGCTCCTCATCATAGACTGCATACAAAGATTCATATCTAATACAGTTCCCCAAAAGTGAAGCCAAAGTGTCTTGATCACCACCTGGTGGTTGGGTGTAGTATAGATCATAACTCCTGCCTTTTCCATGTTAGTGGATGGGAGATGGACAAAACTAACAATTCGAAGTATACATCAAATAATTTTTTCTAATATTATTTTGTTTTCATTTTAGGAAGTTAATGTCACGTTGATGTGTGTGTTCATTTTCAGAAATTTGATTTTAATTAGTTCTGTGATGCGATAAAAGCAGGGTGGGACATCATGATTGACAGTCGAGACCGACTCAGGATTGGGTGAGCATGTGTATAGACAGGACCTCACTACTGCTGCTTCATCCCACGTTCACTACTGCACAGACTTTGTGTAGATATTTTAGCTTGATTTCTGGATAATGGGAAATAGTGGTGACGTATTGTCCATCTTAATATACAGTCTAAGTATTTGTACCATAGATTCTCATCGCACAACTGTCTACAAACCAAATCTCATCTATGGAGCTGTTTGTACTCTGACAGCAAATAAGCGATTTGTCGTGACTACATGGTCAACTAGTGAATTAGCTGAGGTCCCACATGATAAAGGTTGATGTACTGATTGTAAATTTGGAAAAAGGGTTTTACCGAATGACCAACAGATTCCTTTACACAATCCCAAACCTGTGGTTCTGCTGACTCATTATTATTCTGTGCTTCATGCAGCATAACACTGTGATTTGGGGACTTAGGTCAACACTGTTGTACTTTTGAGTGTGTGCGCGTAGCTATGTGTAAGAGACTTTGAGCAGATCTGCAGTCTACGGCCAGATTAAGACAGAGAGAGCTCATTCAGAGGCAAACAATGGACCATTGCTTTAGTCATAATAAGCATTTGGCCTATGACACAGCACACAGGCCATGGTGGTCCTCCACCAGATCAGAGCCGCCCTCTCCTCCGAGGACAAGCCCACATCGGCTTCTTGGTGAAAATTAAGAGCCGGGATAGAAAAACTCCTCCATGGTTTCAAACAGTCACGCTGACAAAGGCCAGTTTGACTGGACCAACGGACACAGAAATAATAAATGTTGCCAGAGAAGCATTTCAAAAAAGACATTTAATGGCCTCAAACTTCAACATGACTCACCACACTAGAAGTGTCATAACATTAATGTCTAACATAATATAATACACCGTGAAAGCTTAAGCTTTATAACAATAAGACCTAAGGGCTCAGTGTGTTACAAAAGTATTTATCAGTGTATTTCAACAATGAGGACGGAAATTTCCATCTTATCCAGTGCATTTGTGAGTGTTTGTGCGCGTTAAGCCTGAGTGGTGATGTATGGGAGTCTCTTTTAGAGGCTCTGCATGTCTCTGCACTTTCAAAATAGTCCTGATTTGTGTGGGTCTCTGGTCCCTGTGGCTTTCTCTCATAATAAACACAGATACATTCCTGTGTTCTCCTGTGGCGGATTAATCCGTAAAGCCCAGGCCATACCTCAGGACTTACCTCAGGACTTAACTAATCTGCTGAGCTATGTGTTTGTCACTTCCAGGACCAAACAGCTGATTGCTTATTTTTTCCCCAAATCAGGGCTCATGTCTTTGAAACCCCACCATGTCCTTCTTTCTCTTCCATCTTCCCTGCTGAATCAGAACTGACTTTCAGACACGTTTGCCTCTTTTCCATTGCTGGCTTCAGTGTGTGTGTCTTTGGGGAGAGTGCTTGTTGTGTCCTGGGTCTCTGTGTCACTGCGGGGGATGCTCTCAGGTCGAGAGCCTGACCCTTTTCCTCCCAGGGTACAGCTTTTCTGGAAGCTCTCTGAGGTGAAGTAGTAGACCACGGGGTCCAGGCAGCAGTTGAGGCTGGCCAGGCACAGCGTGATCGGGTAAAGAGTTCGAGCAAATCGCTCTATGGCACAGTTAGCCAGGGCCTGGGTCCGCACCAGGGCATAAAGGAAGAGGATAGAGTTGTAAGGCACGAAGCATATGATGAAAATGCCCAGATGCACCACAATCATCCGTAAGACACGTCTCTTGCTGTCGCAGCCGTGACCAACAGTTGCAGGGCGACGCAGAGTCCTCAGTACCAGTGAGGAACATACCAAGTTGGCCAGCAGGGGGATGAGGAAGCCCACGATCTGGAACAATAATGAAAAGCGTAAGAAAACTTCACTATGTATCTAAATTACATGTATACATAGTGTGCATGTAAAACTGTGTGACTAAGAGCCCGTTGCGGCTCACTCACCTCAATAAAGATGGTGATTTTGGACAGGTAGGTCCTCCAGGTGCTCTGAGAGAAGCCCTCGAAGCATTTGGTGGCGCTGTTTTTGCTGTTGATGGTGGAGAAGAAGGTCACTGATATTCCTCCACCCACGATTGTCAGCCACACGGCAGCACACACCAGCGCCGCATTCCTGCGTGTGCGTATAGAGCGTGAGCGGAAAGGGTAGACTATTGCCAGGAAGCGGTCTACACTGATGCAGGTGAGGAAGAGCATGCTGCCGTAGATGTTGGTGATGAAGGCCGTTCCCGATATTTTACAAAGTCCATCTCCAAACAGCCAGTTGCGTTTAACATTGTAGAAGACCTTGAACGGCAGCGTGAAAACAAACACTAAATCAGATAAAGCTAAGTTAGTCATAAACATTGTGGTCTCATTGCGCATCTTCATCCGGAAGCAGAATACAAAGAGGGCAGCACAGTTGGTGATCAGGCCCAAGACAAAGACCACGCTATAGACCACAGAGTACAAGTTGTACTTAAAGGAGTCGTCAATCCTGCAGTTCTCCATTCCGGTCTCATTGAGCACCAGGCTAGCCATGGCGACGGCTTAAATAGGGAGGGAAGCTCCGCGGAACAAGGGAACTCCAAAGCCGGCGGGAGATGGGTCAAGTTAGGGCGGATGTCTGGGGATCGGAGGCGTCAGCGGGGGATCCACCAGTCAAGGCCCCTCTGAGCCATCGTGGACATTCAGACACGCAAATGGAGACAGAGACAGTCAGGATGCACGGCTGCAGGGCTGCTCAATCCTCCTGTGGAGTGAAGAGGAAAAAACACACGGTCACTTCCTCACAATAAAAGTTACTGACACAGACACAAACAACTCCAGTTCTCCATAGGATGAAGCATCAGGTACACACCTTAAACATTACACCATTCAACAAAGGATGACATTTGAAATTTCATTTTAAGAATATAGACAGTATGCATTATGTGACACCAATGTACATTTTAAAAAATTAATCTGAAATGTACAATTTTGGGGAAATACTGTACCATTTAATAACAAATTGTGTAGGATATTTTCTACAAATAATGGAGGTTGTATTTGATACAAGATAGAAACGCATAGAAATAATTTTACAGGTAAATTATTGATTTAGCTATTTCTCAATATATTTTTCCACATTTATTATGAAACTTGTATAATCTTTCTTTTAAACATCATCACATTAACACAGGTCGCAGCACCATCAGCCTGATGACAACACAGCACTATCACTGCTTCTGGTTATGTTGGCCAAGGAGCTTTTGTTTGCACTGCTGTTTGTTTGTCAGTCTGTCTGTCAGCAGACTCAAACACTACTTGAACGATGTCCATCAAATTCTGTGGAGGGGTGGGGCAAGACCAAAGGAAAAGCCCATTAAAAATTTGGAGCCAGGGTTTGTTTAATGACCTTCTTTAACACGGCAGGATAGGGAGTTAGCTTTGGTGGAGACATGGAATCCCCAAGCACCCTTCTAGTGTGTGATTGTCCAGTCTTCGCTCTGTGTTTCATTTAACTTTGCAGTATTTACACTTTGGTTTTTTACAACTCAGCCTGGAGATTCTTGTTTTTCTGGGTCCCGCCTGTTCTCTGACCTCAGTTCTCAGTCCTGCCAGGATCATCTACTGCTCTCTGTAATCCGCCACGCTCAGCCTGCCCCTCAGCCACTCTCTCCCTCTGAAAACCACTCTGACCTGGACCCTTTGTCACCTGTCTTCAGTAAACATCCCGTACTTACTCTGTTTTGTACTGCATATTATCATGTTGTTCATAAAAGCTCCTTGTTTTACCTCCTCCATGCCTCTGACTGTGTATTTACATAGTTTGACTGTGGATGCAAATTTCAGTCCGCTGTCAGTAGTTATTCAAACACATGACACACTGTAGAACCAGAAAGTTTGAGACCCGGTCATTGAATTGACGCGCAGGAAAAACAAGCTGCTGATTCTGAAACTCCAGGTCTTTCTCAATCCTAAAACTCCACCAATTGGACACATCAACTTCAGTTTACAAGTCACAAAGAGTACGACACAGAGTGTGAACACAGTTGTTTGATCTGTCTTCTGTGAGTCTGGACATAGTGTCCCAAAAAATAACCCTTCTGATGTCATCAGGCTTATCTCGCCTTCGAGAAAAAGAAAAGAATATTAAAGACACGGCTGCTTATTAGGCAGCGAGGATCTAAACAGACACTATCAAGCTTGTCCTACATAAGAGACTAAAAAGACAGCACATCTCTGCCTCTGTTGTATAAACTTGAACCATTTTTTCATCTTTTTCTACTAAAATCTGGCTCCCTTGTCCTCAGCTTAATTATCAACCTAAACGGTCCTTATCTTGTGTTATGCAACAGAGAAAAACCAGAAGTGAGGTGGTCGGCCTTTGGCATCACGTGTAATAAAACCCTGAGTGTCTGTGGATGGGAGTGACTATCTGTCTTTTCAATACAGACACACACACACACACACACACTAAAAACAAAGGCAATGCTGTGAGTGTGAGCAGTCCATCAGCACTGTCCTGGGCCAGCTGCAGTGTGACATCTTTACTGCTTTTTCACACGCCTACCCCAAAAAGCTGCCTAACAATGCCCCCACTGTACCCGCCTGCACCCAACACACACTTACATATGCCCAAGACTCCACACGTGCATACACAAGCAGGCAAACACTTACATATGCCAGTCCTCACACAAACACACACACACTGTAGGGTTCTATGTACTGTGGCTGCTGCCCAGGACCCCTGACAGTGGCTGCTTTCATATTCTGCTGATGCGGTTTCTGCAGGAAGCCGAGCCTATACAACATTGAATTTGGTTGATATAGGGTTTGTATTTAAAAAAAGAAAGAAACGGCTCTACTGCAGACTTGTTGCACAGACATATTTAAGCATGCTGTGGATTACTAGAAGTCCTGCCGAGGGATTTCAGTCCTGCGAGCATATGTGTGTTTGTGTGTGTATATGCTTCATGTACAGGTCATGGACAGCTGCAGTCACTGGGTTTCCCCCTGCAGCCTGCGGCGGCGGCGGCAGTGACAGAAACAGGCCTCTGGGACCCGCTGATCTGAGCGGATCGGGTTCAGGCTCAGCTCACATCCAGCTGTTCCTTTCTCTCACATGCTGGGAGAAAGAAGACAGGGGAAGGGTCGAAGGTGGAGGACGAGCAGTCAGCCAGTACAGCTTATAGAGGTAGTACTATTTTAACAAGGAGGGTCTTAGTTACATGTTTCTAAGGTACATCACACATGAAGTCCTCCAAATATGAGGAATATGAGGTTTATGATCAGTTGAACAGCTGATCAATTAACCAATAAATCAAATGATGGATAATTAATCAGTTAGATTTTTGAGAATTGATGAAGTCATTTTTATTTCATGGTTTCAGCTTTAAAAACTTTAATATTTGCTAGTTATATTTGTTGTCTGCTATGATCGTGTTTTGTATTTTATATTCTATATCTTTTAACGGACTTGGAAGGATTGTTGGTCAAACATAACAAAAACACAGATGTCACCTTGAGATCTGAGAAAACATTATGGTAATTTTCCCTTTAAACCAAATAATGAATCAAAAATCAATATTAATACCCAAGAAAGTTTTTTTGTTTTTGAGCTTTGATTTTTGAATGAATCATATCATATCTATTGCTAAGAAAAATTCAAAATATTTGTTAAGACTGAAAATAAAATGTCGGTGTTGATGGAACCTTTGGTGCCACACCATAATTTCTTGGTCTTGTGTGACAGTGAAGGTGGTTTGCATTGTTTTATGATCACAACCGCATTAGTTAAAATCCTTGTGATATATGTTAAATCTACAATACCACTTAAAATGTTCAAATCTTATGACAAAAACAAATGTCCCCTTTTTGTCTCGGCGTACATGTTGTGATTATGCTGTGATTCACTCAGCACACTATAATAAGGTCTTCTAATGTGTGTAGTAAGCTGCATTAGTCTATACTGAAGGCTGTTTGTGTTGTTGGACACAGAAAATAAGCTTGTAGATGCATAGTTTAAAGATTATAAATGTACATGTTATAGTGACCTCAATATCATCCTTAACATCTAAAAGAAATGTGTTTTATACAGCTAAAACAGCCTGGGGTCAATTCGACCCCACAGAACACTGACACCCACACTATGTGCACAGGACATTGCCAATACATAATCATGTTAATTTAATGTGTACCTAGTTGTCCCCATTAAATTCGTAAAAGTCATCAACTCTGAAGCAAATAGAAACATTAAACATTGAATGGGGACAAATTGACCCCAAGGACAAAAGGGTTGACTGTGTGTCAGCTGTAACAGGTGACATCTGGTTTTACACGATGACATGTTGTGGAGTCAGAAGCTGTGGGTACAGAGCAGCATGTTTGTTTCCCCTCGTGCGGGAGGAGGCAGCTCAAAAGTTACACACCGTGTTTCGGGTCAGATCAACACAATATCAAACTGTACGGAGACAAACTTACAGCTGAGTGGATGGTGACAGCTCAGCTCCTCCTGGAGCCTGATGTGTGTCAGTCTCACAGCAGCGGCTGTCACAGGACTCGGTGTCCTTCAAGCCGAACTTCTCATCTCTCCGGATCCAAAAGCCAACGGGGCAGTTTGAAGCTGGAGCTGCAGCGCGTCCTGCTGCGGGGCTGCGAGTCTCTTCCTTCCATTAATCCGCCAAACGCGCAGGGACCGCAGCGCACCGCCTGCTCGCTCCCACACTCAGGAGCGTGCGTGTGAAATGTGCAGAGAGCTGGGCAGGAAACGAGACAATAGCAGCTCCACTGGTGAGAGGGGAAGGAGGGGGTGTGAAGGGGGAACAGAGGAGGTGGAGGGCACTCGCACTATATTCCCTGGGATATAAGAGACATCTCTGCTGTTATGTCACTGAATCCACTTTAAACAAATACTGCATTTGAGTAAAAAACAACAACTTTCAAATACTTATAAGTATAAATATCATTATTCATAATTACTAGCTATAATTATGAGTATTTCCATACTTTATACTTTTTCCATTCACATTTCAGATACATTCAGAGACATTTTAGTCAGGCCCTTTGTAAGGGACTGTATGAAAAGTATTGGTTGGTGGTGTTCAGGGTGTTACATTTTACACTTAATTCAATAAACAAGACCCTCCCTATTTATATTTTCTTCGAAGGACCTCCTTAAATTTGGGGAAAAGTACAACCTCTCCCCCAGATTTCTTTAATCGAGTATTGTTGCTGAGCAGGATAAAGACTTTATGCAAAGATCAACACATCCGCCTACTATTCAGAAATGAAGCCAGGTTACCAGGATACGAACGCTGCCATCTTGTGCTTTTGAAGCTTGAGTCTGCCCAGTAGCGATCGGTTAATGGTGGTAGCCAGGTGCTCAACCAATCACAAGTCAGTCTCCGCTGTCAATCATGACATTTCACATGATTTTATCAAACTTATCAAAAATAAAAATTTGCACCTAAACATACAGCAGTCTGATAAGAACTATTCCTAAAATGACAGAAACCATCTGTGAGAAATATGTATTGGACGAGTATGTTGACTTTTTATATTGGTCTATGTCCCATCCACCAACATGGAGGAGACTGGATTTATGACTAGCTGACAGATGACAATCAAGACCCTTTGGCTTCACTTTTGGAGAGCCGTCATGTTGTACATCTTTATATACAGTCTCTGGATGTTGGTGCTGGTGGTGGGGATGCTGAATAAGACCCTCCTTATTTATATTTTCTTAGTAGCTTATACATGGGAAAACTCTCTTGCCTGAATAGCTTAATATAATATATTTTGCTAAATATTGTTGCCGCAGTTTTAATAAAGCAGTTTCCCTGTGTGGAACAATAAAGTTTTTTCTTGTTCTGACAAAATGGTGAAAATCACACACACTATCCACGTTCATCCCTCTGCAGTTATGGCAGCCAGAGGCATTCTATTTTCCAGTTGTCCATCTTCTTGTGAATACCATATCTCAAGGCCTCAGAGGAATTTCTTCAAATTTTGTTCAAAGGTTCACTTGGACTGATTAGATTTTGAAGGTCAAAGGTCAAGGTTGCTGTGACCTCACAAGACAAGTCTTTGGCCTAGTGAGAATGGCGGTAATGTCTTGAGGGAATTCCCTGAAATTCTGCACAACATCACACTCAGAGATGAATTAATTCGATTTTCGTGGTCAAAAGTCAAAGGTCAAGGTCATTCCGACCTCACAAAACATGTGTTGTTTTTTGCCACAACTCAATAATGAATGCTCTGATTATAAACTATTTCCAGACATGTTCGGATATAATGATATTGACTTTTCATTTCTAAAAGATCAACATTTAACTTCTCTCTGATATCATGATGTTCTGCAAAAACACCATAACTCAGGAACAGATGAGGAGATTTTTGATCATTTATTCTGCAACTTCACTGGTTGACAAAGACAAACAACAATGAGGATGTAAGAGCTGCTGGGTGAACAGCTGGTACGGCTACTGAACATGTGAAACAGGCACCTGCTTCCAACGGACATGAACACTGTAATAATAAGATTATATAGCTATCTACTACTGATCTGTATGAGATTAGACTTGTCTCTTTTTCCATCAAATCAATTACATGATGCATAAGTTGTGTGACAGGGGGAGATGGAGATGTTTCTCTCGAATTGTGCACAATGCATCTTTGTTCTTTTGTTCTTTTCTTTTCTCTTCCAGGCTTCAAGACTGTATAGACATCAAATAGTTGAAAAATGGAAGAGAGGAGAAAGGTGTAGCCAAGAAAGCCGAGACACTGGTTCTAATACGGCCTCTTATGACATTTAATATTGTTTACATAAAACCTTAAGTGAGTCTAAAAACATACTGATACACAAAACAACTTACAGATCATCAGAGACTATAAAGCCTATGTCTGATTCAATTTATTCTGATATTAAGTGCTTATGTGTATCAAATAATAACTGAGCTTCCCACAGTGAGTAACTGACATAAGACTGTGACTGGCCTCAGACCAACAGTTATCAGACTTTAAAATAAACCCAGCGGTGCAAAAAATAAGCTCATATAAACAGAAGCTATAATTATAGTTCAGAACGGGGACGACCTAACCCAGTAACTGCTGTAAGAGTCTGTGCCACAGACTCTTACAGCAGCCACATTGTGATTTTAACTGTGGTGCTTGATACCTCAGAATAACATGGAGCTCATCAAAGTCCTGTCACACTATTGTTACCATACAACCTTCATGTCTGAGGCTACCAAGAGAGTTATTTTTAGCAGGGTGACAGGGCGGTGTTGGCCAGGTTTCCATTGTGTTCAGGCTGGCATGGGACTCATGTGTTTGTGTGTATGTATGTATGTATGTGTGTGTGTGTGTGTGTGTGTGTGTGTGTGTGTGTGTGTGTGTGTGTGTGTGTGTGTGTGTGTGTGTGTGTGAGCGACAGTGAGAGAAGCACTTGAAAGAAGGGAAGTGGTCTTTAGGGGTAGCGTCTGGCAGGCTGACCACTCCACAATAGCAGCAGTGAGGACAGGACATCCTGCCTACTCCACAAGCCCAACTCAGACACACACACACACACACACACACACACACACACACACACACACACACACACACACACACACACACACACACACCCACACACACACACACCCCCCCACACACACCCCCACACACACACACACACACGTTCAACATACACACACTGCCAGATGTCTTTGACCACTTGATTGTTGGTGTTGAAGAGCACTGAAATGAGTCACACTCTGTGGTGAAAACATGTCAGACCACTGTGAGGGCAATGTTTTTATATAGTAGTGGGTGAAAACTATTTAGATTAATATTTTTTTATGAGATTTCATGTTATATCCTAAAATGAGAAAGTTTTTTTCACATTATACCCATAGATGGACGATATCAAGACTTGAAAGCGCCCTGATCGCCCCCTGGTGGCTGAATGCAGTATAGGTGTTAAACCGTGCCTCCCTAATGATTGTGGATGGGACATGGATCGAATTAAAAAGTCAAATTACATGTCATATGCATTTTTCTTATATATTGGTTTCTACCATTTAAGGTAGTGCTTACCCCATTGATGTTCCTCCAAGTGCAAATTTTCCTGGAAAATTGATAATCAAATGTGAAATGTTATGATCGACAGCTGAGACTGACTCATGACTGTGTTGGCGGGATCTTGATATCTGTGCAAAATGGCAGCATTTAGCTCCAGGATGTTTTGTTTTCATTTCTGGATATAGAGGAAGGAAGTGGAGATGCATCATCTATCTTCATATTCTATCATCAATCCTAATGACATGTCCACAGTTTTCAGCGTTTCAGTGTTTTGAGTTACTTCTTTTGATCTGCAATCGATAGTTCACCAGGTTTTTAAGTCTAAAGAAACGAAAGAACAAATATCCAGTTTGATAGGGAAAAAAAACATTGTTTTGACACTGATGCAAAGGTGAAACCCCAATATCTTCAAATTAAACCCCCCCCCCCCTGAAAAAAAACCATGTTTACTTCTCCTAACATTTTAAAATATGACTCTTCTTCACAACTATGATGATAAACTTGGGTCAGGGCTGAAGGTTTTGCTTTCTTGTAGATGCTCACAACTGTTAGACAAAACCAAATGTTTAGAGATGAACCATAACGTTTAATTGCTGCAGAAACCCCCCTGCAGTCCTCAAAGACACACACACACACACACACACACACACACACACACACACACACACACACACACACACACACACACTTGTCCCTCCTTATTCTCTGTGTTTGGTAACGGTAACTAAGCTGCACTGCCCCAGCCGAGGCTTTGTGAGTCACACCAACCAGAACAAAGACCCCATTACTGCACCCCCCCTGCCTCATCTTCGTCCTCCCTCTCCCCCTCCACTCCCCTGTCCTGCTCTCTCTTTAATACGATGATGAGTGTATTTCCTTAGCTTTCCTCCCTCTGCCTCTGTCCATCCTCTCATTCACTGGCTCCAGGAGGGTTTAGGGGCAGCCCCGTCGTGCCATACATACCTCTGCCCTGACAACAGATCTGCACAAAAGCAGCGAGGCCAGTACAACACAGGCGTCTCAGGCTTTACAGGCTTTATACACTGATATTAACATGACAGCAGTGGGGTCTCCTAAGTGTGTGTGTTTATGTCTGGAGCTTAGGACCTTAGTCCTTGCGAGCCAGCATTCTGCTCTGACCTGATTATAGACCAGCTCATCCAAGGCTGAGCAGAGCCCAGATCTATGCTGCTGCCTGGGACTGAGGCCGCAGAGGGAGCCTGCAGACACTCTGCAGCCTGAGGCCGAGCAGCGACTGTTTACCCCAGCGCACTGAGGGGTGCAGCATGAGCAGCCATGTATGAGCTCTGCAGACAGACTGACCCTGGCCTGTATGTGCACACAGAGCTGGCTGTTTGACTCCATGATATAATGGGCTGATGGGACTTAGTGCCTCAGGGCACTCACAGTAACAAGTCAGCTCAAAGTCAGACACAGTTTTGATCAGTTCAAGTCCTAACATGGTCTTCTTGGGGGGGAAGATTGGCATAACCTAATTATATAATTGAATTTACTTCTATTCTAATTGGAAAAGCAGAGTGAGGCTTTGTGTTGCCAGAGCTGTAGCCAAGAGTCACCCAAACATCAACATCACACAAAGGGGAAATTCTCAATATTATTTAGTTGAACTATTTTCAGACTTTGCCTTGATCTTTCCTGCAGGAAACTTTATGGGAAATTACAGCTTCATGAAATGAGATGTTGCTGATTTATTTTCCAACAAGGGCGTCTATATGCATCTTTGTTGAGGACACTGGAAAGGATATTCCTGATAGTTAGTTCACATGTGCAAATGTATACATTCCCCATGCACGATGGCTCATTGCTACACACTCAAGGCTTAAATGGACACTTTTAGCAACCTCTGAGTTTTTGCAACATTGAAAGTCAAAATATGTGCTGTGAAAAAAAAGACCTACATTAGAACAAGAGGTTTGTAAATGTAGAACATCAGGATGTTGTTATTCTGTGGCCATCATCTGGAAACAAGAAGTACTACATGTCCCAGGCAAATGGTGTATCTCACCACTGAATACTAATATTTGAAACCTCACCCAGTCTAATGGGGGCGCTGTTGAACCATGGATAAAGGCAGAAGGACATACCGTATGTTATTACGTCTCATTATTGACTTTTTGTAACTAATTATTTACCTTTTCTCATTAAGGGCACACTTGAACCTTGACTTCTTAAAGAGGACAAACAGGGTCAGTTGTTATTTTTTGTTGTTGTTATAGAGTCTGACCTCCCACTCAGTGCTACCTACCACTGCCAAACAGAGAGCATCATGGGAAAGAAGTGGTCACCAGTGTTCCTCAGTGTTCTTCTGCACCCTGTTGTTTCTTGGTTTCCGGCCTTCATTGATTAGTTCCCAGGAACACTTGCAGTTGCACACACACACACATACACGCTCATTAGCCTGGTGTAGAAGCTGAGTTCCCACTTGTTCCTCAAAGGGCAGATAATCTGTATAGCTCTGTGCTTCTCTCTGCTGGACACAGCTCACCCTACATCAACAAAGTACTTACTCTTTATTTTATTCTAACCTAAAACCATACATAGAGTACACAGTAACGTAATATCAGGGGTGTTTATCCTTTGTATCTGTTTCAAATAATTCACATTTCTGCAGCAGAGGCTGTGGTGAGGGATGTGGTTATCTTCATCCTTCACGTTTTCTGTTTACAGCAGCTGTTTTATGAGACCCATGTTTAAAACTTGCGTTGTGCAGAAAATGTTGTGACCTGTTTCTGTCTGTGTGCGTGCTTGCGCGTGTTTGTGCGTGTGCGTGTGTGTGTGTGTGTGTGTGTGTGTGTGTGTGTGTGTGTGTGTGTGTGTGTGTGTGTGTGTGTGTGTGTGGTAGCTGACAGGGTGGATGCCAGACATTAAAAACAAATTAAGCCAGAGCAGTTTCCATTGAACAGAAAAAATGAATCATCCCTCTTGTTGTATTATACTACACATCAATTTTGCTGTAAAAATGACTCACTGCAAAAAAAGTAAACAGGGAAAATTTTTAGCAATTAGTCGGCAACATGACATACAAACACAATAACATCAGAGAGTGTAAGGATCAACATAACATTAAATTCTACTTGAGATGTTGATGTTGTTCTGCAAACATTTTGTTCATTAGTGTTTTACATTAACAGCCGGGGTTGTGTTCCACATCAAGCAGTGGACAGAAATGTGTTTATGATCCGAAACAGATCATAATCTCCCGATGTTGAAATGTGAGATCAGCTTCTAAAGCATCTCAAATGCAAACAGAGGAAACTTTGGCTTGAAAATGCAACACAGAGCTACAATTCACAGCAAATCTAGGCCTCCTGTATTTATAATACTACATGTTTGTTGTTCGAGTGTTACACCGTGCAAATTTACAATTTCTAGTCATATGATCATTTTCAGGTCACTGTTGAATGTCACTTTTGGATGTTGCTTTTACGACCAGATCAGCAGATATCAGTGTTTCTTCTCATATCATATAAATATATTTTATATATATATATATTTATAAACTTTATTTGTCCCTCATATTTAACATTTCGTAGCTGTATAAGAAAACTAAGATAATTGACAATCAGCTTCGGAATACAGTTAGGTTAAATGAAGCTATGAGCATATCCTGGGTATGATGAAGTCTCCTTCTAACCTAACCCTAACCCTAGCCCCCGGACTGACATACGGACAAACTCAGAAATTGGATATAAAAGTTTACGTTAAGGATACGGATACACATTCATTGTTATTCAAGACAGGTTTTCATCCAAGGCATACTTACAAAGGCCTGGTGAAATCTCAATCGAGGGATGACGATTTCAGAAAGGCAGTTAGAATATTATTTGGGGCCCTACGGAAAAGAGGTTATTTCGACTGTGACCATGATACTCAATCACAAACTTGAACAATATTTTTCGGACCATAATAGAGAATCGGGGAATATCAGGGAATATAATCAAAACCATCAAGTCATCTCAGCCTAAAAAAAGAAGAAGAATTTTAAAGATTTCTTAGTTAATGCCAAACTTATACACATATATCACTCAAAAAGTAATATTTTTATCGGATATTTTCTGTAAATCATAATACATATGTAATAAATGCAACAAAAGTATTTTCAAAATTTTACAAAAATTCATAACCCTGTGTATCTCATATTTCCTAAATATGTGGAAATATTAAATATTAAATGTGGAAAACAAATATTAGTGAGACCAAAAATTCTATATCAACAGGGATGATCCAGCCCAGAAGATCCTACCCCTGTACTAACCCTAGCTTTGACCTTTAACCCTAACCTTAACCACTCCCATGCCTGCCCTAACCATGATGATCACAAGCAATGTATGAATTATTAAATAAATAATACGCCCACAGGCACACAATATTGTGACACTATCACTTTATTTTCACAATATTTTATTTAAAACATTTCATTTCATTTCAATTTCATTAAAGTTTATTTTAAATATATTAAAAAACTAATTCATCTTTTACTTTATCAATAAATAGAGAGAAAAATACACAAACCCCCCCCCGTACACTTTCGTAGGAGACGGGCTCAGTTCCCCTACCATAACCCTAACCCTAATTTAACTTAACCTAACTTAACCTAACCTAATCTAATTTAATTTAACCTAACCCCAACCCCAACCCCAACCCCAACCCAACCCAACCCTAACCCTAACCTAATGTTAGGTGTGATGTTATAGCCACCTGTAAACACAGTTTCAATTGCTTCATTGTAAGGCCCATATATAAATATCTTTCCCATGATATCCACTAAACATTCATTTCTTTTTATAAATGAAATGTATTAAAGTAGCAGATACCAGACAGTTGTGTGTTGTTTTAATGAAAGGAGCTCTTTCTCCTCTGTGGTTTACTACAGAAGAACGCATAATGTAACCATAGATTGATCAGCCATAACGTCCTCCTCAGCAAGGGGGAGAAAGCAGGCAGGGAGGACGGAGGCATTAAACCCACATGTGCATTTTGAGAGTCTTGACGTGTTGAGGAGTAAATGTGAAGGTTGAAGAACTGTAAAAACTCATAGGGTAGTGACATCATGAGTTCTAGCAGCACAAGTACCCAGACCAGGCCGCAGCTGAGCTGAGCCCAGTGAGAAGTCCTGAGGTTCCGAGTCTGCTGTGGCCAGTGTGACACTAGTGTGGCCTCCAGCCCCAGCAGGCCCAGCAGGAGCAGAGAGGCCAGGTGGTGCGCGTCGAGCAGCTGCTGACAGAGCACACTCACAGCCTCCCTCCACCAAACCGATTCCTTCGTCTTCATGAGGCCCATCTCACCCTCCCCCATCCAACAGGCCAGCGTTGCTCCGAGCCACAGGGCCCACTGCAGCAGGACCAGCCCGTCGCAGAGTGCCAGCTGGCCCAGGAACACGTTGGAGGGCTTGGTGGAGATGTTAGGGGAGCGGAGCAGCAGCAGAGCACGCAGGCTCAACATGCATCCCAACAGCAGATGAACGCCTGCTCCATGTGGGAACAGCAGCACCGTCACCAGCTTCAGCAGCAAGAACCGTCGCAGCCATCCTCTGGAGGCTGACGGCCCTCCTTGTGTGACCGACCCCGGCCAGCAACAAGAGCTGATTTCCCAGAGTGACTGTAAAAGTTGGTGTGATCTGCCGAGAGGTACAGTTGGAAGTTATTAAAAAGTCACACTCACAACTTATTATGGCAGCTTGAACAGTCGCTACATCCCTGTGCAAACACATAAATGTTCTCTTTTTTATGACTTAGCTGTCGTGTTAACTATGTAGGCAGACGCCCAGGCAAGCAAACAAGCAGCCAATAAATTCTTTAGTTTTACATGTGCCATTTAAAATGACTGAGGCTGAACCTCATCGGAAACTCTCTTGTTTGAATTCCACTGAAAAAACATCAGTGTGACATTAATTTCATTTCTTTTAAAAGGATGACGGAGCAACATATAGCAGACTATGACACTTCAATCACTAAGGAGATTAGTATTTACGGCCATCTCCATATCCAAAGATTAAAAGCTAATTAATAAACATGGGTATTTAAACAGATCATTTATTGTTTGTATGGGACTCACCTGTAAATTGGCAGGAAGTTGAGATTGAAAGTCATCGCCCCGTTCCACCTAAATGTGGCCCGATGACTTTTCTCCCCCCATACTGGCGTCTCGTCCTGACCTGGCTGTAAGTGAAACTGTGTGGGTCGAGTCTCCTCTTCCTCCTCTTTATCAACACCAGTTGCTTCTATTCAACGGGCTCAGTCTACAAATGTCATCATGTCTCGCCTGGAGATGAGCCAAACTGCATCTGACTCACACTGGTGGGTAATCTTTGCCCGAGGCGGATTTTTACCAACAATCTGTGTAAACCTGTGAGTTTTTCCATTGAGCACAGAGACCAAAAAAAGGAACTCTGTGTGGGAGAGCTGATGCCAGGGAGCGAGCTGCCCAGATGCCGTGCATGCATTCATCTGAATGTATGCACAAATTCTCGACCCTTAAGTACCAAGGAACTACTCTCCCAGACCTATTCACACCGACCAATATTGAATCACTGCAAATCCCTATTATGACATCGCTGCATGTAATCCCTGAAAGTATGCAAGTTATATTGTCACAACTTGTTGTCAGTTATTCCATGGTTTATGTCCCTGAACCACTCACACATGTATTGGATGTTGTTTTAGGGCAGGCGGGCTGAGACACATCCGTATCCATAGAAACTAGGGTGTGATCATAATCATAACCGGTCTTTGTAATGACTGGCATGTGATGTGACTCTCCCCTTAACTGACTAATCTCTCGTCTCGCCCTGGCATTAGGATTTGTGTTGCTTAATTTATTTGTTCCAGCATTTCTCTGTAAAAAATATTATGTATATATATATACAGTATATGTATATATATGCGATAATATTTCATATAATCTATTAATACAGTGTGTCATTGTATTATACTGTGTATGAGTCTGTACCATTAATGCTTAATGGTATCTACTTGTACCTAAACCTTGGTAAGGTGGAAGAAAATTAATCTTTCCCAAACTTTCTTTTACACTGTACTGTATCTCAAATGTATTTATAAAACTGTAATAATGTATTATGTCCTCTACAATATCCAATTGTTAGGCTACTCCTTTTTCCTTATGGTCACATTTTCTTCCACTAAATCTACATTTAAATTCCAGAACCAGTAAATGGTTAACTGTTACCTGATTCATATATGGAAATACAAATCACAGGATGTATGGTAAAGTGTTTGTCACTTCTCTGATGCTTGACTGGAAGAACAGGTGGTTTCACTATTAGCTCTGTGCAACACATATGATGCTTTTTAACAAGCCAGGTGTCTGTGTAAGTGTCACTCAACATGTGACTATGAGTGTGAGCAAGCTGGATAAAGTGTGAGCGTCAGGCACCAGACTAGCAGTGGGAAGGAGGGAGCAGCAAGCAGGTGTTTTTCCAATTAAAAAAAACAAAAAGTATCCAGTCTGGACACAAACACGAGAGAAGGATCAGTTTCATCCTCTGGAGACACTGAGGGAAAAGCCTTCACAGTTCAGTACAGTTTCACAGCTTTTCTGAGTTTAATCAACTTGTAGAATTAATTGTTGCTTACATTTAATATTTGACATTATCATTCAGTTGACACAATGTGCACACAATGCAAAATGTTAAGTTGATATAGAGCATATTTCTATTTTAAAAAGTGAAATAGTCTCAACTAATGTTCCTCTATATCAGGGGTATTCAACTAAAATTTAAAGAGGTCCAGTTAGAGAAAATGTCTTGAAGCAAAGGTCCGGAAGATCATAATGTCTAACTATTTAGTGTGATATATATTTAAGTAGCCTAGTAGTTCTATCAACATCTGCATGTACTAAATACCTGATTGTCAAATCAAATGAATTCAGTACGATTCAAAAACGTTTTGACAATATTTATTGTCACGCAACATAGAACTGAACATATATGTATGATTGCAGATATGTATAATGTGCTCTCATTAACTAAATAAAAGTAGGGCTGGATTTCAAAATAAGAGAAAATAAATAAAATGTGAAAATTGTGCATGTTCAAATAAAGGGCTTAACTTCAGAAAAATTAAATAAAGGGAGCAAAAGCTTGAATTTCCCTTTTTCTGTTTCACATCTTGACTCAAAAGTCTCAACCAATTTTACAGCTAATAAATCTCAATACATCTTAACAATTGAACAGTTTTAGAATCACTTTCTTCCCCTCTTATATCCCACTCCCCCACTTTGTTCGTCTGTTTCTCTCCCTTTCTCCGTCTCACTCCTGTTTCTCTCCCTTTCTCCGTCTCACTCCTCTGTTTCTCTCCCTTTCTCAGTCTCACTCCTGTTTCTCCACTTTCTCCATCTCACTCCTGTTTCTCAACTTTCTCTCTCACTCCTCTGTTTCTCTCCCTTTCTCCGTCTCACTCCTGTTTCTCCACTTTCTCCGTCTCACTCCTGTTTCTCAAATTTTTCGGTCTCACTCCTCTGTTTCTCTCCCTTTCTCCGTCTCACTCCTGTTTCTCTCCCTTTCTCCGTCTCACTCCTGTTTCTCTCCCTTTCTCTGTCTCACTCCTGTTTCTCCACTTTCTCCGGCTCACTCCTCTGTTTCTCTCCCTTTCTCCGTCTCACTCCTCTGTTTCTCTCCCTTTCTCCGGCTCACTCCTCTGTTTCTCTCCCTTTCTCCGTCTAACTCCGTTTCTCTCCCTTTCTCCGGCTCACTCCTCTGTTTCTCTCCCTTTCTCCGGCTCACTCCTCTGTTTCTCTCCCTTTCTCTGTCTCACTCCTGTTTCTCCACTTTCTCTGTCTCACTCCTGTTTCTCTCCCTTTCTCCGGCTCACTCCTCTGTTTCTCTCCCTTTCTCCGTCTCACTCCTCTGTTTCTCTCCCTTTCTCCGGCTCACTCCTCTGTTTCTCTCCCTTTCTCCGTCTCACTCCTCTGTATCTCTCCCTTTGTTTTCTCTACCTGTATCGCTATCTGTCTTTTTCTTTCTACCGTCTTTTCATGTGCAACTTGCCTCTAACTCTCTCATCTGTCCGCACTGTAGAGTCGCAATGTTTACCAGCTGGAATGCACAGACTTGATTGGCTGAGTAGTATCACGTGGGATGGCTTAACTCACATGCAATTGGTCTGTGCGTTTCTCATCCGCTAAACCACTACCGTAAAGACTACAAAAGCTGCGCTGATTACAAATAGAAGCGCCCCGTCAGGTTTTAAATCATAACCTTCTGTTTTGGCTGTAGGTCCGGGTCCGTACGGGACGGCTTCTGGGTCCGGACCCGGACCGCAGTCCGCCTGTTAGTGACCTCTGCTCTATATGGTCAAGTCGGCCTAACATTTCTACAAGTCAACACTTTGAGTTTTCTCAATTCCTTGCAATAGTTGCTCTGACAGCAACACAGTGTTCAGCCCAACAATCAACTAGACAAGCATCTCTTTTAAGCAGGTTCCTCCCAGTCCAACAAAGATTTTCTGTACAAACTGTACTTCCAGTGTTCCAGTGATAGATATTCAATGTTGAGAGCATGGAGCAAACCAAACATTGCCCCAAATGCTCTGGCATATAGTTGCTCGAGCCTTCAAGCACCAGTGTCCCTCCAACACAGCAGACTTCCGTTCCAGGCTTTGTATGCCAGAAGTCTGACAGTCATCCCATTGTTGCTTCACATAGCCCAGCTCAGGTTAAACAAAGAAAAGCTTGTCAATTGTTGATTCTACAATGTACTGTCCCTTTTAATGGCCCTGCGCCAGAATGTGAACTGGTTCTCAAGAACACCTTCAGGGAATTAAAAACAAAATTTGGCACAAACATTCACTTGAACTCAAGGATGAACGTTTTAGATGTTGGTTGTTATAAGTCAAAGATCAAGGTCACTGTGACCTCACAAAACATATTTTTGGCCTCTTGAACTTGAGATCTCAAGATTGGCCTGATGAACTTATGTGGAGTTCAAAGGTCAAGGTCACTGTGACCTCATAAAACCCTTTTTTACCTTGTGAACGTCTTGTTTTATCAAGAGAATCCTTTTAAATTCACACAAATGTTCACTTAGAGTCCCAGATAAACTGATCAGTTTCTGCTGATCAAAGGCCAAGTGTAAAAACTGTAAAAACAATGTGGGTAGTCATAGTTCCTGGCACAAATCTGAGCTGACTACAGTCGCTGCTCTCTGCGTGTCAAACTGGAATTGAATCCTTAACCAAATCAATTTAGTTTGAGACTATAACTAAATGAATTGAGATTGAATGTGGAGACGAAAGATGGACACCTGACTCTCTTAAAATCATAATATTTAAACCAAAAACAATAATATTTATGATTCCCACACATGATGCAGGAAAGGTCAAGAACACTTGAAGCTTTTCCTGTTCCCATTGGTTCTTCATGCTGTTGACATCCTCAGCTAGCTCGGTCAGCAGGGTGCTGATCGAGGACAGCCTCAAGTCGCTCGCAGATAAGTCTTTATTTTGCCACTTCATCATAATATTTAAGCCAAAAATAATATTTATGATTCCCACACATGATGCAGGGAAGGTCGAGTACATCCCAAAGCCTTGTAATGAAGTATTAACTTTACAGATGGTGTAGCTGATTAGTTTTAAAGAATAGAATCTGAGAAATCATCTTAAGTATGTTGGTTTGGTTTAAATGTGCTACTGATTGATCCTCCGGTGTAGGTGAAGATTCTCTCCCAGCTTCCTCCACAATGATTTAGTAACAGTTGTACTTAACCTGTGTATTTCTACTTAATTCTCCTCCATTACACTCATCTGGCAACAATAGCTATAGAGACTTGTAGTGGAAAAATGACTTAGTGTGGTGGAAAATAACTAAGTGTGGTTGAAACCTATTTTGTAGTTGAAGAGTAACCCTTTGCATACCTGTCTAAGACTTTTATGACCTGAAACGTTTATGACCTGAAACGTTTATGACCTGAAACCTGTATGACCTTTCTATTACTTATTGACTGTCCAAGAACCTAATGGAAACGTATGCAAATCAGTTTTCTGTATCTTGATTCCAATTCAAACTGCGCCTACAGAACCAGTCTGAACTGGCTCTGACAAACAGCCTTAGTTCTCCTATATAAGATCCTTGCATTTGACTGTTCTCCATCTTCACTCTGAGATCCCTGTGACTCTCTGTGTTAATCCTTTCTGCAGAAAGCCCCTATTAAAATACACGTAGATAAATTTGGTGTTCCAGCCTCTTGTATTTTCATCACAGACTTTAAATCCAAAACAGCTTCATTTCTTTTATATGATTATTATGCGATATCTCGGTGGTTGCAGTCAGTAGTGACGCTCTACTACTGTCCTCCATGTACCAGCACCATGTTGGATCCTGCTGTCACTGCTAATCTTTCTCAGGAAACAGAACACTGTCTTCTTAGTTCATGCAGCGCCCTCCTGGAAAAACACAAGACAAAAAGGAGTATATTTCAATGAGGCCAATTGAGCACAGGTGTATGTCAGCATTCATTCCTGCTCCGGTGATCATGCCTGTGCACATGTCCTTGGTAAGCCAAACAAACTTTTGTTTTAATCAGAAAAGTCTGATTGTTGGGGTAATGTAGGGGTGCAAATGCGCCCTGAGGTATTGGAATTTTAATGTAAATATTGAATGTGTTGAGGTTTTACTATTTATATTGTTTCTTTTGTAAAGGGTCATAACGGTCCAGAACAAGTTGCAGTGCAGGTATGAAACTGCATTTTACCTTTAAAATGTTAGGCTATTAGACTGAAAATAACATGTGCTGTTTATTTTACAGGCAAAGTGCTGGTTGCTGTTTATTTTATGTTTATTTTATATTTCCTGTATTTTAAGCATAGTGTTGATCTGCCTTTTTGTCTCTTTTAGTGCTATAGCTGTTGTTGGCCCCCAGTCACAGGAGTGGCTGGTGCAGTGGAAGTTCACTTGTTGATTTGTGGTTTGCTGTGGCACTGGTGTGTTTTCTGTTGGGGAAAAAGGGTTTAATGTGTATAGTTTTTGTTCCTCACGATAGCATACTTCCAGTGCACTAGCCTGCTGACTGGTGTGCCACACCTCTATAGCAACTTTTAATTAACTTTTGAATAAACCAGCCTGTTATGGCACTTTGACCCACACTGACTATTGGCTTTATCATTGAAGTTCACCTGTACTGACATTTAAGACTAAACAGGAGTCACAAGAGATCCAAACAAGTTGTTGAAATCTAATGAGCCAAAGCAAAATGATCATAGAAAAGAACTGGCAGGGCCTCAGATTTTACTTGCTGCTGTTCTTCACTCTGTTTGTGAGCGTCCTCTTTCTGGCTCTGTAGCTGTAAAGCCTGCGGGTCCCTCTTCAAGTTCTTCATTTTCACTTATCACCTCTTCCTGCTCCTGGAATTTCTCCTGCATGTCCTGGAGCTCTGTGGTTAATTCTTCTACTCCACTCCACTTCTCCTCTGACTTTTGGAGCCTTTTACTCTTTATCTTCTCATCGTCCAAGTCCTTCTGCAACTGCCTGATCTCATTTTTAGCGTGGAGGTATTCACCCTCTACTCTCAGTAGACTTCTGTGTTCCTGCATCATTTGAAGCTTTCCCTGTTCCCATTCGTTCTTCATGCAGTTGACATCCTCAGCTAACTCTGTCAGCCCGGTGCTGAATGAGGACAGCCTCAAGTCGATCGCAGATGAGTCTTTATTTTTGCACTCAATCTAAATGGACAGAAATATATAAGTGGTTTTTAGCTAAACTGACAATCGGCTGATCTAAGATGGCATGCAGGCTAATAGGGAGTTCGTAAACCCTTTACTTAGACAGGGCTTGGTTGCGCAAAGCCTTAATTTCTACTTTATGCTGACATCTGAATTGCTGATGTCAAACCATTTACTTACCTTTTTTCATGGATTTAGATTTAGAAAATCAGTGAGTGAAAAAGTTGAGTTAAATCGTGTTCATAAAGTGACACTAAAGGTTGTTGCCGTTTTGTGTATTTTTCTTACTTTCACACAAATCCGATGGAAAGTGCAAAACTAATAACACGCTCTACTCTCAGTAGACTTCTGTGTTCCTGCATCATTTGAAGCTTTCCCTGATCCCATTGATTCTTCATGCAGTTGACATCCTCAGCTAACTCTGTCAGCTCGGTGCTGATTGAGGACAGCCTCAAGTCGATCGCAGATAAGACTTTATTTTGCCCCTTCATCTAAATAGACAGAAATTTATAAGTAGTGTTAGCTAAACTGACAATCCCACATTTACAGTGAATGCATTACAAAAATGTCCATCAGTTGTCAAAATAAAACTAGCTAGAATAACAATGAATCTGTCCTGAGAGAAGGTAAACCCATGATGACAAAATCTAACATGGCTTCTTCCCCCTCCCATGACGGTTGAACAAAGGTGTACAGTATATGGTCTGAGGAAGCAGAGTAAATGTAGGTGTTTTGGGCCACTTCTATTTTCTTTTTTTTCAAGAGTGACATGGAGGCGAAATTCTCAAATGCCCTGAAAACCTGTTTTTAACTCATTTTAATCCTTTTTTACTATTAAATATTCAGTTAATCCACAAGTAAACATTCACGTATTTGGAACTGACAACTAGTTCAGCACAAAATATTGCTCAGTAGAACACGTACCTCTGCCAAGGCCCAGCAGTCCCCTCACATTCATCAAGCAGCACAAAATTGCACACACTGTCAGTTCTCACCGAAAATATCTTAACATTTTATCTGTATTTCTGAAGCAAATAGCAGCAACAGTAATATTTACGTGTTAAGTGTTTGCATCTTGTCGTGGTCACATAACTTGTTAATCAGCTAATATCTCTCCTCTGTTCCTTTTTAATGTCTAGAGTCTCAGATCAATGCAGCAACCTCTCCAGTAACCCCCTCAACAGCAAATTGTAGCTTTAAGTTATGTCAGCATATGAGCCTTTTTCAATGTTCCCCTTTTGAAATTTCAGCACCTGCCCCTCTAAAAGTCTCTGCACGGCCCTGGTGGATAAATGCTTCACTTCCTGTGCAAACCATGCACTCATCACACATTAGGGTCCATGCCATCAAGTGTAGACCACAGGATAAAAATGTTATGTAAATCAAATTAAAGTTGTACATTACATTTCACTTACAATAAGTGCATTCAACCATGAGGGTACAAACCCAGAACAACAAGAATCAAGAAAGTACAATTTTCTTCAAGAAAGCCAAACTACAAAGTGCTATATTTAAGTGCTACTAAATTTTTAGTTTAAACTAAAGTTTTTTATTCAAGGTATAGTCAGAAGAGATGTGTTTTTAGTCTGCGATGGAAGATGTGTAGACTTTCTGCTGTCTTGATGTCAATGGGGAGCTCGTTCCACCATTTAGGAGCCAGGACAGCAAACAGTCGTGATTTTGTTGGGTGGCTAGCTCGCAGTGAGGGAGCAACAAGCCGATTGGCAGATGCAGAGCGGAGTTAATGGGCTGGGGTGTAAGGTTTGACCATGTCCTGGATGTAGACTGGACCCGATCCTTTCGCAGCACGGTAGGGAAGTACCAATGTTTTGAAACGTATGCGGGCAACCACTGGTAATCATCATGTATCTACAGGAACGGGTTGTTGCAGTAATGTTGGCAGTTGACTATCGAGTGTCACACCCAAATGAGGCTTACTTGCTGTTGCCTGTAGGTGATGCTATCACTACATAAAGACTAATAGATCTGATCAGGTTGGATGAAGCGTGAGCAATTTGGTGCCTATTGGACAATGTGCAATGGAATTACAACAACTTAATTTCCATGCTGATCAGTAGGTGGCGCTATCACTATTACGAAGGATCAACCTTTGCTTCACCTCAATGTTTAGACGGTTTGATGAAAAGTCACAATTCCGACTATGAAGGTCTTCTGAGCTCATTTAAACTGTACATTGTATTATATTTATTGTAAACCAGCCAGGAGCAGTGCATCAAAGTATAAAACATGTCACCTCCTGTTGCCAGCAGGTGGCGCTGTGACGATGAGTCAATATTGACATACGGATCTGGTCAGGGCAGGACTGTGAACATGTGAAAGAGATTTGAGGCTGATTGGACAATGCACAGAGGAGTTAAAATAAATCCCTCTTTTTTGGCGAATCATCCAACTTTGACAGCACAGCAGTCTTTTCATGTAAGCCACAGTGTGGCCACAGTGTGAAATGACACTCACTGAATTTAAAGTTGATCTGATGAAAGCTCGTTCCAATTCAACATGTGTAAATGGTCAAAAATGGCCGACTTCCTGTTTGATCTAGCATATCGATCCAAGAGAGTTTTTTGTTTGTAATGATATGACACATGTCACTACTGATTTTTATACATGTTGGTAAATCTTGGTGCCGGGGCTGCACTTTAGGGGTCACTATTCAGCTATTTTGCCACGCCCATTCCATAAAACCATATGAATGGCTTCGGGGGGGGCTGTTGTTACACAAATGTAGTTTGAGGGAGATTGAACAAAGTACACTTAAGTTACAGCAAAAAGACGAGGAGGAGTACATCAAAGTGTAAGATTAATTTAAATTGTCAACTACCCAAACAATATACAGCATAAAATCTATACAGAGAAAAATGTTATATTTATTGACCAAAATCTAGGGTTGAGCTTGTTGGGCCTTTTTTCAGGGTTGTTTATAGAGAGTTGGGTAGATTTTGTGTGAAGAGAGGACATGGAGTACACATTACAGCAGTTTTTTCGACTTTAAACCACTGATATATCATCTTAGGGGTACCAATTTTTTTCTGTCCAGTCATAATACACGTGTATACCGAATTTCGAGAAGATTGGTTAAACCAGATGGAATTGCGTCATTTTAGGGGGCGCTGTTGAGCCATTTTGCCACGTCCCATTTCCAATTACTCCAGAATACATACATTTTCACCAGGCCTGACGCGCCCGCAAAGTTTGGTGAGTTTCGAGTATGATCCAAAACATAGACATTTTTAGGGGCTTGTTTCCAACACTGAGCGCTGCGTCCTAACACTGTACAACTCATTTGTTTTCTCAAAAACGTTTCAAAGGAAATGGTGTGTTTGCCCAAAGTCTGTTCACTGGAAACAAAATATGTTGTGGTATATATGTTGTACAATGCAACAACTTCTTAAGTTAACTGGAAATAACATAATGTTGCATGACACTGATGGGACCACATTTAGGTCAGCCAAAAAACTCAAACAAGCAACTTCAAGTGTGTGTGTGTGTGTGTGTGTGTGTGTGTGTGTGTGTGTGTGTGTGTGTGTGTGTGTGTGTGTGTGTGTGTGTGTGTGTGTGTGTGTGAGAACAAACTGAATAAGAATTTACAGATGAAGAGATACATGGCTTTTGAATCTATCAATATCTTTTAATGAAATATGTCCATCATGCCTTATAATATATACTACTGCAACACTCACAAAATAGTTAGAAGATTTGAATATTGCATTGTGAGTCGCAACCTAACAATGACTGCTTAACGTCTACTAAATGAACTCAATATTTTTCACAACCTAAAAGCCCTCAACAAATGGCATGCACTTTAATGCACAGAATCAGATAAACAGTAACGGGAAGCATTCTCGAGATGTAATCTCACGGGAGGAAACTTCTCACATTTCCTTTTTGCACAGTGTCATATGGGTTTATCTGTGTGTGCATGTTTGTTTGCACGCACTCTCGTGTTTAGGTTTCATACACGCTGGATAGATGAGGGAGTTTATCTGAACAAGCTCTGATGCCATTTGTTTTGGTGAAAGGACATTTTAACGATGGACTGAAACCTGAGCACAAACACACAAAGCAGTAAAGGAACATCCGAGTAGATCTATATATCATATCTTTCCATGTACAGAGAAGTCTTGCCATGGTTGAACTGCAACTTTGAGTGCTTTTCCATTATCCATAATATTAACTGTGTACATATGCACCTCATGTAATACAGGTTCCCCTGGCTCAAAGTGCACTTGTTTTTAAATATTATGATATTGCAACAGATAATCTCTACACATGCTCGAACAATGTCAGCAACCAGGAAACCACAAGAGTTCTCAGTAAGCTGTTTGTTTGCTTCAGTGCTGCATGTGCTATGGTCCTATGCTTGACCTCCTATGTTAAACATTTCAGAGCCAACCTGACCTACTTACACATCCTAGTCTGCAGTGTGTCACCAGCTCTGTCAAAGCAACAAAAAACGAACATCTGAATTACAGTAGATTTCAGTGTAAACAGGTGTTTGACTATAGGCCTGCTTTAATCTCAGCTCCATATATTGTGATAAATTTAAAGCAAATTACCTAAAACTAAAATGTATTTTGCAGTCCAGGGAGGCAAACAGGGATGGAGTTTACAAACTTTCTAACAAATACTCATTATGAATCAATACAGTGGTATGTGTGTGTTGGCTCTGGATGAAGACACACAACACCTCTCACTTCCAAGGAAGGACTTGTGTTTCTGGAATTCAGAGAAGCAACTGGGCCCAGGTCAAAAATGCAGGGCCAGTAAACAAAAGTGAACATGTTTTCATACCCAAACGACAACATAGGTGATGTGATCTGTGAATGTGTAGACAAATCTTGGAATGTGCACATCGATATTTGGCTGACAAGGCTATATGTCCTACTCCAAGAGCTGGATGAAAAGACAGGTGATCAGTTAAAACCTTTTTATAAGCAGTCTATGGTTACAACTCAGGTGGGCCACGCATTTGACTCTTGTTTTACACCACATTTTTGACTTCAGGCTCTCAACACAACCTCCATTTGTTCTGTACCACCTGTAGATGCAGATGTGTATGGAGGTTGTCATGACGGGAGAATGACGGGTCTCCACTTCCTCCAGAAATTAAGCTAAAATATCCCTGATGCTACTGCTCAGAAAGAGTCTGAGCAGTAGCAGTCAATCATCTCAGCTGTCAATCATGAATTTTCGCCTTGTTTTTGTGGCATCAAATAGCTATTTAAAATATAACTTGCATAAACATTTGACGTGCAATTTGACTTTTTAGTTTGGTCCATGTTCCATTAACTTACATAGAGTAGGCAGGGTTGATCACCTATATTGGCTTCAATTTTGAGGAGCTGTCGTCCATCTTTATATACAGACTATGGTAATTACCCATATTTGAATTTGCATAGAGTTATTTGTTTTAGTTACTGATTAACTAGATGAACTATTTAGTTTATTGATTAACTATCTAACTAGTTAGTAAGACCTCAGTCACTATACAATCAGTAAATCATTATGTCACACAGAGAAACTAACATGCCTAAACTCTGTGCTTTGGGGATTTTGGAATTACTCAAATACAAAAAAAATCACCTTCAGCTTTCTGCCCCACTGTCCCTGCAATCATTTTTATTTTGCATTTGGTGCTCTACCGAGCTGATAGTGTAATAAGTGCTCACACAGAGTCTGTGTTGTTGACACACACTGAGAGCCACTTGAATGTTGCTTTTACCAGAGTATATAACCACTAAATGAGTCACAGATGAATTATCCTGCCCTCCCACCACTAAGGCCTTTCATCGGCGAAAATGACTTTGCCATTTCCACTGAAGTAACCACATCATTTACAAACTGTATACTGCATTCATTAGCAGCACATGGAGGAAATGATGTTGGATCCTCTGTTAGAAGCGACTGCATTGGTTTACCCATGCATCTTTATGTCCCTTTGTTTTATCGTCTCATGCCATCTGATCTTACATCGCTCGTCCTTCACTTTCCCTGAGTGGAGCAGCTACTGTCCCGGCAAAAAACCCTCGGGGAGATCGTGTGTGTCGTGACATTCCCTCCCCCCATAAAAAAATTAAATAAATGACGCCTGACATGTAATAATTCTTATTCACACGTTGTCTCATTGAGTTTCAAGAAGTAAGCCACTGGTCTCTCACAACCATCCTCCCCTGCTTGAAACAAATCGGCTCCCACATCGCAGGCATCCACTGCAAGCTGAAATGGCAGACGGAAATCTGGAGCTCTAATCACTGGAGGACTAGACAACATGGCTTTGACCTGAGCAAGTGAAGATGAAGCCTTCGTCACCATCAAGGTCATCTACAACTTTGTCTCCTATCGACACCAACCCAAATGGCTTGGCTGGACCAAACCTGTCAATAAAGTTTGGGCACTGACTCTTCTTATGGCCCAAATTGTGACAACAATGGCACTGGATCTCCATTCTATGCATGGTACTGTGACCTGAGGGTGGAAAAGAACCCCCTTCCCGAGACGGGCATGATTGGAAACGAGGGTTCATTTCTGCAACTAGAGGGCGACATGCCCCATGATCACCTGGCCTCCCTTTGTGGGTGGTCTTCCCCCTGCTTCTCTTCAAGGGGCCTTCTCCTCCCAATCAGTCCCCCAGATTGGCTGTGGGCCACCTTGTAGCAATCAGCCTATTCTGCTGGTCGCATCACGTTCATTTAGATAGTCCTCCATCTCCCTTGGGACACTGACTTTAAACAGTTCCAGTAGCAGTAAGTCTTTCAGTTTAACATTGTCAAAAGCACTACAGGAATTAACCCACCGATCGAATGCAACCTCCTGTTTTCGTCACAAATCCAAATAAGATATACCCTGCTGCCGTCTTAAGTCATGGAATGAGCAGTCTGAGCAGTCTAGATCTCGGCCTGTCTCAATCACTTGATGATAAGGACACCCCTCCCTTTTTCAAAACTTCCCTGGCATGTATGACTAGGTAACCGATCCCCCTAGCCTGACAGCCATGCCAAACAGCCAATCAGGAGACTGTGTGACTGTGTGTGACACTACTAAAACTCAACAGATTACTCAACAAGGACAATAAGAAAATGGTGGGTGGCTGTAAAAGTTTTGTTTTAATGTCAGGGACATTATTGGTATGTTTTTGTGAACTTAGTTATTGTCAAGTACCAGGGGTATGACTTCTGGGTTATGGGATGTGATAGATCTCCTCTTCACTCTAATTTCAGCTCTGGGATGTGTATTTTATTTTACTTTACAATCTATCCTCACGATGTGGCCAAGTGGTACACCAACGGCCTGCCAAAGTCCCTTCACACTTACTATATGAATATCTGTCCCGAATTCCCCATATTTTTGTTTTGTTTTGTTTCTCTTAACTCGCAGCATCAGCATCTTTGAAATCCATTGAAGGAAACATTGTTTGGAGGATTGGGTTTATTTAAATTTTCCTATTAAACAATCGAAACATCTTCTTGGGCCAGTGGTATAATTTATATTATTGCTGTGGAAAGAGAGACTAAAACCACTCTCATATGACTTCTTAACAGTCCAATATTTACTGTTCACTACTTACTGGGCAACTCCCACTTTTATCATCAACTGTAAATGGTCGGGCAAATAGATCCATAGACCTGGAACACCTGCACTGGGCAAACATCTAAAACCACAATGATCAGCAGATCCCTTTTACACTTGCATCAGTGCCAAGAAAAGATTCTTAATGTAATTTACACTGGTCACTCATGGACTAACACTAAATTATACACGTGTTGGGCTCATAAAGATGTTACTAATAAAGATTGTAAAGTACCATGCATCTCTACTGCATTGCTCCTTAATGATTTGTCCTGGCTCAACATTGAAACCTGTTTGAAATGCACCTTACCAGAATAATGTAAGATCAAAAATGAGTGGGTGGAGTCCTGCTCAGGGGAAAAATGGAACCGATTTCCCAGTAGCCCAAGGGGAGGGGGGCCCTTAAAAAGCCCAAATGAGTAAAATAAATAATGAATAGTATTAATTTAATTCAGTACTTAATGAAAATGGCTGAATAAATCTATTGATTGACTGAAGTTTGTATCCAAAAATAGTGGAGGCTTCCTGAAGTCACCTGTCTCACCCCTGCAAACAAATGGTTTAGTCCTTGCTGCTCGTTTCTTCTATAATCATAAGAAAAGTGAGTGGCTGACTACTCGAGAAGTGGTGTCTAATCAGGACAGCAAACGTAAAGTGAGGGAATCAGAAAAGAAAATAAAAAGAAAGGAAAGAGAAAGAAAACTACCAGAGGGCAGACACTGCTGACAGATGTCTTTCCACAGAAGGGTGAGTCAAACAATGAACCAGTTTATTACATCACACTGGCTGTGTGTGTGTCGCAGATTCGCAGTTGTATGATGTTCATGTAGCTGAGGGGTTTAATTTGCCTTTACTGAGAGCTAATGGTAAAATAAGAACGTGGACTTGAACCAGGACGACATGTCTTTTATTTTTCTGCACACAGTCAAGTCTCGGTCCCATACAGCTGCACTGCCAATGATGACAGGAAACACAAATTCACTGACCAACCTTTCACAATAAGGCAACTAAATAAAATAGCTTACATTCAAACTTGGTGATGTTCTACAGCAAGTTTATACAGAGGGTTTATCTTGTAAATGGCCATTAATGTGTCGGGGTGTGAGTGAGTGAGTGAGTGAGTGAGTGAGTGAGTGAGTGAGTGTGTGTGTGTGTGTGTGTGTGTGTGTGTGTGTGTGTGTGTGTGTGTGTGTGTGTGTGTGACTTTATAGAGATCTATTTGGGGGTGTTGCGATTGTCTGTCTTTTGGTTTTAGTTAGGTGTATTTAACATGTTTTATTACACGTTTTGTATCACCAGTTCATCAAACATAACCTGATTTTATGTTTAAAAAAATATGAACACCAGGGATGAAAATACAACAGAATATCAAAGTATGAGAAGGGGAAAATGTGGGGGAAATCAAGCCAGTAGGTCTGTTGGTGCCTAAAAAATTGAGGACTAGGATGCATTTAGGAAAATGTATTAATGGAAAAGAATCAGTGAGAGCAGCAAAGTAACAAGAGCAGAACTTAAAAGTTTTTCCCGTAGTTGTGTGGTTTTTGTTGTCAGTGATGTCTGATGATGTTGTTGTGCTACATAGAAAGAGCGTTCCTACTCTGAATAAGCATCCAAACAACAGCTGAGGGTTGTGAAGAGGCAGCCACCTGCTGCAGTGTCCTCCCACCACTGCTGCAGCATCTGGCAGAGAAGTCAGAGAGGCGGAGGAGACTTGATCTGAGGCAGCAGAGACGATCGACTTACCTGACAGCAGACAGGACCTCAGCGGTAAGAAAAACTTTCTTTTGTTCAGGGGAAGACAGAGAAGTTAAAGTAAAGCATGTAACTGTAATGTTTTTAGTAGCCATTCACTGTTTGAGCAATGTAAATGCTTTCATTACTATAGATCAGTGGTCACCAACCTTTTCAAGCCCAAGATCACTTTTTAATTTCCGAATGTAAGCCGAGATCTGCCACCCTGATAGCTTCCAAAAAACCCACTTAGGAGGGTCATATTTATTCGTTTTTGCAATTTCTGTTAAAGGCTGAATGTACAAGCATAAATATACACAAAGAAAGGCAGTTGTGCAACTTTATCTATTCCATGCACAATATTCACATAAATATCAATTCATATTTCCAGCATCTGTTCAGTGCACAATATTTAGCTTCAGTTCAACAATATGTTCTGCAGAGGAGCTGCTACTGTAGCACAATGTTTTTACATAGGCTTTGCCTTGAATATGGCCACAAATATGATTATTTCCTTGTATGAAAGTAGTTCTGTGTACTCAAATAAATACCAGTACTATACAGTATGCATCTTCTGCTCCTACAAATATTTCACAGTAAAAAACACTTTATAAACAAAAGAATGGATTCCGTCAACAGAAATGCCGGACTTCTTTTATTTTGAAACGCATACAGAAAGTGGTTTTAATATTTTAAAATGCATGTTTGTGACATAATTTCAACAGGTGAACATTAAAACTCAGGTAAAAGATAATTGTCTCTGTTTATTCTTCAGTGAAACACAATCTTTATCTGTCTATGACACAAATGTATTTACAACACTTCCCGAACCCGTTTCAAAGTGAAAGCACTCCAACGTTTCACTTTATGAATCCATTCATTTGTTCTATCGGGGCTTTGATTGTTATCGACAGACCGGAAGATGCACGTCTTCATTCCGTAGTGTCCTGGTGTTTAGTTTAGTACATAAACCAACTTGTTTTGAAGACAACTCTGCCGTGTGAACAACAGAAAACCGACACACAGCTGATAGATCGGGATCGACGGGTTGGCGACCACGGATTATATTGGATGGTGCGTGTTTATTCAGTTGCACAGAAAGGTTCACAATAAGGTGCAGGAGATCCCATTAAGCTGGATCTATTTTTTTATCATGACGGCAATAAAAATGTTCTAAAAATTACCTTTGCATTGTCAATTGAGGCTACAGACATGGGATGTTCTTATTTAGATGATGGAATAAAGAATTGGATCAGTCCCAGTCACTGTCAGTTGCAACTCCAGCTGAATTCATCTTGTTAAATGCATGGAAAAAAACATTAGAAAAGCTGAATCTTTATCATCCTGCCACATGTCAACACTCTGCAAGTTTCTGTGTTTTGCAGCATCATTTCTTTTATTTCTGTCCCAGCAGGAAGAGGTGTAACCACAAATGGAGCCGCAAAGCCTGACCAACAGCACGGGGAGCAACTCCACCAACTGCTCGTCCATAGATGACTTCCGCAACCAGGTTTACTCCATATCCTACACCATCATCACTTTGCTGGGCCTCACTGGGAACGGCTTAGCCCTGGTGGTGCTGATCAAAACGAACCGCCAAAGTTCCCCCTTCCACGTCTACATGATTAACCTGGTTGTGGCTGATCTGCTGTGTGTGATGACGCTGCCACTGCGAATTATCTACTATGTCAGAAAGGGCCACTGGAGCATGGGGAATTTCCTCTGTGTCTTCAGCTCCTATGCTCTCTATGTAAACCTCTACTGCAGCATCTACTTCATGGTCGCCATGTCGTTCACGCGTTTCCTGGCCATTGTCTATCCTGTGAAGAACCTGCAGCTGATGACAGTGAACCGTGCTCGCCAGGTGTGTGTTGGCATCTGGGTGTTTATCTGTCTTTTATCGTCTCCCTTCCTCATGTCAGGTCAATATGTAGACTCGAACACAAATACAACCAAGTGCTTCGATGCTCCGCCGGGTAAAATCGGTGATAAACTCAAAGTGCTGAACTATTTGTCCCTGGTGATAGGCTTTGTCCTGCCATTACTGGTGATCCTGCTCTGCTATGCCGGCATAATCCACACCCTACTGTCTCGCTCCCAACTGTCTCGCACCCTCTCTGCTCAACAACAGCAGCGGGCCATGGGCACCAAAGCCATTCGAATGATTGTCATCGTCTTGTTGACATTCACGATCAGCTTCATGCCTTACCACGTGCTGCGCACTGTCTTCCTGTCCCGGGATCACTCCAACTGCTCGGAGAGGATTCAAATGCATAAGTCTGTCGTGGTGACACTCTGCCTGGCTGCTGCCAACACGTGTTTCGACCCACTGCTGTATTATTTCTCTGGAGAGGGTTTTCGCAGCCGCTTTTTCTCCTGTGCTACTCGGTCACAGCCCCAGAATCTGAAAGAAACCACCCGAAAGTCAGTTAATTCACAACAGACAGGAGGTCGTCAGACATCAAAGTCGGGATATGTTACAGGACAGAGTTCAGGATGACCTGTTGCCTCATTAGTCCTCAGGGAAAGAGTCAAGAGGAACAGATGTAAGATAACGTAAGACAGAAAGAGATTTAACAAATTTTACTTCGTCAGCTCATGAACAGAGTATTTATACATTTCACTTACAAGTCTCAGGAGACTGAGAATAATGTTCTAAAGAGGAGAGATTGTTAGATAATTATTATTATTATTATTATTATTAGGATACTTACCAGTATTCTAATGTCACTATTGTTAAATGACAATTGAAGTTTATCAATGTATGTAATGTATCTTGGATTATGTTGTAATATTTCTTTTTATTTGGATTGCCTTTGCCTTGAATGGGTGGTTAGAACTTTTTTCCTACTTCTTCTTACATCATCTTTATTTTTATAAGTTTTATTTGTGGCATTATTAACATTGTTTCTACCACAGCTGTATTTTTTATCATCAGTGTTTGTTATTGTGTTCATGTCACTGTTTTTCACTGCCTTAACCATCTATTTAACCATCCATCCATACCACTTATCCTTTGAGGATCCCTTGGCAAGTTATTTGTAATTTCCCTTTTTATTTTATGAGGGTTAATATAATTCCTCATGCTTGTTATGTTTACTTTTAACTAAATGGGATTGTTTTGTTTTGTGCTGCTGATTTTTGTTCACTCTGTATTATTAACATTATATAACAAACCTTTTATGTAAAGTAACAAGCTGGAGGAAAGTGTTGGGTGCATGTACTCTCCAGGAATAGTTCAGAAAAAATTGTTAATTTGCTTTCTTTGCCATATTTAGATGTGTAATTGATACATATCACTCAGTAATATGAATATGAAGCGGCAGCCAGTGGCTGTTTAGCTTAGCACAATGATTTTAAAGAAGTTAAAATCCTTAAATAGCATGTTGTTTATCTAGCCCTATTCTGTATATAAAGTCAGACCAACTGTTTCCACTTATTGTTCCATGTTAAGCTAATTGACTGCTGACAGAAGCGTCATATTCATGTGAGTGGTAACAATCTTCTCATCTTACTGTATGTAAAAAAAGTTGTTTAACTGCTGTGTTTCTCTGAACTGATCTTTATAATGACTGCCTTAATATGTAATGAAATATATGTTAGTTCCTTATATTAGGTCTGTATATTAAAAGCTGCAACTTCATTCAATATTTCTTTATATATGCTGACAATTATGTTTTATAGAGCAAAACACAACAAAATTTAAGCCATTGAAGCATTTAGCTGCTCGTTTGCCGCAAAATCTGAAAAATAGAATAGTTACCAGATTTTGAAGTTAAAGTTGGAGGGCTTCATGTAAATTATCTTTGCTGCATTTTTTCTTATCAGACGAATATATGGCTTTAAAATCCCTCATCAAGATCAATAAAGTCCGTAGCCAGAAAGGCTTCTTTTCTGAACAACTCGATTCTTCACACATTAGCTGGAGCTGCATTTCTAAGTCATTTTGATAATGCTGCCATCTCCTGGTACATTGGATTATCACAACACCATTAAAATACATTGACAAGGGTAAAGGTCCATCCTCAAACATATCTCAAAAAGCTTAACAAGTTAATAGTAATAATTTATCAAGTATAGAGTACCAAAATACCAATTATTTCTCAATGCTAGAGACAATCATAACAATTTACATGAGGTAGCTTTACATTTTAATACATTACCTTTATGATTCAACTGTCATATGAGCAAAAAAAACGAAAACTTTTTACAGTGAAGCTGCAGAGTGGAAAAACACAGCATGAATAAAATCAGCTTTCAGAAATGGAAACAGTCAGTTCAGTCTGACTGTATGATGAGTTTTACACTTTGTCCACTGAGTGTCACACCAGCACATATTTATAATAGCAGCTTCCTCAAATGATTCAGCACTGATCATTTTCTCCAATGCTGCTCGCTGAATGTATAAGATATACAATAGTTTTCAAAGATATGACCTGACGCTATAAAACATTTGCAGAAAAAGACGTCAACTTGCCCTCGCCTTTCTGTATGTCACAACATTCAGACCCACAGTTAGCTTCCAGGTTAATTAGAAATACAAAATAACAGTGAGAAGAGAGGTCAACCCTGCCGGTTGGAACATAGAAGGCCACTGTATTACCACTTCATAAACAGATAATATCAAGCACATGATCGTCTCCCTCATCCGTTTGCACAAGAACATCTTTGTTTGGAGCTGCAAAGCAGGGCTATCTTAGAGATGGGAATTTGTGGTCGCAGTGTTAGTGTACCTCATGGCGGACATACTCTCCATAAAGGAAGTAAGGAAAGTCCCTGCTGAATTCCCACTCGTTTGTTTCTAAAAAGGTTAGAGACAACAGTGCTTCCCATTGCATCGAAGGAAAACCACTGATATTAAAATACTTTCATTCCTCTCTGCTCCACAATCTCACTTCCTTCTGAGATTTGGTTTTGGCATTGATCAGTTTTTGGGAAACATCAAGGATAGATCTTTTTTGCCTTCGGGGTGAACAGGTTGACCTTTGCAACATGTGTAAATGCCATGTGAGTTAAGAAACAGCAAGAAACATCTCAGAAAGAGTCGCTTTCATTGAAGCCATTCAGCCTTTCTATCATCTTTTATATCCACACTGTGGCCTATATACGTTGACAGCTGACTTCTTTGTCTTAGACATTTCAGATTTCCTTTATATGTGGATAACACATATAAATAAGCCTGTTTCTGTCAATACTGTCTTATTATACGTTAATTTTTCTTTTTAACTTTTAGTCTTGTAGTATGAGTCAAGCCTGTAAGACCTTTGTTCCTACATTACCAACAGTGCCACTTTACAGTCTCTTTCATTTCATTTGATTGATTAACAGCTTTGTTTTTCTGCTAGCTAGCTGGAATTGACTTAGTCTTGTATCTTGAAAGCTGAAGAGGACATCATACAAGAGCATGCTATGTTCTATTAATATTAATAAATTGACTTTGACATGCAACATGACAAATTTCCTTTTATGTTACTTATTACAGTACATAAGTTTCACTGATTCCAGCCATTTTGGCCATGTGGTGTCCCCACAACGAGCTGCTGACATTTTATCACCTAATAAAGTAGATTTAGCGTAGAGAATATAAAATATAATATTCACTTTCTTGCTCTGCTTTGATCTCCACCAACTCCTGAGGGAAATATGCAGCGCTTTACCTTAAATGCACCACTGTGTTCACTAGGAAGCTGTTAACTTTATCACTGCTCTCTAATGCTGTGACGGTATACTGTTGGTTTAAAGCTTTTCCATACTGAAAACAGCTGTGTACGACTGCTGGAGACGGCACTTGTGAGAGGTTAAACAACAATAATAAACTTACAGACCTTAAAACCCAAACTACATGAATGGCAAAGCAATGGTCTGATAACCTAAATTATTTTAGGTTATCAACATTTTAAGAACGTGAAAGAAAAATTCCAGGATCTACCCCTTGATCCAAAATTAAAAAGGCCCAGACCCCCTCCCTCCACTGAATTTTGTGGAATTCAGGTTAGAAGTTTTTGCATAATCCTGCTGACAAATAAACCAACAAACTGAAAACAAACATAACCTTCATGGAGGTTATAACCTGTGAGATGTTTAAAAAGGTTCTGATGGACAATCCTCCATCAGTTACCTCACTATATACTTTACCACAACTATTACTACTACTTCTACATTACTACAATACACTATATATATTACTATAATCATATTGATTGTAGCAGCTTTAAACATGGAAACTATTCAAGTCTCCAGTTGCTCTCATGAATTACTTGAGTTGCCACTTCTTCCCAAATGGAAAAAAGAGCTACAGGAGGAAATAGCTGATAATTGTCCATTTCTTCATGCTCGTCGCAGTCAAGCTCCACAACAAATCTGATATTTGATGCAGCCTGAAACTGTCTGGTATATGAAACCGTGAAGTGCAACATTAGATCTTGTGTCTGTTTCATTTAGTATCCCTAGGTAAAACACTATGCGTGCCCGTGCACATCATGTGACAACATTTTTGAATATGGCCATTCGACCCACATCAAAGGCCCCATGCAGATTGCATTTTCTTTACTTGCAGAGTTCCGAGGGGAAAGGTGAAGCTGCGGGGGTTATGGTTGTTGTTGAGGTCAGGTTAGATGAAAGTGAGGCAGGCCAACATCGCACAGATGAGTTAATACCAGTCTGAAATCTGAAGTCAAGCTATGTCAAGCTGTGAGTCGGACATTTGTCAATCAGTCGTCCGTTCCACATTGAAAACACACAATAACTCTCCCCGAACAGCCTACTGTTTCAAATCATGTGCTACCTAACATACCAACTCCCTGCTGCTTTAACCCTGAACTTGCTCACCCTGCAGACGAGGGACCTCTCCTATAGAGCCCTAACACAGAGCTTGTGAACTGTGCAACAGGGTCCACTACCTTGATTGCGTATTCTCCTGAAAGTATTTTGGCCATCGGTGTATTTTTGTCTGCGCTGTGACGCACACACAGAGAAAGGCTCTTCAGTTTGCCTAACTTTTGAAATGTTATCGCCACATCACTTCTCCAAGTTATATAAAGCCTTCTGGCATTTGTAAAAAAAATTAAAAAAAATAGAAGGCTGCTTTTTACAGGACATATAAACAAGAGTGCTTTGATTCAAAATCATTGAACTCTCAAAAACGAGGATTAGGTTTTGTTCTTATAATAAAAAACGATGCTGCATTTTCCAATCCCTACAGATAGAAATGTATTTATGTTCTGGTGGTTGAAGAAAGAAACTGCCCCAGTTTCTGTCCCATCCCTCGCTGCGTTTACTCAGATATTTTTCATAAAACAATGTGGTCTTTCAAATTAATTTAAGCTGTTAATGTGCTGCCTCCTGTGGTTACAATGCAGCTGTTCATAACGGCAGCCATAAAATTGTCATTCCTCTCCTCCAACATCTTGCCAGGGGTGTTACGTACGAGAGCTTTTCTTCTTTTCTGAGCGAAACGAACAAGACTTCTCTGGAGAGTTTATGTAAAAATATAAGTGAGCAAAGAAAGCTGTAAAGAATGTCGGCAGCACCACCCATATACTCCAACGAGTCTGAATCTCGTGCAGCGTGTCCGAACACAAAGACCTGAAAACTGCTCAAAGACCGGGAGAGTCTCTGAGGTGCACATGTTGTTCCTTCACGATTTATCCACCCATGCAAAGTAATGTAATCTAAATGAGTTTCATCTTAGTCCACAGCTGGGGTTTCTATCTTTCCATGATACTAGATGCACAGTAGGAGAGGAGATAAACACCAAAACGGCAAATGGACATATTGCAGAAACTTTAGTTTGGGAATAACTATCCCAAAAAGTTAGTCTTTCTCTGACAACAGAGGCAGAAAAACTTGTAAATCAATGAGTTGAAAAAAAGAGGATTTAGAGGTTTATTGAAGCAGTGAGCGGGGAAATTGAAGCAAGGGAAGCACTCATACTGGTGATGTGGAGTGAAACTGGGTCATTCTGTTGATAGACGCGTTAAATGATTCTGTTCCTGGGTCTCTTATAAATTCTTCATTGCCTGCAGTGAGACGAATTGGGCTGTTTGGAATCTCTTTATGTCCCATGATGAGTTGACTGCAGGGGGCTGTATGTATACATAGTGTTTGAGCTGCAGTTACAGTTTATCAGGACCAAGTAGACTCCTGTAAGAGAATAGACCCCTGAGCGAAGAGGGTTGGCTGTAAACACCGGAAAACACAATTCACCTTCCTCTTCCAAAAAATGATTGTGATGAATTGTCTTATATCTTATGGAAATAGTAATTTTGAGTTAACAGCAGATTCATCATTTAATGGAAATGTAGTATCAACGCCAAATAAAAGTGGGAAAAACCTATTTTTTGTCTTGTACAGTTTATTGGGCTTTTGGGAGGTTTATAGTTGATGGCATGAAATATTTTTTTACCCTAAATGTTACATTTAGTCCTCCAGTTTATATGAACACTTAACTTTCTCCAACCAAAGAAATATGTCATGTTCACTGGAACAACTTACAATATGTTGTCAGAGTCAACCGTTGGCAGGTTTTCCACCAGTGGGTCGGTGGTTTGATCCACAGCTACCCTTTGTCCTTATGATGCCCCTGATGACTGTGCTGTTAATGCCATTATTGTGCAAACAGGATGTATGAGCAGAGTTGTGCAATACACAGAAGCAGTATGAATGTGTGCATGACAGAGTGAACGTGACTTGTACTGTAAAGCATCTGAGCAGCCATCAAGACTAGAAAATATAAATGGACTATATGGAATATAAAATATAATGGAATATAAAACATTTATAACAGCTAAATACTTTTTATAAAATAATCTTTCACTACCAATCTCTGATAAAGAAAGGAAAGTATTTTGATTTAGTGTGGCTGATTAAATTGGAAGGTAATTACAACAATATAGTAAACAGATTTTATGTATATAGCATTTTTCAGTCTTATCGCTCACTCAAAGCACGTTATTATTACTATTACATGTCATTTGGCAGACGCTTTATCAACATCTATGAGGGGCCACTTAAGCCCAAGGACACTTCGGAATGCAAAATACTGAAAATCGAACCACTGACCTTCAGGTTGGAGGACGATCACTCTACCCCTCAGCCACAGCTGCCCCAGTACACTACAGTTTTGCCATTAAACTATTTACACACACATTCATACAGTGCATCTATAGCGCTTTTTCTATCACACGCCATTTACACATACAATAATATTCAATACACTGTCAGCACAGCCGTCAGGGACAATTTGGGGTTCTTGCCCAGGGTCACCTGGGCAGACTGGAGGAGCTGGGGATCGAGCCACAGATATTCTGGTTGGTGGATGACCCACTCCAACTCCTGAGCCACATCAGCTGATGGTACGATGATTAAGAGTTATATACTGCTCCCTAATTACACAAGAGCAGGTTATTGTAACTATCTGTTTATTGTGTACTGCTGAAGAAGCAATGAAGCCAAAGTTCAGAACTTGAAAGTGAATAAATATATGGTAAATATAAAGAGTGGTTTGGAGATAAATGTTATTATTAACAAGCATCATTATCAATTTATTAATAATCAATAATAATAAATCATCACAACCATAACACACTTAATCTATACATGTTTTTTGAATGGTTGAAACAGGTTTAAAACATTGGGGGGCCCAAATAATACATTTTGTGGTGTATCAGGATGAATGAAATGGCTCTTTACGAGCCTGTAAAAACTGGCTCATAGGGGAGTAGTAATTCAGGAATCTATATGGGGGCTGAAGTCTAAAGTGCTTTATAGGTGCTCAGTGAAGTCTTAAATCCATTATGTACAATGTTCCCTATAGATAGAGGTTAAAGAAGTTTAGAAATAGTAGAAATAATGGGTTTGCTCTCCATATTGACTTTTTACAGAAAACTATTTTGACTTCAGTTCCTGAAACACATGATTTCAACCACCTATAGAACACAGCGTTTTTATTCCAACTGGATGTATTTTATTTAGCCTTCCCTCTGCGTTCATATGCATTCATACATTCAGTCTACATTTGACTCTTATGTGAGAATCTGTCAACTTTTATCGTCAAAGGTGCAAGTAGGAGCTCTTGACATGTGCCCTTGCATGAGAGAGTTTAAGGACAGCAGCGTCTGAGTCCAAAGGGCTGCTCCCCCAGTAAAGGAAGCAAAGCTCACATTCACATTGTCTAGGTTTAAGTATTGTTTTTCTTCTGGCTCCGAGTTTCCACATCGCTCATAAATTCAAGGATGGCTCTAAAATAACAGATGTTTTGGCCTCGACTGTAACAACAGTGTAAGACTGTCACTGTGTTTCTTTTGTCTCCTCATATCTGTGTTACATAGCAATGCTACATTTATACATTTACCCCCAAAACCTTTGAAAACTAAAATCCTGGTCTTTGAGATGCTAATGGTGAAAACAGTATGAATTGAAAACTGACAATGGCTATTGTCTCCAAAAGGTTCATCACTAATTCAACAGAGGAAACCTTGAATTATACAGTACCATTCATTCACATTAAGACAAAACAATAAAGTGTACAGCAAAGCTAACATCCATAATATGTCCTCATCATACTTCCAGACACTGTTGCCTGCACTAGACAGTAGCCAATAAAAAAATCATCCCCACTATGTTTACAGCTGTCAGGATTCATGACATCTGGAGTAATGCCCAGATATTTTCTGTTTGTTGAATCAAACTCTTTCCTGAAGTTAATTTGACCCAGAATCCTGAAAGAGTCCTTTAATCATCTGGTTGGAACCTCTATTTCATCCATTACACAATTTGAAAAGTTATTTCAGACATGAACGTCCACATATGATGTAAAAGGAAACAACACCCCCCATGCTCTGTTTATTTGTCCCCGCAAAAGTCTTTAAAAGATTGAAATGATTGTAATCCTGCTTTCTCGAGGGACAGGGTGGAGTCTCACATGCTCCATAGGATTTTGATATAATGTAAACACTGCAGGCTTGAAGCAGTGGGTCATTGCATGAGGCATTAGAAAGCGCATGTAGTGCTGTGTGACTCTGTGCTGGTGGGTGAGGGGTCACTGAGGAGGCCCGCAGGCAGGCGAGAATACCAACAGGGGTTAATGTTGTTTACTTTCTTCTTCAAGTGGCGATTGTGTTCGCTTCCACCCATCACATGACACCTGGTCACAGTCTCCTCATCAGGGCCGTCCTCGACCCTCCACTTCCACTAACACACACACACACAAGCACTCACTCAGATGCACACAAAGGGACGCTTGTTATCCCGAGTGTACAGGAAGGCTGTCCTCCGCATTTGAGTTGACCGAAGGGGACCAAAAACATGATGCTGGCATGGTCCTGCATGTGCCCCACACTGAGCCGGAATCTTCATCAATACAGGCCATTGATGCAGCACTCAGTTCCTTTGATTAGATGACAACAGCAGCTCTTACTCTGCGGCCATTATTGGTGCAGTCAACACTGAAACACAGAACATGGTCACGCTCATTCAGGCGTTTCCACTTCCTTTTTATGTCTTAAATGCTGTGTAATTAGTGATTCATTTGTTGTCAGTGAGGTTTGGAACTTGATAGTTATTTGCAGCACACTCTCATGCACATCCTGAATGACATGGCACAAAGCAGGCTGCTAAAGACATATTTTCTACAGTCCACTGATGCTGCAGCTCTCCATAACCCACCATATCCATCCCCACACCATATACGGATATGAATGAATTATAAAACCATCATATGTTGCCAATGCCCAACCTTGCGGAGAATTTAGGCCTGTGGCCACTTGCAACCTTGCAGTGTAAAATCCCCCTGAAAGATAAACCTGTAAAACTATCAGTACAGTCAATTCCTGCTATTTTAAATGTGTACTTTTTAAGCCAAATGATGGAAAGACAGTGCATATCACTTAAAGAGAAGATAGTGTTTCATTGAACCTCTTTTAATAGCTCAAGACCTTATGATACATCAATGAACTTAACCTAAGGCTCAGCTCTAATTCTGAATGTAACATTTAGCTGCAGAGAACACTGAAGAATAGAGTAATTAATAACACTAATAGAAATAATACTTAACTATATCACTGCACTGACTCATTTTCCCAGTCACTAAATTCAGGCTCAACACGAATAAACAAATAAGAATTGTATCGTTAAATACTATCTTACATTAAGGAACATTCATTGCTGCCATTTATATAAATGCATCCATGGTTTCAAGCCCCAAGCAAGTCTTATTAAACATCCATATAATCCGCTAGCATAGCATTCAGTAACATCCACAACATTCTCATTGCCCATAAGCATGATGGGAGTAACACTACTGCACATATACAATGGGCAGCATTCACTCTGAAGTAACATAAGGAAAGACAGAGACTTTTCCTGGGCAACAGATTTCTATACGACTAAAAAGGCATAGTCATATAAGAAATCAAGGAAAAGGATGCTAAGGATTCTGCCATATTTCTCTTTGGTTCACCTAGCATAGATTTGAATGTTGTTACCTTGGCGATGCACACCCATAAATTTGTGGCCCAGAGCTCTGAAGGGAAGGGTGGGTTTGTCTGTTGGGTTCTCCAGAATCACTCCCTGCTGCTTTACAGGCTTTAATTGATGTCGGGTAACAACATTTTATTTGAAAACATCAAATAAAATGTTCCTCATAAATTTAAAAATCCCTGTGTGGCAAAGGAACCTCTAACTCAAATACTTTCTCCTCCTCCTCTTTCTGGCTCGGATTATGGTGATGATGTTACATGGTGATTTCAGGGACCACGAGTCAGTGGAGAGCAGCAAAGATAATGCAAATGAGATATCCAGCTGGGTCGTTGAGCCAAAAGAAAACCCCATCACAGCATCTTTAATGAGAAGCAAGGGCATAAAATCTGACAGGATCGACTGGAAGGCAAAGAGTGTACTGATTTAAAAAACAGACGCTGTTTCTTTTCTACTGGCTCTGTCGACCTAAAATCCCAACAGGTTGCTTTGACACCATCATGTGATACATTAACATGCAAAAAACGGCAATCAGAGGAGACATTTCACATGTTTTCCTGAATTGTGCATATATAGATGTTCAGATGTCACGGTAGAGTCTCACAACAACTTTTCTATAGTCTACCTTATTGTTTACACCAGATTGCTTTTTTTTTTTATCTGACCTTTCTTCTCTCGTTTTCTCCCCTTTAACATCCTTGTAGGTATAAGATTAATCACTGTAAAATGTCTGTGCCGAAAACGCACGTGTATACTTATCTGACCAAAAAACAACCGGCAGTTTTGTGTTTCCAATTACGCTGTCTGCCAGCCAGTAATGGGACACATGGGGGCTTCATTAGGAGAACGACTGTGAGTACCTCTGTTGCATAAATGACCCCTGATTTGCATGTGTACTCGAAAGCACTGCAAACACACTGGTAGCCACAGCAGACAAGCCACTTGTGGGCTCAACATTCCTCACTAGTGGACACACACACACACACACACACGCACGCACACACGCACGCACACACGCACGCACGCACGCACGCACGCACACACGCACGCACACACGCACACACTATCATTCAAGTGGAGGGCTAACGACTTCAACACATCTTTGTCTTTGAGCATCTGCCAAAAATATCCTCGAGCATCGCATCTGTCCAATGTGTGCTGTTTGATAGCTTCCTGTGGAGCATCAGAGCAAAAACTATTTTACACACACAGACACATACAAGGTGCTATTGTAGGTTAACAAATATTAAGGTTTTCCAGATCTGTAATTCAAATAGTTATATAAGGTAATATGGAAAAAGAGATGAAATCAAGTAGAAAAACAAACTCAATCAGAGATCATAAACTCTTTAATGTGCAAGAAAACAACACAGAAATTCAATGCTTCACAGATGCTGCAGCTTAACGTGCATTGTGCCTGCAGCTGATGACCTAATCAAATTATACTTTCCAATCAGATTTACCAATAAAGAAGTACTTGTACTTTTAGCCCAGAATCACCATAATATAATAAGAATAAGCACAGACTTGTTTGGGAACATGGGCACCGGCTTATCTTGATGGTTGAAACAGGCCTGGTCACATTCTTGTCTGAGTTAGGACTTCTTCTTTCCTGCTGGGTATACATGACTCAGGGCTTTTTTGTGCTGATTCACTCAGAATCTCTACAGGGTCATCCCAGTTGGGCTGTATGCTTGGTTGAATGCTGGTAGCTGGTTGGACCACTGGGTGACTGTGCCTGATGGGTGTCTGTCAGGGTGCTCAGCCTCAACATAGTCTGGTAATCTCTGACCGGCCCGTTCTCCCTGGGATTGATATGCTGGAGAGGTGGCAAAGCAAATTTATTCATGATGATTCACTACCGTTCAGTGTGAAGTACCATCTTGAGGATTACGATCAAGGACTCCTCATCAAGGACTCGTCCCCCATTTAATGTGGCCAGGATCCATCCCAAACACAACATTCTGTGACATGGTCGAGGCTGAGAGGCTCAACAAATCCATTACGATACAAGTTAGCAGAACCCTAACAATTTGTCCACATGATCATCTTAGACTGGGGTGGGAGGATGATTGGTTTCTGTTGTGGTCATTTTGCTACACCCTCCTCCTGATCAGTGGACAACGTTTGGGATTTATTTGTCGATTTGTTAGTCATTTGCATTTTAGTATTTTCCAAATAGGCTGCCTCAGTGGGGTGATTGTCAGGGGTTCATCTGTGCTTTGAGAGATTTGTGTTTTGCTTACGAAAAAAAGGCAGCTTTTCAATTTCCTAAAGACATGAGAACTCCCAAAACCTGCCACATCAGACTTTGACAGAGAAAGATGGATGAACAGAAAAGCCCCTGCTGGCACTTGCAGCCTCCCACTCAGCCTGTGAAAGTGGGGGATACAGTATGCAGCATATTCCAGTGAACTCATAATACAGGTTTCTGTGTGCAAGGTTTCGTACTAGAACTGGGACCCAATGGCACAACTCGCAGACAGAGTTCAGTTTTCAAAAAGAAGTGGTCTTCATTACAAGGCAGGGTTCGGTACACAGGAAGTCAAAATCATCAGGCAAAGGTATTCGAAACGTGAGGCAAAAAAATTCAGGCATACGTGGTCGGAAAAACATGAGACAAGACAAGACTTGGTGAGATCGCTGGACCGCTGCGTGCAATACGAGACGAACTGGCACCAGACAAGGGGAAGCACAGAGACTTATATACACAGGGAAGGCAGGGGCAATTGAACACAGGTGGAACACATGAGGACTGGTGCAGACAATCACAAGGGCGGGAAACAGGACAAAGTCAGGAAGTCACGATGGAAAACACACAAGGAGCAGAAACTACAAAATAAAACAGGAAACAGAACACAGAACACAGAGAGAAAACATAAATCTAAACACAGAATGAAACACAGTGGGGAATCATGAAACACAGGAACAGGTCAAATACAAACATTAACACAGGGATAGACATGAAACACAAGGAGGTAATAATCAAACTGAAAACGCTCTTTATAAAAGAATCAATAGCTAAGAGTCATAACCATGACACTTAGGTCCCTAAGACTGGCAGCAAATAGTGCAATCAAAAGCCCTGAGGATGTTTCATCCAGAATTTGAGTTTATTATTATTTTTTCATCAGTACAGCTGTGTATCGGCATGAAATCTTCAGTCGGGGAATACAGCACACACTAATGCTTACAGTTCCTGAAGTACGGCTATAACGTGGAGTCCCGCAGTCCATTTCTAGTCCCTCAGTCTCTCCCTCTTCCTCTGACTCTCTCAATCTGTCTCACTTTTTCAGTTCCTTCACTCCCACTCTGTCAGCGACTATTGACTTCTTACTTGTAAGTGCTAAAAATGGAGAAATTAACAATCAGATAAGGAAATCTTTGTGTGACATTCATTCTCTGAAGGAATAAACCACATATAAGAGGAAGAGTAACTATAAAAAAAAAAAAGTGTGGCTGTGAAACACCATTTAAAGATTAGATTCAACATTCCTTCTAAAGATAAGTACATGTCCAGCAATGGCAGAACACATTATCTTACATGTATGTGGGAACAAATTTTTGGGTATTGTAAAATGTAATATTTTCAAAGTATGAACAACTGAACAACATCACACTTCCAGGCCCTTGAATCTATCTTCCTATATCCACTACTGCTATCTTTGTGCATCAGCAGTTTCCTGCATGTGGCCTTATAGGAGAGGAAGTATCCACCTATCCTGACGCTGACACTAGCTGTATTTTACTCCATATTGTTAGTAAACAGGGAAATCGGGAAAAAAAACCTTTGCCCTGACGCTAACATTGTGCTCCTTGCAAACGTTGCTCAGCCAATAATAAACCGGAATACGTGCAACACGTCTTCCAGTTGTTGATGTCAACTGGAAGTCACTGTTCCTGTTCCTGTTCCCAGGGTCAGGGTGGGAACTGTTGCATATTGTAGGGGGGTTGTGAAGGGCGAGTATGACTGGTGTCCAAAGAGTTTTGGGGATTATGACTGAACTGCTGTAAAGGGCCCATATTGTGTAAAATACATTTTCTGGGCTTTTACTATCTGTAATGACTTGAAGGAGGTCAGTAGGGACCCTCAAAGTATGAAAACAATCACTTCGCAGACTTTTTCACTCAGTCCATTCTAAGAAATATGTTATCAAAACGTCTTGTTTCGTACTTCCTCCCCCGTATGATGTCATTCGGGATCGCACTCGTCTCTCAGCCCCACCCAGCCGGTACCAGCCAGCCTCCGAACCCACCACCCCCGCTCCCCATCACCTCCACCACCACCACCACCCCTCCTCCCCTCCACACCGAACGCGACACCAAGCAGACATGTTGCTGAGCTAGCAGCTAGTTAGCTACCAGAGGCTAACCACAACAAACAACACTGAAGAAACACTGCAGCGTGGAGGGATACAAGGAAGATAATGTGTCCGTGCACATTCCTCCTAAGAACGTTACTGTTCGAGACCAGTGGTCATCGGTGTGCTCAACGTAGACGTTACTCATTACTCAGGACTGAAACTCTGTTGTGAAACTCTGTTGTGAAACTCCGTACTGTAACTCGGGACTGAAACTCTGTTGTGAAACTCTGTTGTGAAACTCTGTTGTGAAACTCCGTACTGTAACTTGGGACGTTACTCCTACATTGGCCGACAGTCCTGCTAAAACTTGAACAAACATGAGGACGGTGTAAATTACCGTTCAGAAACATCCTGTTGTAACCGACTGTAAATATGTGGCTGGTCTTCTATAGATGTATCCAAACATAACAACGTGACTTTCATCTGTGGCTACCAGAGAGATCGTGATAGGCCTGGTCGCGTCACACTCAAAGTGCAGTCAGCCAATCAGAGGAGGGGCTCAAGAGGCAGGTGAAAACCGCCTGTTCTGTCTGCAGCTCCAGAGAGAGGCAGAAGAGAGGACATGGAAATACACTTTGCAGCAGTTTTTTCTTTAAACCACTGTAATATCATCTTAGGGGTACTAATACCTCAAATTACATCCCAGAAAGGTATAAAATATGGGGCCTTTAAGGGGAAGCCTCTCAAATACAACCCCTCCAAAGAATGAAAGCCTGCATTTATTGTGAGATCACTTTCCCTAATTAGTCCCATTCACAACATCGGATGCTTAACGGAACATGGGCAAAGATTAATTCAAATTGTCAACTACCCAAACAATATACAGCGTAAAAAATCTATACAGAAAAAAATTGTATATTTATCGACCAAAATCAAGGGTTGAACTTGTTGGGCCTTTTTTCAGGGTTGTTTATAGAGAGTTGGGTAGATTTTGTGTGAGCCAGCTGCTGGTTCAGCAGTTGAGTCAGCCCTACTAACGTAGGACATCATCATAGAGAGGCTCGTCACTCGTCCTAATTCACATATCAACCCAGCCGCTGGGATGCTTCTCTTTTGGGTTTTAAATGACCGCAGAGGGAACCATGAACTGCATAATTTGAAGGCTTTTTGAAAATTAAGTTTTTAAATGAACAAACTTGAAAAATTGCTTAAAAGAGTATTGCATATAAGTAATTTAACTGTTCACCGTATGTAGTACATGTTCAGTCTAAAATAAAGCTGTGGCTCAAAAGTAGTTGACCTGTAACCAAAAGGTCAATGGTTTGATCCTGACCTCCTGTCCAGTCTGCAGGCTGAACTGTTCCAGTATAAGACTCAAATACCTAAATTTAAAAAACGGATGACTGGACTGTGTATGATTGAAGAATGTGAAAGAAATGCGCTATATAAATGTAGTCTGTAGAATTAATCCGATTTTACAGTTTCAAAACATGAAAATCAGCTTGCTCTGAGATGTAAAGCAGGATGTGTGAGCCCTTGCTGAGGATTGGAAGGTGTTGCTTGGAGGTGTGGTTTCTGTCCTGCTGCCGTTGGACCTGAGTGGATTGGCTTCTTGTCCGGCTCTCCAATCAAGAGGAACATTCAGGTCTGACAGACGTCCAACGTTGGATTTGCTCTTCATTCTGGGCAGCTGTCATCTTGCCAGCCTGTCAGCCTCTTTCTTTGTGTACCATCAAGTTTGGAGATTGTTACATTTTGTGTGACGTTGGTTATTAAACAGCACCAGTAGACACACCCTGGGGACTAGGACAGATAGTAGTAAGATGAACTGATTCCACAAACTCACCTAGAGACAATGAACTGCAAGGGCTGTTCCATTATTCCATGTTTTTTATTTTTTGTTTTGTATTTTTATTCGGAAATAGCTAGGTCTTGTTTGCATTTTGGAGTCCTCTTTTGGTTTTACAGCCCATCCTTTTCCCCTCTCTAAATTAATTCACTTGTTTTTAACTACCAATTTAATTTGGTTAATTTTAACCAACAACATCTGGTTTTATGGTGCTTCCCTCACCTCTCATAGGCTGAGTCATAGCATAACCTAATCTGTGAGGTAGATCCAACATTCAAGTTCATTTGAAACAACATTTTTACGTGCACATCTTGTTTTGTTAGATTAACCCAGCATGTGGTCGGTCCAATACTTACCCAGCAGTGTACTTTAAAACAACCCATATTGGTTTGCAATTCTTAGGGTGTTTGCAAAGGTTTCCTCTGCAATACCCACCAGGTTTCCGCCTGCTGCCAAATACAACAGTAGTCTCTCAAACAGTAGATGGGAAGCAGGGGAAAGTATCAGCATGTTAATGGTGCTTTCATAGCTGGGTCAATTTTTATTCAACTCATCGTCTAATCCTGTTGGTTGTCTGCCTTTATCCTCTAGAGCTCAACTTCAAATTCAACCACACAATGGTCAGTCCAATCCATCTCTTCATTTATCCATCTGCTCCAGAAGTTTAGGGCTGGACCCGATCCCAAAATGGTTGTTGCATGCTGCAACAATGTTGCCTCAGGAAATTGCCTAATAATGTCACCCCCTACCACAACATAGAAACCACAACATTGTGTAAACTGTGCTCTGAGAGAGAGAGTGTAACTAATGTTGAGCCCACAGTGGATGGTAACTGCATCTGCTTGGCCACACATTGAATATGTAACTTTGTGTAGTTTTCAGAGTATCAGGGAAATGGGTTGACCATACTAAAACATGGCATCTCCATCTTCTGTCAGAAATCCTGGTAGTGAGCTAGGTAAGTACGTTAGTAAAGTTTATTTAATATTGCAACTTTCATAGAGCAAGTCACCATGAGTCACAAGTTAAAATTTGATAATAAAAGAAACAGAAAAAGCATTAGCACACAGTGAAATAAATCAATAAAATGAAGGCCAGTTTGAATAAATACGATTTTGGCTTCTTTTGAAGGCATCCACAGAGGCTTCAGATCTTATGTCAATTAGAAGGGTATTCCATGTCTGAGCGATGGTGTCAAATGCTTGATTACCATTTTAAGCCCTGGCCAGAGGACCTAACTGCTGACGTAAGGTAGCAGCAAGTCAGAGATGTTATAGGTGCCGGGTCATGGCGTGCTCTATATGTTAAAGTGAGTTCTGAATTTAAAGGGAAGCCAATGTAAGGGATATAGAATGGGTGCGATGTGGGTCATCTAGCTGGATATGATGCAGCAAGCCTTGCTGTCATGACATCCCAGTGGCAACAACCACAAATTATTTAATGTGGGCCAAAAAACCAATTCCCCATAAATGTTTTTCAATGACAGAGAGATGTCTTTAAAACTGATGACTGTTTAAGGGGTAGAGGTAAAGACACTCCTAGAAGAAACTCGTAGTCATATAGCAAGCTTAGAAGACACTGGCTACTTTGTAAATTCCTCACAGCTGGACACTGACAGGATGCTACTTTTTAAAAGTTACAGAAAAGGTTGGACATTGTCTTTCCTAATCCAAAGTTGGAAATGTGGGGGAATATGGGTTTTTTGACTGTTTTAAAGAGACATATCAGTAATGTGAATCCTTTACACTACAACATTTTCTGAATACTTATAGATCAGTGGTGGATCTAGAATTTTTCTAAATCAGGGGCCATAAAGGGGCCCACGATATGTACAGCGTCGATGCACGATTCCTGATTCAGTAAGGTGCATATTTAAGTCATTATTTATTTACTGTTAGCTCTATAGCTCTGAGCAAAGCCACACATCATTGAACAGATTTTGAAAATTGTTCCTTGTTCAAGCACATTGTGTTCTTATAATAGCTTAGAAAATAAAAACTTTTAACAAACTGTCATATATATTTTTTGAATTGTCAGGAGGTGAAAAAGACTACTTGCAGGACATGGGCGCTTAAGGGGCCAGTCAGATTTCAGCTGGGGCTATGGCCCCCCTGGGTCTGCCCCTGCATCTGCCCCTGTTATGACTCCAAAGAAATATGCACATTATCAAATGATTAGGAATCCACCCCCTCGGAAAAAGATGCAGGTCCAGTCAATGCCATACACTGTGAGAGTCTGGCATATCCAGACCTTGCACACATCTAGGAGCTAAAGATGGAGACAGAGCACAACTAGCCTGTGGACATACAAACATCTCACACATTTTTCTGTGGTTCAGAAAATGATGACGATGATCTATCCCCAAACTGCACTTAACCAAAGATTACACACAAAGATATCTGGTTGAATAAGTCAGATCCTTGTTCAGCAGCCCTCTAGCTTCACAAAAGAAAACCATTTTTAACCAGAAAGTGTCACCAGAGCCAACACTCAACACCAAAACATCTGATAATCTCACATGCACCAACCTGTATCTCTCAGGCTTTAATCCTTGAGAGCTCACTCATTACCGGGCACCGTGCCCATCATATCATCTCCCTGTCACAGGGCTTTCCAATATATCTTTGCGCCGCACTGTGCAAGGAGCCGGTGAGTGTATGTGCACAATAGTGCTGATGAGCCGCAGATGACAGGATACCTTGTATGAATCACTCAAGCAGAGAGGAGAACTGACACAGGAGCGGAAAGGATCATGTACAGTGAATGTGTGGACTTGACATGTCAACACACATGCATTGGAATTTAGACCGTCCGGAGGGAACGGACTGACGTAGGCTTTCCACAGCCTTCACCATCAGAGATACTTGAATGCCGGCCTGCTTCTTTATAAGTCAATGCGCTCCAGTTGTTTATTTCTCATCCGTGACTTGATGTCATGCTGCTTTAACTTCCAGTGGCCTGATGTGGCAAAGCTCCAGTGGAGAATAAACTCCACCACACTGCAGACAATGGATGTCCCAAAAACATCTATGTGATGTTTATTGTATTTATAAGCTAATACATGTGGATTACAAACAAATATTCCAATGCCTGGGACATGGAGCTTATGGCAAATGGCATACAAAACGGTCTCTGCACAAATCGTGCATTTTGTGTGAATACATCATAAAGAGTTCTCATGTCCCTCTTTTGTTTGGGAAGACAAAAAACATATACTGTGTTTGTAATGTCCACAGCTCAATGCCCAACTGTTTCCCTATGTTATGTTGATTCCTCTTCTTTTTCCTTTGACCTGTGACTGTGTACTTCTGAATACTTTGCTCGAATAAGCGGATTTTAGACATGCACTGAACTCCGGATTATCTCCTGACATTCTCTGGAGGGGCTTATGTGGAAATGCAAATGTCCAAAGTGAGAGGCTGCGGACAGTCTACCGAGTTTCTCCGGCCTGCCCCTAAGTAAAACTCCAAAGGAATACACGTGTCTCAGGATCAAAAAGCAGAGCCCTACACGTAGCAGTCACTGATGATGTGCTGTAAAGAAAAAGATTTGTGATCTCCCCAGAGGAATTTAAATATTAAGTTGTGCCTCTGCCTGTTAAGCCAATGTCTGACTGGAGAATCTTCTGCTGCGTTGTTCATGTGTGAAATTCTGCGGACATTCTACGGAGCTAATGTCTACAGAGCACTTATATGACTCCCTAACTTGTGGTAACTTGCAATTGCTAGTTATTAGCAGACACAGGGATGCAGGGATGCTGCTGAAGAGGAGCAATCCCTTATCTTGAAGATAATAATTGGTGACAAAATAAGTTTTAAAATTGTGCTCACTGACGAAGGGCAGAGGCTGCTCTTCATCACTGCCAATGTAAACTGCAAGAGAGTAGAATGAACACTGACCAAGTTTGCACAGAACCTTAGTGAGAAAGAACAAGAGAACATTGTATTCAAGGCTACGTGGGCAATCACTCAAAATCCTTGTCTGGAGGAAAGAGTAAAAATAATGCTACACTGCACCTCGCAGCAGAGTGCATTGGAGGAAATCCTTGGAAGAAGACCCACTGATGTGAGAAGAGTTGGCAGAGGAAGAGGAAGATGGCCGTGCCTGATGCACTTCTGCCAGGGAGAATAGCAACTGAGACTGAAACAGGAAGCTCAGGACAGTCGTCAACTGAAACTGTCCTTGGCCAGACTGTGTTCATGGTTGTTGAAGAAAATGTCGAAGATCCTTCCCATTCAAGAAGACTGTTTCCTTGAGGTTACATGAGTTCATCCAGATTTACTGAGGCAGTTTTCTTTCAAATTTCAGAGCTCAAATATGTAAGAGTTGAGTTTACACCTACAGAGCCTCCTGTATGATCGACTTTACACACAGATATCTACAGCTTTGAGAATCAGACTCACAGAATCATAAATAAACGTAATACAGACATTATGGCTTCGGTCCAAAGGGACATCCGCAGCACAGAGCAAACAGACAGCTGCAAGGTTGCAACACTGGATGTGTGTGTGTGTGTGTGTGTGTGTGTGTGTGTGTGTGTGTGTGTGTGTGTGTGTGTGTGTGTGTGTGTGTGTGTGTGTGTGTGTGTGTGTGTGTGTGTGTGTGTAGAAGCAGAGCAGGATGGGTGGTGATGGTTCGAGGAGTCAAATCACATTAAAATGTGTCTCTTAATATTTTTGTTCTGCTAACCCTAACCCTGCTTTCACTATGTGCAGCATTTGAAAGTCACTTGAATGCTTCCTTTAGACATGCACTTCACTGGAGAGGTCGTATGTGAGAACACTAATGTGCAAATCAGTTGCTCTGGACATTTTCCAAAACTTTTCCTGCCAGCCTCCTAGTAAAATTTCCGAAAAATGTCCAAGTGAGCCAATATGAGAGTGAGGAAGGACATTTTCTGGCAGAATTCACAGTGAGGGAGTGGGCCTGTTGATGACTTCCCTAACACACACAAAAAACTAAAATAATACAAATATCTCAGAATAAAGTAAAGGTGTCATACACAAAAAAGACACAAAAGAAGATGGTAATTTGGAAAGACAACAAGACTCGAGAGCTTTTGGTGATAAGGTCCGACACTGGTGTTGATGTGCTGTAAACAAAAACACTGTCCGAAGCGGCGTTCATACATCATGTCCTGCCTCCTCCTCCTGCTCGACTCAGGCCCCACCCCTCACCTGAACGTTCCAGACATTTTCCTGTTGTTATGAACTTGTCTTACCGGGACAATCCCTACTGCCATAATCATATGTGAAAGGTAAATGTCCGGACCCATTTTAGTGGACATTGTCCGTTCATGTCTGAAAACGACTATCAGAAAGAAAGAAAGAGGTGAAGAATTCTTCAAGACAAATTTGAGGTTTATCATGTTTTTTACCATTAAAAATAATGGTCATACCCGTTTGACCTTATTAATGCGTCTTTTCTCATTTGTTACAACCATCCTCCATATCAAGCTTTTCATATCCAGGTAATTAAAATGCAAATACCATTGAAGCTTATGCAGCTTCTTAATATCAGAATGTTATTTTAAACATTCATTTTGCAGCTCCTGTTGTTGACAGGCTGTAGAACAACACATGTTAGATTTGTAGCCAAAAGAAAAAAAATTCTCACACTTTTGAGTCACTGGGAAACATTTACAGCTGGTGCTGCTCAGCCTCAGCACATTGATGGTAAAAGTTATGTTTAACCGATACGTGTCTGGCAAGAGTCTGACGGCTAATGATTCCTTAAATTTTCTCCCATAAACCAAATCATCGGCCCGACTGTGACCTTAAAAGACTTCATTATCCCTGTGCTGAGATCTGTTTCCATGAACTCATATATTCTTTTTTTCAAAGATTCAAACGAAGAAAAACAGTCTTGTTTTGGGCCTCGATGCCTCTCGACCTTCTACAGTCAAGGTTCAAAGGTTTTCTTAAGCCTCTTAAAAGTTCAGTGATTTTGTTTCGACGCATGGCTGACCATGTAATCCTTTATTCAAGGAAAACATGAAAATGGGCAAAATTGTGAGCTGCACATGACAGCAGTCATACGGAATACAGAGACAAAGACAAAACTGAGATTGGATTTGAGTTCCAGGTAGTCCCAATTTCTCTGAATTGTAAAGAAAGTTCTTATGACTTCCACAACAACTCTGAAACACCCAGAGAGTCATTACAAGTCGCAGGACAACATCTCTGCGCCCCAGGGAGCCATGTGTTGTGGACAAAGGCATCCTATGCTAGAAATGTTTGTCAGGTTCCTCCCTCTGGAAATCAGCCTGACGATGGAGCCCGTCCTTGTTCTTCAGAGTTTAGCTCAGTACAGAGTCATGAAGTGGGATCATATCTGCAGGCTCTTGTTGTCAGGGCGTGGTTTCGGGTGAGAAATAAACAAAGTTTTTCCCATCATGTCCCTTCTTTATCAGACACAACTGTACGTACTGTAACGCAATGTGAGTCTTTCCTGTGAGGGAGGATGAAGAGTACTTACATGTCATGATGTTCCAAATCTGCCAAGGCCATGTAGACTCTCCCCCATCTCCCTCTCCCATAAACACACAAACACACACACACACACACACACACACACAGTCGCGCGCACACACACAGGTGCTGAGAAACACGTTATTGAGTTGTGAGGAGATAATGTGTATAACTATGTGTATAATGGTGATAATGTCTGATTAACTGCTTAATAATATGGGACTGTGTTAATGAGGATAACTATGCACCAGTAAATAGCTGCCTCCAAAAATAGAGCAGCAGAGGATGGGTGTCATTAAACAACACCCCACAGAAAGGCCCTTTGTTTGGTGTGTGTGTGTGTGTGTGTGTGTGTGTGTGTGTGTGTGTGTGTGTGTGTGTGTGTGTGTGTGTGTGTGTGTGTGTGTGTGTGTGTGTGTGTGTGTACACCCGCTGGGTTAATGGCCGAGTGACGGTGATGATGTGAGAGTGGGGATGTTTGACTGATTGTTCCTGTTTTTGGCATGTTTGGTGTCTTTGTTTGCACATCTGCATGTGAGTGTGTCACAAGCACTGCATAATTAAATGTCTTGAGTGGTTTTTTTTACTCTGGCAGTACTACTGAATGAAGTGGAAATGATTCAAGAAAACATATGTAAGAATTGCTGTTTTCTGTAGTACGTCTCTTGTGCTGTCATATTCATGCTATACGGTGATTGTGATGGACTGTCTGACAGCTGATGTGCAGGAAAATGAATAGACTCAGACGTAAGCAAAAAAAATGTCTGCAAGCCGATAGATAATCCTCTTCTTCTTTGTTCGGTTTATTGGCAGGTGGCAACCAACATCAACGTGCATTAATGCCATTATATTGATAACCTTTATTATATAGCCCCTTTTAAAACAAGAATACAAAACATCAAAGACACATATAAAGTAAGTTGTAGCTTCTGAGTGCTCTGCGATAAAATCAAATTTAACACTTGCAACAACGTTGAAGACGAGAAAAGGTCGATGAGGAAGAAATTGATATGGTATAGATATAGTAGATGGTGGTAATGCACCTTGACGTACAAGGAAGTAAGGAACGTTGATGACTAAACCTAAAGAATGTGACATGAACATTCATATTGTAGGAGTTTATTAAAGGCAGATGTCATTGTGAGCGCCACTGTGGTCAGTCATTACCAACAATACCGTGAAATGCTGAACACAAGTAATATGCCATTGATCACATAGGAAATACTTAATATTCAGTATATTCAGTTACAGAGAAACTACAGACTTCCTGTGTAGAAGAAGCCCTCTATCATTATGAGATACAGCAACCTGATACAAATGATTTACTGCTGTAGGTGATCCAGCCTTCACATATGGTTCAGACATCATTCGTGTGCCAGTCATATTTACATGCTTTTCAATAAAAACCCTTTTCAACAGCAAAAACTTAGAAACTAAAATGGAACTCATTGACAATGTCAAACCTCCCAAACAAGGTGTTTTATACAGATATAAAGGTTTGTGTGTGTGTGTGGGGGGGTGTGCGTGTTCGTGTCCGTGTGTGTGCCTGTGGTTCTTGCTCTTTTGATCTTACATCCTGCAGGGGTATGAACCCTGGAGGCTGAACCGTTCCCATGACAGCATCAGCATCCCATGTGTATAGGCCTACGTCATAAGCAGAATAACCAAAGAAGTAATTAATACAAAGGAGGAGAAAGTTAAAAAAATAAAAGAAGAAAAAAGTCCATGTATGCATTAGAGTCGCGTCCCGACAGCGGAGAGGGAAGGATGCTGTTGCCTGGGACGTGATTGGCTGGTTCAGCAGCTTCCCGGCTTGTGCCTATAAAACCCGTGCGCTGTCCTTTCCGTGCGTCAGAGCCCAGGCAGCCGGGAGCGGGGAGGACACACACAGTGGACACACAGTGGACACACCGTGATCTTAAACAGCAGGAGATCAAAAATACACCTCGTTTTAAATCCAGAAAGCGCAATCATCCAATTGGTGGAACTGAGCTGGAATATTGGATCGGAAAACTTTGGCAGTGACCACAGAACGGCCCCGCAGGTGGGTAAGTCCAGAAAACGGATGCAGTCAATGACCTTAACCTATTCATACACCTATCTATCTATCTGTCTATCTTGGTTTGAGTTTGAAGAAACCAGTCTGTTGTTGTTTTTACAGGGTAAATGAAAAAGTGTTTATGGTTCTTCTTTCATCTTTACGCATGCATCGTGTCACAGTTTCAGTTGACTATGAACCCAGAAACTTTGCGTGTGAATTTGTGTTGTTTTTACCACGGAAAGTGATTGTCTGGTTGCCCACTTGTTGACCGCATTCTAACCTAGTTAGGGGCCCTGGTGTTCAAATGGAGGGGCTCAGCTTCTCTCACACGCGTGACAATGTCGTTTCCACGCGGTTACGCAGAGTGAAGGTCAGCTTCATGCTCATCACAGCCTGTCAGTGTTGATAAATCTACTGCAGTCCACCAGTCACAGTTTGCAGTCCGTCCATTTCACGCCCTGCAGGTCGTTGCCGAGCCGCCTCCCGCTGCGCATCTGAGGGGCTCAGCAAAAACTTGGCTCACAGTGGCCATACATCGCTGCCCCTGACAATAACAGAATCACTCAAAGCTGTATTCACTCCACTGGCTTTCTTTATTCCCGCGTAGACAGGGATTTATTTAATCCTTTCACAGCAGAGACCACTAAATTCAAGGGAACTGGCAGAAGAGCTGTATTTCACAGTGTGACTAAGAACACAAAAATCTTAAAATGCAGCCATAAAATCAAACTGTCACATCAGGGCATTGAGATGTAGTGGAGCTGAGACTAACCTGGTATTTTTCATTTAGATTTGATTTATAAAAAACAAAACCTCATTGTTGTGGCATGGGTGTTTGCATTTTCACTTGCATGCAGCAGTCCCCCCTTGTGAGTATGACGTGATCCAGTTAATCCACAACATGGACAGAATAAGAGGAAAACTGCAAGATCACGATAAACCACAGAGCTGAGGCAAAAACATTGTCAATTTAGATCCATCGCGCATTTGCGTCACAGTAGACGTTCGTTGGTCTTGTGATTATGTGCAAATAAAAAAAATGATCCTGTAACTTTGGATGAGCGCTCTCTATCAGCATTTTCCAATTCTCCCATCTTATCATTGTTTTGCAGCCAGTCATGAGAGTGACCTGTAGGCAGGACCTCCAGGACGCTCTTATGACTCCAACCCCCTCAGCTGGCACTCTTTCCCCTCTTCTGACTTGGCCTTTCCTGTGCTTTCGTTTTCCTCCCATTGTTCCTCTAAATGCTAAAGTAGATCAAGCTGGCATTCATCCCAATCGTGGCCTCTTTTATCGTCAGTTTATCCCTGTATTTCTGCTTTTTTTATTCTTTTGCAATTTTTTTCAGAACACACTTGTCATATGTCCCTTTTCCCTCGCTTTCCTCCCACACATACATGCACATTTTATGACCACCTCTAGTAACCCCTTCACTTTTACTCCACCGCTTGCCAACTTTCCTCCTCCTCCTTCTTAGATCCGGAGCCAGCGGAGCTAAAGGTCGGAGATGGTTGCTAAAGTAGAACCTATTAGATTAGGAGGATCAGTCCAATTAAACCTCAGCTTTCCAAATACATCAGAGAATCCCGCTCTAACGCGGCCTAATGAGCAGCCCTGTTATACAACACAAAGAGATTATTCAGATGACAGAGGGGATATGTGTGGATGATGGCCAAATTTTTCAAAACTGATTTCTTGTGATATGTGTGTGAGTTCATCCATGTGATTTGATGTCTTTGTGTTTGGACAGAATGAGCCTCTGTGAGCCGAACACAGTCATGAATGCCTGCTTTGTTTGACAGCCTGTGTGCAAAAGCATAAATATATGTGTATGTATGTCTTATAAGCACATTCTTATATGACTATAAAACAAGTTAAAGAAAGTATTTGTTCCTTTCCCCAAACCATGGTGTCAAGAGGTTTGCACATCTGCTCAGAGATGGGCTTGTGGGGTTGTGTTCGCATATTAAAGATGGTGTGATGACATTTTGGGAATGTGAGGACATTTTGGTCAGTTTGCACAACTTCAAAGTTTAAAGTCTGTTTGAGGGCTAGAGCTTGGATTTAAGGTTCAGGCTAGGATTAGTTTCAGGTTTGGGTTAGGCTAAGGGCTAGAGCAAGTCATTTAGTTGTAATGGTTGAGCTTAGGGTTGGGGAATGCAATATGTCAACAAGTGTCCTCGAAAAGACAGAAGAACAATGTGTGTGTGTGTGTGTGTGTGTGTGTGTGTGTGTGTGTGTGTGTGTGTGTGTGTGTGTGTGTGTGTGTGTGTGTGTGCGTGCATTTTCTTTGTCTCACAGAGGACCCTAGCTTAGCTCTGAGCGTCTCAAGAATCATGGGGACCCCCCAGAATGCCTCCAGGCGTCTTTCGGAAAAATGGGCTGATTGACGATGGCAACAATATCTGTAGACACATGCTTAGGGGAGCACAGCCACACATACAGACACACAGACACGAACACACACACACACACACACACATTGGACACAGAGGAGCTGTTCCTAAATGCAGTCATCACTCTTCCATTGCTCTCCTCTCTCCCTCTCTTTCTGCTCATTTCTCTCCCTCTCTTTTGCTTCTCCGTTACACGGAACACGCTCTCAATATTGCAATTGTTATTTTATAGAAACTTTTGAACATCTGACTCAGAATTATTTTAACACCTGTTGATTCAGGACCATGCTCACTCGTGTATTGGGATCAAGTTTAATCTATTTGAATCAACTCTGTGGTACAGACAATGAAATTGTGCGCCTGCTTTGATCATTTACATGTTAGCTCTCCACGTGCAGAATCATGCTCAGTAGTTTAACAACTTCAGCTCCGTCAGAAACATAATGACTGGTATAGATTAAGAGATAACATTCTTTTGTTAGTTTTTTTAGTAAATGACTGATTGAATGAATCACATGTATTAGCAGCGTATTCATCAGGTTGGTGGTTGGGGGACCAGACACCAGAGTTCACATCCACAGTCCTGTCTGTGGTTAAGTTTAGGCAACAAAAGCACTTTGGTTAAGATGAGGGAAAGTTGGTTAAATGTAGATAAACTACAATCTTGCTCTAAACTTAGGGGTTAGGGTTAGGGTTAGGGTTAGGGTTAGGGTTACTTCAAGTAGATTTTGTACCATAAGATCAGAAATGTTGGCAGAAAACAAATGTAATGTCTGTGATTGTCGATTGTTGATTCGTTCAGTATCAACATATTTGCAACTTGCCAAATATGAATACATTATGGTTACAGTTACATTATGTTGCCTAGAAAATATATCTTTGCTGTTACAGTTTAGCTGCATAGAAACATTATTTCTATGGGGCACAGGTGCCCTGGGGTTTAGATGCTTTTATTCTTAGATGAGGCAGAACAACGTGGCTGGAAAGCAATAGTCTGCCCTGTGGAGGTTGGCTGCAGGGGTTTCATTGGAACATCCACCATCAGGTTGCTCAGAGATCTGGGAATCTACGCACAAGCCCCACACCAGACCATGAAAGAAATATCACAGACTGTAGAACAATGCAGCCAATGGCTCTGGATCAGGAGGAAAGATCCCAACTGGGCCCCAAGGTGCTAGAGACATGCACCCAGGTCTGATCAAGCTTTGGTGGGCCTTAGAAGAGGGTGTCTTGTGATTAAAAGGCTGAAACACATTATGACGCTAAATTACACAACTGAAGACATGTCCCTAGGCATTAATTAGGGCAGTAGAACATACAAGGGATATTCTTCATCTTGTCCTATGTTCTAAAATGGGAAAGCGTTTAGTTCAAAAGGGATTGAGAATTGAGGTTATGATGTCTGATCTACTGAGCGGGCCACATGGCTTCCATAGTACTGCCAAACAAGTCAGTAGCCAGTCATATTTACCTTTAGCCTCTGCGTACCCTCAGGTTTGGCCTGTTTAGTTGATTACAAGGCCAAAACACTTGGTGACGCTATGGTGCACATCTGAGGCTATGTTACGCTGGTGGCCGCTAACACCTTATATGGATAGTCACCATCTTGTCCTGTTCTAAAAAAAAGGTTAAAAAGCTATCATAAAACTGATATTTGATATATTTTTTGTCAGTCTCCCCCTGTTTGTTAGTGACCCTGACAACACCCACTTAATAAACAAAAGTAAAAGTCATGGTTGCAGCTTTGTTCCACTGTTGTTTTGACCTAAATTCTAATAATTTTTTCTTTATCATGTATCTTTATCATCAAAGCCATCAGGATTCATCCCGTCGGGATCATGAATGTCTGCACAAAATTGTGTGGCAATCAGTCCAATACATTGTGAGATAAAAGTGCAACTGTTTGTGTGTAACGTGATGGTTTGTCTGCTTCCTCTGCAGGACAAAGAACCTTGGACTTGGTCACACGTTGTCAAACCTGGAGCAAGACCCAGTGTCCGGATGGGAATGAGCACGTGAATGTGTGTGTGTGTGTGAGTGCCTTTAAGTGTGTAATTTTTCGGCTGCCCCGTGCCTTTGAGTGAGCGAACATCTTGCTGCGTGAGTGTGAGGCGCGTGTGAAGCTCGTGTGAAGATGAGGGCCCTCGCTCTGCTGTGTCTCCTGATGGTGGCGGTGGTCGGGGCCTCCAGGTTCGCCCGCGACTCCCAAGGCGGCCCTGAGGCTTCAGAAACCTCCAAGAGCAACACATCTGTCCCGCTGCCTCCACCACAGCCAGGCCGACCGCGGGGCTCCTTCCCCCCCATGTGCATAAAGCCCACAGAGATCAAACACGCCTTCAAGTACGTGAACACCATCGTGTCCTGCCTGATCTTTGTGGTGGGGATGATCGGCAACTCAGCGCTGCTCAGGATCATATATAAGAACAAGTGTATGAGGAACGGACCAAACGTCCTGATTGGCAGCCTGGCACTGGGGGACCTGCTTTACATTATCATCGCCATCCCTATCAATGTGTTTAAGGTAGGTGTGTGTTTTCCTTTGTGTCTGTGCACAAATTGAGTTTACACTGGTATGAACAGAAAACCGCTGTATGACCACATTCCTTTATCCCACATTGTGGATTGTACTCTTGATTCTCGGAATTCTGCCTGCAGACGTTAAAGACTTGCTGCTGCAGTTATTGGGGCCAGTCAGTTTGATTGACTGCTTCGTGTTGTCATTTAAATACTTTTACCATCCCTAGGTTCTGATTTAGTGTCAAAATATACATGTAGCATAAACACAATTTTCACAGTGAGTCAAACAAAGACACTAAAAGATTTATTCTGCTCAATGTACCCTGCAGCTTCATATTTTGGGAGGATAAGGTCGCACATTGTTTCACTTCCACTTGATACCAGTATATCGTGACTTGAGGCCTGCAGTCTTGTGCACAACACACAATAATGAAAACTCCAAAAACTCACAGTAGTCAAAATGCTTGAAAAAAGATTGAACATGGCGGCACTAGTCTGTGCAGTGTTTCCTCTGTTTGTATGTGATGATCTCTGTCAAGTCTTTTTGTCCTACATCTACATTTTATAGCTACATCAAGTCATTAGATTGAATACATGTCTCTGTTTGTGAAGTATAATATGATGATATACAGCTTTTGCTGATGATATAAAAATCTAAATTAGGCATTTTACGCAAATGTAAAAAAAAAGAAGTAAAAAAAGAAGTTTAAATTAATTAAATTTCCCATCCAATGGTCTGTAACTAGTTTAGTATGTCAATCTAAAGCTATTCCTTCTGCACTGCACTATCACAGTTATGGCTGAGTCATTTGCAACGCATTTCTTGGCATATCCTGTGGTTAGCTGTGGTTTATTTATGACCTTATTGCTGCAATTTGTCTCAACTTTTCGCCAGTGTCATGTGGTTTTGTTTATTTACGTTGCACAATTCTGGTTGTGGCCATTAAACAGATTGGGTTGATTAGTGAGATTACATAAGTCTCATTTTTGCTTTTATTTGTTTGTTTATGTTAAAACCATGCAATACCAATGGACTGAACACTTTTTATTGAATTAAAACACAAAAATATGAAATATTGGAAATATAATTTTTTTACTTGGAATTTACTTGGAATTTCGGGCATTTTTGTCAACAGCCCAAATTGTTAAGTTAAGAGAGTAAATTAACTATATCTAAAGCTGATCATAAAAAAATGAAATAAGACAGTACAGACAAAACTGTGGATTTTGTATGAAGCCTTCCAAAAATCGAATGTGTAGCCTTTGTTGTTGAAAACATTGTCCAAATCCTGAACTGATTCCATCCTCCTGGGGAGAAGGACGCTTACGGCAAGGAAGAACACATTCTTGTTGGTTTTGGCTTTAGCTGCTGCAGCAATAGTGGAGGACATGATGAACAGATGATCCTTCAATGACCCTCAAAGGTCACATAGGTGACACTTCTCAGATTTCTCTCACCACGAATGTCTTCCCTCTCTGTCTCCTTCAATTATCTCTCTCTGCAGCTGATAGCGGAGGACTGGCCGTTTGGGGTGTACGTCTGTAAACTGGTGCCGTTCATACAGAAAGCTTCTGTGGGAATCACTGTCCTCAGCTTGTGCGCCCTCAGCATTGACCGGTATAGACCTCTGCCCTATACACAAAAAACATAAACACTAGTGTTGAACGCAGCTAATGCTTGTGTCTGTGTTTGTATGCTGTGTGTGCGTGCAGCTACCATGCAGTGACATCATGGAGCAGGGTGAAGGGGATGGGGATCCCTCTGTGGAAAGCCGTGCAGGTGACTCTGATCTGGCTGGTGGCCGTGGCGCTGGCCGTCCCCGAGGCGCTGGCGTTCGACATGTTGGAGATACCATACAGAGGCAGTAAGCTGCGAGTCTGCCTCCTGCACCCGGAACAAACCATCAGCTTCATGAAGGTATAGGACACTTTTTTACCGACCTAAATAGTGTGTCTGTTTCCATCCGTCCGTCACCGCAGTAGTGTCACAACCATACAAGATGCAGCATAAAAACTTGGGGTGAAACTTGAAGATGGGTGTGGTCCAACAATGAATACTGAATATAGTAATATCTATTGAGTACTAATTTAATAATGTGGTATGTCTACTGAGTACTCATTTAATAATGTAATCAAATTTAGTGAGTACTCATATAATATTATAGTAGTAAAAGTTACTGAGTACTCATAAAATAATATGGTAATAACTACTAAGCACTCAAGTAATGATGCAGTAGGAACCACTGAGTACTGATGTAATACTGTAGTAATAACAACTGAGTACTTATTTGGTTGCACTGTTATGAGTAATTTCACAGAAATGAATTGATTTAAAAGGAAGTGATGAAACTGGATGTGAATTGATATTTTTAAGATTAGAAAATATCTTGATTTGATGAATTTAAAGGCTATTTGATTAACAAAAGTTGATTTAAAAAAAAAAAAATCATGAACACAATTACACTTTCAGGAAAGTGGTGGTTGAATTGCCAAATTGATTTGATGAACTTTTCACATTTTATACATTTTATACATTTTATAAATCAGCTGGGCTGTGTCTCTTTGTACTGTGAATCATTCATCAGCCACCGGACCCGAAGGATTTACACCGGTCACAGCGACCAATGTTACTTCCTCCTCAGCTGAGAGCCCAAAACTCAGCTAGTCTGTACCCATGTTATGTTTCAACGCAGAACAGAGAAAAACATTTTTGTATGAAGAAACCAGGATTTTACTGCAGAGGGCCTTGGAGTGGAGGATAGAGGGCTCCAGTAGTCGGAGGAGGAGGAAGGCGAAGCGGAAAGTGACGGACAGCAGGACTGAGCTGAGCAGGGAATGAGGGAGTGGAGCTGGCAGTGCGAGGCCGGGGCTGGAGGGAAGCTTAGCGCTCTCTGCTTCTTGACAGTGTAAAGTGGACAAAGACAAGATGTGGAGGGTTTATATACTGCTTGACTTATAAGTAGATGGATTGCAGGTGTGATGGCCGATCGCCAGTCGAGCGGCCGGAAGGGAGTGAGGAGCATCACGTGGACAGCACAGACACACACTGTACACACACACACACACAGTGAGACATGAGACACAAGGGAAGCGGAACAAACACAAGGGAGGGCCCCGGGTCACAGCTGTGACCAAGACAGCCCACTGATTAGGATCTCTCCACTAACAAAAAAAAGGGTTATGTTCAGCCTGCACCTGATGATGTGACAATCAAATACACATGGGAACAGTTCGGTTTGCTTCAAAGCGAAGCGCCAGAGGGCCAGCCAAGTAATTGGTGTGTTTCTTTAATCAGGATTTCCTTCTTGCCTCTCGAGCTCAACTAACACATACTGTACAGTAATGAGTCAGTCTAATGAATGTAATGCAATACATGTCCGCTGCATGCAGTTGATCTGAATGAAGTGTTTGTGTTCACGAGACGGGGCAGTGAGAAACTGTAATGATGTGTCAAACGTGAAGAAACTTCCTTTACTTTATTGAAACAAGAAGGGTCAAGAGGAACTGCAGCACAGAGCGGAAATACAGCGTCCTTTCAGTGATAAGAAAAAAGCAAGAGAACAAGTCTGAAGTAAAAAACAGACCACATTTATTTATCTATTTATAATAGAGCAAACATTTCCTTATGAACTGGTAAAGAAAATATTTCTGTATTATTAAACGCTTTTTGTTCTGTAATTTGCACAAAAATATTGTATATACAATTGGATAGAACTGAAGGACACATAGGAAAAAAAGTACGTTCTTTCAGTGGAAAAAGGAAAAAGAAAGAATTGAAACAAGTCAAATGAAACAAAGGAGGAAACACATACATAACAAATCATTTTGACCAATAATTGAATAAGAACAAGATTTATTTGTTTGTTTATATATTTATAGTAAAATCAAAACAAACACTTTTCTTTTTGACTATTGATATTATGGATAAAATAAAGTCCCAGTAGGAAAAAACTAATAATTTAAACAATTTCTCTGTTTTTGACTTTTTTAGACTTTGTCCTGCAGTTTGTACAAAAGTATTTTTTATAGGAACACTTAAAAAACAGTGATCAAAGGGTTTGTGGATAGAAAACATACATAGCTATTTTGTCCGCCTCCTCTGTGTACGTGTACGTGTTGACAGGATGATTTATATGTATACATTGGTAAGAAACCTCAGTAACAGTTATATAATGCAAAACACATTCGGTACAGTGGAGACTCGAGGCCACATTAAATCTGCATGTTTTATTTATTGATGGACATTAAATGACTGGATCTTTGTTTTTCTCCAGTTCTACCAGGACGTGAAAGATTGGTGGCTGTTTGGCTTCTACTTCTGCTTCCCCCTGGCCTGCACAGGAATCTTCTACACCCTTATGTCCTGTGAGATGCTCGGCCGTAAAAAAGGCATGCGCATTGCACTCAATGACCACATGAAACAGGTATGTAAACAAAAATAGTCTGGCAAGCACGTTGTGAATCATGTAGCCATGATCCATGGGACCTGACGGCTTCAATATTTGTCTTTCTCTCTCTCTGTGCGTAGCGGAGGGAAGTGGCGAAGACGGTCTTCTGCCTGGTGTTGATTTTTGCTCTCTGCTGGCTGCCCCTTCACCTCAGCCGTATTTTGAAGAAAACAATCTACGACCAAAACGACCCCAACCGCTGTGAACTGCTCAGGTAGGCGTGCACATACAGCAGGCGACACAAATACACTGCGAACTTCATGAGAACCCATTGTTCTTTCCTCTGTGATTTCTTGTGGTCTTTACTGTTAACTTTGCACTTTTCCCTGCCAGCTTCCTGTTAGTGATGGATTACATCGGCATCAACATGGCCTCCCTAAACTCCTGCATTAACCCGATTGCCCTCTACTTTGTCAGCCAGAAGTTTAAAAACTGCTTCCAGGTATGAAACAACTGGTATAAACACCTCCCCCAAGGAGGTAATGCTTTCACCCCTGTCTCTTTTGTCTGTTGGTTGGTTTGTCACATGGATCCAGGATTTTTTTTTTACTTTCTTACATTTCACCGATTTCCCAGGAAACAATAAATTTATCAAATGAATAAAAAAAAGACTCTGTGGACTGAGTGTGTCCAATTTGGTGCAGATCCCCAAAAAAATCTGGATCTAGCAGATTTAAATGTGGTTTCATCTCCAACAACGGAGATTACGATTTCATGATCTGTATTGTTTTGTTGGACTTTAAGGCTGGATTGAATTTAAAAGGGCTGTTGGGTCTTGGCGGAGGCCTGCGCTCCACTCAGTGCCATTTTAGTTATAATATCCAGTCGACAAAAACACGTGAGTAACTGCATGTCTGTCTTCTCCTGTTGTAGTCTTGCCTGTGCTGCTGGTGCTACAGAATGTCTCCCCTGGACGAGCGAGGTTCGGGAGGGCGCTGGAAGGGCTCCTGCCACGGGAACGGTCTAGACCGCTCCAGCTCCCGCTCCAGTCAGAAATACACAAGCTCTTCATAAACACACACACACATGCACACACACAGGCAAACACACCTACACACACACACATCACTGTACCTCTTCTCTCAAACCCGGGTTCCCATCAACTTCCATCACAGAGAAACAGCATCGCTGCCAACAGATTGACGATCAGATGTGTGCGAGGAGGGAAGAATTGAATGAGGTTCTACAGGATGCACATCAGACTGAAAGACTCTGAGGTAGAAGCATTCACCCAAGGACTGTTCCTGTTCAGGCTGCAGCACTATACTGCAGAAACTATGATGAAACCAGGGCGGCATAGATCTATTCATACTCCAACACTGAGGCTTGTGCAGAGGGTTAAAAGTCTCTCAGTGGACCGTCACAGTAAATACAATTATAAAAAATGTTAATTCAAGCCACATGTAAATTGATGTACATTATTTACCTGTAGACTGCAGACGTATAGTTATATCTATAGCCGTAGTGCTTCATGTATGATTAATAGCCGAAGAGTACTAACTGTTGAAGCTTTAATACCTCACGGGGAAAGATAGAGGGAAACTGTGACCCGAGAATCAGTAGCCGATTATCTGAAAATCATGTGCGTTTTCTCACTGCGCCATGCCCATGTGCCTTGGTGACATCATACCCAACCAAAATGGGCCCCACTGTGTATCCTACAGTAATGTGGAGAGCCAAACAGCAGAAATCCTTCATCTGGAAATCATCGCAGTTTGAGTCATCTGGAGGAAAGCTGTTGTCCTCGAATGCTGACAAACACCAGATGATTCCCATCGTGTCACAAAGAAGAGGTCAATATTAGCTATATTATTATTGCAGTACTCACGCTGTTGTAAGTGGTTTCCACTATGTATAAAGTCTTAACTTGTCTCTTTACAATGTAGCTTCTATTTTTCTAAGAAAATATCACAAAACACGTGGAGCTCGTTTCATCTTTCCAACATGAAGTGTTCATTTACTATTTTCCAAATATCTGACCTCCGTCAGTGAGTGGTCAGGTTACACGAGCATTCGTGTGGCCGGAAAATTACTTCTAAGAGCTGCTGCCGGAACACAATTCCTATAATGGACACGTTTTAAAGCTTTAGGAAGGAAAAAATACATTTTTGTACAGCTGGATGTTTTTGAAAAGTGAATGTTTTTATCAGAGATTACATTATGGTCATAGCATTTATTTAGAAATATGTAGTTATTTCCTTCAGTGTAGGGACCAATCAATTTAGGTCAAATTCAGGGACAGATTGAATGTGAGCGATCGACATAATCTGTGAATGAGAGAGTTTGTCATAAAGAGATGTGAAGTATGTGGGGTCCAACACAGGAGGACTTTAGGACGCCTGAGATTGCTGAGCAACTCAGTCGTCACTTACTCGTGACAAATCTTGTGATACCAGCATCAAGAAAATACTTTTTACATAAATTAGGGCTCTTTAAAAAGAAAAAACTGCAGTTTGTGCCTTATTGTAAATCAGCCGTCTACCAGAGTGTTATCATTCAGTAAAACCCACATGGTACAATTTATTAAAGGTGAACTTTAAACCTAAATGAATCACAGTTTTTCACATTGGTAGAAGTGACCAAGGCTGGACGATATGGCAGAATTTATATCAAGATAAAAATGTTCATATCAGTCAGTATCGGTAATTTCACAATAAATGTCACATTATTATTTCTTTTGAGATTAAAGACGTAAAGGTTGACAAACAGAGAATGAAAAACATTTTACAAATCTGAGGTTGATTGTGTTTTCTCAACACAATATATAAAAACACATTGAGCCTTTGTTATATTGCTTTTGATGAAAATCATTTTGCGATAATTATTGATATATTAGCGATATAAACATTTATTTTTTGCCCAGCCCTATATAAGTGACAGCATACAGCCCTCCTGATGATATGCACATGATAAATCCATTTAATCTGGTGCTGAGATTGAGCTTGTTTTTTGAAATTTTGCATATTCAGTTTATTTTGACCAAACTAGTGGGTGAATGTATCCTCTTTTAAAACCAAAGTTATGCTTAACAACCAGATAGTGTGTCAAATGACACCGAAGCTTCTTATTTTTATGTTGTTTTGAATATAGACAGTATTTTTGTGTGTAATATATGAATGTTCAAACATAATATTCCTTTTGCTACTGTAATAAGAGTTTGCAGCAGTGCTCAGATCAGCTGATACAGTAGCAGAACATTAACTCATTGTGTGTAATTATCCTGTGGGAGGTCTGAGCAGGTTTGTGAGCATCGTTACAGAGGGACCTCCAAGAAACATTTAACAAGTAATTTGATGATAAAATGTGAATATTGGCCCTGGTGTTTTGGATTACATTTATATTGTAGCCCACTTGTTTGATGAGAGTATGCAGTAATAAAACATATTTTATAGCATATGTGTTGTTAAGAGTTATTTATTGAACACGCAGAGGAGTGAATGGATTTGTGTTGATCTCTGGTCACTGGTGGTGTCTGATCTGGACATTAAATGACATGTTACAAAATGTATCTGTGTGCATGGTGTTTGGAAAAAATTTAGTTCTCACTGACTTTTCATGTAAATATTTAATGCCCTGTAAATACTAATCTGTTGTTTTATCAGTCGTGTCACTGTACTTCTTTTGCAAATGCTCAAGACTCTGAGTATAGTGATCCCGGTGAGAAACCAGTGCACTCTTGACTCTTTACAGGAGTGAACATAAACAGTCATCTCTGTTATTAACAGACTGTCAAAGGTCCTGTCCTCCACAATTTTCTTTTTTCCTTCCTTTTTCTTTTTGATGAGAAGTTACATTTGGTTTAAATCAGATTTCAAAGAAACATCATCTAGAGAAAACATGTCAGATGTGCTCAGACCAGAAAAAATTCATGGATGGGGATCAAAGTTGTAAATTGGGCCCCTGATCCACTTCCAGCACCGCCTCCCACCCATCCTTATCTCAAATACCGACACGGTCCCAGGTATTATTTATTAATTAATACCATGAAGCGGGGGCTCCACTACAAATGTTTTAATTGCCAAGTACCTGACAAATAAGTAACTCCTCATCCTCCACCCCCACATCTCTCTCTTTGTTTTCTACAGCTCTCCCTCCCTGACCCTCTCCTGCTGCACATCACTTGTCGGACTGTTCAGCTTTCCCATGTGTGTTTACACAAGTATCTAGCCTCTCTGTTTTATTTATACTTCCGGTCCATACGGTCTTCATGCCTCAGTGCAAATTCTTTTGAGGCAGCAAATGATCCAGCGTCAGTCAAAGATTCAAGATAAAAAACTGTCCACTTTCACGATTAAGTCAACAAGCCCTCTTCTGTGTTGGGAAAAGCATAACAACCCTTTTTTCCTGCGCATGACCATGTATTGATTCAGAGTGTGGACGCAGAGAAGAGGAAGAAGGGTTTGCTGTCAGTGTGTGTGTGAGAGAGAGAGAGAGAGAGAGAGAGAGAGAGAGAGAGAGAGAGAGAGAGAGAGGGGCAAGGAGGGGCTGGAGGAATTAATCCGCTGTACTCTGCTCTACAATGAAATGAGGTTTCACTCATTTGAAAACTGCTGAGAACATTTCTCCCAAATTCCAAATTCAACAGATGCAGCTTTAAGACAAATCTGGGGTGGTCTATATACATATTTTATGTCATCATGTCTTGTCAGTGATATGAGTCAGCGTAAACTGTCATACACCTTAGCATAACCCTCGCATGGGCTCCGTCACCCTCCCACCAGAATAAAGATCTTATTTAGCAGTTATCTTGGTTATCTCTGTCAATCTGCTTCTTGGAACTGAGCTGTGGAGCCTCGTGTCTAGCTGTCTGAAGTAATACCAGGAAACGCCTCACGTTTCCTGGTATTGACATGACTTGGGGCCCAAGGTCCAGGTTGGCCCGGGGGGGGCCCTTTCAAAAGGTGCAAAGGTCTGTGGTTGACCCAACACTGGGATTAAGTTAGACAATTTATGTACCGACGTGTAGAAAGCACATTTAACTGGTCGTAACTTGTCACCCTGTTGTTCTGTGGAAACACTTGACCGGTCAAATGTGCCAACCACACATGTGCCATGAACTGACTGTCAAAATGTCACCAACTGGTTAAAGTTGAGCAGAGTGGCATTAAAAAATAAATGTAAAAAAACGTCAGTCATGATGATGGTGAAGCTAACATGCAGTGTTTGATTTATTTGCCTCATAATGATTGTTTTTATTTATTTTTCAAAGAGTCAAAAAGGTACGTACCTCTAAAAAAACGGCTTTAAACTAGCAAACACGTGTGGTAAAGTTGAACAGTGGTAAAGTTGAACAGTGTGACCAGTGTGATCAGTTATTCAATTAATTAGTTTTGAATATTTGCAGGCTTCAGCCCGAAGCTGCTGTGACAGCTGAAGCAGCAGGAGGGGGTCAGGGAGGGAGAGCTGTAGATAATGAAGAGAGAGATGAAGAAGAGGAGGAGGAGGAGGACAGGAGCCAACATGTTGCTGGGAGAGAGCCAGAGTCTGACAGAAAACAGAGATACAGAGCTGTATATAGTGTTCCCTTAGTTATTTGTCACAAGGTAATTGACAGTGAAGTATTTGCAGTGGAGCACCGAGTAAAAAAGGTTTATTATTTACATGTCTGTGATGGTATAAGACTGAAGTGTGTGTGGATGAAAGGCATGACTTGGAAAACTTTGCCCTCTGTTGATTCCTACTGGCTGACCTGATTTCCGTTCATGTCACAGATTAGTTGTTTGATTGAGTTCTGCTGTCTCTTGGAAAGTGAAGCCGTTTCTTGGAACAAGGCTAGGAATGTTATTTATTAGTGGTTATTTTATTTCCTCATTTTGCCCCAGAGTCATTTATAAAGATCGGATTCTGAGGTTCAGTGTTCGTGTTATACAGAAAACTAATTAGGGATAGTGCAGAGAACAATTTTGTTGTGGTTTTTCTCATAACAGCTCACAAACTGCGCAGAACGGACTGCAGTCATAGCTGAAGATCATTCGAATGTAGAATAATTAAATGAAATGAAATTATAAAATTCGATATTTGAAAAAAGAGAGAAAAATGGAAAATTCTTTTATGTAATTCAGTTCAGAGGAATTCCCAGTCAGACTGGTAAACACACTGAAGTTTCACCAATATGTTTCAAATAACACCCCTTCCCCGAGGTACTAAATTCTGAGCACCATGACACAGAGATATTTTGAACAAAACCACATCTAGCGCGGCGGCGCAATCCATTTGGTCACAGCAGTGATCCAGTTTCCCGCTGCTGCCGTAAATGCTTGATTTTCTGAACACATAATGATTTGAGTCTTCTGGCCATGTTTTTAGACTTTTGGTCTCTCTGTCCTGCTGCCAGCATCTTCCAATTTCATGTGTCTTTGCAAAAAAGGTTTGAAATCATTTTCAACACTTATACTGGCTGTTTAAGTCCTGTCTTCATTGCTGATCCCAGGATACCTGTTACATGTGTGTGACTTGAAATGAAAACAACACACTCTTTGTCTTACAAGTAAAAGTTGATTCCTAAAAATTGTAATCTTTATTCACTTCAGTAAACTCAGAGGTTTTGCTGCTCTCGTCACACTCTTTCTGGTATTAGATGATCTAATATCACCAGAAGTGACAGTGGATAATGTAAAATCAAACTGGGTCAGGTCGCTGACTTGCTGACACATGTTCAGCTTTACTACAAGTGTACTCTTCCAAATCAAGTTTGATTTATTGAATTCTCTGAGTTTTCACTTAGGTTGAGACGTTTTCAAATTTACATTTATAACTAAAACCAGTACATTTTTTTATATTAAAGTAACATTTTGACATTTTAGGAAACAGCTTCACATTTGCCTGACACCCCGGATATAGAACAGGACAGCAGAGTGGCACAGGTGAAACGTGCTGGGCCCATATCCCAGAGGTAGATGGATCAAAACCATCCTCGACTAGCAGCAACTAGCATGTTTCACACCAGATTCAGACAGATGTGTTTCCCCATTACCAGACCAGCTAAGCTAACTCCCTGCTCCACACGAGGGCGGTACCAATGTTTTTGTCCAACTCTGAATAACTACTTAATGACCGGTTCGGAAAGGAGAACAAGGAATTAGTGCCAACTTAATTTTAAATGCCTGAGTAGATATTACCTCCCATAGTGCAAACGGTTTGTCAGAGGAGATTCCTGGCGTCTTTTCCTTCACACTGGTCCGTCCCCAAGACGCAGCGCTGCATGAACATGAGACTGACAGAGGGATATGATTAACCAACTCATTATATACACTTCTCTCCCTTCATTTCCCCTCTCTGTCTTCTTGGCTCTGTGAGTCCCACGCACCACATTCCTCTGCTAATGGGGACATTCTAGCTTCCACTTCTTTCGTCATTCGTAACCCATGGTTTCAAAGGACAGATGAAAGCAATTTGGTGTTTGAGAAACTCCACACTTTAGCATTGGACATCCCTCAAACAGTGCTACATGAGTCGTACAAAAATAAGGCAGGAAGAAAACTATAGGCTAATTGCGCTAATTAAACAAAGAGCTCCACAGAAAAGAACTGGATCGGCTACAAACAGAATTTAAAAAATAAATAAATCAGACATTACTTGACACTGAATCATGGAATGTGAATGGAAATTGACAGGTGAAAGAGCAAATTAAAGGAAATTTACTCAGTTGACATGTTTAATAAAAAGCAATTAGGGGCAGGGGGATAAATTACTTTATTACTTGAAAGCAGAGAACACATTTTACAAAATCAAGGATCCTACAACAAACAAAATATGTAACAATCAGTTATAACTGTACAAAAACAATTTATATGCACGGTCAAAAACAATCTGATTCATACCTCCGCCAAGGCCTCCCTTAAAATTCAATCCAGCCTTATAGCTAAACCAACAAAACAATGCAGGAGATGAAACCATAATCTCCGTTGCAGGAGATTAAACCACATTGAAATCCCCTCGATCCAAAATTTTATTTGGACCCACATCAAATAGCTCAAACTCATCAACATCAGCCCACTGAATACGCCTGATTGTTTTCATCAACATCCATGAATTATTTCCTGCGGAACTGGTAAAAATGGCACAATGAAGGTCCTATCTCGCAATGTAGAAGAGAGTGGAAAAGAAAATCCCCAAATCCACCCCTTTGTCCGCATCCGACCCAAAATGTAAATATTACACCAAGTTTTGTTGAAATCTGTTCAATAGTTTTGACTTAATCCTGCTGACAAACAAACCAAAAAACAAAACCAGCTTCTAATTTGTGACTCTAGGGCTGAAGAAATTAAAAACCAGACCACAGGGTTTTTCCACCATGAAGAACTGAAAGATTGAGATGAAAGATCTGCTGAGCCACATAATGATGCTCTAGGATAAAAATAAACTTAAATGTGGACGTTATTGGAATCAATTACTGAACTAAGATTATAAAATCCACATTCTGGAAAAAACATTTGAAATACCCACGGACAATAAGTCTAGATCTGACCGATACAAGATAACCTTGGCTGAGCATGGGTTGTATCACTGAGGCCAAATATAGAAATAAATGGAGCCACATCAAACTCATTTGGAACAAACAGGACTGTAAGATAAATCCATCACTGTAGCAAAGTTTATCGAAGCGTTTAATGAGGACATCATTCAGAATAATATTGCTGGTATAAAAATTCTAGGTCAAGAACATAACATTTCTTTCTAGACAGATGACACTTTAATGTAACAGGATGTATAGGAAGGAACATCCCAATAGATTGAACACATTTATAAGAAATTAAGGATAATTCAACTCATATTAAGCTTACATTAGCTTGACATTGAGTCATTAAATTCACAATTTGTTTAGCGTATTCCGTTTGTTTCAGACTCTTCCAGTTGAAATAACTGGAAACAAATTAAAATATGGGATAATTTGCTATGTGGTACAAGGAAAGATCATATATTCGCCCAGTTGAGGATAATGTTTTGTTAATGTCCAATTCTGATCAAATGAGAAGGAAATTAAAGAGAACATGTCCAGGGCAGCTTCAACTCAGGCAAAGTTAAATGATAAAATCTAATGTAAACATGTCACAACAGGATCAACTAATCTCATGGTTAACTGCCCTCACTGTGTTAAATAAATAAGTTGCTCCCCTGACCTTGACTTTTGGATGTGAGCTAAAAGAGATGGGATAATCACAGCCTCTCCCCATACTCTGTACTTTAAACAAGGGACACTGCGCAATTTCCAGATGTTGAAAAGCTTAACATTCTTTTAAGTTTTCCAAACAGTTCTATGTTTAGAGTCAAAAGGTGAAACAACATATTGAAAGGTTTTATTCGAGCTTATATGACAGATTTATATATTTCATATTATTCCAGGACTATATGTGGGAATTCAGGAGATTAAAATAGACATAAAATAAAAATGGGAAAGGAGACAGTTGCATTCCAGAGGAAGTAGGAACCAAATATTGTGAATTTCAGCAGTTTATAAGGCTCCACCTCATGGAGAGCACTAAACTTGAAGAGTCGAAGTATAGTTTACCACACATGCTCGCTATGTGGCTCTCAGGAGACCAACCGCCACCACCTGTTTTGGTCCAAATCCACTCTAATGGAACACAGGAAGGTGAAAGTGATATGTGTTATCATTATCAATGTTTTGTTTTAAGATGTGTGATGAGTGGTCTTCCACCGAGGCCGTAGTCATGAAGTGAACATTTGGGGGGGACCAAACTCTCACATCTCATTAACACACGAGATGAATTTTCAGGTATTTTGTTATTTAAGTCATCTTTTCTCCTCCCCTCTTCTCCTCTCCTCCACTATTCTTCTCTTCTCTTCTCCTCCTCCCCTTCTCTTCTCTTCTCTTCTCCTCTCCTCCCTCATGCATGGACAACCCCACAAGCAACAAACTTTGTATAAAGCAAGCATTTTTATCCACTCCCATGTTGATAAGAGTATTAAAAAGTAGAAAAATATCCCTTTAAGGTACATTTAGAACAGATACAAAAATTCCGATTAATCGTGAGTTAACTAATGACAATCATGCAATTAATCGCGATTAAATATTTGAATCGATTGACAAATTGACAAATACATGTAGGCCAAGTCTGTATATTCGGATTAGACTGGTATAATTTCCTTATTTGATTACAATCATCCCCATTGGTTCCTTGTCTCACTCACCTCCTTGTCACCTGCTCTCCCTGCAGCAACCAAGTTATCTCCCTCTTTACTCTAAAGAGGTGGTGTTTTTGGCCATTATGTTCCCGGAATGAATCATTTCAAATTTCTGTTCTGAATAGCAATGATTATTAAAGTTAAATCAAGAAGCATTGACTCATTTTCACTGTTCTCAACTCACTTATCTTGTGTTTAGAGACCCAAAAAACATCCGAATATCACCGGCACCCTTTCTCTTTGACATGATGACACTCACTTAAATCCTTGATAAAAACAACAATGTTAATATTTTAACTTATGGGTTTGTTGGTACTTACTGTTGGTCGCTGGGTGAATGAGTGGCTGCAAATACTCCCGGTGCAATATTTAATTATTATTATGACTACTGCCCTGTTTTCCCCTTTCGACTCATCCCAGCTGCACTGACCTGATCAGAAGTCTCAACACTGGGGCTCATCCAGCTGCTGGAAGAACTGTGACTAGCCTATTGTTTTGGTCCTCAATACGTTTTGTCATAAGATTGAAACAGAATTGTGTACGATAACCCTTACAGAGATTTCATTTAATCGGGATTAACATTTTATTTGAGCTTCTACAATCGACATCTAAATATGAACAGAAATATATTAGGAATATTGGGTTTAGCTGCTGGAAAAGCCATTTTATAAAGCAAAGGCTTATGCAAAACACCTAACTATAAGGACTCTTTATTTGGCCCTTGCACAACCAATCATTTTATCTGGACTGAATGAAATGATGGGCTAGCGTTCCTGTTTTGGAGGGGGTGGGACGCATTGGTTATATATTTTCCAGGATTACAAACCCTAGCTTTATATGAGAAACCACCCCCTGGATCAGTGTGGGAAGATATCTTACTAAAGATGATTGTGTTAACTGCTGACATTCAACCCTAAATTATAAAAAAAATAATTTAATGAAAATAAATATTATAGCATGGGTCAAATGGCCGAGTAATTTAGTGGTGTCGTAAAATCGTTCCATGAAATCCCACAAAGATTTTGTTGACTTAGTTTAATGTTTGTGTCACTAATAATTACAACAACTCGTGTAAGATAAACACAAGAACACACATTTATTATACATCAAAATCATTTGAGCGGATTAAAAAAAGAAAACTGTACAACTGTTTGAATGTGACGTGTGAACTAGTTCAATAGGTGGAAGAACGTGTCATTCCGTCCTCTAGCTAGTAAACAAAACATGAAAGGGGAAATATCAAAGTAAGTCATTTTTTTTAACAGTTTTTTAGATGTCCACAGTCGCACATACGTGATGCTCTTCATTCCATGGGTGGCTCCTCCCTCTCTTTGAACGCATTAACTCTCCCCTGGAACAAAATAAAAGAACATGTCGTAAGTGTTGGAGCTGAAACAACACGGAGGATGTTACATAAACTCTTACAGTCTCCTTTCACAAAGGGACCAGTTTATAAAAGCAGCCATATGACCCAGGGTTTCTTCCTGTATCCCACATGAAAATAATATTATTCCATATGTGAAAATTAAAGTTCACATCTTGCTTGTCTACCGCTGTAGGGAGGTCAGAGCCCGGGTCATATTCTGTATAAGGAGCCCTGTGATGAGCCTTGAGCTGCTGACTAAAGTCTTCCATATACTGTGAAACATCAGCTGTCATCCAGTAAACAGACTGTATGATCTGTAAATGGGTCAAAGCCGAGCAGCTGCAGCTACTTAAATGAAAATTACACTAAAACGGATACATATTTAGAATTATGTGTACTTTAGCTTGTCTGTTTGAACTGAAACTGGCCCATAACTCAATATCAAGTCATTGCAGTACAAGTGTGAACTGACCCAAATGCGTCCTTGGTGCATACTGAGATCTGATCACTGGATCAGAGTGGAATGTATGCGACCATATTCTTTTGCTGTGTGAACACAAATGTGTCCTGGGCCACATGGATCCACAAAGATCGCCTACTCAGCTGACATCCTCTTATCTCTACAAACAGATTCTACGTGTGAATTTCCAGAATCTGTAAGCGAGGAATAACATTTTCAGGGTGAGAGTCTTCTGGCTTCTGTTTCTAGTTTGACCAATTACGTTTGAGCAGGCTTTGGTTACTCACAGGTAAACAGTCCATGTGGAGAGCAAAAGAGACGGAACACATTGACCGAAATACATCTGCTATCTTTTTATTTTATCTGCATTCATATGCAGATAGCTGTTGATAGAGATGAGCCAAAATGTCATCTGGACCTAAAAAACCTACAAAACATTTTGCAATTTGTGTTTTATGTGGAGAAACTGGTTTCATAAAAGAAGCTTGGAAGCCCCAAAATATTGGCTTTTGCCTCGAGAGGCAAATTCATCGTCAGATGATAGCTGATGGGTTCCAAGATTGAAGTCCTCTGACCCACTACAGTTTTACAATAATTCCAAAGTATCTTTACTAGGGCTGTCAAAATGAACGCGTTAATTTTTTTAACGCATTAACGCATGCACAGAATGTGTTAATGCATTCTGCACATCGAGGCGAATTACTCCGCTGGTCAACAAGAGATTCTTCTGCTCTTTTCTAATCACTCACACTTAGAGCAGATTTTTATAAAAACCTGCTGAATTAATATTTATGTTCCTGGATAAACAGGACAAGGCAAGAAGTATTTCTCGCCTGTCTGCAGCTGTGTGTCAATGTGTGTCTGTCCTGATCCGGAATCAGCGCGAAACATGTTTTGTCTCTGCATCGATGCAGTGTCGTCCGCATCGCGATGCATCTAAGAATCGAGAAATTTCCCCACCTCTACGATGACCACATAAAGACTCTAGAATCTTTTTTTCATAACAGAGCTAAGTGCGACTCGTGATTCATTCGACCCTCCTGGACACCGGTGGCATATGTGATTAATGGCATATTGAGCAGGGAACTGAGATCCGATCACAAGTTGTCATAGGAGACACATTCAGGATGAATTTCAATACAAACTAAGAGCTGAACACTTATGATTGGATCTCTCAGGATGGATGTTAATAGCAGGTCTGAACAGGGTCACTGTTCCATATGGACACACAAGCTTACCTGGAAGGTGTTGAGAACATGCTGACAAACATCATTGAGGTCATTCAGACCTCTCCGCAGAGGCTCTGTGGCTGCAACGCCCCCTGAAACACACAGCAGATACCTCATAATAACACCACCACCATTAATTAAAAGTAAGTACAAAATGAGGCGTGACATATTTTAACATCACTATGTTCACGAATTATTTTATTTATTTGCAAAAATGAACGAAATGAATGAAGATTAACGACTTCCAAGCGTGTGCCCGTTTTCCCTGCGGTCATGGTGGGGAACGATAAATAACAATCAGTAGAGCACAAACCTTCCCGAAGGCCAATTCTACACATGTCTGTGTATAAAAGGAAAAAGGAAGAACAACATAATCATCTGCACCAAATTGTACAAACTCACAAATCTCAACATCATAAATGTCAGATTATTTTAACATCAAGATCCAGAATTTTTTTTCTAGCAGTGTGGAGCAATTCTGTGGGCCATGAATCACATTTGGAGAGGATGTCCCAAAGTGCTGCAGGGAGAAGGTCTCTACAGGCGGAGGAACAACTAGGTCCTCATAGATGATGCCTAATGGGCGGACCTGCAGAGGGTCAAGGCCAACAAACACCAGAATCACCACTCAAAGCCGTCAGGAACCCATCTGACTAGGAGATGAAGGTGGATCTGAGGAGGAGACTTGCATTTCTCAAACAGGTGGCAGTAAACTTATGTTGACCACACATGGTTCTTCTATCCAGGTCCACAAAACCATCGTACTAGTTGAAGTCACAGTGCCATGGGACGACAGATTATCCATCTCTCACCAACTGAAGAAAGCCAACAAGACCCGTGTCGAAGGAGTGAATTCTACAATACTCCCCATTGAAAATGTTACACCTTCCCAGCAACAACTGAAGAAAGGCGAGATAGTCATGGCAGCTGAGATCAGCTCAAGAAACCTTAGGGCACAAGAGACCACAGTTGGAATCCTTCTGCAAGTGAAAGCCAATTAAAGCTGCTTTCAGACATGCACCCAAGTTCGGACATTTTCCAGTGGGGGCCTGTATGTGAGAATGCAAATATCTGAGTCAGTTGCTCCAGAGAGCTTCAGGAGCTTTTCCTGCCAGCCCCCTAGTTGCATGTCAAAGCAAGGTCATGTGAGAAAACAGAAGGAGAATTTCTGGAAAAGTCACAGTTAGCAAGTTGGTGAGTTTATGACATTTCTAACACGCAACAGACACAAAACTGGAGAAATTCCAATATCTCAGGATGAAAAAGAGGAGCCATAAATGTAGAAGACGCCAGAATGTATACGTCATGTCCTGCCTCCTGCATGCTCTACCCAGGCACCAACCCTCACATAAAAGGTCCAGACATTCCTGTTGTTGTGTCTGACCCAAACAATCACTTGACACCAGAAAATGTCCAGACATTTTCCAGATTTCATGTCTGAAAACAGCTTATGTCATGGAAGCCATGCAGGCTGAGGGGCGAAATGCTTGTGTCCTTTTGGACATACAGAAAGGTCTCCAACAGAGTGAATCTCCAACAGGTCTCTGCACGGCTACCACCATGGGACAGCCTCAAGCGGAGGACATCAAACAACATCCCTTACACCCAGCCCAGGCCCCACTGCCTGCGTGAGCGGCTCGTGAAGCAGATCTGCTGCATGCAGCGGTTGTCTGTTGTTCACAGCGACAGTGAGGTTTCTTGTATGCACTGTATTTCGTTGAGTAAACGTAAAGCTATATACTCAACTAAATGCCAGGACTCTACATCATGAGTTTAGGTTACGGTCCTGCAATAACAAGAAAAACCTTCTTAAAACAAATGAATGGATTCAGTCAACAGAAACGCTTTTACTTTGAAAAGGGTACTTGAAGTGTTGCAAATATTTGCGTTGTGACATATTCAACAGAGAGACATTAAAACTGTGGTGAAAGATCTTTTTCACAGTTTATTTAGCTGTGAACCAAATGTGGAGAAAATTGGCAAGACCTGGATTCTCTAGAAGTGTGAACAGGGCCTGAGCCGACATTGTGGCCACTCTTATCTGATAACATGGCCACAAAATGAAAAGCAAGATACGCCACGTCACACACACGCCGCTCATGCAGGCAGTGTAGTCCGGGCTTTAGTAGTTTCTGCAATGTCTGCTTGTAGCAAAGCATCTCAGATTTGTATTCCACCTGAGAATTGTCGAAAAAAAGTCCTTTCTCACAATATTAATGAAAGTGATCATTCTTTGATCTGCCTCTCAAACCAGATCTGCACCAAAATTGAACTGATTCTTCCCCAGCCTGTGCTCAATTCCTGCCATCAAAATTTTTTTTTTTTAAACTCAGGTAATAGCACAACTTCATTGGTGGAAGTAATTACAGCTGAAAATGTCAACGCACAGTAGGAGCCTGGGTTTTTCCTGGTGCCTGAAAGGTAACTGTGTCTTGCTGTGATGAAGCAGTTAGGAATGATCCTCCAGGCATGCTGAAAGTTAGTTCAACAACAACAAACAAGTTGTTTTCTCCATCCTGCAGACTCCTTTCATGTGATGCGGCTGCTGCTTTCTGTTGGCACTTTGTTGTTTTCTAACAAGGCAAGTGGTTATAGTCTGTGGACGAGAGCAACAGGGTATATGTGCATGTGTGTCCCAAACTGGCTTTTCCTGTGCCGCTCAATGAACAAAGTGAATGCACCAGACTCTAATTAACAAGTTTAAGTGTTTGCAAGACGGTCCAGAAATAATAATTCTCAAGCTGTCGGACACACAAAAATTGCACGCATGAACAAGCCTGGTATGTTGGATGACGTGATGGCAGTGCGAATGGCTTCTCTCACCTCGTGTCTGAATCCGAAAGTTGATCTTGCTCTCAGAAGGGTGGGTGATGGTGTAGCCGCAAAAGTCCACATCCACACTAATGAAACACAGGAAGGTGAAAGTGAGATTTGTTATCATTATCGATGTTTGGCTTAAAATGGGTGGAGGCATCATTTTCCCACCATCAATTAATCCCAGCTGACCTCTCACTGACAGAACAAACAGAGAGAGAGAGAGAGAGAGAGAGAGAGAGAGAGAGAGAGAGAGAGAGAGAGAGAGGAGGAATCACAAACACACTTATGAGTCCATTTTTTATGTGATTATCATGAAAGGTCGGAATCAGTTGCAAGGAGGGGAAACATTCCAGCAAATGGAAAAATCCGTCACAGTCTTTGCGCTTCAAATGTGATAAATGCGACAGAGGGAGGTGGTGCAAATGTTTTTGATGGAGTAAAAGAGGTCAAATGTAATGACCGTGACGTGACAAGCAACGGTTCGTTAAAACACTGACTAACTTTTTCATGATCATGTATCTGAGGGAGTTGCCCAGTGTATGGTCTTCCTCGTGCAGCACAAACGTCACACAGCCCTCATCAGCCCCATCAGCTTGGACCTAGAACACAAAATAACATTGATTAAAACATCACACATCCAACCCTGAACAGGATGAACACACACACACACACACACACACACACACACACACACACACACACACACACACACACACACACACACACACACACACACACCATCCTTAGGAATTAGGAGAATTGGTCACACTGAGAGGAAACTATTAGGCAATGACAATAAATTAAACACGTATCTGACTGATGCACAGTGACAAGAGTCAGTTTAGCAGATTGAACTAAATGCTGACAAACAGAGGCAAGGCTTGAGCACGACTGCCCCCTAGTGGACAAACACTGAGTCAGCTATGGACTGAGAAGGAAGCAGATGTCTGGTCGATAGACTGATTCACTTAACAGATCAATTATAACTCGACATAACACCACTCATCATACGTGTCCATAGATCAGCTTGTATTTGAGAAAGGAGGTTTCATTTTGTTTAAACTTTAGTTCAGGTGGAATCCAAGTCTTCTCATAGTGTAGCTCCCCACGTGAGGATTTTAAACGTGGTCAAAATGCTGCTTTAACCTGAATTTTTTTACAGACCGTGTTAAACAACAACAATACAATGTTAGCAGGAGACATTATTTGTATTAATACATAAAAGGATTTTCGCTTGTTACCATCTCCAGCACTGGTTTCTTTTCGCCTTCTGCAGCCATGCTTTCACATTCCCACTCAGCCAGTCAACAGTAAGCCGGCAGGCTTTTCTCCCTGATCGCTGTCTGACAGGCAAGAGGAGGAGCAACGTGAGTTTGTACCTTGGCCAACAAAGGGTTTCTGTTCTTTAATATTGTTCTAAAACATGTTAGAGTTATGACCGTAAACAAAAAATATTTATAAGTATAAGAACATTAGCATGAGATGCACAGTAGTCATTGATAGAAGTCAATAGTTTTTAGATATGTGGAAAACCTGATCTTGTCTGAAAGAAAGTCTATTCGGTGTAAGTTTTTAATGAAAGAAAAAAAATTAATCTGGATGACGGTCTGGGCTGACTTGACAACAATTGCTTGTCTGTTTATTGATCTGGATGTAAAAGATAAAGATGATCCTGGCGTAAGCAACATTGACAGATAGAGCAGCTATTTGATGCAAACATACAAAAATGTAAAATAAAACATTTATTATGGTCATTTCTTCACCAGAGATATGAATTGTGAAGTAATGTATAAGCGCCTATTTATCAACCGTAAACTCAACAGTAGAGCGATGTTCGCCTGTCAGACAAAAACCAGGGCTGAAGTACCCTGGCGTCGCCATAGCGGAACGTCAGTATGAAAACATGTGACGTCAACACTACATAACAGGAAGTAGAATAACTTATACTAATAAGTGAAGCGAGCATAATAGAGTGAGACGGGTGAGAGAGGTGGTACGAACTACATTACCCAGCAGCAGAGTGATTGGCTTCCGGTGTGGACGGCTGGGCGATTTTGCAAACCAGAAGTCACTCGGAAGGGATTAGCTAGCTCGCTAGCAGCTGGGACGTCTTTAGATGTCGGAATCTGCGCTAAATGAGCGGCTTTGAACAGGGTGGACACATCGAGGTATCGAATTTATTATCACACTTCACTACGAACTGCGTTAGCTTCGTATACAGAAACGTCACGTGTTGCTGTGTTAAACACTCATCTGCCGTATTATTTACATTGCTCAACAACATCATTAGCTAGCTTGCGAGTTTTCCTGCCACCGTTAATCTGTCTTTCGGTTTCATTTCTTGTGACTGTTTGCTGTCTACTGGACCTTGTAGACAGTATTGATTTAGTGGATACTAGCCACTGAGTTTTTCATAAATGTCTGTGTTTCTCTGCTCCTTCCTGCTGGCTAACATCTAACATCTATCTGCTGTCAGTGAGTATTGGAGCTGAAATCCCAGCTGTTGCCATGGCAATCCTGTTTGCTGTGGTGGCTCGTGGAACCACCATCCTGGCCAAGCATGCATGGTGTGGTGGGAACTTCCTGGAGGTGACTGAGCAGATTTTAGCCAAAATACCCTCCGAGAATAACAAGCTGACTTACAGCCACGGCAGGTAGGACGAGTGCACACGTCCATACACGCATACACGCGCATCACACAACAGTCATGTGACTACTGCGGTCTTCCATCTTTTCAACTTTAAGTAAGTTACTATCGTGCAGATTTGTAACAATGCTGGTCTGATCCCATATGTGGGACAGCAGTGAACATAAACACATCGCTGGTAACCTAACCAATCTGTCCATGGACCAGTAATGTCCAAAAGTTGAAAATATTTTCCACGTGGACTGGTATAATAACACGAGTGATGAGCCAGATCAGTAAAAAAGAAATCACAGAAAGGTTCAGCCATGGGAATTCACTATGTTAAACAGTAAAGTGGCATCACATGCCTAAAGGACACAGTTCGGTGTGTCCTTATTCAAATAACTTGGCAGCAGATAGAGTAAAATACCCGTGCCATTTAGATTTGCAGCCTCTTTACTGCTGTTTACTTCTGGTTTATGATCCCTGAGACTTTTTATAGTGCATATAAATTATAGTGCCTATAAAACCGATTTAAAATTCAACTGTTTGCTTTCAATCGAATATATGTCATGTTGACTTTTTTTTCTTTTTTCTTTCCCAGCTATCTCTTTCATTACATCTGCCATGACAGAATCATATACCTGTGTATCACTGATGATGTAAGTATACAATTGGGAAAAAAGGCCATCTGTAAATGATCAAGGTCCCTTGAAATGACAGAAATGGGCAGGATTTAATCAAGAAAGTCTATTTATAATTTAGATGTGAATATATGCCCCAGCCACTTTGAGTAGTATACAAGTATACAACTTTACTGCAATACAAGCAGTGTCACTGCTGTCAGGACCTGCAGATTGTATGAAAAGAGGCCAAATAGGTCTTTTATTTCATCCTGATTAGATTAGTGCAATTCATTGTGGAGCCATAAAAATACCTCACGCCTTCAGCAGGTTCAAAACACACTCGGCTTTTAACGAGTACTATAATACAAGATCACATCACCGTTGTCTTATCCTCTCCTCAGTTTCAGAAGTGGTTTTAAGATTTTGCTGATCACCTTCAAAGCACTTCATGAAGATCACCTTTAAAACACTATAAAGCACTGGGGGCTGAGTCAGATAGATTGCTAAAATACTGCTCCCTTAAGAGCCATCGCAGAGCGTTCGGCAGGGCTTTGTTGGCTGTTACTAAATCCAGGCTCAAGACAGAGTGAACAGGCAGTTTTGTTCCTCAGCTCTGGAACTCCCTGCCCGAGGATCCAGTGCTGCAGAATCAATCATATTTTGAAATCCCTTTTACACAAGCCATTTATTAATCCTAGCACACAATTTTTAATTACCTACATTTTAAAAATCTATTTTATTGTTTTAATGCTGCTATTATTTCATTTCCTGCTCTTATTATCCCTGACCGAAATTGTTTTAATCCTGTTTCAACATATAGCACTTTGTAACTATGTTTTGAAAAGTGCTGTATAAATAAATAAAGATTATCTTTACTATTATTGTTATTATTATTAGTAGTAGTAGTAGTAGTAGTAATAGTAGTAGTAATATTAGTATTATTATTGTAGGGTTCAGCCAATCTTAATTTTTTTTATATTCAAATATTTGGCCTTAAACCAAAGTTACTTCAACAGTACACTCAAATACATTGTAACAATGTCGAAAAAAGCCAATGTTTGTTTCACTAGATCGTTAGATTAGTGTGTGTTTCTGATTTCTGTATATTTATTTCTTCTGTGTCAAAGGACTTTGAGAGATCACGTGCATTCAGCTTCCTCAGTGAAGTCAAGAAGCGTTTCCAGACCACATACGGGTCTCGAGCACAAACAGCTCTGCCGTACGCCATGAACAGCGAGTTCTCCTCAGCAATGGCAGCTCAGATGGTGAGTATGACAAGAGTCAGCATATGCAGCTCTGTGACTTATTTTCTTCTGTAGTCTATAATATACAGTTTCATCAAGTACACTTTTCATTTCCTTATCTTCCTCAACTTCTCTCCGTTTTTATTTCTCTGTAGAAACACCACTCGGACCCACGCGGATCTGATCGTCTCACCGAGAGTCAGTTGCAAGTGGATGACCTGAAGGGCATTATGGTCCGCAACATAGGTCAGCTGCTCACGGGTGTCTTCATACACAGATGCCTCATTTAAATTGAGTTATAAGATGATATCAGATTTACTTGTCTAATGTGATTATTTAACTGAATCAGAAAAAGTTTGTTGTTTAGACTGAAATTCCACTGGATGCACGTGATGTGGAGGAATCATTGACCTCTTCATCATACTGTGCCAGCGCAGCCCTGGTATTCGTGGCCATCATGCCCAAAGCAAATATTACAATATTTTAATACACATTTTGTTGAAAGCTGTAGGACCACTGTCTTAGCTGTCAGTCCATTTTACACCACAATTTGGCACAAATCTAATTACGCTGGACCTTTTGTGCTTCCCAAGTTAAGCTGACTCGCTGTCTTTTTACAGACTTGGTAGCTCAGAGAGGAGAGAGGCTGGAGTTGCTGATTGACAAGACAGAAAATCTGGTTGATTCAGTGAGTTTAAATCCCATGGTTTAGTCCTATTTGATACATTTAATTTGGCACTGATGTTATTTTTCTCTCCGTCCTCTTTCAGTCGGTCACATTTAAGACGACGAGTCGCAACCTTGCACGAGCCATGTGTATGAAGAACCTCAAGCTGACTCTGGTCATTGTGCTGGTGAGCGTGGTGAGTACGAACAGTAATGATAATTGGTAAGAAGGTTATTTGCTACAAGGCAGTGTAATTGTTTAATCCAAGGGGGGTGGATTATTAATTAAGCGCCCTTGTGTTGAGAAAATGCACAAAAGTGGAAACAGTGCTTACTTTAAGATTGACTGTTGGAGTCTCTCCTGTATTGCTCACTATGTGATCAATCAGACAGTTGTGCAGGAAGTGAACTTTGTCCTTGTGCTCTTTTCAGGTTGTCCTTTACATTATTGTCTCTGCTGCCTGTGGAGGCCTCCGCTGGCAGACTTGTGTCAAATGAGAGGAGAGTAGGGACAAAAAAAGTGGGAGATAGAGGAAAAAAAAAAAAGGACGAGGAGGGGAAAGCACCTGTTCAACTCTGCCTGCTAATGGACACAAAAGGAAACACAGCTTTCCTTGCTTTACCCCTTAAGCTTCATCATCCCTGGAAGACACATGCTGCTGCTCCTCCTCCTGCATCCTTCCTTCCCCCCCTTTGATGGTGTGCACATTGACTTGCCTGCTGGAGAGGGAGTCCCACTTCTTACCCACACTTATGGACAGCAGCTGTGTGGCCGCAAACTGATGTGGAACAATAATCTTGTCTTATTCTAGTCTGATATGTTCATCCTGTCTTATGCACTTAGTGGCCTCATGTATCAGTCTGTGATACTGTCCTGCACCGATCTATGTCCTTTAATCCATTGAGACTAATGCCAGAATCACAATGAGCAACAAAGATAGCAGAGATTACTTGGTTATTTTCCTGCATTTAATTTGATGACAATGAGAGATGTGGGACCTGGAGGTAGCAAGTTACATTACTGTGTCTGGTCATATAACTGAAAACTATTTTCTGTTGGTTTGACAAAACTGATGCAGTATACAGAGATCCTGATTTACATGTTTTAAGTACCAAGCACAGTAGTATCTTCCTAATGGCTGTACAAAACCAGATATGATCATACAAATAAACATTGTACATTTGATTGATATTACTGATTCTAAGACCTGAGGGTTCAGTCAAGACCGATTTATTGAGAAAGTTAGTTCCTTTTTTCCCACCAATGGATTTGAGGCTTGATTTGCCTTTTTACGTTTTACTAGGATTCTCAGTGTGCCCATATGTTCTTTCTGTTAACACAATGCACTTTTTACATTGTACATAAATTTGCTTCCTGGCATCATATGGTTTATATAATCATGTAATTATTTAATTATTGTAAATTCAGATTTGAAATAATAAACTCTGATGATCTGTACAGATGGAAAGCTAAATGTATGGCTTTTATTTCCACTGGAGCGAAATCTTTTATTATATATACATCCGCCAAGGAGGTTGTGTTTACGTCTGCATTTGTTGATTTGTTAATCATTGACACACTTTATTCATTAAGTTACAAACTGTTTCTTCAAAATCAATGTTGTAAATACTGTTATTTTGCTGATGTTCTCAGTTACACGCAGCATCTATTGCACACATGTCTGTCCTGGGAGAGGGATCCCTCACATGTGGCTCTCTCTCTAGGTTTCTACGTTTTTCTTCACCTGTTAAAAGGGTTTTTTGGTAGTCTCTCCTTACTCTTGATGAGGGTTAAGAACAGAGCGTGTCACACCTTGTCAAGCCCTATGAGACAACTTGTGATTCGTGAATATGGGCTATACAAATAAAATTAGATTGATTGAGTGTTAGTTCGCAGGATTTGCGCAAAAACAACCCAATCGATTTCCATGAAATTTTGTGGAGAGGTGGGGCCTAAGGAGGAAGCTAATAATTTTGGGTGAATCCAGATCAGGGGATGCATTCAGGAGAAAAAAAAAAAATTCTCACTTTTAACGTCGCAATATAACTTTTTTTAAATTTGTAATCTTATTTTTTTTACATTTTCGTTGATTTCTCAAATATGAATCCATGGATCTTGATGAAAACAGTTTAGGGGACTGATCTCTCTGAGTGTGTGCAACCATGTGCAGATCCACATAAAACTGTCACGAGAGGCCTGTTGGGCCTGGGCGGAGGTTTACTCTCATTCCAGTAGTAACTCAAGCGTTGTGTGTGTGTGTGTGTGTGTGTGTGTACAGTGCGATCAGTGCGCTGTTTGATTGACAGCTGACTGCCTCGCTGAGGGTGCTGTGAGAGAAAAGGTGACACAGGTGAAAGTGTTTGCTCATCACCCCCTGAGCAGCGGCGCGCTCCCGTCAGTGGTGCGCGCTCCCCTCACAGGTAAACCATGATGATGTTTAAATGGAGAACTGTGCAGAGTCACTAAAGTGGGTCTGGAAGCTGCGTCCGGCGGTAAGACCGTTTACACGTGTACCCCCCCACACACCATTCACCTGTTTACTTGACGTCCCCGAAAGGGTTCGCGCTCCTGTCACAAATGAACCCTTTTTCCTGCTCGCCAGATAACCAACATAAGCTAATTGCTACGTTTGGTCAACGGCTATTTGCTGTCCTCCATTTTTGTTGCTCAACCGTTGAAAGTCACACAGGTATGTTGGGAGTGTTTGTGTTACCACTGTGTATGAAGCCATATTTAGGAATAAATGTGAGCTAACACAGGGAGGCTTTAACATAACAATATCTTGATAGCACATCTATTGTGCTGTAAAGTTGTTTGTGTGGTCTCTTGTCTCTAAAACCATTTAAGGGCTTATCTATGGAGGAGTATTTTCATTGCTATTTGTAGCTGTATCCTATGTTTACTCCAGATCTAATTATAGAGCAAACTGGACTGGAGGAGGCCTCACTGGGATTATCTATCACACTCCTGGACATGCCAGTTGTTTACCAAGTGTCTGCATCACTGTTTCATGATCACACATGTGACCATGTGACCAGTTTGTTTTTCACTTGCCTTCAACATTTCTTCCTTGCCAGAGCTGACTATCGCATATTCAGACATTTGAAAGACAGCGCTGTGTCATTCTTGTAACCAGGCTCATTGTTGTGGTTTTGCCCCCCCCCATCATGCTTTACAGAGGACAGCCTTGTCCCTGTGGTATGCTGGCTGGAATCCCCAAGTTTGACCCGCTGCAGTGTGGGGCATCTCTGTGCTTGGTCTTTTGATGGCCGCCCCGACTGCACATTACTGCTCACTGTGTGATACTGACATGTCCAGTCATCCATGCAAAGGCAAAGAGAGGCCATTCAAGTTTGTCTGCACACTGCCTGAGGGGCTTCACAAATGGTTCAGTTGCATTGTTCTGTTGTTCTCACTCTCGAGTTTTAAGTGTGCAATTCAGTTGGAAGGTTGTAGCTGGAATTGGAATTTCCTAAAGGTAAACAGACGTACTTTGTGAGACCCCATTAAGATCTTTTTGAAAATATAATTTTTCTTTGTTTGACAAGGCAGAATTGTTGTGACTCCCTAACCACATAGTCGAGGGTTCTGCTTCTTGGACTGGAGAGATGAGAAGCAGATTTTCTAATATTTGCTGAAAATGGACATCACTTCTATGTTCTTATTTAAAAATCTGGGCTTATTTGATAACTAGATACACTCAATTACAGATTGTCCTTTGATTCAATTCTTGGAGGTGTGAGGAGACGGTGTGCACACTCTTTACTATGATTTACACCATGTCTCCAGTCAAGATTAGACTGTAGTTGCCAGGGTCAGGGGCCTTGTATAGATTAAGCAGAAATAGCGTGGGTCTTAGGGGTCTTAGACTGTGGTAACGTGTACAACTTGAGGCTGTGTCATTAGAGAGTGACGTTTTCAGTGGAGAATTTCAGAGAACAGCTATACTGACATTGGAGTGTGTAATACCATCTAGGAATAAGTGATTTTCAATGCAAGCTGTAGTTGTTTTCTACAATGTAAAACAGTCAGTGAAACTCTGTAGGCCTCTCGTCATTTTGTTCCCCATTTCGCTTATCCCTTGCTTAAAAGCCACCTGATCCATTCCTTCATAAAAGAGGGACTTTGGCTGCTTAGCAACAGTGAATGCCAACTCAGCCTGGCAGGCCGTAGCCACTCCCCCTGCACTGCGCTCTGCATGGATAAAGTAACATGTTGCTCTCCTCCTCGCTTGCTCATTCTATAAACGTGGGAGGGGAACTCTATACTGAGTCGGACCTTGACGTGCTTGCAGTGTGCAGGAAAGTCAGTGTTGGTGTGGACTTCGTACTTGAGATAGTGCTGATCAACTGCTGCAGTAGGCTTGCTTGACATGTTACCTCAGGGAAGGGAGGAAAAAGCACGCCTACACAGAGGGCACCCTCATTCAGGCTCTGATGTTACTAATGCACGGCTGACTCTGAACACGAGGAGGACGGAGCAGCGAGATGGGGGCTGTTGGTGTCCTGAAGCAGACTCGCATACCACTACCTACTCAGTTGGCTGGATTTAGCGCTTTGGAAGGAGCCTAGTAATGAGATTGTCTCTGAGAGAGTAAAATGAGCCGGTTGAACCTGCAAAAACTGAGTAATCTGAGTTGATACAGCAGACAACACTGCTGACCACAGAGGCATTTCTACCTTCCTCACTGCCATCAATTAATGAAGAGGACAAGAGCAGAGGTAGTAAGTTACCTCATACTTATAGTCCTTATTTCTTGTGTGTGAAACTTAAATGTTAAAGACATAAATTGTATTGTATTTTTCCTCCTGTTTGTCTCTGTATCTGTCGGCTCAGTGCCTTGTAGCTTAAATCTTGCGGTTTTATTTTTCCAGAAACATTGACATGGTTTTTCCTAGGTGCAGATCTTTACATAATACAGCACATCCAGTCACGATTAAACCAGTGGCATCGCTGCTCTGCGTCAGTGTTTTACGGGTGATGTACAACACTGCAGTGGTCTGGGAGCGACTGTTCTTTCTAAGGTTCAGTGTGCACAGCATTTTGACAAGGCTGTGTACACAAGGCTGATTTTAGAGATTGTAATGTAAGGTACGGTTTGTTTTTACATCACCCTAGTATTCATTCAGATTTGGGCTGTTGGCCATGTTGATAAAATAAGAGCTGCTTTGAGCTTAGCCACAGTAGATGATAGGAATAAGGCAGGTTGATATATTAATGATATATTTTGGCAGGTTGATAAATAAACACCTGCTAGCTCTTGTTGTATATTTATATATTCAAAATGGTCATTTTGAGCCAGATGTCATATAGAATAAAGAAGCAGTCAGAGGATATTCTAGCTCAGGATTTCTTGTATATTGGGGTTGAAGTTTTTTCAGGCACAGCCCCAACCATTGTTGAACATATTTATAATCAACATTTTGAAGTCTGCATGCTTGGAAGTGATGCCAAAAATGGACGATACATAACTATGAGTTTCGAATTAATGAATATTGTTTCTAAAAGAAATTCCTCAATTACAGATTCTTGTTTCAGTCGATGCTTGTGCTAAAGGTGTCATTTGTAGGTTCTGTTGAAAATTCTGATTGTGGTCAATTTGCTAGTAGAAGTAAGATTGTAAAGGTGGCTGAGATTTTGACCAGAAAGAGTCAATGAAATAATAGTTTTGTGCATCTAAGGCTAGCCCTCTTGTATTGTCAGGTCTGTGGTGACTACATGTGTATTTTCCTCTTTAACTATTCAGCCATAGTTTAGGTATAGCCTTGTTTGACCCTCTATAAATAGCTGAAGACAGTGTTTTGTTTTTACGGCCAGGTAGGGCTGGTCAATAAAACAATAGCAGTATTTTATTGCAACATAACTTCCATCAATATAACAAAGGTTCAGTTGTGCAAGCACAGTTAGGAGATGTAACACAATCAACCAGGAGCAAAAGACAGTATTTAAACTTAGAAATAATAATGTGACATTTACAGTCATAATTATCAATATCGATTAACATGAAATGTTTTATCTTCAAATAAGAAACTGCTGGATTATGTTTGGATATTACTTATATATTGCCAGAAAAACATACAGTCCAGCCTAAAGTAGGCAGGCTATCATCCAAACATGGAAACACGGGCATAAGATATTGCATATTGGTAACTGTCCTTCTCTCAGATTGCTGTTCTGTGTTGTGTTGTGGAACTTGGTATAAGTGTCCTGGGAAAGTCATAGTCTCTAATCCTGTCCAATGTCCATCCTTCTATCAGTATGCTCTGTCTCATACATAATGTTTCTCCCATCACTCAAGATGTACAGTGTTATTTCATTCATTATAATGGTGATTACAACTAGGGCAGATGGAGCTGTGAAATTGTATATGGCCTTTTTGCCATCGAATTATATTTAGATTATTTATTATTCAGCATAGGTTTCCCTCAAATGTCAATGTTTTGTTCTCATGTGGATTAGAATGTCTGTGGTCTGCATAGTGGAACATTTTCAGGCTTTCTGTGACTTGATACCTTACACTCTGTTGGTTCGTATCACAATAGAGCTTTTGTTGTCGTTGTGGCTGGAAAGCTTATCAGTCCAGTCAGCTTAAGTTAACACAACAGTACACAACAAAGCAGTTAAGACTGCCATTTATTTCTCATGTGTAGCACAAGTTGTCTCAATTCAAAGTAGAAACATGACAGCTGGTCCATCATTATATTTGAGCTTTAATGAAACCATCATTTAGTAGAGGCAGCAGTGAAAAGAGTGCAATGGTGATAGTGATATTTTCTACTCACTCTTGGCTGCACTGTTGCGAACACTTCATAGAAAATAAAAAAAGGAAGCATGCAGGTACTTGGGTAACCTGATACAGACTTAATAAAAACATCTTGCACCATATAGCTTGGAGATAATTTAATAGACTTGCCCTTTTTAAATGAATTAAATAAGGTATTTACAAATGGTGTTTACACATTTTTAACCCTTTTTTCCTCTTCACAGATGTTCATGCCTGATCTTCAAATTCAAGGGCTAACATTACTGCTCACTGAATGTGAGGTTATTTAGAACTTAAGTTGTAACTCTCAAATGTCTAATAAGACATTCACCATGTCCACTGACCAAGTCAAGAGCACAGTTCCTGTGCCACACAGAGGCATGCAGCTAGGCCTGTCCCCTAAGAGTCATTACAGTAACTCATCCATGTCCCCGTCACCTGACTCCGAAAGTAGTATTTCCAACATGAGTGACAGAGAAGCCGGCAGCTCCCCTGACATCAACATGCTAGAGTGCTGCCTGAGTGAAGGATCCTTTGTGGATAACCTCGACAACAACACATTACAACAGGATGTGTTCTGTGATGTAAGCACAAACCTGAATCAAACGTTTATTGCCACACCTGTTAATGACAGCATGAATTTCTGGAATAAAAACTCCAATGGGATGAGCAGCCAAGAGACGGAGTTGGAGTACCACACTTTAAGTATGAACACAGAAGATGACATTAACACTGAAATGACGTCTCCAGACTCTGCTGCGAGGGAAAGCCACCTGAGTTCATGTGAGATCTCCCGTAGAGGCTCCACTGAGAATGATTGGCACTCTCTGAGTTCTTGCGAAATGGTGATGAGGAGAAACAGTTTTGGTCTGGAAGACCAATCACTCCTAATAGTCTCATCCCTGGATGGGTCATCAATCTCTCCAGCTGATGGCCATGCAGCATTTCCCACTGAATCTAACCTACTGTCAACCACTCTGCCAGACGTTTGTGAAAAATCTACAGAAATGGTCATGGGGGAAAACGCTGGCCATCCGTGTCTTGGCGTGACTTTCACTCAGGCGGACAACTGGGAGCTACCCGCTGAGGAAAATGATATAGCAACATGCAACGCTCTTGTAGCTCTACCAAGTGAGGATGAAGGATGTCTTTTCATGACCTTTGTCTGTGAACCATCCTCTGCAGATAGTGGAAAAGAGGTTCATTTTAGTAGTGTTGAAGCAGATCTGTTGGCCCATTTCCCTGGAGCAAGTACACCAGAACAAGGGAATACCTTTGTGTCCACTCTGTCAGCTTTGCAAGAAAATTACAAGGATATTAAAATGTCTACTCCAGTACAAAACATCGAGGACAAGACACCCAGGCTCCCCTCTTTTTCAGAGTCTCCCTGCACTGAAAATGCAATCAGTCCAGGACTCCAGCCTGTGAAACAGCCGACAGTCTCTGTGACTCAGAAACAACGATTGGTTGCAGGACTGTCGCCTTCATCCAGCAAAGTCAATAAACTGGTAATTAAGAAGTTTCCAAAGTCAGATTTTGGTTTCGTGAAATTTAAAGTTGTGACAAGAGCTGTACATCAGATGGTAGTGCCAGGACCTGCTTCACAACATAAACCATCACAGGTCAATGTGACCAATAAACGGACTGAATCACATACAGCAGCAACTGTCCGGATTAGTCCTGCCAAGATAAGGAACAGCACTGCAGTCATCTCCACCACCACTAAAACAGTTAGTGATACTCAGAAACGAGTAAATACAGGAGCTGCCAGCTTGGGTGTGAAAACGATACAGTCATGTGGACATAATGCTGTAGATGGCCAGGACAAGAGTAGAGCGTCCCCACTGGACCACCGCACAGCTGCCAACAAACATGCGTCAGTAATCCAAAGCAGTAATGGCAGCTCTGAAACAGAACAGGCAACATCATGCCAAGGAGCAGATACCTCAGCAAAGCATACTGGCAACCAGACCTTCTGCTTCTCATCCTTAGAAAAATCCCCTGATCAAAGTGGCAAAACTGATCCCAAACCAGCTCCAAAAAAGGGTATGTCAAACAAAATCCAGGTCAGGTCGGGCTCAGCTTTAGGTCAGGGCAAGCCTCTTTTCCAAAAGACACGGCCTCGCTGCTCATCGGAGGGTTCATCGTCAGCTACTCGGCCGCCCAAAGAGAAGAGAACAATTTTAAGGGTTTCTACCAGCTTTACCATTCCTAAAGCTGATAAGCACCTGGGCCAGACCAATCCAGGGAACTTGACCTGCTCCTCCCAGAAAAAACGGGACGTACAAGCTGAGGCCACGAAGAGAACTGCTGAAAGCGCCACTAGATCGCTTAAGAAGATCAGCCTGGTGGTAAGTGTGGATGTACAATGTAAAAAAAATTTAAGATTTATTAAGAATCTATTACTTATTTTCAACTACTGTTGATTTTATTTCCGTACAACTTTTTTCTTTTAGACACAGTAGCTCACACAAGATTTGGTTTGAGCTGATAGGGATCTGTTTCTTGTGGTATGAGCCTTCAAAGCGACAGAGCTGGGTGACCAAGTGACCGTTTACTGTCTTTGCAGGCTGAGTCCAGTACATCAACATCAGCTGGAGTCTCAGGGGATGAGAGCAAGGGCAGATTTCAATTGCGACCATCTCCTAGACAAACAAGAGCAGCACCACCAGCCATCTGTCCCAGAGCAGTCACTCTGTCAACCAGGCAGAGGCAGGCAACCCTGACACCCCAGTCCAGGCAGACGGGCATTGCAGGTGGGAATCATCATTGCTGGACAGATTAGAATACACAGAGTGCTGAATAATATTCACAGCTATGATGGATGTTCTTAATTTGTCTCATAGAGGGAAAATTTGACCTGAAAATGTCTGTAAAGAAACACTGACAGTAGGTCACAGTCTCATGGGTTCTGTGACCTGCCATTGACTCAGCAGGAAGCTAATGATTTCCTAACACTGTTGTGTAAACGGAGCAAATTGCGTAAGAAGTCTATTTAACCCTGTGTATAATGGAAGCATACAAAGCATAGTAGAGGATCGGTCATAGATGATCGTTACTGGAGGGCCGTCTAGGATTAAAGGGAACACCAGAAGTACGTTACAGCAGAAATACAGTGATGTCATTAGATAAGGCTTTATAGTCTATTTTTATATACTTACTATCTTGTGTCCAGCATTTCAGAAATAATGAAAATGACGTATACAAAAATTACTTCATTTTTAAAGCTGTGTTCCGCCAAGCCAAGCTGTGAACTTGAGTGATTCAGGTTGTAGTAACGTTGTCTCCCCATCAGGGGGTGACATTGAGCAGTTTTTCCTCATAGCCCTCCTGATGAGCTCAGCATACAAGTTCAGCAATGTTCCACAGGAACAGTGTTGGATACAGATGTCACCTCCGGTCTCTTGTCCTGATCTTGGGGATAAACAGCCAACTCCCTCTGTCCTACTGCTCTTCACAGTAAGAGGAGTCCTGGGAAAGGAGGGGGACTCTTCCTCTGATAGGAGGCCATCTGTACGAGTGGAAAAGGCAGGGGAAGGAAAGGGAGGTTATGAGCTCACCAATAGTGATTAAGTCAGAGCACAGCATTTGAAAGAAGCACACTGAGCACAGTAAAAATTTGTAATCTCCTCTGGCGACAGAGACAATCCACTAGGATAACTTATTTTTGCTTAAATCGCGACTTTTTCGCTTTTACTTACAATTTTTGATATTGGATAAATGTCTCTAAAAGGGGGGTTTCATAGGTTTACTATTATTATTGTTAAATGACCCATGCAAATCACTTTTACTTCTTTATTAGGCTTGAAGTAATTTGAAGATTGTAAGGGAAGTGTGTGCTTGTACTTGATGATATTTGTGTTCCATTGAATCCCAGGTAATCCGAGAGGAGACCCATCCCTTGGAACTACCTCAGCACCAAGTGTTAAGTCCAAGCTAAATGGATCCCAACCTCCTCAGACTCCCACTCGTCTCTTTCATATGGGCCCTCCGACTACTCCTGCTTCTAGACTACCACGCAAGACACCAGAGCCATCCAGGAGCTTCACTGAGGCCAATAACCATGGTGATCTGGGCGAAGGTGCTGGCAGCACAAAAGGTGAGCCTAACAAGGATTTTGATTTTTAGAAATGCAATGCTCTGTCCCAACAGGATGCAGATAAAAAGATATAAAATGAGTTTGATGCAAACTGTTGTCAGTGGTTAGGCCACAGTTTTCATTGTGGTTTATACGGACACATCTTTTCATGGAGGGGAGGGGCTGGTGATGGACATGGCGACCCAGTTCAGACCTGTCAATCTGCCCTGAGGCAAATCTTACTCCAATTTAGTGCCTCCACATCTGCCAAGACGCAGCTTGGCATCTTTAAACATTTTTCAAATTCCTTCAGTAAACGAGAACCTATGAGATATATCAAGAAAAATCTGAAGGAATAAGCTGAACTCCAAGACATGCATGACACTGAGCTTTGAATGGTTCGAACTTTGTGATGTCAATTTATTTCCTGACCTATAAAAAGAAATGGCACTGTTTGATGGAGGACACATTTCTACCCAGTCGCTTCAATAACTTGCAGGCCTGTGATTGGCTAAGAAGAACCTTTTTTTCCAAACTGGGGGTTGTGTGGTTGTCAAGGCAACGGGTTCTATTCCACTCTAGTTCACACACAGCGTTGCCTGGAGGAGAGAGAGCAGACACACTACAACTGATATTGTTTGAGGCGATAAAGGCGCAGTTTTCTTGTTTTCTCTTACACATTGACCAACAATGGCTGGTTTCACTGGACTCCGAAGCTGCACTTGGACTGAATTTCCCAGTCATGTTTTTAACAACTCCTCTTTGATGGCATACGGCAGTGCAGCATCCAGCTGTGATCTTACCCTCATGACATGTCTGCTCATTGGATCCTATCGCTTTTGTATCATCCCTTTGTTAGCTGTATTTAATGGAAAAGATAGAATGCTTTGGAGAAGTAAGTGAGACTGAAAGATAATTCACAACTAGGGTTTCCGTGGTGATGCGTTTGATTTAATGAGCTTCTGGATGTCCTCATCCATTTTGTTCAGAGGACATTAAAATTTGTTTGACATGCTAGATGCTCATTTAGTCAGTGTTTTTAAATTTGATACTATATTTGCAGCATCTTATTATGGTCAATTTTAGGCAGCTTTTTTTTATCTAATTCATTCTATTTTTCCTTAATGTCTATTTTTAGTCACTTAATTACAAAAGCAAGGAATATTTATTCCTGACCTGTTGCTCTAAAAGTATTGCTTGTTTAACTACAAATAAAACAATTTTTTTAGGTAGACGAACATGACTTTTTTACAAATTACTTGTGTTGACTGACTGAGGTCAGAGGTGATATCAGAAGTATCGAATGCAGAGTAAAAGAGTTTAGGTAACAAATTTAAACACTTTTACAGTGTCATGTGCTCCACTTAACCAGCTCTTCTCTACTTGACCCATACAGTTCCTGGAGGAGCTGCATATAAACAAACCCCATTCAAATCTGTTGTGCTGAAAGCAAGACTCTTCTCAACACCTGGAAAAAACACTGGACTAAGTGAGATCCTAGCTCTACATGCACACACACGTCCACATTTTTTATAAATTCAGACTTGGTATTACCCTTATCATAAACTATACAAGATGGTGCCTCTTATTTTTTTTGCTGGAATTCATTGAGCATAGATCTTTATCATATTTAAATATCCTTTTTTAATTCCCTTTGTAGAGTAACTGAGTGAGACCTCATTGATTTTTGCATCTTGTATCAATTCCTCGCACCATGATTAGGAAATGGCTCTGTTGAGTCTCCCTTGGTTTGAAAGAGATTAAACCCTCCCAAAACCCTCTTCAAAAAAGAACTACTGTTGCGTCTCGATTATAGTGGTAAACTCATTTAATTTAGCCTGTTTGATGTTGATTTAATTAAATTACTTCCATCTTTGTTGGCCCTTGTTTAATCAAACCTCTGTGAATTAGGTTCTGACTTAAAAGCTGTCTGCAGTTCAGCATTTTTGGTCATTTGACAGCGATCCTGCTACATTATGGGTCAGATTAACACTGGCTTCTTTTCTCACCCGGAACTTCTGCTTGTAACAGCTTTGACCACAGCATGCAAACCTGCTGCTTCCACCAGCAAAGCAGCTTCAAACTACACAGTCAGTCCTCTGAAAAGGACGGCTTCTGCAAGACTTGTTCGTCTACCTTCAGGTGGAGCTGGTAAGAGTTTTCTCTTTGTTTTTTTTCCAACACAGTTCTAATATATCAGTTTGACTGGATTACATGCCTTGATTTAAGAGGTGAGGACTACACAAATATTGTTTATGTAACTGTCTCTAATAGTAGTATAAGAACAACAAAAATTTAAAATGTTTATTCAACCGTGATTGTTAAAACAAAAGCCCCATTTAACAATCATCTAGTTTTCTTAATAGACCATATACATTGTGACAGACAATGTTAATCTCCAAAGAGCACTGTCCTCTTCCTTATCATCTTTGATTGTTTTACTCACATCTTTTTAGAAAAAATAATATTTACAATAAATAAAAAATATAGATAACATTTTAAACTTGTTGAGAATGTTTAAATGTATTTTCCACAGAAATGACAAATGAACCATTAATGTTATACTGTTGAGTATTGTACAGAACTGATGGTGATCTAGTAAATCAGATGTGGTTTCACTAATTTAGAAAAGAACATTCAGGTTCTGGTATCCTTGGTGTTTATTGTGCCCGCTCATTTTTTCATTTATTTGTAAACATAATCTCACTAAAGGTATGTCATACAGGCATTGATCTGTGTGCAATGTTATCTTGACCTTAGTAACTCCCTGCTCTACACACACGAGTCTTGATTCATATTTTTAGGCCCTTTTTAAATTTATTTTTGTCTCTTACAGTGTCTTTACACTCTGTTTTACTGAAATCAGATGAAAAATAGGCCGTGTTATATAACGCATAATTAACCTGAACATTGTTTTGCGTCTCGAGGCTCACAGTCATAGATGAGGACACATTTTTTGAGAGAGCTGTGCCAGCTAAGCTTTTTAAAGCATCAGACAAAACCTTGCCTTGAGCACACCGTCCTCTCTTGCCATGCCACTGCTGGTGACACAGGGAAACAGAGTAAGCTGGAGTAAGCGATGGGGGTGACATTAAATTCTCACTGGCTGCAGTGAATCTGTTAGCTCCTCCCATGCCCTTCTCTCACATCCCTTCCCCCTCTGCTCCATTCCTAGCATCTTGGCTCTGCTACAGCACCGCCATCATCAAGCCTGGAGATGCTGTTTTGCTCTGCTGTGAGATTAATGTGTTTGGTGAATAGCTAAAGCCTTGATTTACCAAGAGGATTAAGGGATTTCTCCTTTTTTTTTTTTATTCCCCCTGCACCTATCAGATCTATCGGGCTGTTCCACAAACCGCTGGTCAGCCTTTCAACCTCTGTGTATTCCAGCCTTCACAGCTTGGAATTAAAATTTGATTTGGAAGACTTGCCATGCCTTCACTTTTTTCAAGGACTTCTCAATGGAATAACTCTTACTGCATTTTAGTGCATTTTATTGATTTATCTATTTTCTGCCTTTGCTCGTCCGTGCTCCTGCCATAATGCATTCACTGAGGCGCACCATTGCAAGTGGTTCATAGTAGCATCAAGCTCCAGCGTTTGGGCACCGATAGCTGTGATCATTATATTATTTTTAGCTAAATCTGTGACTGCCTTTGTTGAGAGATGTTATGGTCTCCGAAGCTCTCCCTGTCAAACATCCACGTGCGTCTGACAGTGAAGGGTTTACTCCGAAACATTCATCTGCTGTCAGGATGCAAGAAGAACACTGTGGTTTTCCAAGCAGGTCTGTGCTTTATTTCAAATTATACATTTTTGTGGTTTTTGCTCAGTAGGATATTCATGCCAATCAGTTGTTGCTTCTAATCTAGACCTGAGCTGTTAGCTGTTTCTGAAATCTATTTTGAGTGTGGCTATTTACTAGTAAGGAAAGCAGGAGGTTCATCTTTCATTTACCTACCTTGGTCACTATCACGTGTGACCCCAGCCCAAAGTAATTAAGGAAACAAATCCTCAATTCAAAAACAACTTTATTTAAACAAACATTAGAGTTTCACCCAATTAACACATTTTCACATTTGAGGCTGGTTTGCTTTATATTCGTGGCCACCTGTCTTTTTCTACAATCTTTTTTTTCTACCTCAAAATGGATGTTGCCTTGCTCTCTTGCTTACTGGAACACCCAGTACTCCTGTTTCACCCTGAGAGGTACCAAGGTTATTTTGGTTATTTCTAGTTTGAAACATGGGAACCTTTTTGTGATTGTTAAACAATATTGGTCTTGTGGCTCCCAAATTATTTAGAGCATTTATCTCCATTTTTGAATGGTTATGACCAATTTTTTGTTTTGTTTTAAATTTTACATATGAACCAGAATGATCTCTTGCTTGTGCAAGATAACATTATGTAACATAAGATTTATGTCATTTTAAAAAATATTCAAAACAGAGACTCCCAGTAAGATTTCCTTGTATTTCTGCTTTGATTAATTGTAAAATGCCCCATACATCGGTTAAAATAAGACGTGTCCAGTAAATACTACTCTGATGTTGTCTAAACCAAGCACTGAAACAAATGAATGATTGTGTGGGGTCTCATCACCCATCATGCTTTGTGCTATGATGTGACATCTCCTTACAGCAGCAGAGCTCTGTGCTGTGCAGGGTGTCACTTAATCACTCTGTATTTCATATTAAGTACCTAAGTTGAACTAGTGCAAAATGATTCGTCAGGCCTGAGAGGAAGAATGAAATAAACATCTGCCATGTAATCTGTTCACATACTGCTGCAGGGCCAAGTTGCCAAGGAACAGCAGTCAAATCGAGAGATGGCCTGTTTGCTTAACGAAAGTCGGTTTCATTTAGTGTAGTGTAGAGCTCCGTGTTTAGGAAAAAGCAACCACATTACAGTTAAAAGTATGAGCCAATAATTCCAAACCATACTGTTTGTTTACTTAATTGTGAATATGTGTTTTCTGACTAGATTAGAATTAACAGGGCAGTCCTCAGAGGAAATGATTGAATTAAACAAATACAGGATCCTCAACGTCTTAGGTTTTCTCAGTGGTCAAGAAGCCAGAAACCTTCATTGACCATTTTGAATTATTAAAATAAGAGAGAGCATACATTTTTAAATCAAGCCGACATCTCTTCCTCTATATATAGCCTACTATATGGACTTTAAAAGTGATAACAGCTAAAATAGCTGTGACTCCACTTTATTATAATGAAGGGAGGCAGGGAAAATGCAAACGCAGATGTAATTTTTCTGTAAGTTTAAAATGTAAAAAACCATTATGGTTGATGAAAAATCTGATTGCCATTACATATGGTCACAGTTTGATATGCTGTTTTCTAGCAACTGCTTAATTTGACCATCATATCAAGTTTCACCATCACATACAAATGTGACATTTTCACACCATGATGTGAACCCTCTGTCACTCTGAGGAGCTTGACTTGGGTCTGTGTGCAGGCATGTGTGTGTGGTACATTTTAGCTGTGATACTGCGAGAATACACTGGGGGGCATCCTAATTTAGAGAAACAATTTAGGTCGGGTTCCCCTCCTAGCTGCAGAGTCATTAATATGAGGCTCTGTGTCAGATAAAGAGCTTCTATCTTAACATATCATCAATATGTATATAATGTAATAATTAAAATGTTTGATCAAAGCATAAACATACAAAAATGACATTAAATGGCCCATTAGCCTACATTTTAAGTAAATTTTAAATCTGAGGATACAGTCAGGACATTGAGATAGTGATCTGTTTTAGTTTTTTTTGGTCTCAAGTCCATATTTTCGTTGGAAAAATATATAAAAGTAATTCAATGTACAATTTTGAGCTACAATCGAAAGCTTGAGACTATGCACAATATGATTTTAAATGTTTCACGAATTTAAGCTTTAAAATTCATAACTTTTGAGAGCTTTTCATTCAATAGTACAGTAAATCGTGTTCCTTGTTTCGTCAGTTGTACTATCAATGTATTTACAATGCAGTATTCATATTTTGTTTGCTTTTAAGGCGGTGCCTTTCTTACTGAACAGTTTACTTTGCCAAACAGATGGCACCAGATGAAACCCGTGTGGAGTTGAAGTTCACCTCCAGACATGGAGCTGTATAAACTCAAGTTAGTTTAGCGGACAGGCAGCATGTAATTATTCAAAAGAGATGCTTAATTATCCTATTGTCTCATAGAAAGTGCTAGTTTTACTACTAGACTCCAGATTTAGCTTTTTAATCTGTTTCCCCTTACTGCTTCAGTTCATTTTGTCAGCCTTACCAGCCATGAGTGTTGATATCCTCTGCAGTATTGTGTTGCCTTGCTCAGGACAGTGTGCAGAGAGCTGTTCTCTCAGCAGCTCCAGGATCAACTGTATAATACACAGCAAAGAAAATTCCTCTTCTTAGACTCAATACTATTTTGAAAGGCATCTTAGTAGCCGAAGCATTATTTAGCTCAGAGAGTTGTGTAGATTTCATAGTGACATACTGGGGTTATTCTGGGATGATATGAGTTCCTCAGTTGATACCCTGCTCATTGCATCTAAATTTAACTAGATGATGTTTCAGGTTTGGCAGTTCATACAAGAAATTATTATAAACACCATGGACATGAGTGTGGAGTGTGTCATGTGTAATTTTTTTAGTAATAATCTTGACTTGCTCTAACAGCTGTCGTGTAAAGCACCAAACAGAGCTGAGTATCCCCACAGGCTGCTGCTAGTAATGTTTATTCATGTCATTAAAGCTGGTAGTACTAATACTGTATTTCTCAGGCTATCCTCACTGCTGTCACAGAACAATCACTACACCTCATAGTCAAGCTTTTATCTCAGACAAACAACCTTTCTACAGATTTCCTATATCAATGATAAGACCTTTATTTGCTTGTCTCCAGTGTAAAGGTGCAATGTATTTGTAAAGCTATGATGTAAATCAAAACTACAGCAGCATGGCTTTGCTAAAACTCCTGTCCCCTCTACCCTGTATCTGCAGAACATTAGATTAAATTAGGATATGAAAAGCTAATTATCTCTAGAGGATCCATTTTTATGTCTTGGCTGTTGGAGAAGCAGCACTGGGAATCATCAGACTGACTGATTGGACACAACAGCTCTGAGCTGCAGTGTCCTGGTCTTTGACACCGGTTCTGCATCTGTGACACTGACATAATTGTATAGTATGGGTTGTTCTGCTGTTGGATCAGCTGCACTGGTTATGTAGGGTGTTATGATGATGATCAACATAATTACAGCAATCAACACATGTCCTTTCACAGTGGACAAGAGCAAACCCAAGGCCACCTCTCGCCAGCAACACCCTCAGCAAAAGCCATCCCAACCGAGCCGGAGTCATGGGCCTCCGGATGTGGTGCCACCGAGTGTTGCCAAAGGTGAAAGAAAAGACCAGAGCACCCAGCAGCTCAGAGGACATCTCGCCGCCAGTAACTGCAGATTTGAGGCACTCACCATCGTCCTACAGCAAACTTTGACTGAGGTAAGAACATTTACCTCAAAAAAAGTACTGCTAATAGAGGCACTGTATGAATGTGTGTCTGTGAATGGGTGAATGGCAAACTGTAATGTAAAGCGCTTTGAGTGGTCATCAAGACTAGAAAACGCTTTATAAATACAAACCATTTACTTGAATACATATTTGTTTTTACTTTTTTTGTCACGTTTAAACGTCATGCACCTTTTTATGTTTAGTGAATAATTAAATAAAGATGATTTACTTTACACTTTTCTATTACATGGGATCACATGCATCACATATTTCCCCCCCATTATGCAGAACATTCAGGTTCTTAATTTTACAGGAAATTACAACTACACAGTGTAAAAAAATATTTGGTCTTTGATCTCAGATACACATTAAAAACAGCCATACACTGAAGGTTATTCTTGATCTCAAAGTCTGAATTTATCTTTGAATAACTACAATGGATTATGTTGCAACATCAAATCCTGTGTGTTGATACAAGAGAAACCAAATGACATTTCTATTCGCAGCAATAGCATTGAGAGTGATAGTAAGGGTATGAGAGGCTACACACAAAGACATAATTGAACAAAAAAGCTCAGTTGTTGCCATCCACAGAAGTAATCGAGGAGAAATTTGCCTTCAAGTCTTTTAATTAATTCTCTGATTTTGAGCACTTCAGTAAAAATGTGTAATGCATCATACAAAGAGCTGTAATGATCTAGTTAAGTCTTCAGTATGTCTGATATCTACATTTATTTCACTTTTCATGATTGTTTACCATATTCAGATGGGCAATCTTTGCCATGACAGTTTTTAAATATGGATATTTAAGAGTTATGTTTGTTAGTGATTGTTTTTTTTTTACAGCAGTGCCATGTGACTGGCTTCCAGGAACTAGATGCCCCGAGGGATTATTTTTCCCACAGTAAATTACAAACAGGCTTATCCCATCAGCTACCCCCCACCTTACCCCAGCAACAGTACATCTCACAGTATGATGCACTGTTGTCAAAGCCAAATTATGATGGTTGTGGATGACCATTAAGTGTCCGTGCATCAGCAGCCTTACAGTCTAAATATAAATTAATTATACAATTTAATTACGTTGACTTAATGTACTTAGTTGAACATATCTACAGTTTCATGTGAAGCTAGAGGGGAAAAAATCTGAATCTCTGTTGCCCTGATTGAGTAAATCAAATGTGAAAAGCTATTTCAGTCCTTCCAGTAACCTTGGAAATATTTTTTACACGATATGTGTTGTCAGTGGAACAAGTGGCTGGTGGCTCAATCAGTGTGTTCCAAAGTTCTTTTAAAAAAGTAGTGCACATGAGCTCTCTGCAGCTTAGAACTATCTCAGCTGTGATACACAAAGTCACTCGTGCATTATTTCCTTTGGCCTAGATTGCAGCAGGTCCCTTGGCTCCCAGCTTGCTCTGAGTTTGACACCAGACACATCTCTTGTGGAAAGCTCCAGTTGTGTGAGAGTTCATATCAGTCCAGTTTTGGTCTCAGTGATCGTCAGTGAATTCTGTTGTCCGTTAATTTCTACTGCCATTTGCACGGCCCATTGACGACAAAGGTAAAAATCGGTGCTATTCTGTTTATGTACTCAAGTGTGTAACTTATGTTGACATGTGCTCCTCAGGTTTTCAGGAGCCAATTTAGGCACATTTTGCCTGTTCTAACCAGTAGGAACTTGTTGTATTTTAGACGAGTATGGAGGGAATTGATTAATGGTTATGTACAGTCCTTCAAAACAATGCTGGACGGAAGTTTGTTTAAATGAACCAGATGCTGGCCCATGTGATGTGGTGGCTAGTGTTTGAGATGCAGTGTGTCATCTCCAGTCCCTGATGTTAGACTCGCCTCCCTTTTTTTGGCTTGCAGGGTTGTGAAACTGATTACATCAGCTAAAATTAAAAACACTGCATGTCTGTTCCTCTCTGACGACCTCACTGACACAACTTTAAATACAGCATGTATTACTTCACTACACCCCCACTTGGAAACAATGATTCTATTGGACATAATTGGGCACACTCAACATTGGCTTCATTCAATCTCAATAGATAATTTCAGAACACAAAATGTCTAAATCTGTGTATCAGGTGTATTAATGGTTAAGGGTTTGTATGTAGCGCACAGTGGTATCAGTGTCGGATAAGTGGCAACTTGTCAGGCCAAGAATAGGAAACTAGATGTGACCACCACAGTATGAGAATGTCCCAGCTGTTGACCTGATATGGTTATGAACAGCAGTCAAACACAAATCCAGGACTACACTGAGTGTAGACAGAGACACTGGACCTGGTTTGTTCTCTCACACAGATAATGCTGTGAAACAAGTTGCACTAAGTATAGGAATGTAAGCACGTTCTAAATGACCAGAAAAATGATACACTCTCTCTGTGCTACTGGCTTTCTAATATTCACAATTAGTCTGACATGAAGTGCTCTTCTACAAGTGACATGATATCGTCATTATTTAAACTAGGGCTAGTTTAGTCTTTGCACCATTAAAGTGATTATTGATGCAGCCACAATGCACAGACAGGTGCTCATTTAAAACAGATACCTCTGAATGATCAGTTTACCTGTGGATTGGGAGCAGTTGCCTTTCAGTAAGATCTCTTGTAGAAACCGAACATGATCCCAGCTTTGATACAATATACGACACAGTTTAGTTTCAGGGAAAAAGATCATCAAAAAATAATCATAAATGTATCTGTGGTTAATTGATGCCTATACATTTTTTAAATCTGGAATATTAGCTGGTCAAAAAGTGTCTCATCATATTCCCCTGTTGTAGTGTCATAGTCTTACTGACACAGAAGCTGGGAATGTGATCTGTCACAGTATTGTATATTGTAATGGAGAGGTTACGTCATGCAGCCTTATGGTCTGACTGTATAGTAATGGTGCAGAGGGTAAGGGGGGTAATTCAATGTAGGAATGGATGAGTGGTTGGGGGTTGCTGGTAATGAAACCTCTCCATGTATCCCCTGGGAAGGTCACTGCACAACATAAGTCCCACTCCACGAGCCTGATGTCTGACAGGTCTGTGCAATTTATCTGTTTGCTCCACTCATATCTGCTGTCTTAAAGTGACATCACCTCGCTGGAGAGGAGGCTGTTCTTATGCGCACTGTAGCCTGCCCCTTTTGTTTTTTTAGGTGTATTACGGTAATGCACTCTGCAGTCACTCTACAGTCAGGGAAGCGGCTTTTTCAGTCCTGCCTTAGATGTTGTCAGAGCAGTCTAGAAGGAGGTGTGTGTATGTGTGGAGGTGAGGTGGTGTGTCCACCTGGACCACTGTCTGTCCTGGAGTACTGGGTCTCCATAGCTGGAGGGGGAGACTCCTGCACCCAAGCCTCAGTCTGAGGCTGGATCATGGGCTGTTCTGGCAGCAGAGCGTGCCTTAGTGCTCCCTGCGCTGCAGAGAGGGTAACTGGCTTCTACAGTGTTCTATTCTGCAGTGAGGTGTATATAGGTGCAGACCTTGTTAACATTAGGACAGGGTGGAATTTATTTTGTTAACTCATCAGCGAAGTGATGTTTGGCTATTTTTTTGTTCACACGTTTATAATTAAATAATGCAGGCTGTATGATTCACTCTGTAGTGTACGGGGTTGTTAATGTAAATCAGCATAGTAACAGAGAGGTAGTAGACCAAAAGTAAACAGTTTTTGGATGATCTATGCGTCAGTCTGAAGTCTATCAGGAGCACTGCAGCTGCAGTCTCCTCTTTATGGCTAAACTGAGACAGTAAAGAGGTAAGGCTGACAGAAGGCATGGGTTTGACTGAAAACATGAGTTGAATAATAAGTTTTATTTTAATCCCCCTACCCTTATCCTTGCTGATGGTTTGGTTCTTTGTTAGCTGCTGCTCTGCCTTAGATTATTTGCATGTGGCAGTTAAACACAGTATCCTAGCCAGAAAACTGGATTCATGCGATGCTTATTTGTTAGGGTGTTGCCCTGACAGAAACTTCCCTTCTAAAAGTTAATTATATTTTCAATTTCATAATGCTGCAGCTGTACTGAATGTGATGACTTAAGTTGTGTTGTGTTAAAACTAAGACCCCTAAACATTAGTAAAATCGAGGATCTATAGACATGTGACAAGAAAAAACCTGGTTCGAGATTTACAAACCAACTTAGGGCCACATCTTTCACTCTGTGTAATGAACGACCTAAGTGTCTTTGCTCAGATCAATGTAATTTTCCCATCCTGCACCTTCGTTGTTTAATGCACTCACACCCATCGGAGCAGCAGTGGGTGTGTAGGTGAGATCTTGAGGTGCTGTCAAGCACACTGTTTCTGCATCTAAATTTTGAGGTGTAAGTAATTTGCATGCTTGATCAAAACAACTCAACTCGCTTTTTTTTAAGGACGCATTATGAAAATAGTAAATGTCTACAGGCAGGTGCACAATGTACACACACTGTTGTTAAGCACACGGATGCTCTACTTGAGTACAGATCTCCAAGTGTTCTCTCTTACTCCCTGGCAAATATGCGCTTACGATAGTAATCCACGAGGTGCAAATTCACCAAGCTTTTTAAGGAAATGGAAAATTGGCCAAAACACAACCATCATAATTTTAGAGACTAAGGAAAATTATTTTGAACCTTTTATTATTTTTTTTTTAACTTATTTTCAGCTGTTAAACTAGCGACAGTGGATTTAGACAAAGCCTAATTAAAATAGATCCCTTTTTATGTTGGGTTTTGGTTTCATCTCATTCACCACATAAGTGAATTATTCAAAGAATAAAGGTTCTAAGGATATTTTATTATTATGTACTGGTACTTGAGGCGGTTCTCAGGATTGTTTAGGATGGATTTTAGGATTAGATGTTTTAAGTGGTCTGTGGGAAGGTTCTTGGGGTCCTGTAGTTCTTGATAGTTTCATGGGGTTGTAGTATCAATAAGTAGCTTTCAGAGATCTCCAGATGATTAACAACATAAACGATGTGTTGGACAGTGTTCCTCACCACCATCAACAAACTGTTCATCCCTCCAGTAGAGCTCAGTGTTCTGAAGGCTCCTGGTAGAATGTTATTTTACTAACACCCTTTGGTTTCTTTTCATTTAATTCTTCCCCATCTGTATATGACTGTTCACATTTTTCTCTGCAGCGTGATGAAGCCACTAAGCAGTGCAGGGAGCTGTCGCAGGAGCTGGTCAACCTTCGAGGAGATCTAGGTAAGTAAGGTCACCTTGATCGCACACAATCTGTGTTTACAGTGGTTATCAACGAAGTATAAACTCCTGCTACAGGGTTTGATTTAACTACATCTTTCGTGTTTTTGTCCTTTTGCATTACTCAGTTTACATGACTAAGTAAAGAAACATGTTGGTTTTGATGCTATAGACACTTAGTGAAATGCAGTTTTTTCAGTTTTTCCAACTCAGCTGTTGGGTTTGTCACTGGTGTGTGGTTGTTTACTTGGTGCCCTTTTGTGGTGGCTGTGAGCTGATGCAGTTATTGATCTGAGTCATTGGTGCTTAAGGCATTATTCCACCCTAAATTTAATCAAAATTCCTCTGCACTGGCAGTCATGCTCTTCAATTGGTTAGATGAGGAAATGCAATCTTTATTTCATACCAATACAATAGTCATCAGTATTAAAGAAACAGTGCACTGCCTGACAGTGGTTTGTGCTGTTAGAGGTTCCCTTGTTTGATTTTGCTGGGATCTCATTTCTGTTTCAGGTGAGGACTTACTCGTGTTTGCTTTTACCCACCCTATAGATTTTCGTGGGGGTCTTCCTTCACTTGTTACTTAATTTGTCCTCTACTGAAAATCTATTTGATGAGGTGTGTGTGTCTGTGTGTGTTTTAATCGCTGCTGCGTGGTTTCAGCCTGTTCCCCAGGGAGTGGCAGACTGACCTCTGACCCCACACAGGAGGGGCTCCCACTGGTGGAATTTCCCCCCACCTGAGGCTTTGTGACGGCCGGTAGACAGCAACACATGTTTTATGTCTAAGTGCTGTCACACAGCACATGCAGACAAATGTAAACTCACACATGCACTCACACAGCAACTTTCATCTGTGTTACTTGAGCGCAGTAGTGTTGAGACTCCTCCCCTCCCTCACAGCCTCGGGACTTCCACATGACTGCTCTTATATGCTGAGCTCTGTTATGTCGGAGCTTTAACACATTCTTCACCTCAGGAAGGCTGTAAGACTATACTGCCCTTAGATAGACCTTTTTGTATAATGTGTAGTAAAAGATGTATTGAAGTCCTGACGCTTTCTCATAAGTCTGCTTTTAGTTTATTTACCTTCTCCTGCCTGCTCCCGGATTCATCTTACTACTCACACAGCAAATATGGTCGAGGCTTTGGCCACAGCCTGAAGTCTGATTCAACAACACTCCTTCTGTCATTATTCCTCAAATGTAAAATTACAACTAAACAGGGGCGATGGACCTGTTTTATTATCTGTGATGTTTCCAAAATCCCATCATCCTGCTGCCTGTGGGTTAAACTATATATTAACTGGATGCTCCTTTTTTGTGGAGTGGATTTAGACTCGAAAGGCTCATATGACCAGATCTCTGTTACACATGGTTGTGGAATGCCGGGCTCGGTTTGAGCTGTACATGCCAACGCATGATAGACAGTCTCCACATTAGCTTGGCCTCTGTCCCTGGATCTACTGCAGTTATTCCAGTCTGGTTATAGTGGATCTTAATGCTTAGAATGCTTAAAAAACTAACACAATGTGAAACTATTTGTGTGTGAAAGTTTTTCCGCATTGTAGATCAATGTGTTTCTCATTACATGGGGAAAAGTACCTTTATTTTGCCATGATTAGTTGTGAGGGCACTGAATGTGTAAATCTACCTACCATACCATGTAGCCTAGCAGAGCAACGTCTGGATTCAGTATTTTGCACCTGCTATTGAAGTTATATGCAGTTCTAAATAGTTGGGGTTTATTGTCAAACCTCATACAATAAACCCCTGATTTGTGGCACAAATCAGACTGTGACTGAGGCCACAGAGTTGCCAGCTGCTTGGCATCAAGTGTTGGTTCGCAGCCACTTAAACTAGTGACATGTTATGGAGTTGGTCACAGAGCAGATATTAGCACATGGTGATGGAAACAGTTGTGAAATGGTGAGAGCAGTGTCCAGGACTAAAAACAAACTTAAAATTGGCAAATTACCAGCTGTAGAAAGAAGATAAAGAGAGTCAGATTTTAAGAAATATGTTACATATAACACCAGATTTGTCACTATCTCCATATTTATCTATAAATAACTGTATTGTGGCTATAGTTTAGTGCAAGAGACACCGCGCTTTAGGTTTGTCATTCCTTTTGGAGGTCATTTGTGTTTCATGTTTATCAATGATGACTTTGCTATACAGAGGCTCTTCAGTGGACATATCAGATTTCTTGCACAAGCAACTCCTAGTACCTCTTGTCCTCTGATTTATTTTTGTTTGTATTTAATATTACAGTCTAGATGTGGTAATTTTGTGACTAAGATAAAATGCTATCTCTTTTTTTTCTTCAGTTTGCTCCATCCATTCCTCTGAGTGTTTGGAGAGGGAGAAGGAGGCGCTGCGTCTTTCTTTGGATGATGCTGTGCAGAAACTGCAGGAGCAGCACCAGAGAGATGCGGCTGAGCTGGAGCAGAAGCTTCAGGCCTTCTACCAGGCTGAGTGGGACAAGGTCCACATCACCTACCAGGAGGAGGCTGACAAGTGCAAGACTCTCATGCAACAGCAGGTTTGTTACCACTTTTGTTGTTAACACTTTACAATAGGATTTTCTATGTGTAAATTATTTATGTTGCATTATTTTCTCTTGCCTCTGAGTCTATATCAATTTAATCCAATTAAAATAAGAGGCAGATGAAATTGTGAGACCTGAACGTACACATCTCGTACACAAGGCTCCACAGGTGCTCTGTAATGTTGCAGTGCTCTGGATTGACCACTCGAAATACCACTGCACCTCGCCTCCTTTTGCCAGATATCAGTCTCCATAATGGGAGTTATATACGTGGAATGTATTGAACTTAGACCAGACCAAAACTGTAAATACTTCTCAAGGAATTCTTAATCCATCCTGCAGTCATGTGAAAGGACTGGGGGGAAGGTAGGTATGTATATGTATGCATGTGTTGTAAGTACTGTATATATGGATATGTGTTTCTGTGAATGGATCGGTGTTTGTTTATGTGTGTATGTATACATATCTGTACTCCAGCTAGTCGTGCTGCTGTATAGGGTCAACAAAACACATTTTATTGTCTAATTCTAATGTGTTCTTTTCTGTTAACCTAGAAAGGCCCCATTAGGGATGGGCATTGGAGATAAACTGTTGCTTCAATTGATGTGATGCATTGCATTCAATTTGCAGTGCAGTTGTCTATGTATTAAATTTCAACAGACTTTCTGTGCTCTAGGACAAAATGCCAGGTACCTCCTAATGATCAGCAGTGCTGTGGGTCAAAATAACGTGTATCGTGTTTTTGTTTAAAGATGGGAGAGCTTAAGGCCAATCATGAAGCCATGAAGTTGGAAGTACAGAGCAGCCACGCAGAACAGCTGCAGTGTGTTAAACAGCAGTATGAAATATCACTGGAAGGTGAGTGGACAGGACTGACACCAAGTATTCAAACTATATCCTCTTATTTATTAGAAACTGACTCCAGCTGTGATTAACTTTGGATATACTGCCTCACTTAACTAATGTATGTACAGTATAAAAATATTTGTTTGCGTCATTACATTAAATTGTGTTTAACTTTGACCTTTGTTGTACAGACTTTTCTGAAATGTTTCAAATGTTCCAATACCTGTAAACTTTTCAGAACACAGGAACGTTCACATTCAGGAGCTGCAGTCTTTGGACAAATCTTTGAAAGATGCAGAATCTTCTCTGTCTGTAAGTTCATTTTTTTAATGCCACAAGAATAAATTATGATTTGTCACAACTAGTACAAAATAACTCAACTCTGTGACTTTGTGTTCCTCCACAGAGACAGATTCAAGAGCTGACCATGGAGAAAAATGGCCTAATAGAGAAGCTAACAGCAGAGGAGAAGAAGAGGAGGGCACTAGCTGAAAGGAGTCTGGTACTCTTATCTGTGTGCTTATTTTAGCAGAGGTCCACTTTAGTAACATCGCATGACTCTGAGGTTGTTTATCCCTGGGGTGGGAAAGCCATGACGCCAGTGATCCTCAAACAGATAGTTATCGTCAGAAGCAAAAATCAATGCAGGTTTTCTTGAAAGACTTCATTCTTCAGTAGTTTTCTGTTAAATCAGTCAACCATTAACCTTTCTCTATCACGTAGAACGGTGTGAGCTGCAGCAGGTTCAAATCTGCTGCATCACTCTGCTGCCTCTTCTCACTGTCCACACTGTGCGTTTAAATTTCCCAGAATGCTGTTGTACTGCCAGGCTGCGACTCCTCATCACTGTTGAGTGGCCTGTCTCACATACTCAGCATTCTGGCCTAAAACGAACAGCGCTTGCAACAGATCAATGTTACATACTGACTTTGTGAAAGCTAATGGTAGTCAAACATCATTTACATGTTTGTAATATGAGTCATTATCCACAGTTTTAATGTCCCTTTGAGCCCCGGGCATTAAATATTTTGTGAGTGATGCATGGCTCCTTCTGATGTGAGGTTCTGGATTTATGACCACATGACATTTATGCTGCTTGCTGTATTAATGTGCTCATATAATTGACATCATAATATTGAACATCTTGACTCTACAGAAGGACTCCCACACCCTGTATCTGGAGCAGGAGCTGGAGAGCCTCAAAGTGGTGCTGGATATCAAAAACAAACAGCTCCACCAGCAAGAGAAGAAGCTGATGGAAATTGACAAACTGGTGAGAACTGATGATTTCTGGGCATCAAGACGAGCACTGCTACTGATATTAACAACAAAAATGTTTGGATCAATCAATCATTCTCTTTCTTTTTCCTCCAGATGGAGAAAAATGTGAAGTTGGATGAGAACCTGAAAAAGGTCCAGCAGGAGAATGAGGACTTCAGAGCTCGCATGGAAAGACACGCTGCGTTGTCAAGGTAACCGTTCACCAGATGAGCTCATCTGAAATGATGGAATCTACTTTTCTCTGACTCCTTATGCATTAATAATCTTTTGAATGACTGCATTCAATTAAGTGCTGTGCCACAGACCACCATTATTTTCCCAAAACTATTCATTAGTGATACACTGGGTTTCACTGGGTGACATGTTGCTTCATTATGGTGCACTGTAGCTTTGTTTGACTTTTGACTAATGTTCAAGTCCTACATGCTCTGTCCTGCTGCTGTAAATACTCACTATAGAACCAAATAACTGGTGTGTAGCACCTTTCATACCTGTTTCTGATTCAGACTAAACTCAAAAGTCTGACGGTCCAAACAAAGTAGTGGGAAAGCGGCAGTCTGACCCCAAATCAATCAAATCATTACCAATATACTGTTGAGCACTTTGTTCTGTCTCCAGATCATTTCTAAAGTTGAGTGTTGTGTTGTGCTTCACAGACAACTATCCACGGAGCAGACGATGCTGCAGGAGACTCTGCAGAAAGAGTCCAAGGTTAACAAACGTTTGTCCATGGAGAACGAGGAACTGATGTGGAAGCTCCACAATGGAGACCTGAGTAGCCCCCGCAAGGTGTCCCCCACCTCCACCTCCCCCTCCCCCTCCTTCAGCCTCCAATCACCTCGCAGCTCCGCCTTCTTCTCCAGCCCCCCTGTCTCACCCAGATAACGATGGCCCCCTGCTTCCAGGAAGCGGACCATCACTTGTGAGATATCCCTCTCAAATATGGAGCTGTGTTTGTTTCCTGTCCGTTTAGCAACACAACAGCCTGACCCTAGCTCCTACAGGATTGGATGAACTCTGACACTTTCTGTGCAGAGACGCTTGAGACGTTAATTATTTAAAAAAAAGATGTTGCACAGAAGCACTTATAAGCAAAGGCGTCCTTGCTCTTTGCCTTTCACTTCTGAAACTATGGATGAGGGAAAAGGAAATCTCAGGACTTCTATGTAATCGAACACTATTTTTGTTAACTTTCCTTTCATTTCCTGAAGCTCACATACAGAACATGCTGTAAAAATGTATACGCCTGTGCAGATACAGCCCTGGGGTGTGAGAGGGGGCTTCTGTGTCTGTGGAGACCACAGCCATGTCTGAATAGAGGACACTGTCCCTCCTCAGAGAAAATATTTCTATCCTAAATACATATGCCGTTGCTTCTGTTAGATTCCTGCACCATTTCTCACAGCTTAGTGCTTAAGGGCAACAGATAACCTGTCATATTACTAACATCCCTCTGTTGGTCACTCAGTACACCAGTGCTGCACATGCCCCTATCTAAACAGAGGAATGATCACACTCACATGCAGGCTGTTCTGCCCACAGTGTTCATTATCTTATTTTGAAAGGTCAGGATTTGTCTATATCCACAGTTTAAATATCATCTCTGGCCTCAAACATCTTTTTTCATGTATGTTTATTTGTTTGATTGTTTGACTAAGGGACCAATTCAAGTCTTTGTGCATGTGTTTTGAGTCGTGTCAATCACCCGTCACTGAACCTTCCTCCTAACGCAGCTTTAATTCCAGGGTCTTTGCAAATAGTTGAGCAGAATAAGCCTTGTACATGTCAGATACACTGCATATTGGAAATGTCTCAAAAAGAGTATTTTGTGTGGAATTGATATTATTGGTGTGTTGAACCAGTTTGAAATATGCAAATAATAAAGTCTTGTATTAAACTTGAAGTTGGGCCGTTACATAATCTCACAATTAAAAAAAGAAAAAGCTACTTTTATCTGCATATGTTGTTAATTTATTCAGACTAAGCTCTGCAGGTTTGTCTTGAAGAGGTTACATCACAGGAATTTCCTGAGGCTGAAATACCCAAACTCAGCAGGTTTTACCTCAGCGGAGTTAATATTCACATCAGTCGATGCTCGAGTCAAATGTTTCACTAAACCATACAACATTCACATCTAAAGTATATCTTTCTAAATCATAACAACCAGCAATGATTCAGTGCAGCAAGTGTTGCATTGGACCACAGTGAGTTCTGGGCCTGCACATCACATTCCACATATGGAGCGCATTAGGACGTCAGCCTGGTGCACTGCTCAGCTTTAAACCAGAGTCTGGAGTGATTTGTTTTTGTGGACGTCCCTTCACTGTTGCACTGCTGCTTTGAAACTTAAAATTAAGCTACAACTTCATGCTTTTAAAAGTTAAAATTAACTCTCAAGTCAAGTACAAAGCAAATCTTTATTATTACCATGTGAAGTCTAAAAATACATCCATTCTTAAGTACATGTCGATTTCATGTGGTCGCACTGTTTGGTGTGTTACAATTAAATCTGAACAACATGAGGAAAACACTTCAACATCAAACGTAATACTCATCGTCGGACTATTTGGAGATGATGTTGACGGTCACGATCGTCTCACCGTGCCGGTTTTTGGCTTTACAGACGTAGTTTCCAAAGTCGATGGTCTCCATGTCCTCCACGGTCATGACACTTTGGGAAACCCGTGTGGTGTGACCCATTCCCCGGTTAACCAGCCGCCAGGAGGTGAGGATGTGAACGGGACGAAGGTCCTACAGAATACAACAAACATGGCCGCTGTTTAATCTGCTATCGAAAGTCAGAGCAGAGAAATAAATCATCAATGATAATAACTGGAATAACAGTTCATCAATAACTCAACAAACTAACTTTAAAGGTCTGACTGGTTATTCATCAAAATGATCATCACTGTTACAACTTATATTACAACTTACAGCTAATCACCTTGTGTTACTTAAATCATATGAGACAAACTATGTCAATCACAAACAGTCGACCTCTCAGGAGTTACACATTCAGTGGTTATAATTATCTAGTTGCATTCTTATAAAAATATTTCATTTGGCTGTGGCTCAGAGCGGGTCGTCCACTAACAAGACGGTTGGCAGTTTGATCCCCGTCTCCCCCATTCCACATGACGAAATGTCCTTGGGCAAAACACTGAACCCCTAAATTGCCCTTGACAGTGCGTGAGTGTTGTATGACAGATGCTGCAGACACACTTTATGAATGGCAAAGCTGTAAAGCTCTAGAAAAGCTCTATATAAAAACTGCCCATTAACCATTGATTCTGTCTTTAACTTATATCAACTTAATTATACTGGATCTGCAAAACACTTCCATCCAGTAAATATGTTCATGGAATAGAAACAACAAAAAACCTTAAAACCTGAAATCATTTGAAGATGTAAAGTTTTTAAATCTTTCCAGTTAGTATGTATAATCTCTTATCAGTGGTTGATAGTTGGTCGTCTTGGGTTTATACCATCTGACTTAGAGTACTGTTCGTCTCACCTGACCAGGATAAGACCACAGGAAGCTCACGTCCACCTCGGGCTCCCCCAGCACGGTGCACGTTACGTTCATGTTGTCGCCTCCTCTCACAGTCTCTGGAGACGACTGTAGGCTCACAAACGGTGGACCACTGGGAACTGTCAGCACACGAAAAGGCAAAGGAATTCCTTATCATGTCTCGTTTACACAGAGAAGTGTATCCATCCACAGTCTGTCCACAGAGTTATTGTGATAGCAGCTGGTGAAAGCAACATGTAAAAGTTGATGTCATATTCAGATGTCAAACTTGATGCTGATGTAGTCAAACACTTAGTCGTCATGGCAGCTGAATTTACCCTAAATCAATTTCAATTCCACTTTGTCAAACCAAGACTGTTTCCATTTCAGCTGGCATGCGTCCACATACACTGAGCAGAGCAGCGAGAGGTGACGAGGCCTCTGAAAGCTCTGAGGTACAACCTTTTTCCTGGAAGCTGACTAAGCAGTGCGAGAACTTGATTCATGACTTTGTGAAAACGCCTCTCACAGTGGTTCCTGGTACTTTTGGTAAAGTGACAAGTTATATGGTTGTGTTTGCCAGTCAAAGGTTCAGGTAAGCTGTTGGGGCTAGCATTACACCGTGTGTTACTGTATTTATGAGCACATTGAAGTGTTGTGTGATTGCTGTGCTCCTACCCTCCACGTAGAGGAGCTGGTACTTGGTGGAGATCTGAGGGGTCCCCTTGGCCACAGCCTTGCAGTAGAAGACTCCCCGGAGCTCCGGATTGGGCTTCTGCAAGACGAAGCCCCTGGTGGGGTCGTAGGTCACCAGGGTCTCATTGGCTGGGATCTCCTCCGGAGGGACTTCTCTGTGCAGGGTCACCTTGGCCCCTGGGTCGGTCACACGACAGGGCACCACAGCAGGGATGACCGGGCGCAGGTACACAATCTCAAAGTGGATGGTGGAAGGGACGAAGAGGTTGTCTTTGTCTTGTCGGACAAAAAAAGATGCCAAACAATTACTGGTACATCAATGCAAATAGGTTGCACATGTATTTCTTCCTTCGTTATTGTGTAAAGATGCAGCTTAATAAAAATGGTTGGTAAAGCAGCAGCAGGAAAACATCTGCTGATCACTGACACTCCAACAGACTGAGAGTGTTGAAGGCTGATATACTACAGACAAGTTATGATAGAAGTAGCTTTCATTCATTAGCTTCCAAACTTCAGGCCTGGTCCTCCAGAGTTGTCTGAGATGGAAATCCTTGAAATCTTGGTGTCACTTAACTCTGATTTGAACTGATACGGGTCTTGAAATGTTTATATTTCTAACGCAGTCGTTACAGTGAATTCACTGTGTTGGCATTGTGAGATATTCACAATCTGCCAACATCTTCAGCAGCTGTGTATTGATACAAGACAAGACGTTAAACCTCAGTCGACTAACTCATTGTAAAACATAGCTCAGCTTTTCAGTGGGATATACTATGGGTTTCAAACAGAAACAGATGTTCTACAGCAGGGCTGATCAACCATGTTTCCTGGAGATCCACATTCACATATTTTCACTGCAGCACCGTAAGACTCAAATGACCAATAAGTATTTATATATTCTACTTTAAGAAATGCTTTCTCTGTTTATTGTTAACCCAATAGTGATTGGGCTTCATGGGAGTAAGTGACCTGATGTCTGAATTTGGATTTACTCCCATAACCTCCCACTGGAGTGTCATGTTATGGCAGGTCTTAACCATCAGTGGTCAGCATTGACTTAATTCACCCAGACTGTTTATGGACCCTATCAAACACACCACACCCAGCAGTCATGTCAACTACATTACCAGTAAACATAAAAACTTAAAACTATCCTGAGCACATAAACATAATAATCATATAAACCAAGTCAGAGCATAAACTCAATATTACTAAAACAACTACATTTAACTCTGACACTAAATAGTCCCATGAGCCTTTGTGCTCATACTGTCCAGTCAGAGCAACCAGCTAACCGATTGCTATAATATTGTCACTATAAAGTTGATTTTGCTAAAAGATTCATATCTAGTTGCTCCTGTGCACATCTAGCAGACCGAGAGGCACATGGTTATTTATTTGGAGTCATGTTTGAATCCACCTGATTAATGTTAATCTCTTTTTAGCTCTGTTTTTGGTCTCCAGCAGCTCCACAGAGAAATATCGGACTTCCTGGCAGCAACATGTGCTGTTGTTGTCCCCAGCTTCTCTCTGAGTGTGTCTGTGTGCAGGTCGGTGTGCAGCAGGTTGTGTACACAGGGTTTAATCTGAGCGTTCTTGTGTGTGTTATTGCTGGACATTACAGGCTGTACGTTTCAAAACAATGAGCTTTGAAGCTGAACGGCTCCACAGAGGTGAGGGGCTGTGCCGGGTCAGGGGGGTTTGACACCATTAGAGCCACTGTTTACTTGTGCAGCTTTGAGACTACATCCCTCATTGACTAAATGTGATGTGTACATGTATTTAATCACCTGTGAAGTAGATGTATGAGACGTAGGAGCGGTCGTGGTCCTTCTCGCACTCGGTCCCATCACACATTATCAACCAGCAGCTGTAGGCCCCTGTGTCAGCAGCAGAGGGGGACGTCAGGATCAGCTGACTGTACTTGTCACTCTGCTTGATGCTGGAGGCAGGAGACAACAACATTAGACCCTTGCATTCACGTCAGCTTATGGCTTGACATTGAGCTGATGTCTTGGTGCAGCACCTGAGGCGTGAGTCGTTGAAGGTGTCCAGGTAGGTCGGGTAGGACCATCCGATGTTGCTGCCTTTGCAGCGCAGCTCCATGTTCCTCCCGGGAGTCAGAGTCGTGGTTGGACCCAAGCGAAGGAAGCGGCCTTTATCCAAGACCTGGGTCAGCAGGGACGGACCTTTGGCCCCTCCATCCTTAACTTTCGGGGGTCGCGACTTCACCCGTTTCCCCCCCGGCCTGATGCGGTTGTCCCCTGCCTCTTTTCTTCGCTTGGCTTGTTGGCAGTCACCTGGATACACCGAGGCAAAGGAGAAGAGTAAAAAACAGATAAAAAAATTATGTGTCAGAACATTAGCATGTCTCATTCCTTGCAGACTGGAAGTCGGCTCTCAGTAAACTGCTTCCCCGTGTTTCCTCCAGCTGCGACAACAGGAAGTGTGAAATCATTTTTACTGGCACAAAATGTCCAGAACAACCTTTGTTTCAGACTGTTTTCATCAGTGGGCACAGAACACAGAAACCAATGGGAGAAACTCCGCACTGTGGACTTTCAGGGTTTGTTGTTTTATTCCTGAGTGCAGCCTTACTGAGCACTCGGAGAGAAGGTCAGCAGCCAAGGCCACTTAATTAGAAACGCCTGTGGTTTGCCTCAGTTCCACTGAGTTTGAGTAGTTCTGCAGAAACACTCTGCAAAAACTTCATGCAAACCTTCAGCAAACTTTACATGCATAGTGGAAAAATTCCATACAGCAGATGTGTGGTATTTCATCTGCCTGGAGACAAAGAGAATGACTGACAAAGTCTTTATCTCGGCTATTTTTAGGGAATGCACCTCCCACTCTACAACCCCTCACAGGATTTACACAACGTCAGATTACCTAATCTCCCCTCTACCTCCAGGTTACACTCTCATGATGAAATCAACAGATTCACTCAGAAATCTACGGGGCAGACATGGAGACCTACTCACCACTGTGGAGCTCCAGCCAAAGCAGTGCCAGACAGAGAAGGACCCAGGACTTCATGGTGTGCTGATGGGATGGCCAGTGGCAGTGACAGCTCTACAGGGGCCGTAGGGATGAGGGGAGGCTTGCTTGGTGAAGTGGGAAAGGAGGTCAGGCTCGGTGCGTCGCTGGTTCTCTGCAGGCTCCAGCTGCCCTGTTCAGATTTCCAGCTTCATCCTCCTCTTCGCACGCTGAGAGGAAAAAGGGAAAATAACTTTTAAGAGAACCTTCTGTTTTCTCTCTCCCCTCAGACCCAGAGTGGAGGTTTTGACACATACTCGGGAGCCCTCTGCTGGTTCTCTGTGTGAACTGAGCTGCTCTTTAAAAGGTAAATCCACACAGACTGAAGCGGCTGCCCTGGAGGGCTTCATGCCTTCACATGTGTTGCTCACCATCCCAGGCAATGATGTCACTGCAGGTGTTCAGATGCTCTTTACGAGGAACATGCTGTGACATAACTCAAGTAACCATCGTTTTTTTCATACCTACATCATTGTTCAGGAATGCTGAACAATAATTTTCGAGTTAGCAGATTTACTGTTTCAGAGGAGGGCGGTGCGGTGGTGATTGGCAGTGTCACTTCACAGCGAGGAGGTTCCTGGTTAGAATCCTGGTTCTGCTGGGGGGTTTCTGAGGGTTTTTCAGTTTTCATGTTCTCCCCATGTTTGTGTGTGTTGTCCATAGGTGTGGATGTGAGTGTGAATGGTTGTTTTTCTCTGTGTGTTCAGGGTGTACACCGCCTCTCAGTAATCTTAGCTGGGACTGGCTCCAGCCCTCAAAGGGTAAGTGGTTTAGATTATGGATGGATGATGGATGGATGAATAACAAAGACGCCAAAAACAGGATGTCAATCGAACAGCTGCATGTTCTCAGGAAATGTTTGCTTTCTATCTGACAATGAGATTAAGCCACTGGCTCATGCCACCCAAGTGCAAAATTGAGTTCTTTGGGCTGGACAATATTACTCAAAATAATCAAGGTACTAATCTTCAATATTTATAATTATCACAATAAACGCAAACAACCGTACAAGATGATATTCACCATCTTGTCCTATATTCTTTAATGATTATATTAAGCTTAACAACTGATTTTTTCTCCTGATTAAAGGTTATGGTTTTGAACTCTTCCTTATTGGAAGAGAGTGAAGAACACTGGACGAATGGATGGATGGATGGATGATCCAGAGAATCTGTAACCAGTTGTAGGAAAAATGTGTGATACTATGGAGGACGATACATGACTTAAGTATAAATAAATGCATAAATAAATAAATATATACAGAAATAAATACAGTCCTAACCTTAATCTCATGCAGGATTGCGCACAGCCCCGGGGCCTGTGTGTGTGTGTGTGTGTGTGTGTGTGTGTGTGTGTGTGTGTGTGTGTGTATAGGCTTGGGCATTTACATATGGACACAGAAATACAGAAATAAATAAATGTGGAAATAAATAAATGAGGAAATATATTTAAGACATTTATTTATACATTTCTGTATTTATTTCTGTATATTTATTTATTTCTGTATTTGTTTATTTATTTCCTTATTTATTTATGCATTTATATATGTATTTATTTATACATTTATTTATACATTTATTTATACTTAAGTCATGTATCGTCCTCCATATGATACATGACACAAACCCCAAATGACTATTTTGTCAGACTTGGTGGTCTATCAGATGTGAGTGATAATGTTCCTGATCTAAGGTAGAAGCAGGAAAGTTAAACATTTCTTGTGACAGGCTCACGCTGTCCAACTCATTTACTGATATGAAGTTTTGTAGTGTGTCTTAAGTAATTGAAAAGTGAAAGTCAGCAGTGTGTGAGAATAAAGACCTCAGCCCTCTCCACTACCCGGGTCCCAAAAGCTCCTCGACTAAGGGGGTCCACTAGGACTTGGTGGCAACATTTAAAGAGAGTGCGTCTTCCTGAAGTTTGGTGGAGAAGTGAGCTGCTGGATTCAAATATGTCAGGACACCAATGACAATATTCAACTCCTGCAAAGAAGTGATATGCAATGACTGATGGGGAAATAAAAGCGCCAGGTTTTCTAAAATTCCCTTTTTTCCACAATTGGTCATAAACTTATTAAATCACCCCTCCTAGGTGAAAGAACGCGTGATGTGTTAAAAAATCAGGAGTTATGAGCAAGAATGTGAAGTGTTTTCTGATTGGCCATGTGTTGCTGCTATCGCCATAGCCTCTGTCCACCAGCATTCTTTCTACTACAGGACAAACATGATGAGACGCCTTTTTTAAGGGTGTTTTTTGAAAACATATTTATTGTATTTGTCTGTGCAGTTGGTACCGATGATACTACTTCATGACTACTTCTACGTACTTTCTCCTGTTACTTCACTGTTAATGTGGAGATTCAGTCTGGTAGAATACACACCTCTGTCTTGCTTTTTTATTTATTAAGACCAGAGCTCACTGAGCCTTTCAATTCATAGTACAAGTAGAGCCCAGGTGGCCCCTGACAGCCCAGAGGAACTGATGCCGTCTCTGAATCTTCCAGAACAAAAAGTCAAAACACAGACTCCAGCCGTTGAAGTGAGACACTGAACACAGAGAGGAGAAACCTGTGGAAAAAATGCCCATTTCATTTCAAATATGCTGCAGAAGAAACATTAACTTACTTAATACTTTCACTTGTAATTCATTTCTGTGCCTGTTGTTAGTTCAAATAATATCAAATAATATCATGAAGGTTATATCAACAGAGAGTCTGCGTCCATGTCAAAATAACACAAAATTATCAGACAGAAGAAAACACAGTGTCGTGATCTGACAGAGTGAATAAAAAGAAACTACTAATACTTAATGAGTAAAGTTCTGTCTGGATAGCAATCTTCATATTGGGATTTAACAGTTCACACATATACGACACCCGAGTAAGAGTAACAAAAAAAACCTGTGCAGAATAAAATCCACCACACCAGCTACAGAGATCTCAATAACTACAGTGAATGTTGCTATGATGTGTTACAAAGTACAGTATCTACACAGGCCTGTATTTACCACCAGCTTTTGGCCAAACGTTCAGGTCCCAGACGTATAATCACGACATGTTAAGTGCCTACAAAACTATTGTACATTGGTCTAAATGCCTCAGTGTTCTATGATCTTTTTTATACAGATATCACAATTTCACATTTATGCATATGAAACATCAATGCACACACCAGTTCTAATATTCTATAAATAACATTGGCCCTGTTTCTGCCTTAAACAAGTGCTTTAACCAATATTACGTACAATACAAATATATAAGTGACGTATCAAAATCTAGCAATATTCTGGACCTTGGAGAGGATCGCACAGATTTCACAGAGTAAAAACTGACAGGAAAGACCAACAGTGTGTCATGCATTAAAAACTGGAGTCCGTTATGAAACAGAGAAGTGCCACTGCAGTCTTCAGTGCTAAAGGTAATGAACGTCCCTCTCTGGTGTAAGTTCTGTGCTGCCTTCATGCTGTCCATGAAAGAGGGTGTGACGTACAGGATGGGGTCTCATCAGGTTGACCGTCACCCTGATGCAGAATACTGACACTGCCTTTCTGGCGGGCTGAATGTGCTCGTGACTGAAGCACGCACGGGGAAGCAGTATATACAGGTGCATGAAGGCAGAGCTGCTGTGTGCTTTTATGCATCTGTTGCCTCGCAGAGTCTGTGACCGAGCTGGTAAACCTTAACACTGGCTCGTCTTCTCTGGGGAGAGGAAACGCTCCTGGTCTTTTCCTGCCGCACCCACACCATCCTGCTTCTCCCTGCTGCTCTTGCTCTGTTCCTGGGTTGTGTTACCGCTGGTTAGAGAGCGCTGGAGTAGGCGCTGGCGCTCCACACTGTGCCACATGCCATAGCCAAAGTAGATCAGGAAGCCTGAGGAGGGGAAATGGAAAATACATGAGGTGATAAAAACACAGGGTATTGATAGAATAGCTGTTCTCTGGAAATAGGTGCTAGCTGAGAGTGAGATTCAGCCACCGGCTCATCTCCCCTAACACAGCCGTACACATTGTCATCAGACTGTACAACTGCAGCGGACACATGGAGGGTGGTCATGCTGACCAGTCATTAACCCACTCTTACCCCCACCACTCTGTATTAGACTGATTAGAATGAAATTTTGCACAAAAAACATATTCATTATCATCCTGCACCAATATGTTGTCGATTGCATTTGCACAAATGTATATTCCAGTATTTAACTGCTGGGTTGATTGATAATTGTTTTAAAATATTTAATAAAGTTATTACTTCCACCAAGGAGGTTATGTTTTTATCTGCGTCCATCCAATGTCTGGATTGATTGAGTACAAAAGTTCAAATCCAAAAATGACAGGAAACCTCAGAAGACAACAAAACTACAGGAAGTCTGTTTATCCATTAAAATAAGCACATGTCCCAAAATGTCTACGGCTAAAATGGCTGTTCATAACTTTAAAAGACACTCACCCACAGCCATCCACACAGAGAAACGTATCCACGTATCTCCACTCAGCTGAACCATGAGGTAAATGTTGACAAAGATGCTCAGAATGGGCAGATAAGGCAGAAGAGGAACCTGTGATGATGAGAAGTACAAAATAGCAAACAATGTGATCGATCAACCTTGTTCCACGATGTAGGACTAGGAGTGAAAACTAGCAGACGTGGCTTCTACACACCATGAAGGAGACCTTCTGGCTCGTCTGAGGCTGCCTGCAGACCATGAGGACGCAGCCGCTGAAGATGAGGAGACACACACACAGCAATGCCAGGATCCACACCTCCGCACGAAGGATGCAGCTGATGTGGTACGTGGTGAGATAGCTGACCACGCACACAACCGTCACTGTGGTTGAAGAAGACATGATGACACAGAGAATCAAATGTTAAACAGGCTACGTCTTTTCAATACATCGTCAAAAAAGAACTTGAATATGAGGCTGTTAAAGGCGGGCTGCCGACCGAGCACACAGATGGACATGTTGACCACACTGGAGGAATGTTCAGAGGGTGCGACAGGCGGGTGCAGGACAGTCTGCATGGTGGAGCTGCCACTCTTCAACATGTGGAGGTGGGACTCGGACTCGGTCAGGTCTGACTCGCCCTCTTCAGACGAGAGGTAATCCCTCTCACCTACACGCCCCTCCAGAGATCCCTCCGGCTGGTACCTGGACAACAAAGGTTAAAGGTCATAAGTTGCTAATGTTCAAATGCAGCATTACAGATGACTCGTGAGTGAAGATTGTCTCGTCTGTACTTCTGCAAGGAAATTATATAAAAGATGGACGACATGACTGCTCTTCAAAAGTGAAGTCAAATCATTCTTGATGGCCCCCTGGTGGCTATCAGCAGTATAGATCAGAAACCCCACCTCCTCCGTTTTTGTAGGTAAGACATTGACCAAACTAAAAAGTCAAAGTAAACCTCAAATCACTTTATTCTCACGTGTCCAAGTGCAAATGTTTCCAGTATTTTTTTAAATTTGTGACTTGATGCCATAAAAACAGGGTGACACGTTGTGACGCGATTGGTCGAGCACGTGTATCTGCAGGACCTTGATACTGTGGCTCCGCACTACAATCACTGATCTGCAGACTCTGGTCCCAAATGTCATTATAGCCGGATGGCAGTAACTGTATTTGGGATATTTTAGCTGTATTTTTGTGCAGAGGGAGGAAGTGGAGTCCATCTTTATATAATTTGTATATCTGAAGTCTATGGTGTAAATCGATGTCAAAATACTACCTCAATATTAAGAGGTAGTAAATACCTTTGTCTATTTTTGCAAGGCCATGATTTTTGTGCATGTTTGGCACCATGCACCTCCAGGAAGACCTGGAGTTTGGAAATCAGAAATCTCAGCCATAAAATTCTGACCTTAAACTTAGAATGGAACTCAGCATAGCCTGAAACGCTGCACTGCTTTTTCTTTCTTTTTTTATAGCTTTGGGTCTTTTTTTTTAACTTCACAAAACAAGTGAGGCCTGTGAATCTGGTTCAAACCAGAAAAAGGAACACAGCGACAGTGTCTGCTGTGGCTGTGGTGATGAATCAGCCTGGTGTTACCAACAGAGGTGCACAGCAAGTACAGAGGTAGGCAAGTACACAAACCAAAGTAAACACCTTCATTCAGTCAAGCAGCCACTTCACATTCGTACAATGGAAGCATTCACAGCTCTTACATCACCGGTAACTGGGCATCATACCTGTGGGCTCAGAGAAAAGCTCAGGAAAGCTATTTCACAATACTGTACAAATACGTTTTCTTTCCTAATTTGTAGTGGCTTTCTATAAATGTACCCACCTGAGGATCAGTACACAAACAGCGACCAGCGAGTAGGCCAGCAGGGTTCCAATGGACATCATGTCAACCAGGGCTTTGAGGTCAAACAGGAAAGCCATGATGGCTGCAGCCAGCAAAAGAAATAAACACAAAAAGAATATCAAATAGATGAAACTAGATTTTAAATACTAGAACCAGAATTTTACATACATAAACAAAAGTGCAACAATAATATTCTTGCCAATTACAAAAATGCAACATCCAACAAATGCCCATCAACACAAACGGATGCAAATTAAATTTCATGCAGACATATTTTCACAAGAGACAGTGACGAGCTGACAGCTGTAATCGTCTCCATACCATGTGTGTTTTGATGTGAGACACTGTGGCCTCTCATGTATAACAACACATGACTCCAGTATGGAGCTGATCTCAGCAGTGCAGCTCAAACACAGAGCAGCTGCGTCTCACACCATTATAATCAAACAAAAATATCAAGGAGAACTCTCTCTGTGCAGTGCTGCCAGGTGTTCAGTACATGGCCTGCGGTGGTGTCCAACCATCCCAGGGTTCACATCTGCCAGTCCCTTCCCCAGGTCATTCACCCTGCAGGTGTAGAAGCCCCAACACCTCAGTGCAGTGAGCAGGATGTTACTATGTACTGAACGCCTGGGTCCTACTGAGCAGGAAGGCTCGTTCTGCACTGTATGAGCACCACCACAGTCACCACCGACCACAGTGTTTGAATCTCTCTCTATGTGTGTCTATGTGTGTGTGTCTTATGTCTTATCTAGGTCATATTGCGTTAGATGTTCACATTGGGTTTTTTATATTTTTTTTAAGTAATAATAATTAACGAGAGGGGAAATTGGTCCATTGATCCAAACAGAGCAGACAGGAAACATTAAAGCCCGCCTCCTGCGAAGCCAGAAACATACAGTAATGAGGTAGTGGATGTTGCATTAGGGATTAGGATACACTCTGCAAGTACTTTTACTTTTCATACTTTATGTTATGTTTATAAGAAAGTACTTAGTTACTTTACTCAAGTAGAAAAGTCAATGTGGTACTTTTACTTGAGTATATGTTTGTCTCTTTGTACTTTTACTTCAGTAAAATGTTTCAGTACTTCCTCCAACACTGTTCAAGTATTCTGAAAGTACCGTTAGATCCATAGCAGCTCTGTGAAGCTGTGCTCAGTGGATTGGCTCTGATAGGTACAGGCTACAGTATAATTTTCACAATGACAACGCTAACATAGTGATATGTAGCAGGAATAATGTTCACCATGTTCGCCAGCTCAGCATGATAGGTAACATTTTGTAGTACAGTTATTTTGACAAATTCGGGATGAAAGCTCAAAGGTGAATCAAAATGATTACAGTTAATCATGAGGTGCCAATAGTTAGCAACATCTCAGTGTGAGCCTATGTTGGACCAACTGACTAACTGACTTTGCATTCTTAAAGGTGCTGCTGCTAGCATGGCTACTCCACTTCACAGCACATGCTTCCAGGAGCTAAGTCTCTCATTTTTATTATTTAGCCAGGTGGACTAAAGTATTTGGCACGAGATAATTCTTAAAATAAGAAATAAGAAAACACAACATCCTCAATAATGACTGTAATGTTTTTGTCACATGCTTTTGAAATCATCATCACTTAACATGCAGCCATCACCACCTGACGACGTGTGCACAAATATAAATTAAAAACCCAAGCAAGGCCACACCACAACCCCAATTGGAGGCGAGTCCTGGTCACGGGAGCTTACCCGCAGTGGTACCTGCCGCCATGGTGGCAGCCACAGGTGACTGGCGCTTACTCACTTTGGACATAAATTTGAACAGTATACCGTCTCGTGCCATGGCAAAGAGAATGCGCGGCAGAGGGAACATGGAGCCCAACAGGCTAGGGAGAAGAGGGTTCATGGTTAAGATGAGGGCATTCTGGGAAAAAAAAACATGGCACCTGCACAACTGTGAAAGAACAACACGTCTACGGCAGGAAAACCTCCCATGAAGTGAATAATTCAAAGCAGAACATTAATAAAGTAGTTCAATTTTAAGATGACTGTAGTTTAAGAAATTTAGAAACCAACAGATTCCTCTGCGTCTTTCACAGTTGATTGGTGGAGAAAGATTAGCATCTCACTTGGACGCTCCCCGGCTCTCACCTGCTACTACACCGGAGGTCATAGTGGCAATAAGTGGGGTCTTCGTCTTAGGATTGATTCGGGCTAAGGCTTTGAAAAGCACCCCATCCTCTGCCATAGCATAGATTACACGAGGCATAGGGAAAATGGAGCCCAGCAGGCTGCGTGAAACAGCAGAGACATGCAAGACCAACACGTTAGTCAAGAGCGCCAAACACAGACACACAAAACACAGACACACAAAAACACCACACATCAACAATCACATCTTTAAAGCTTAAGAGCATGATTCAAATCCATGAATGTCTTTCTTTCCTGTTGGCAATTGTCCTCTTGAATCATAATTTTTACCGTCCAGTCATATACATCAACTTAAATAGATGCAACACTTGATGGGGGAAACTAAAACATCACTGATGTCTTTCATCGTCTGTTTTTCTTGTTTGAAAGTAAAGTTCCAGTACATTTTAAAGGGATTCTTTGGAAACTGTCTTTTTGCGAAATAATTAAAACTGCTGGAGGGCGGCCAACTGCAGCGACGACTAATGCAAGCTTTAACCGATTTGATTTAATTGGCTGGAGAAATTTGATAATATGTGTCGATCATGGGACGAAGAAAGTGACTGACATCCACCAGGGTCTGTTGACAGAAAACTTAATGGGAACTAAAACCCTCAGGAAAGAAAGATAGAACTAAGATGCACCAACATTTAGAGATAAACTTGCCCACATTATTTATTAGAGATGTTCAGATACAATTTTCCCTCGCAGATAACGATTCCAATACCTGGACTTTGTGTATCAGCCGATACCAAGTACAGATCCGAAACCAGTGCATTTAAATACAACTTATATAACGTATTTTAACAGCTGTATGCTACTAACCCTGTATGGAGGCTTTCATTGTTATATGGCATATTACTAGTCTTGTAATTGGCAACACTAGTGCCACCCCTCAAAATAGAAGTCTTGCATATGATATACGTCAGTGTTTTACTTGTGGGACTTTCCAGGGTGAAATATTGCCATATTACTGATATTTTAGCTAGCTCTGGCTAATGCTACACTACTGGATATCACTTTTGTTCACCACTCTAAAAACAGTACTTGCCAGTGGCAGTACAGCACAACTGCTTTTCTGGAGTGGCGAATATGAAGTAAGTTGCGTGAAAAGAAAATTTCAGTTTTATCTGGGTGAAACTACTAAACTTTAAAGACTTAGTGTCAGATCGGTACGTAGATTTACGTACTTGCCGATGCCTGACCCTGTATTTTTGCCAGTATCAGAGGGCATTTCTGATGCTGGTATCGGAACATCTCTATAATTTATGATACCTAAATTATATAAAATACATTACAAAGACATGAAGGTATCTCAAGGGAGAAGTAAGCACTGCACCCACTACGCCCCACTTAGCAACAGGAATCAATCCAATACCAAGACAATGACATAGATACATGGTCACAGTTTAGACCAGATCTCATCACCATTATCACCATCTACAGCATGCACAGATTAAAGTAATACATTCTGCTGACTCAGTGAAACTAACATTCAAATGATTGAATCTGTCGTGAATAATGATAATTGGTTCTTAACTCAGTTGACAAAAACAGAACTGACGGTTACCTGGTAGAAAGGGCACAGAGTGAACCCACAGCCACCACATATTTGGCGGGACCCCACCCCACATATTCAAAGGCCATGGGCAGAGGGCTCTTCTCATCCAGCAGGTAGTAGGGCATCATGAGGGTGAGCGCAGCTGACACGCCAAAGTACGCCAGGAAACACACGGTCAGTGACACCACGATGCCGATGGGAATGGCCCTCTGCGGGTTCCGGACTTCCTCACCTGTCACACACAGACACACAAAAGCATTCACATTCAGCTTCTAATGAACGCAGTCAAACTAAATCACAGGCTATGTAAGGCTCACCTGTTGTCGCAATGCAGTCAAATCCCACAAAAGCATAGAAGCAAGTGGCTGCTCCAGCCAAAGTCCCACTGAAGCCGTACGGCATAAATCCTCCAACTCCATAATCACTGCTCACGTTGGCCGTGACTGACAAGTTCCTGAAACACGTCAACTGCTATTTCATAACGATATTGAATATATTTAAGTTACAAACTTCCTCTTTCTTCTTTATAGAAGCACGACACTGAATTTTAAACATTTTGAAAACTTTCATTTGATCAATTATAAAAAAATATAGTTTTTTTTGGGCTATTAATCAATTATACAGGTGTTATTGTTGGCAGATGAATATATTACCTTCTTACTATGGTGACATTTATAAGGGATTCTTCAGTTATCTCCCAGTTGTATGTGTCTCCTTTGACAAAGCCGGAGATGATGACGAATAAAAGTACGAGCACGTTGACTGAAGTGAAAACTTTATTGACCCAGGCTGATTCCTTCACCCCAAATGACAGAAGCCCTGAAGAAACACAGAGACGAGAACCATGACAACACGCTGATGCTGAGCGGCTGCAACCATCACCGTTTTAACTTAGTGTATTATCATCCTAACATTTGCTATTCATACACATTTATCCATCCATCCTTCCATCCATCCATTCTTTCATCCATCCACTATCTACACACTAATTCATGGCAAAAAAATAACATTACATGCAATGTCATAGGTAACGCTTGTTTGTAAATCATTGGAAATTTGCACAGCTACAAACAAAACTGATGGAACTGAGTGTAATAAATACTTTATGAAATTGTTTAAAAGGATTAACGTCCTTGTGAATTTGTTGCAGTGTCTTCCAAACACCAGTGGGTTCTTCCCCGGTCACACTGATCTAATGCATCCATTGCATTGGCAGGCCAATTGATAAAACACATGATTAACTTGAAAAAGTCCAAAAAGTATAATGAAACCGTTCTGAATAGTTTGAATCCCTGCGCTGTCATGAATCTGACCCCGAGTAATAAATACTTTGTACTCTAATTTATTCACAGCTACTGATGATCCAAAACCCTCAGCTGCTAGACTGGAGCAAGTCCGCGGTCTGAGGTTGTAAAGAAACTGGCGGTTCACAGCTGTGACTGTGGAAAAGAAGGCGCTGCTGAAGACTAGATGAATGATCAGGGTCTTTTTAAAAAGGAGCGTGCGCTCCGAGTGGACTCACAAAGCCCCGGCCTCCAGCATGCGCGTGCCTTGCCCCGTTAACCACCTACTCAACCAGCTCTTTGTTGGATTATGCCAGCTTTGGCTCATGAAAGTTGGCTATTTAAAACAAGATGTGACAATCCTAATTTTCTCTCTTTGTCTTCAGCGTGACTGCATTTTATGATTCTATATTTTGCTGCCTTACCAGAGAGCAGCAGTATCAGGCAGACGGCAAAAAAGTCAGGGTACTGAGCCAGACCAGGAGAGTTCATGCTGAAGTAGGTTTTACAAAATATCTCTATGTGTCCTCCGATCATCTCATCGAACGTGCCACTCCAAGCTCTGGCCACCGAGGAGGTACCTGTGAGGAGAACAAAGACCAGCCAGCATGAAAACACAGTATTGTCTTAGAGTAACATCGGTATCATTTTCAGTAACTCACCGATCACATAGGAGAGAATTAGATTCCAACCAGTGATGAAGGCCCAGATCTCTCCGACAGTCACGTAACTGTACAGGTAAGCAGAGCCTGTTTTGGGGACGCGGGCCCCAAACTCAGCGTAACACAAGCCGGCCATGACGGAGGCTAGGGCGGCAATTAGAAAAGAGATGACAATGCTGGGGCCGGAGTTTCCTTTTGCCACCTCGCCGGCCAGCACGTAGACACCGGCGCCAAGGGTACTGCCCACTCCCAATGCAATGAGGTCGACGGTTCCCAGGCAGCGGCAGAGCTTGGAGTCTTCCAGGTTGTTCAGGTCGACCACTTTCCTGCGCACCAGGGAGCGGCCGAATGACAGAACTTGCTCCAGCATGTTGATGCCTTCTAAAGGGGGAGAGGGAGAGAAGAACAGACTGGAAATACTTGTGCAGCTCGCCTACTAATAACAGTTATATAATCTATAGTGTGTGAGTCTTCTGTAAACCGTCCTATCCACACATGCTGTTTCATGTCCCCTTCCACAAATGATTCTGTAATTTAATTGGACGAATGAAAATGTGCAGTTGCAAAGTCCGGCCCTCTGCGCTGCAGCGACTGTAGGTAGATCTCATCCGGTCATCACTTCATCTTATCGTTCACATTTGCACGTTTGAAAACATTTAATAGAAGGTAGAAGAATTGTGAAATCAGAGGTGTTTGAGCTGTGTTTGACTTGGCTCTACCTGCTTTGTGCAGCTTGTCAGAAAATATTTGTAAAAAATGTCAGTTGCATAATGAGTGAAGACACAAAATAAGGTGAGGTTAGGGCTGTCGAGAGGAATGTTAACCCTACAAACTATGACATGCATTTAGGAATGCTGCCAAGCACCATAGTGTGGTAAAGTTCATACAGTGAGTACCCCATTAAAATCTATTGTTTGGGTTTATGGCGCAGATCTAAGTACTCAAAGGGCTGCATTCATTAAAGCACCATGAATGCAATAAAGACATTCCAGCAGGTCTCTTTACTAATTACATAAAAAAAAAAGATCATAAAAAGAGAAACTGCAAAGTCTCCTTTGTCTCTATTGTCTTGGGTCTTAAAATGTCTCTTTTCATTCATAGGATTAGTGGTGAGGCTGCCTAAAATATTTGCATGAATACAATATCATTAAGGATTGAAATATGTCTGCTCTCCCATGAATAGTTTCTAGCTGCTTTTGAAGTTAAGGCTCCATCTTTGAACCTAAACTTTGATTTTCTTGACCGTAAAAATTACACTGACGACCGTCCAAAAAAGCCCTGATCCCCATATAAGTGTGAATTATTAGACCGAGAGAGATGACAGCTCATTACCATGACAATGTGGGCTGTATTACAGCGTCTCCAAGAATAAGGTGGATTAAAACTGGACATCACAGAGAGCCGAATAAGATTTTGTCCGTTTTTGAAAAATAACAAAACACACTTGAAGTAATTTAGTTTGTCAGATTTGCTGTGAAAATGCATTCCAGGCTTGTTATGTGCTGTGACCAACTGCAGATTTCACACTGTACAGTGACAGCAGCATGAAACACATATCTAACACTGAACATACCACGTTTTTTTTCCTGCAGACTGCAGATTCACATTCAACCAACAGCTACTGCAAACAGTTACATTTCTAAATTCATGCACAATCGCTGTAGTAAACATGTTAGACCCTATGTTTGACATTAGAAACATACACCTACCTGTTGATGACTGTGTGTGGATATGACTGAAACCAGGCGGATGTCAGACGTGCTTTACTTCCCGCTTGCTCCTGCAGGAAGCCCTTCAGCTGATCAGATGCTCATGAAGCACAGGTAAAAGTCAAATTACATCAAAGGATCCCATGAACTGCAGCCTCCTCCACCAGTCTGCTCCACACTAATTGACTATGCTGGCATGCACAGCAGTGTGCAGAGCAGTATTTTTACTCCTCCCCTCTATGTCCCCACCACTGTTTCTTCATAGGATCAGCCCTCGCATTGCCCCTACACTCTCGCCTCAGTCAGGGGAGTGACGTCCCCTGAGGGGGACGTAAGGGGGGAGAAGGAGGGGACCCCAGGGAAATGTGTGTGCAGGAGTGTTTCACCTCTTTGGTTATGGTTTGGAGGAATATTACTGTGTGGAGGCAGCAGTGCACCATAAGATCTCACTATGGGATCACAGAGCAGTGCAGAGAGAGAGGTTGACGATAGAAATGGTGGCTTCTAATGTACACTCAGGTCAAATACATCCCAGCTGCCCAGATGCTTACTGACTACTGATAAATGGTTAGGCAACTGACAATGACAAACATTGAGGCAGATCACTGTTTACCCAGTGCAGTCCACAGGAGTGCTGCTAAAAGCATGGGTGCTGATTGGTCAATGGAGGGTGGACGGGCTATGGTGCTGTGGGGGGGGTTAAGTCCCCTTAATGGAAGACAGGTATTGCTCAATGTCCCCTGAGCTATTGGACCCATGGACATTGCAAAATCAATAACACGGCTCACCACCAAAAGCCCGGACTCTCCATAGCAACTTCTGTTACAGGTTAGAGTGCCTCTAGTAGAAGAAAAAGTCAAAATGTTTCTGCCAAACACTGCCTGCGAATTACAACTGAGGCTGAGTTTGCAGCAGCGAGTGCTTCTGCCAAGACCAGCTCAAACCAGCTTAAGACCTCAGTGGGAAGGTGGCAGCTGGCCCCGAGAAACACCGTCCAATCCACAGACCGGAGAAGACACAGCATGGCAACAGCCAGCTCCCTCTGTTTGTCCATCCAGCCGACCGGCCAAATATCATGGCCGATCGCCCACCAAATCTTGGCTGCAGGGGCTGATTATCTGACCTGCATGCTGATGGCAAAGCAAATGCTTTCCTTGGTGGTGGACTGACTCAAGACACTAATGCTGACACACTACCTACATTTAATACAAATACAGCCAAAGGTTTACACCGAGACAATATGGCTCCCATCAAATGACTGAAAATTTTAAAATTAAAAATATCACATTCGTCACATTTTAGCTAGTCCTTCTTGTAAGAATCTGCAGGACATCAATCAATCAGAATCAATTAATCCACTTGTAAAACAAATATAGTTTGAGATAGTCATTGCGAAAAAAAACCTTTGCATTCCAACTATGACAAGTTCTCTGAACAAAATTGACTATATAACACTTTTACATTTTTCTAATAATGCTTTAATATCCTGTAAGACAAAAATACTTACTTTTGGAAGGAGCATTAAGTGTCTTAACATGCAGGTCGTCACTGTAACCATGGAAAGGTGGACAGAAGTCACTGGCTCACTGTATTTTATTGTTGACCTGCGCTAATTGTGTGAAGCCAATTGAATGCATTTGCCCTCCAATGGTTGAGTGACCTTGCTCCAAAAACGTGGATATGGTCAACAGATTGAGTGGTGTTTGCCTTTGCGGACAGCGGGGTTGCACGCTCCAGTTAACACTGGTGTCACCAGGAAATGTTAGAGTGAACAATTACAGATAAGTCAAGACAGCAGGAGTGACCTCTGCGTTAAAAACAGACGTTGTTGGGACAGGAGGATACTTAGACCTCAGGTAACTGGATGAGCGATACACTACAAGATGAGCTGAAGGGCAAAGCCACAGATAACCTGGAACAATGAACAACAATAACATCCAATCCCTCCTGTGGATATTATTGAAGTAGAAACTACAGGCTAAATTAAGACAGTGGTTTCTGGCCATTTAAAAGGGAAACTAATTGAGATTCTGAGCTTGAAGTCATAATGTTACGCAAATATTTTCGTAGTCATTTAACTAGGATAACATCAGTAGATCCGTCTGCCACCTGTGTTAAAATGGAATTGTGGAGCATCTTGTTGAGTTTTACTTTGGTATAGGTTTTACAAGCAAGGAAATATTTAGTCTCCTGTCACATCAGCACCACATTATCAAATGTATCAGGAGTTTGAAACGAATGTGAAGGAAACTGTGTATATTCTGAAGAAAGACATTGCCTCTTTTATGGAGGAGACCATGTTTGGTAATCATCGACTGTTAGGTTATCCTTGTTTACATCCGGGTTCTAACTCTAACTTCATCTTCTTCAGTGTTACTAAACATAAAAAGTACAAAGACAGACTAGTGTAAAAGAAGTAATTTTATTTTGTGCTCAGAAGACCTGGATGAGCCCTGGTTTAGCTCCTGAATTTAAAGTCATGGGACAAAGCCTCTTCATATTACATTTGTGCCTGAAGCCTGAAGACATTACCTGCTCTTAGTTTGACTTAATACTCTTTTTATTAGTTCGGAGGATGAAGCATTATCTATGGACGTATTGATCGTAATTAGGGAAAGTTCCCTCTCCCTGCTCCTCTAAAAGTGATTTCCTGTCAGATCCTTGCATGTTTTTGTGTGGTGGGTCTGACTCTGGGAAAAAAATACTACATTTCAAAAAATTCTAATCTAAAACCATGACATTTCATTGTTTAGGAAACTGGGGGTCAAACATTTGAATGTGGGTGAATGGCTTAGATCTTGATCTTGATATGTATTGTGTATATATCTGGCAACCGAAACAGATTCCTTTATAAATGACCAAGAATCATTAGGCCTGTGGGCTATTTGTGGCCTCGGGCTGACCTCTAAAGTCTCTGGGGATATAATGACTCTTTCAAAAGTGAATTCCACAGATAAAACATGGGTTACAATAAAACTGGCTGAACTGGCTGCACAGGAAATTTCACTGGTTTAAAAGTCTAAACAAATATTTGTATTCAAACCATCCTTCTACCCTGTCACGTTCATTTCAGATCTTTTTTTACCCTTTTATATGAGGCAATTACTCGTACGACACATGTACCAGTGATAAAACAGACACAGTATGAGCCATAAACTTATATCACTTCAGTCATCACAATCATATATGATCTGGTTTCTCATCTAAGCAGGGGAAAGGTATTTGATCCAAGTGATCAGAGCTGTTGTTTATAATAAATCGTGAATACAGAACAGTAAGGCATCAGTAAGTCAATCACTTCTGCGAAGTTGAATTATTCACTGTTATTGTTTTTTTTCTGTCTACAACAGATGGCTGCTCTGCTCAGCGATGTGAAAAGAAATGCAGAATCTGATTTTTTCTTTTTAAATATGAAGTTCAACCAAATACTATGAAGATGTCAGAGGAACTTGATAAACTAAAACATGGATATACACACACAAAATGTGCGCGCATCTAATTCAAAATCATGTGGATTCATGTGTCTGCACAGGGGAGCCTCTCAAAATAGCTCCACACTGTGATGATCAGTGACATATGCTCAGTGCCAGAATGTACAACACTGTATCGCAAAAATTCAGACTTAAATAACATTTGAAACTCTCTGCTGACCAACTGAACATCTGGGGCTGGTTGTCTAAATTATACCAGGGGCACGTTCAATCTAAAAACAGTGTGTATTGGTTTTGTTATGTTTTATATGGTTTTCAGAATTAATAACATGTTGTTTCCCTGAAATTATGTAAAAGTACTATATAGTAAACCCTATCAGCGTTTCCCACAGAATTAATTCCATCTATGACGGTAACAGGGTATATGTACACATGCATGAAGGTCACTGTCACGCACAACAGATTAAGAGTGACAGGTATACAGGCTGAAGAGTGAAAGACAAGTTCTTACGTGAGAGAATAACCTGCACTGCTTGCCACAACTGAAGCTATGACGTCTGACTGCATGGATGGTACAAAAGTTACGGACAACAGCGCGATGTAGCGGGACAGCTCAGGTGAGCACGCTGCAAAGCTCTGCTTACACCAAGTTAAAGATCTCTTTTATTATTATGAGGTGTGTAAAAAAAAAAATTGGTTCATGATGAAACTATGGACAATTTAGAATATGGCAGGTCTTTTTACTTACCTCCACCTCAGCACTCTGAGACAAATCTATGGACTCACTGGCCAATCAAGGGGTAACCACTGCACAGAGCAGGCCACAACAGTTAGGCCTGCGAGGCTACACACATACTCATAGAACTTGAGTTATATAGTGACTACTATTCGTATTTTGTGCATGCTCCATTCAACCAGATAAGCTAAATCCATTATTGCCAATGTTGATCATGCAATGACCTATAGCCTGTTACATTGACGCTAATCATCAGTCTTTAAATATTTGCGTCACAACGTCATAGGTGGTTGCAGCCAATAAATAAGACAAGATCTGCTGATGTCAAAGCACATTCGAGGTCAGAGCACACACAAATAGAACAGTGTGTAACAGACTTTGAAGTACTCTTCCTCTAGTTTGATGGGTGTGACAGATTTTTTACCCAATCATCAACCCTGCGGCACCAGGTGTTCAACGCACAACCATTTCCAATTTGTCAGGGGGAACACGCCCCCTGCCTCTGTAAAGGTGTTTCCTACCTACAGTATACTGCTCCAGAGGGCAGGACCCATCCACCATGCTCAAGAATCCCGAGCATGAAGCTAGTTATCACATTATAATGAGAATTGATTTCTGAAAAGATAATGACAAGTATGCATCGTAACAATTTGAAAATATCTTGACACAAAAATATATTTAGTAACAAAAGAAATCACTCTTATTATAAAATTCACATTACAAGATACTGATCTGTTTTTTTTCATAATGACTGACTCTTTGATGGTCACTGTCCATTAACCTTTTAACCATTTGAACCATACACTGTTTATAAAAATGGATGACATGACAGCTCCCAAAAGAGAAGCAAAATCATCTTGACCTCTAGTTACAGTGTAAGTCATAAACCTCCTCCAACTTAGTGGATGGGGCATGGGCCAAACTAAAAAGTCAAAGTTCAAGTCAAAATATTGACTTTAATTATGCAATGTTTTTATTGGTAAGCACCATGAGCTTTCTTAAAAGTTATTTTATTGTGACTGGTCTGCTATTGTTTACTCTTCTATGATTTTAGTTGCAGCTGCTAGGGAAACCACTTAAAGAAAATCTTTGTTACACTCAGACTGCTGTCATTACCAAGTGGTTTTAATCACGTGTAGATGCATTCTGTTTTATTCATGTGGTGCTTTTACTTGTATCTTGTTCATTTTTTAATCTTTGCTGTAAAGCCCTTCTAATGCAATGCTTGTGTGAAAGGTGTATTATTATTATTTGGATTCAGCTTGTACCCCAGGTATGAATCTTGTCTTAATTTGACTACTGAAATAAAAACCACAGCCCTTACACTTCATCTATTTATTGTTCTAACAGTAAAAACCAGTAAAGCCATTCTCTTCACAAAGTTACTCCCACTATCACTAGCTCCTTTGAAACTAGCTTGATTAGCATAACAACAAACCACTTCCTTACTGGATAATGTGCTGTGAGGCTTGTCTCTCTGAAATGAGTGAAGTCAACATCTGGGATCTACTCACATTTGGGGAATATTTGATAGTAAACACATGTGGTCAGCAGCCTGAGATGACCTTTAGCATTTAGCTCAGGCTTGGCACCGGGCGGGCTCTAGGACCCTGCGGTGTGGCGAAGACAGGTCAGCCAGGAGCAATGTTATGGTGGTTTTTACCTTTTTTTATTTACAGTCTGTGTTTCCACCTGAGCTGCTGCAGGAACCAGATGAACCATTGAGTCTGAGCCACGACCCACTGACCACCCCGCCGTTCACATGCTGCACTGCTGCTAGCTGCGGCTCTTCTCTCTGCTGCTGATGGAGCACATCCGACTACCGAAGGTAAACCCGCGGAGCTCACTGCAGTGATTCGACACCATGTTACCACTGAGCCTCAGTCACACAACACGGACCTCCATGTGGGCCCGCAGGCCATTCAGCTTTAATGTGCATAATTAATACAACACAAACAGTATAATGGGAGACTGGTGTGTCGGGCCACGTAGGCAGCAGGCTCCTCCTGCAGCTATCAGCTACATGTCACTGTGTGTGCGTGTGTGTGTATCAGTGCATCTGTGTCACAAACATATGAGTCGTGTGCTGAGCATGTTTGATGCCGATCCTCCTCCTCTAGGTGGAGAATGTCAAGCTGCTGGACAGACTGTCTCCCAGGAGGAGCAGGGCGGGGACCCTCTACCTGACAGCCACACACTCCATCTTTGTCGAGAACGAGGCTGGAGTGCGCAATGAAACATGGGTAAGCGTCAGCTTAGGACACTGCAAATACCCTCTGTGCAGCTAAGCATCATGATGCCCACGTTAAGCTACAGTGGCACACCATACACAATGTACCTCCGCTTAGACCCGACAGTCCCTTTATGAAACCACTCTTAAAATTCACAGCATCCAGAATTCTAATTGGATCTACACCTAATTTCTCACACTCATAAATACCAGCTTCCTGAACAGGCCTGGTTGTTTTCATCCAGATCCATGAATAATTATCTTTGAAATCAACAAAGAATTCAAAAAATGCCAAATTTGCAATGTTAAAGAAAGTGAAAAAAAAATCCCACATCTGCCTACTGATCCAGATCCGCAAACTAAATTGAATGGGTTCCTCCCTGACCTATACCACATCCATGCACAGTTTCATGGAAATCCGTCCTGTAGTGTAATCCTGCTGATTATCAGACAAAGAAACAAACAGATGAAATCATTTCCCCCTTGGTTGGGGTAATAAATCCTTCAGTCCCATACATGTTATTTCTGGCATTTTGCCGGCGACAGCCAGTGCCTAGAGGTATTTTGTTTTCGGGTTGTCCATCTGTCCGTACGAACATCCGTCCATCTATCCCATTCTTGAGAACGCAATATCACTGAGTCATGTCTTTAGTTGCTATTGTTGGAGGAGAAGAAGTTGTGTTAGTCATTGTATGATCAGCACCGCACTGTCATTTAGGACAAAGCTGTTCTACATTCAAACTATTCATTGGAGGGTTGTTGAAACACAAGTCACGCTTACGAGTGAGCGCTGTCCAGCTTAATCCTAACAGTCAAACAAACAAACACAGATGAAAACATAACCTCCTTGGCAGAGGTATTATTTCTATCATAATAAAAAGTATTTTCTTGTCTTTGTTTGATCTTACTCCAGGTGCTTCACAGTTTGGTGTGCAGTGTGGAGAAACAAGCTGCCACGGCCTCAGGATGTGCTCTACTCATCCACTGTAAGAACTTCCAGGTTCTTCATATTGTCATCCCTCGAGAGCGGGAGTGTCAGGATGTTCACCTGTCGCTGCAGCGTCTCTCCCAGCCAGGTGAGCTGTGGTATGACACCAGCAGAGGACTGGTTCTGGGATGTTCTTACATTAGAGCCCAGTCAATACGTCAGAGGATCATTATTATTGTGGCTTATTTAGAGCAACACCTGTGCTGGATTAAACATCCTGCCTCTCAAATAATCTCTTTAGTTATTTTCAGAAGTTGTTTACTCCATAGTATCTGTGTGAACCTCAAAATTCAGCACTGTTCAGCCTCTACGTTTCCTTTCTCTCTGTTTTGCAACACTTCAGTCTTTCTAATTGCAAATTGGAGCTTTTGCTCATCAAACTTAAACTGAGAGCCTGTGTTGTGTGTTGCAGTGAGTTACGCTGAGCTGTATTGCTTCTCCTACAAGCCCAACGTTGACGAGAAGGAGAGGCGGCAGGAATGGGACTTCTTGGACCTCAAGGCTGATTACAGCAGAATGGGACTCCCCAACTCTCTGTGGAAGCTCTCCCCCATCAATCGACACTACAAGGTCACTGAGCTGACATCGATGACCAGTTGCAGCTTTCCATCCAAATATGGACTTCTCTATCGTACTGAGACTATCTCTCAGCCCAGATACATATTCCATATGTTCAGGGAATGACCCCCACCTGACAGATAACATGGATAATTATTTAAGACACACCAGTAGAACTTGCACGCACCAGTATATAAATCCCAGGTGTGCGTGATTACTCAGATTTTCCGATCTCCACTGAGCTTTTCAGACGTGGGTTCAGCAGAGATTGGAGATACAATTTAGAGATCTATTCACAAGACAGACAAGCATTTAAATCTGCTGCCTGGTGCAGGTGAGAGCTGGCCTTCGGCTCCTCTCAGGGTTGCTGTCACCTCTCGTGTGTGTGTCGTTGACAGGACAAAGGAGAAAAGTACTGTGAAGCTCTGGCAGTCATCCAGCGCACCGAGGGCATATTGTGTGGCGGTGCCCGCTGACGCGCTCAGGTGTATCCCCGTTATGGAAACTGCCATTGTTTGGGGAGTTGGTTTTGCAGTTGTCAGTGGCAAGGATTTGGTTGCCACCAAAAACCTGTCACTAGCCTTGCGTCTGGCAAGCTAGCTTCACTGGCCCTTCACCCCTGTGGTTGCTGGCCTTGGCGTCTTGCAAAGCCAGCGACGCTCCAGGTAGAGCCTTGCGCCGGAGCATAAAATGGCTGCAGACAGTGTCTGACCCTCCTGCAAGCTCAGGGGTGTGTAAACAGTGTACTCTGTTGGCCCCTTTAAGGAGGAGCCAATGTCGGTGGATTTGTCGTGTAAATAGTTTCTTTGTAGCACTGGCTCATCGGGTACACGATTAGAGCACTGGTAATATGATTGGGATTCTGAGACTGCTCTGCTTCTTCGCGAGTTGTCTTACAGAAATCCCTGTACATATGAAATATTTATCTGGGTGGAGAGATAGTCTTGATATAATAGAGAACAACGGTTACAATGTAACCTACAGATCTCGGTTGCTCACTTTTTTGTAATGTCATGTTTTTAAAGGTGAGTGACACTTACCCTGCTGACCTCTTTGTACCGGAGTCTGCCTCACCTCCGATCATCGTAGGGAGCTCCAAGTTCAGAAGCAGAGGCAGATTTCCCACTCTGTCGTACTACTCCAAAGAAAATCATGTAAGTTGACAGCGTACATTTTCTCTTTATTTTCCATATGCTTCCCACGATAACTAATACTAGGATTAACACAGGAATGGTATGAACTGAAGCTCATGTATTTGGTTTAACAATATCACTGACGGGGTCTTTACGTGTGGAGTTTGCATGCTCTCCCTGTGGGTGTGTGTAAGCTTTCACAAAAGTTCCAAGTCAGAAAGTGAGATTTTAAAGTCATAAAGCCCCAAAGTGAACATGAAGCCACTGCTGTTGAGTCACTGATGCTGCCCGCAGATGTTTTCTAGCCATTTTTAACTGTTAGGCCATAAATATTTATATCCCCTCATTCCATTTTCCAACTACACATCCGATATAGACAGTGAGCCTGAAATGGTAAATGGTCTGCATTTATATAGGGCTTTAAACCACAGGTTATATTCATCCACTCACGTACACATTCATACAGCACTCCTCAATAACACACAAACTCAATACTGATGGTCCATCACAGGCAATTAGGGGTTCAGTGTCTTGCCCCACCTGAGCCCCAAACTGATATTGTACTGATGGTACAGAAGAATCACCAAGACTCTGGATGTGGTTTCTAATTTCTAGTCACAAGGGCAGTTTATCCCACAATATTTGATATAAGATATACTTTTTGTATGAAGCACAACATACGGTTTTAATAAATTTGTTCCCCATGAGCAGACTACTTGTTCTGTAGCTGTTTGTCTAAGACTGACCTATGATCAGGTGGGTCAAGAGGTCGGTGTTAATATTGTCACATCACATCAGAGGCACATGATAATATTTATGAGGGGCAAAGCGAGAGACAAATGTCCAGTCAGCGATTACTTACAAAATATGCATCATTGCCACCCTCTACAACTCGGCTACAATGATTCATATTTGTGTATTTGTATAAATGCTAAGCCTGAACATTCATCATTTGTCCTATTAATCCCTGAATGGGCAGTTGGGAGTGCTTTATGTGTGTAAGGTCAGATTCCCAGGGTTGATGGTCCTGGGTGTGGATGTCAGCTCCTACAGAGGGACTCCACTCGAGTTCATGAGCCAGAAGGGAGAGTCATGCAACAACCTCTGGCTTTCTCCCTTGTGGCTCCTAAATGTAGATGCGAGAAACTGTGGGGTTGATTCATTTAAATCAAACATTCAGGGAAAGATAAAGTACTGTGAATTTGTATTCGTCCTGATTCTCACATATTGAATTTTGTTTTTTTTTTGCTCTAAATGTCGTGGAAAACAATAATTTGCTTAAAATCGACTGCCGGGCGTGTCAACATTCCTGCATGAAATCTCTTGCCTCCTCCCAGGCTGCCATCTGCCGCAGCAGCCAGCCTCTGTCAGGTTTCAGCGCTCGGTGCCTAGAGGATGAACAGATGCTGGAGGCCATCTTGAGGTCCAATCCCCGCAGCGACTTCATGTATGTGGTGGACACCAGGCCTAAGGTGAGCCCTTTGTGCCCTGCGAAAATGCAAGTCATACAGTACGATGCTGTGTGTTCAGGTGGGCTTTATTTTCCAAACTGTGTTCAGCCAGCTGGTCCTGCACACAGCAAAAGTATTTGAAAACATCCTGGTTGTGTAAAAACTGAACCATGGTCAAAATTATATAATGGAAACTTGTGTGAAACCATACTTTTGTATAGTTTTACACTTTTAACTGCCAATCTTGTGTTTTTCTAGCTGAATGCGATTGCAAACCGAGCTGCAGGAAAAGGCTACGAAAATGAAGACAACTACTCCAACATTAAATTCCAGTTCATCGGCATCGAGAACATCCACGTTATGAGAAACAGCCAACAAAAAATGCTAGAAGGTAATTATCATGTTCTCACGCTGAGTTTAAATTTATGTCCTGTGGAAACCGTTTGGAGACAGATGTGACAGATGTGCATTTTATCACTGAGTCAGAAATGTCCTCATATCACACATCTCACATCGCAGTGCCTGTTTAAATTTGCTGCTTCTTCCATTACTAGAGCAAGGCAGGACCCATGCAACCCCTGTGGCTTTCATATGCACTCATGCAGACTGAACTGTGCTGCAATCAGACCTCAAATGAGCCCACAGGAGAATTTCTGGGTATTATGCCGGGGTGCTCCGAGGAAGACTTTGAATCCATCTGGAATTTATTTCAGAGCTATTTTGGCTTCCCAGAGTGGACAATCCGAGACCTTATCCCCCAAAGAGAGAAAGAGGGCGTGAGAATGATGTGATTTGAAGTCTGAAAAGTTATAGCTGTTCTTAGTTGTGATAACTCTTTGCCCCCTGGTAGCACAAGGGAAGTCTTAAAAGGCTGGAGACACAGCGCCTGCCCTTCAGAGCATGCCGGACTCTCTCTACCCCATCACCCACTTCAATAAGATTTAGAAGACCCCCCCCTGGCAGCATTAGCGCAAACATTTCTCCTGAGTGGAAGTAAACTCTTGTGTTACAAAACCAGAGGCTGAATGAACCTGTTCACCTGGCCGCCCTCCTGTCAGTGGCCTCACTGTGCTTTTACAGGTCAGCAAACTGATGCATTGTCAGCGAAAACCACTTTGTCACCTCTGTGAGCGCCTTAATGAGTGAGGACACAGTTTGAATTCTGAGTGTTAATGTGATAAATTGTCCAGAGCAAATACAAGTCCAGCCACGCAGAAATGGTTTCATGTCATTCTGCCTCTCCGTGAACTCGCAAATATTTATGTTGAACCCTGAAGATGGAAAAATAAATTTAGGCTCTGCTTTCTACAAGATAAGCAAACATAATGCAGGGAGCCTTATGGTATAGAAATGGATTTGTATTTAATTATCTTTCCTGACTTGTGTTATTGTGTTTGAGTATGGCTTTATGTTGCATTAGTATTTTTAAATGCACAATAACAAGACTATGACTGCAGCACACTGCAAAAATATATTTAATGTGTACTTTTTTTTTGTTTGGTCTATGTCCCATCCACTAACACGGTGGAGACAGTGTTTTCTATGGCTCAGACTGAAATGGCTAATCTAAGCAGGCACATGTTTGTTTATCATGATAAACCATCTTTTGGGGGGCATGTCAGCATGTTCTGGTGGTCCCTAAATTCATTTTGATTTATCTTATAGGGACCATGAATGTCTCTAGAAAATTCCATTGCAAAATTAATCCTAAAAGAAGTTGACAGATATTTCAGTCTGGATCAAATGCGTGACTAAATTAATTGACAGGGGTCCAAATTATCCATCACATGAGAATCTGAGAGGAAGTTCGTTTTTGAAAAACCGTGTGACCCATATTTTCCACACAGATTCCCCCATGAATTCACCGTCATGGATGTTGTCTTTATAATGAAAGTGAACGTGTGGTTTAATAAAGTCCAGAGATCAGGTATGCTCCATGTTTCCTGCCAGTGAGACAGCTGTGTTGTGGTTACAGTGTGTGAGCTGCGTTCCCCCTCCATGTCCAACTTCCTGGAGGGCCTGGAAGGCTCAGGCTGGCTGAAGCACATCAAAGCTGTTTTGGATGCAGGCATCTTCATCGCCAAGGTCAGTCTGGAGGTTAATCCCTGCTGTCTGCTTCACCACTGCACTCAATATTAGCTTAGGTGTGTGTGGGTCTGTGAGTGAGTGTGTATTGTATCCTTCACGAGTTGTGCCGAGACAACTTTTATTGAAGTCTACTCAAAAAAAGAGCACAATTCCCCTGCTGCCAAAATTGACTGTAGCATTGAATTGTTATACAACTACTTGCTCTCAGGCTCCACCAGTCAATTACATTAGATAGTAAGTGGTTGAGGTCAATCAGTTCAACTGAATATATCGTCCAACAGAAAAGGTTCTGGTATCTGGGTCACCATCTCAAAAACTGCAATTCACCAGAGGGATTTTTATGACCTATGAAATACAAATCCATCAGCCTAGTTTCCCAAACTTCAGCAGCAGAGACTCCCGACCTTTCTCTGACACCGTTCTGTTACATCCATTTTCATTATTGAGTCATACACATGAGTCTACAGCTCGTTGTTGCATTTTTAACCAGTACTGGAGAAATTATAACATCTCAGGTATGAAATTTAAGAGTATCATATGTTTATTAATGGAATGTTGCCATCCAGATTTGCTTCCTAGCACTCTTTCTTGCATTTACTGACACGTTTGCGATGTTTGCTAAGGCAGGTTGTCGCCTCCCACTGTTCATCAGGGGAATAGCATAAAACCAGTGGCAGGAATTTGGCGTCACATGTGTGTTCATATACAACATATAGGGCTGGGCGATAAAACAATATAGATAATTATAGCATTATAACTTTTCCTCGACAGAAATTTAAGACATGTCGATATAACGTCGATAGAACTCCTCCCGTCCATGTTTTGACAGACAACATGAACAGCCAATGATAATGACGTCCAGTTTATTCAGGAACATAAATATGAATCATAATGGTAATGGTAATAATGGTATATGTCTTATATGTGATAACAAGTTATTTTGCTTTCTAACCATTGTTTATCTTCACCACCCTGAGTTTCTTTTGGCACTGACTGTGTATGTGTGTGTGTGTCACAGGCTGTAGCAGAGGAGGGTGTCAGTGTCTTGGTTCACTGTTCAGACGGTTGGGACCGTACAGCCCAGGTGTGTTCAGTGGCCTGTGTGCTGCTGGATCCCTACTACAGGACCCTCAGAGGACTCATGGTACGTACGGAATCTTTCCCTTTGCTAGACTGTGACTGTCACATAACCCTGTGGTACACACTGTATCATATAAATATATCGTAGTTGGTAGTCGTCCTCACTGGGCCTGCGAGGCTCGTTTCTTTGATCAGCTGGATTTGTGAAGGATAAGATGGAATCCAAAAAGAGCCACTCTGGAAAGTAATTGGGAATTGTCCCTGAAGTCAGAATAAAATGAATCCACACAGAGGGTGAAAAGGTCCAGTCATTCTTCAGGGATTGACTGTGCACAATGTCTGATCCTTTAGTCATGAATAACTGAAATTAAAGATGTTCAAAAACTGTCATCTTCCCTCTGTTTTTTTTGCACTTAGGTCCTCATCGAGAGAGACTGGGTCTCATTTGGACACAAGTTCACCCACAGGTGTGATTCTAAACATTAGGCGATCTGTGGACGCTTTGTTTTGATCTAACTGTACCCAACTCTTCTCCAGGTGCAACCACCTGGTCGGAGACCCTAAGGAGGTGTCTCCCATCATCGACCAGTTCCTGGAGTGCGTGTGGCAGCTGATGGAGCAGTTCCCCTGTGCCTTTGAGTTCAACGAGAGGTTCCTCATCACCATTCACAGCCACATCTACTCCTGCCAGTTCGGCAACTTTATTGGCAACAACCAGCGGGAGAGGATCGAGCTGGGGTGAGATTTAAACCTGCTGCTGCTGCCATCAGTTTCTTTTCCTTTTCACAGCTCAGACATCTGGTCTGAGGGAAGAGTGACGACTGAGGACAAGGGACAGCTAGTAGTATTTTATGTCACTGGGCTTGTACAAGTTAAGACAACTGGAAACAAAACTAAATTAACTGATTATATTGTCTTAATCTACCATTTGTCTCACAGAGTGCGTGAGAGGACTCACTCTTTGTGGAGTTATCTGTGGATGAACCGCGCAGACTACATCAACCCTCTGTACAGGCCGGACCACAGCCAGACTCAGGGGCTCCTCCGGCCCTCTACTGCCCCCTACTGCTTTAAGTAGGTTGTCACTAACAGCAACTAAACCACAGCTTAGTTGGAAATCTGGTGTACACATGTTTGTAATACAATTCTGAGTTAAATACTTGCCCTCTGATTGTAAGAAAAATACTCACAATCTGAAAGTGAAGCTTCTGTAGGGGTTAAAAGGGGCTTAATCTCATACGTAAACTTGCTTTGTATAGATTTTGGAGAGGCCTGTACAATCATTTTGACCGAGGGATGCATCCACGTCAGTCTGTAGAGGATTACCTTCGGGCCATCCAAGAGGAGACGCAGCAGCTGGAGGAGCAGCTGACCTCACACAAACAGGTAGGACCAGCGCTGTCGCTTCTTCCTGCTTGTCCCTTCTCATGAGAAAAAGAAACTGCTCCAGTGGTTGTCCTGCTTATAGAAAATTACTGTTCTTTATGTTCTACGTTCTCAATAGAAAATTGCTCAACTGGAGCAGGAGCAGGTGTGGAGAGTCACCCAGAAGACAACCCCCTGTGATAAGAGCCCCACAGCGTGGGCCCTCCTTAATGATCTAACCATGGCCAACACCCCTCAGGACTACACTGGGGACTTCATCACCAGCAGCCCTGGTCATCTGAAAACACCAGACAGCAGCCTGATCCTCCTGCCGCAGGACCTGAACAAAACATCTGAAGCCAACCTCTCAAACGGCAGCGACCAGGAGTCTGGGATCGCTGACCTGAGCTGTCGCTCACCTCTCAGCGAGGACAGCACCAGGGATCCAGACTCAGATGAGGCTACCTACTCTGCTGCCTGAGCAAATGTAGCGTGTGGTTGGAGGCCGCAGAACAAACTCCACCTGTACATTCACCAAGTCATCTGGGTATTGGCTAACATCAGTGAAAAGTCTTGCACTGGGTTACACAGCTGACTTGCACTTTTGTTTGCATGTTGTGCGGTGGACTCTTCCTTTTGCCACTTAAATACATAATAGTTAAAGTTGTCTGCTGTAGCTGAAACATTTCATTCTTACGCCAGGGAAAGAAATTCTGAAAGTAATAGCAAAGTTGAATATTGTTCAGTGTCATGTATGTTGTTTGACAGCAAACTTGGCCCATCAACATAGATGGTTAAAAAAGAGGTGATGCTGATGTCATCTAAAAAAGAGTTTCCTTAAGTTAAAAGCAAACTAAGAACAATCCTGAACATTTGTCTCTGTGTAACATGATTGGTGTAGAAGTGTGACTGCTTTTTACTATGGATTTCCATACGTCATTTCATCATTTTGCTTTACAATGTAAACACTGTAAAAGTTAAACACTGCTTCAGTAGTAGATGACAACAGCCTTATTTCCAACTAGGAAAGCATTGTTAGCTATAAAAAAATTCAATTTTATAAAGCAATAAAAGTCAGTTTGCACAGCTCCAATTAGAACAAAATGCTAATAAATTATTAAATAGAAGTCAAACATGATAAAAGGGATGAAACACGGACAATAATGTAATAAACAACCTGTGGGGAGAAAAACAGCAAACTCAAGGATATATAACGTGAGAACAGCATATAAGCTGCTGTCACATTGTTCTAAAAGATTGATCTCCTTCTCCGTAGTGTTTTGATCATTTTGTCCGACCCCTGTTCTAAATGCTGTTGCACATTTTGTTCACTGCTGCTCATAGACAGTCTGGGTTCAGGATTTCCATCTGACCTGAAAGACGAGCCGTGATGCTCTTCGACACAAAGTTGAGTTTATACGTCAGTGTCGCCATGTTTCAGTCCCACAGTTCATGTTATAAACGCACTCCGCACACCACAGTGACCTCAGCTGGTGTTTGTAGTCATTACACTACAATAACCACTGGTTAGTTGTGGCTGATAAGCTCTGAATTTGTACTGAACACAGTGACCAATCTAAAAACACTTTCAACACCAGATTTGTTGTGATCAAACCAAATGTTTTACCAAAGGGAATCAACTGTCTGCAGGTATAAAGTGGAGTCAAGGATAGAACTACTGAACAGACGAGAGCATGTGAACATAAATATTCTGCCGTTTAGTGAAGCAGATTAGTGACTGTTTTTTTAATATGTGTGCCATTTGTAGAATTAGGTGTAGAGTTAGGATTAGATCTAGTGTAGTACACATTACTGTAGGTGCACTCCAATACTGCAAACGAACAAAGTACAGGTTATCCAGCGAGGCATGTTAAGAATATTTTTGTACTTTTGACCTATTTTTTTGACTACTGTAATCTTTCTTTGATGCATGTTGTTTTTTATTTGTACAAGAGTTTGACCTTGTATAAAAGAAAGAGCTTTATATTACTGTGTGTGTTTGTTCGGGTGGAGAAAGAGCCAAATTTGTCAAAATGACCTAAATGCAAAGTTGTATCTGTTGTGTCAATGTTCTTGTGGTAATTAATAAATAAATAAATATAATACTATCAGTCAAATAGTTCTATTTATTCATTGTGACCATTTATTCAAATATTAAAAACACATTTTCTTATATATATGTCCTGATATCCAGCCATGCAGATCATGTTGGTTTTATTTGAAGTTTCTGGATTATCTATTGATCACACTGAAAAGTGTTTTTGTTTGTTTTTTGTCGTTTTCAATTCTGCTTTTCTTCTGACCAGCTTTAAAGTCAAACAGGTAAACATGTGAGCGGCACAGTCTGACATGATAATAATGAAATGTTCTATTTACAACAGAAGTCTGGCTGCTCTACACTGCCCTCCTCGTTCCCTTTGTTCTGCTCACATCTGTATTACTGCAACTTGGTCTTTCTTTATCTGTACAACTAAAAATGAAGTCAGTGTATTGTTGTAATTGTCATAATTAGGACTAAAACAGCTTCTCTGGTGTTATCAGTCAGGTTTAGTAAGTAGCAACAAAAGCTGTCCCTCACTACAGGTTCAATCTCTGTTGTTGATGAACATCTGCCCAGCTGTTCTGACCTCTAGCTTCCAATTAGGTAATTAAGGGGAAAATTGAAAACTTGACTTTCTCTGCTGATCGACTGAATATTTTGTATAAACACAGTTTTAAAAACGTTTTTTTAAGTTACGTTTTTAAGTTAAGTTACATAAAACAATATCAAAAGACTGAGCCATTGATAACAATAGAAAATGCAGTGTATAATATACAATACACATGTATACCTACAAAAATAAGAAAAGGGATAAACACACAAGTGGTTAATCTGTAATTAAAGTGTATATGTTCTCACAGAAAGATTGTGCTTTTTAAAGTTTGAAACAGTTAAGATAACTTTTGCATGGTCAAATATGCCAGAAAAATGTGGGAGTTTTTAGGACATTTATTTCAAAAATACTTTTGCTAAAGGGATTAAATTATTATTTCCCCAAACCCTGCCTTTATGCTCTCAATTTAAATACCCAATTTTATGTTTTCATTTGATAAAGTGTCATATGCTTTCTGAAAGCGTTCCAACTTGTATGAGTCAAATTACAGTAAATGGAAATGTGGATTTAATATTGGAATCATATAAACAAACACATTAACATCGAAATGATTATCAAATGAACGTCCGTCATCTCTGCTGATACTCACACTCACGTGGAAAGCGAACATACACGCACAGCACGTCGGTCTTTACGTGCTGACGCAGTGTTGTAGGCTCGGCTATGATGGCAGCCGGGGGTTGACATCGATACAATACTCCATATAAACTATTTAAAAGTTAGCGGAACAGCCCCGACACAGTAACGTAGCACAAAGTACGAGTCTCCAGATAGCACACGCTTTAAACACACAGCCGCCCGGGCTGGGGAACGGTAAGTGATCCAGGCTCCTGGAGCTTTGCTGGAGCGAAGTGGCGCCCACTGCACACACACACACATAGAAATACCTGTGTGTGTATATATGTGTATGTGTGAGTGACAGTGTGTGTGTGTGCTGCTAGTCGTGTCTTTCACGTGTTGCACACACTCTTCTCCATGTGTCGAGCCGCCGGTCCGCTGGAGAAGTGCTGCTGAGGGGGGAGCCAGCCTCCGACCTGAGAGCCTCACTGTCCGGCTCATGTTCAGCAGCGCTCAGCCTGTAGCATGCTAACTGCTAACTGCTAACTGCTGAAGGGGAAGGGGCCTGTCTGTCTGTCTGCTTCTCTCTCTCCCTCTCTGTCTTTCTGTCTGTCTCTCTCTGTGTCTGTCTGCCTGTCTGCTTCTCTCTCTCTCTGTGTCTCTCTCTGTCTCTCTCTCTATGTCTGCCTGTCTGTCTGCTTCTGTCTCTCTCGCTCTCTCTCTCTGTGTCTCTCTCTGTCTCTCTCTCTTTTGCTGTTCCTCTCTGTGTGTCTGTCTCTTTCTCTGTCTGTCTGTCTCTCTCTCTTTTTCAATGTCTCTCTCTGTGTCTGTCCCTCTCTCTCTCTCTTTTGCTGTCTCTCTGTGTGTCTGTCTGTCTATCTCACTGTCTCTATCTCACCGTGTCTCTCTCTGTGTCTGTCTCTAATGTGTCTGTCTCTCTGTCTGTCTCTGTGCTAATGTGACGAGTTCATCTAGCACTATATAAAAGTGTCACAGCTGAAAGGAAGAGCAAACGGCTCAGAGACTCATTTATCCTCTTCACTACCCTCAGCATGTTGTTTCCTGCAGTTCTTATTATAAGGTTATCTATATATTGTTGACCCTGTGTATCTGGAGATCATGTGTTCAATGGCTGCCACTATTGGTCAATCACAGGTCAACACACACACACATACAGGGATCAGTCCATGAACTGACCGTCTATCTCTTTTCTCTTTGCATGGTGAAGTGGCACTATGCCCGCAGCTACTGTGGATCACAGCCAAAGAATATGTGAGGTTTGGTCCAACAACCTGGAGGAGGAGCTGAAGAGGATCAGACATGTCATCCGAAAATACAACTACATCGCTATGGTGAGTGGCGCCCGTAGACACAGTTAGTCTGACACAACGCCGTTTGATACATTTCCGTCCATTGTCGATGGACCAATGTATCGGTCTCACGGACTTTGTAGTGGCCTATCACAGATGTATCGGTATTTGCAGGGGCGGACTTCTTGGGGGGACTGGGGGGTTGACACCCCCCCCCCCCCCATCCAGAGAGTTGTCTCCTTCTATATCATTGCGAAGATAAGAAATGTGATATGTGATATGATGCACTGATCATGTTTACAGATTATAAGGCAGTAACAGGTGCAGGGTAAAGTATATAAATTGATATGCTTTGTACCGTATATGACTACTAGCTAATTTACATTAGACGTCTCCTGCCCAGTGACATGATGGCAGAGACAATAAAACATAGAGCAATCCTATCCTCTCTTCTGCAAATGGCCAAACAGCTGACAACCTCTCAATCCACGGTAACGACATATATTATGAGGAGTTAGTATTGGCTGATATCAGTATCAGGAGTTTTTCTTTACCACAGTCCAGGAGTTCATGTTTTCACCCCTGTCATTTGTTTGTTGGTTGTTTGTTTGTAAGCAACTACGGGAGAAATTAAATACCAAAAGGCTCAGTTGAAGGATGAAGTATGGTTCAGGGAAGATGCCATTAAATGTTGTTGCAGACCTGGATCAGGGGGAGGATGCAGGAATCTTTGATTTCACTTTCCAGGGATAGTCCCAGGGTGTGGATTGTTATGAAAAGAATCCGGCATGTCTAGGGGACTGATTTCTATGAGTGTGTGTGCAATTTGTGCAGCTTGATTGACTCTAAGGGGACTGTTGGACCTTGGTGGAGCTCCAGTGCCGTTCTAGTTTACTCCACTGTGCATAATATACTGTCTCTTTGCAGGACACAGAGTTTCCCGGTGTAGTAGCCAGACCAATCGGAGAGTTCCGGAGCAACGCTGACTATCAGTACCAGCTACTGCGCTGCAATGTGGATTTGCTCAAGATAATCCAGCTGGGCCTCACGTTTATGAACGAGCAAGGGGAATATCCTCCGGGGACATCAACGTGGCAGTTCAATTTTAAGTTTAACCTCACGTAAGATGATTTTCCTGTCGCGGTCACCTCTGATGTTGCAGTCAAACATATCCAGAATTTTAACCTGAGATTAGTCAAAATTAGCTTCAAGTGCAATGTTCTGCCTCTGTGTAGTCAAGTAGAAAACAAAAATTTGTTAGAGTACAGAAGTATTTCAGCTTTTTTTTACACTAACAAAACACAAGCCAACATTTTAAGCTATCTCCCGCCTTTCCATTTTTATCTTGTGTGTTTATAATATGAATACTAATTGTGTGATGCGTGTTGTGTCTCATCAGAGAGGACATGTATGCACAGGACTCCATCGAGCTCCTGACCACTTCAGGGATTCAGTTCAAGAAGCACGAGGACGAAGGCATCGAGACGCTCTACTTTGCAGAGCTGCTGATGACGTCGGGGGTGGTGCTCTGTGATGGGGTCAAGTGGCTGTCTTTTCACAGGTATTCTGCTTTGGCAATGAATTTGTTTTTGTATCTCGACTGCAACATGTGAACTCTAGAAGCTGCACTGTCAGCAGCCACACAAGAGAAGATTTTTTTTTTTGCTTTGTTATAATAAGAGCTAAGATGTTACGCAGAAATATGATTGTTTTGCCACAATTAAGAAAATAACTTAAGATGAATTTACTGTTAAAATTGCTGTTCAATTACCAGTATTTATATTTACAATCTGCTGCTTAACATCTTCATTTCGCACTCAGTTTCCCACTGTGTCTCCATGGCAAATTGAGGCTAAAGATAACCAGGCTCTGGATATTAAACAAAGCTTAGGTTTCAAACATCACTGTCATCTTGTTCAGGTATTTAGAACAAACTTTAACAAACAGGCTCTAATGTCATTGTTGTTTATATTCTTGGTTTTCTTGTTGAATCTGTATTTCTTTAATTTGTCCTAATTGTGAATTCAGTGTTGATCTTTTTGGAAAATCGCTCTGTTGTGGATGAACTTTTTTTTAACCACTGTTGATACTAGTTGTGGTAAAAGTGATATCTGATCTTTGTGTAGTTATTTGCCCTTCCATGTGTCTTGGTCTGCCATAAGAAAAAGAACCAGTCAGGCTGTCATTTATTATCTTTGTTAGACGTGAAAACCTCTTGAATCCCTCTGCTGTGTGTGTTTGTAACATGATGTTAAATTGTGTGCTTGTGTTGGTGTGTGTTGCAGCGGCTATGACTTTGGCTACCTGATCAAGTTTCTGTCCAACGCGAACCTGCCGGAGGAGGAGGTGGACTTTTTCGAGATTCTTCGCTTGTACTTTCCAGTCATTTATGACGTGAAGTACCTCATGAAGAGCTGTAAAAACCTGAAGGTACTTTGATAGAAATTACAGCAGTTTTATTAATACAAAGCTTGAGTGTGGCCCTCAGCTTTTCCTTTGACTTCTAGCGTTGATCTCGTGAGTCAGTGGCTGTGTTTTTTTTGTTTTCAGGGCGGACTTCAGGAAGTAGCTGAACAGCTGGAGCTGGAGAGGATCGGACCACAGCATCAGGCCGGCTCCGACTCGTTACTGACAGGCATGGCTTTCTTCAAGATGAGGGAGGTGGGTACATGCACTCCTTTACATTAATCTGACGACATTGTGGTCTCATGTCAGAACTGGAATGGCACTTAGTAGAGTATATACCTCCACCAAGGCCCAACAGTCCCCTAAACATGTCTGATTTGTTCTCACCGTGTTAAAGAAAGTCCTGGATCTGCCCCCTGATCTTGACAAACTGAATGTGTTCTTTCCTGAAAGTTTCGTGGTAATCCATCTAGTAGTTTTTGAGTAATCTTCCGACTACTAGACAGAAAAAGATATGACAAACAAACAGACAAAGACATATCCTCTTTGGCAGCGGTAAGAAGCTCCCTGGTCACTCTCTCTCAGTCTAAGCTCGAAATTTTATAGAATTGTAGATTGTAGTTTTGTTATTTTTCCACTTTTTATTCACTGAAACTTTACACACTCGTCAGAATCAAGTCTGTGGTCTGATTGTGTAATGGTTAAAATGTTATGATCTACAGCGCAAACAGGAGCGCACAGTAGTGTGAGCATGTGGCATATAGCGCAGCAAATAACGCTGCACGCACCAAGTAAGAGATCTCTTTGTAATTATTATTATTATTATTGTTAAATACTGTGATTAATTTATTAGTATCATATGGAATGACCATGTGTCTGTTCTAAGTGTCACGTTCTTCTAACATTGTTTTCTACAGATGTTCTTTGAGGATCATATCGACGATGCAAAGTACTGTGGTCACTTGTACGGGCTCGGCTCAGGCTCCGCCTACGTCCAGAATGGAACAGGAAATGCTTACGAAGAGGAGGCTAACAAGCAGCAGTCGTGACATCACACCGAATACGATAAAAATGGAAGATCACAAAACTTATATACATCGTTTAGTGAGCTGTTTCTCATAGGTTCTGCTCATCTTAGATTATGATGGTCAAAAGCCAAAAGTCACAGCTGCCCTCACCACGTGCTGCTGTGCGTGTGTGTGTGAGTTTTGGTTTAGTTACATCTGACATGCTTGAAGAGATGGGATTTTAGTTTTCCTGAAATGTTCTGTAGAAATATTTTGCACTTTAAAAGCTCTAACCTGATTTTATATGGAAAGCTGAAAATGTTTCCGATGTCTCTCTCCTCTTTGTTGCCTTGTTTGTGTTCCCGTTTTACATCGCGAACATGTGAATCTTTACCATCATAATAATGGTTCTCACCATGCTCAGCCTTAATACTAGCTGCACTCTTATCTTTTAAAAGTTTTAATTTATTGCGCTAGTTTTCTGACACTGAACACTACACGTCACTGCGCTTCTTCTCTGTTGATGAGAAGGGGAGTTCTTCTCTGTGAGTGTGTTTACGTGCACATGAGTAGTTATTGAGATCTTTTTCATTTGTTAATAATATTGTTGACAAGCTCTAATCCCACTGGGACTCCTCAAGCTGGTGTATTGTGCTGAAACAAGTTTCCTCTGTTGTTGCTGTTTTTCAGTTTTCACGAAAAAGCTCAGAATAGTTGTATATTAATATATGTAACAAGATGCATACGGTGGGTTTTCATTGAGGGGAATGTTGAGTATTTTTATTTGTGCATGTAAACACCCTCATTGACACAAGCACATATGAACATGGAGGAAATTGCCTCTCGACCAGATCTATGAAAAGGCATTAAAAGAAAAACAGTCAACGTGCTGAGGCTTCCCTGAACTACTCTGCTGAGAGTAAATTTTCATTTTTAATTGAAGTTAAGGATTTGTAGAGTTTTAGTGTTGTAATAAATGAAGAAAAACTATAACTTTTACTCATTGGGAGGAAAACTAACATTTGTTTTTAACGTTTCTCTCCAGTGCAGTTCATTTCACTTGTAGTTCTGGCCTTTGAATTTTGTTCTTGTTGCTTTCCAGAGTCATGCTTCTTAGACCAGTCGCATGTACTAAAACGTTTGAATAAATGCTGTGTTGTTTAATAGTATCCTGAACTTCCATATAGGTGTGTTGAAGTTGTAGGTTCACGACTTATTAACCCGCCTCAGCGTCGAAGCAACTGGGACACTTATCTTTCTCTCTGCAGCACATCTCACACTGCAAAGGAGTAAAAAGAAGAATATGCAATATAACAGGATTGTTTTCAGATTATTTTGTAAATAAAGGCTTGAAACTTTTCTACCATTAAAAAGGCTCTCGACCGTTACATTACTCCGTGAAGAAATGAGAATAGAGAAGAAGAGCTTGTTTTATTCTTGATAAGGCATCACAACTTTACAGTACATCGCCTCACACATCCATGTTGTCTCGAGTCAGACAGACAGAATAGAAAAATATAAATCGACACCAACGATCACCATGAAGCTTTTTTTTTTTAAACAAGCATACATTCTTTAAACTTATGTTTTGTTTTTAGTTTCCAGCCGGGGAAAGACAGAATCGTCAAAAGGTGAAAATACTGTACAGAGTGGCTGGAACTGGTTTCTCTTGTTCTTTTCTGAAGTACATCCACAATGTTGTGTGTAACAAAAACACTCATCAGTATCTGCTTTTTGATGGTGCTCTGGAAAAGGAAAAGTGTTGGACCAACTTAAAAAATGACTGCAATTGGTAACACACAAATTGATTATGTTTTTTCAAATTAAAATGTGCGATTGTGTGTGTATAACTTAAAGCGGAACAAACTTGATTCCTTTCTGTGTTACCAATTGAAGTATTTTCTTATTTCCATGTGAACAGATCTGCAGCACCATCACACCGAGGTTTCTTTTCGCTGGCAGCCGGTGAGCTGACCCCACAGAACCCCCAACAGTCAGGCAGGAGCTTTTTCGTCCCTCAGGTTGACGTGTACCGAGTGTCCACCAGGGGTGGCTGGGTGGAGGTTTAATGTGACGGCAACATCCTCACTCATGCTTTAATCATTCAGAAGAGCCCTTAATCAAACATGTACTTACTAATGACTTTACTTCTTGTTTTTGTTTTCAAGCAAAAAGGGGAAAGCATCTCGTACAGTTCACTACAACAAATAGTGTTTGCGTTGACATCCTGAGATGAGAGCATGCATCATTTCCACAACACAACATGTCGGGTGGTAAAAGAGAAATTTACAAAAAACGTAAAAACAAAGACTGAAGGAATGTTTTTACATCATATCAACACCATCACTACTGTATAATTAATGTGCAAATGTTTGGCAAACTTATAAAAGCATTTACTAATGTGCGAAGCTATTCAATTAACATAAAACTGTAACATACAAAAGCTCAGCTTGATTTACTAGTGTACAAAGTGCAAAACATCTCTTCCTTTAACACTGCTCTGTGCTTATTCATACAGAAACAAAAGAAAATGGGATTGTTGGAATGCAGTTTTCATTTGAATCCACCCAAATGCGTCCAGATAGCAGCAGATAAATTCAGTAACCGTGACACTGATGATAATACGTGTTTGTTTTTCGCGTTTAAACCTCTCAGAAGAAGGGGGCGCAAAATGGAAATCAACAAATGCCGGCGATGTCACCAGCACGTCCTGTTCTGATAGGCACAAACACAGAAGGGGTCCAGCAGAGACCTGTGGGACGAAACACAAAGATATTAATTTCACATCTTCATATGTGAAGGATTCCTCTTTAAACGTAAACTTAGTTTAATGCCCTAATCAAGGCAGTTTTTAAATCCAGACTGAAATCTTCTTTTTTATTCACAAATGGCTTTATCTAAACTATTTTACAAAATATAAGGGTCATACCATCATTGTATTTTATTCTGTTTTTATTCATTTATCATTTTACACATTTCTTTCAATTTTATCTGTATCTTTCCACTTATTTGAGATGTTTTATGAAGAATTTATCCTTTTTATTTCATGTACCTCTTTTAATCTCTTAACCTAACCCATCCCATCCACACCAAACCTCTGCATATCTGGTTACCTGCCTGTTTGCACTGCTTTATACTCATATCTAGAAAATGTGCACTAACTTATACATACATATTCCTATAGAGTATACACTTTGGCTTTATACTTGCATTCTCTTGTGTATATAGTTTTATAGTGTTTTACTTTTTATCTGAAGCTCTGTTTAGTTTGTTTTATTTAAATTTAATTATTGCTCTATTTGCACTGTCCCAACACATTTCACTGCAGTGTTTACCCTGTGTTGACAAAAAAAATGAAACTTTATTCTACTCTTTTTAATCTGTTTTATTTTGCCTGAATTTTTCTTTTAAAATATGCCTTTTTATTTTGAATTTGTCTCTGTGTTCTTTTTGGTGTCCCTGTATGAAATGTGCTTTATAAATCAAACTGCCTTGTCTTGAATTGAAGGTTCCGACTCCAGCTGGTTATGCCTCGTGCTCGATGGTCATCCCTTGGTTGCTGGCACCTAAACAGACACACAAGTGGAATGAAATTATTTAATCTAAGTTTTAAAACGTCTTATTGTTTGTATGTATTCAAGCAGCTGAAGAAAAAGACACCCTACCTTTCCGTTCTTTCTCCGCTGCACTGTCACTGTCTGTCCAGGAAGGGGTGCTGGCGAGCAGTCGACTCTGGCTCTCCCTCAGAGGTTTGGAGGGGAACTGGCGGCCTTCTGCTGCACTGGAAACACAAACCTCCATGAGCAGAGATACAGCCAGGAATTCTGGGTCCCCAAATAACCTCCTCCATCTTGGAATACATGCTCCTAAATCCTGTGATCTGAAGGATTGATTTAGAACTGAAGGCCATAACTACTGCATCATTAAACTGACAGGTTAATAAACCACCAGGGGCTGCCTCCAAGTAACATGTGCACACACTGTTGTTTTCCCACACAGAACTTGAGTTGACGTTTGAAAAGTATGAGTGAATGTGTGTGTTTTTGTACTCACCCCTTGTTGGCAGGGTTGGATTCTGTGGGTGAGGAAGGCTGCTCAGGGTCCGCGTTCACCAGACAGGACGGGAACGAGCAGCCGTCACCTAGACTGAAAAAACAACAGAAAGAAAAGGAGGAGGTTCAGTTCGGTGTTTAAACAATGAGTGAATAACTCCTCAGTTTATATGAGATTATATAGATCAGTAGAATCTTATGAGTCAAATTTTTACCTTAATTTTTGATAATGAGTTTTCTCACAAACCTTTGTTGGTCGGTTGAATTTGTTTGCAGGTTTATGAAAAAACTAGTGGGTAGATTACCATTAAACTTGGTAAAAGGATATATATATATATACACATATATATATACACATACATATTTGTCAGGGAAGAACCAATAGAATTTTGGTGCGGATCCAGGTCAGGGGACAGATCCAGGATATTTTTTTCACTTTAGATTAGATTAGATTAGATTACACTTTATTGTCAGATTCTCTTTTTTAAATGTTTTCGTGCATCCCGAGATGTCCATTGCCTCACATCAAGACAAACATATAATTACAGAACAAAATAGATTTCTACAAACATTATAAACAAGCAGGTGACATTGCATCGAACATTTAAAAACAAGTGGCTACAGTGCAATTCCTTCAACATTCAGTGCTTCGACTACACCGGAACTCTAAGGCCTACTTAGAGCTCAAGCTCTGATTTAACAGTTTGACAGACTGAAGAAAAAAAGAGTCCTTCAGTTCAGTCGAGCCTCTGAATCTTCTGTTAGATGGAAGAAGCACTTTCTGTAACGTATAGTGAGATTTTCAAGATTGTCCTTGATTTCCCACAGAACAACTCATGGATCTTGATGAAACAAATCAGGCATATTTAAGGGACTGATATTCTGTGTGCAATTTGGGGCGGATCCAAATAACAATCTGGTTCTAGAGAATTTAAATGTGGTTTCATAAAGAGAATGTTGGGTCTGTGAACTCTAGTTAAATATGTAACAAATAACTGCCCCTGAACCTTTCCAACTCTAACTGCACATTAATAGATGAGTTTATGTCTTTGTCAGAGCAGATGGAAGAGAAATGAAAGAACACGTCTGACATCATTTTTATACTTATTTCAATCAGATATTATCCTGCAGCGTTTCACACTGACAGCGCTGCCAATCTAAGAGACCATATAATTCAAATCTCAGCATCTCCACAGGTTACAAGTTGGATTTCATGCTTACTGATCTAAAATTAGTCCCAGCCACACTGCAGAGTCGTGGCTCTCTCAGCAGAGCCTCCAGTCTCTGACCTGACTGTCCTTCAGTCTAGACTCGATATTACACGTCTCCGGGCTTAGAAATTGTAAAATAACCTGCAGGAAGAAGTTATGAATAATTTCTGGAAAAACAAACTTGCTTTATTAGGTTTGTTTTCTTATGTTGTCCACCTTGAATCTTATTCTGCCTCTTTTTTAATCTTATAATCTTTTTATTTGACTCTTTGGCTATTTTGACTCAGTTTTCTTTCGAGTATATTTGGCAGATGACCTCACCTGGAGAAAATGGGAATAGGCCAGTACTTAGCTTCATCACCAAAGACCTGGCCGAAGTTCTTACTGCAGCCCAGACTGAAACCGTTCTTGTCTATGCCGTGACGAAACACCGGCGCCCGTACAGCTTCTGAGGGGACACACATGGAGAGGAAGAGTCAAGATAATAATATAATATAACAATACCTTTTTTTACATAGCATCTTTAAAACACGGTTTACAAAGGGCTATATATATATATATATATATAAAACATGGCATTTTAAACTCGTTCATTTTACCCATACATGCCTATATACTTATATATAACAATCTATATATGTATGTATGTATATATATGGATACATCTATTTCTATATCTCCTCATACTAATATAATTCTCTTATACATCCTCATGCAATATTCGTGTGCCATTGCGCATTAGGTAAATTTCTCCACCAACAATAGGTCCATAGTGAAAGGTATACAGTATATCATGTTGATATTCTTAGTATTTTTTATTAGTTTTTTATTCTTATTATTATCTTTTCTATTCTCTTGTCCACCTCATTCCGACTATCTGCTGCTGTAACAAGTGAATTTCCCCAGTGTGGGATTATTAATATTGTATCGTATCGAATCTTATGGCATCGTATTGAAATGAAACGTATCCTACTCTATCCTATCGTATCATATCTTGACAGACAAAGCAAACACAGGACACTCTGGGGTTATAGCAAAAATACCTTCAGAATAATAAAAACAATGAATAAATAAAAGCAATAAAAAGGACAGCACATAAAGACACATAAAAGCAATAATAAATAATAATAATAAAAAGAGTAACAGCAATTAAAGATAAAAAAGAGACAACATCACACAAGGCCCAGTCTGTAAACATGGCTTTTAAGACGCGATTTAAAAGAATCCACTGAATCTGTGAGCCTTATTGTTTATAGAGCTTTCACCGCAGCTCATTCAGACCACTGAGCAACACATGAACGTGAATGAATGAGGCAGCACTGAATGAAAGTGCCATTGTGGTACAGGTGCAGCACTTCTCGGACCTGTTCCTCCGGGTGTGACTTCTCTCCCTGCCGGTGTCCGTTACTAAGCTGCTTACTGCTCTGAGCCTCGTGTCTTTGCATTACACTGTAACAGACTCCTGCATATGGATAATCCACCCCCCTCAACACACGCAGACAAAGTGCGCCAGTGTTCACACATAATGAGAAACTGCTCCATCTGATGAGGGCCCACAGAGGCTCGTCAAATCACTGCGCTGATGAGGACGGTGACTGACGGTGGGGGGAAATGCAGTGACACATCCTTCATCATTAGTAGGATATTTAGTAAACAGTGAGCAGACTGGAAGAAGATACTCAGGCAAACAGAGAGAGCTGCTGTCCAAAGGCACGCTGCAGCTACTGATGGAACACACAACAAACACGGGTCTGAAGTACGCCACCTACCGAGAGTGGATCTGTTCTTGCACACGAGCCAGCAGTGGTAGATGAAAAGAGAGGCGAGGCTGACCGAGAACATGGAGGCCGAGAAGAAGAGGAAGAGGATGTGGAACTTGGCCTGAGTGTCTGGGAGGCCGTTCTGAGGGGGAGACAACACATCAATCACTGATACGCAAACACACAGTCGACACTAAAATGAACTGTGGGGGTGGAAATCTGGGCTCTGAGCTGGATCTGACACATTTCTACTCAGCTAGTCTACCAGGGGCTTTTTAAATCACTTCTACTTTAGTGGCACTAACTAGTTGTCTGGTTCATACCAGGTACTCTCTCAGACGGAAATGTGCTCTACCTCCAGCCTTGTGAAAGAAAAATCAAACACCACACAGCATGAAACACAGAATACATGATATGTCACAACCACATTAACATTTCATTAGAGATCTGTGCCGACACAACATAAGTTATATTTACCATCCAAAATTTAATGAAGTATTGAAGATCTGTAGCAGTAATAAAAAGGCAGTAGAGCAGCGAGTACGCCAAGAACAGCATGAAGTACTTGTAGTTGGAGAATCCCACACAGTTGTTCACCCTGAAGGAAAGAAGGAGACAAACAAATGGAGAAGAGTTGGTGTCTAAATATTAAATATAAAAATCACAATATTCATTCTATCTACTCAAATGAAGTACAATACTTAAACCAAGTAATTTCCCCTAGTCAGTACATTTTATCTGTATGTTATTACACTTGTTAACTAGAATGGGATTCTATACCTCCGCCAAAGTTCAACAGTTCCACATGGAACCACATTTAAATTCACTAGATCCAGATTTTGATGTGGATCTGCACCAACCCTCATTTATATCAGTTCCCTAAACATGTCAGATTTTTCTGATTCTGTAAGAATTTTAAGAAAATGTTGAAAATGTCCTATTCCAAAATGTAGAAAAAGACAGAAAGTGAAAAAAACTAATCCTGGATTTGCCTCCTAATCTAGATCCACACCAAATGAAAAATGTCCCTGACTCATATCACATCCTTTTACCAAGTTTTGAGGTAATCTGTTCAGTAGTTTCTACGTAATCCTGCTAACTAACAAACAAAATGAAAACATAATCTCCTTGGTGAAGGTAAAAATAGAAGAAGTATCCACACATTTGAATCTGAGCTCCCTTCAGTAACTTTCCAGTTTGTGAGAACATTTTTATTGTATTTATGATAAGTGTTTTGTGACCAGCACCGATCCTGTTCTGTACATCTGCATTTGATTGAAACTTGGTGGAGCTGTGGGTTATGGGCCAAGGAAAAACGATTTGATAATGGGGACAGATCCAGGAATTTATTTTTACTTTTGTAAACATTGCAAGATAGGATGTTATCATTATATTATTACCATCCTTTATATTTATTTGAATAATGCAGAGATCTTTATGAAAAAAAATCTGATACACTGTATGTGAAGTGGTAATATCTATGAACCTCTGACATTGTAAACAGTTTACAGACATTTCTGTAAAATGGCGGATCCCAACCCATGAATATGCAATATGGTGATAAAGTGGCCGACCAGCAAATCAAGTATGTGCTCTCTGAGTATATTTAGATGAACATGGTTACCAACATGTTTACAGCAGGAGAAGAGTACAGGCAGAAAACAAATCCTGGAACCTATTGTTTTATAAATCAGTAGAAAATCTGTGTGACAACTGATTCTCATGTTCAGTCATCTTTTTATTCCTGGTTCCCCCTGGGTTTGAAAACCAGACGTGGTGCAACAACAACATGACAACGAATGCAGACGAACAGAATGAATGTTCAGCAAGAAGAACTGGAAGCAGATTTGTTTTGTCTCCCTCTGCTGCCAAAATCTGTCAACTGGCAGGATGAGATGTTCAGTCCTATCCAGTCAACAAGCTGTTTGTCTATTCCATGTGTACAAGCACTGTTAGTTTGAATGTGACCGGACAGTGTGAAAACCACACATCTGAATTCTGAGGTGTCTCAAATAAAAAAGTATATCGGACAACACAGCATGTGAGTACAGCGGCACAGTGTCACTGATCTGAGTTTTAATCATGTGAGTGTCACTACGTACCAGGGGCAGTGGTGATCCATCTTCAGGATGCATCTGTAACACAGCAGGGTCAGACGTCAGTGTAATCGAATCTCCCTCCCTCTGCCAGAATGCAATACATCGTGTTGTGTTTTCTCTAAAGGTGCATGAGCAGAGAGCCGTACTTATCACACACTGAACAATGGTGACATCGATCAGGCTTCAGCAGCTGGCAGCGGTCGCAGAAACGGATTGCTGAAGGAGACACAGCCAGGTCAGTCACACAGCAGCAGCAGCCTCTCCTGACACCTGACCCCGGACTAACAAGCTGACGGGGGGGAACTGAGCTGCTGTTCTGCATCTGCACTGCACTGTACTGTACCTCCAGAGTTGGTGCGGGTGTAGATGGGCAGATCCTTGGCTATCCTCCTCAGGATCTCCTGCTGGGACTCTCCACGATCTTCACGCTCCAGCAGCTCCTTGTCAGAGAAGGACAGGTGGAACTATGTGGGGCAGAACAGAGAGAGAGAGAGAGAGAGACGGAAGACAAACAACACCTGTGATTTATCAAAAGCTCGACTGGTGAGCAGCGACATTTGATTCTAATGATTTATCTCAAACAGTCAAACATGGATAGATGGATGGATGGATGGATGGACAAATAGACAGATGGACGGATGGATGGATAGATGGGTGGGGCATATGAACAGATGGGCAGACGGACGAATGGACGGACAGAGAGACAGATGGAAGGATGAATGGACAGAAAGATTGATGGACAGACATTTGGATGGATGGATGGATGGATGGGTGGGGCATATGAACGATGGACGGATGGATGAATGGATGAATAGATTGATGGACGAGAGACAGATGGATGGATAGACCGATGGATGGAATGGATGAATGGATAGATGGGTGGGCAGGTGGGCAGACAGACGAATGGGCGGACAGAGAGACAGATGGAAGGATGAATGGACAGAAAGATTGATGGACAGACATTTGGATGGATGGATGGATGGATGGGTGGGGCATATGAACGGATGGATGGATGGATGAATGGATGGATGGACGAGAGACAGATGGATGGATAGACCGATGGATGGAATGGATGAATGGATAGATGGGTGGGCAGGTGGGCAGACGGACGAATGGACGGACAGAGAGACAGATGGAAGGATGAATGGACAGAAAGATTGATGGACAGACATTTGGATGGATGGATGGATGGATGGATGGATGGATGGATGGATGGATGGGTGGACGGATGGACGGACGGACGGATGGATGGACGGACGGACGGATGGATGGATGGATGGATGGATGGATGGATGGATGGATGGATGGATGGATGGATGGATGGATGGATGGATGGACGGATGGATGGACGGACGGATGGATGGAAGGATGGATGGATAGATGGGTGGACAGATGGACGGATGGATGGACGGACATTTGGATGGATGGATGGATGGATGGATGGATGGATGGATGAAAAGATGGATGGATCGATGGGTGGGCATATGGACGGATGGATGGAAGGACAGACGGACGGACGGAAGGATGGACGGACAGACATTTTGATGAATGGATGGAACAAAACTAAAGAAATCATAAAGAATAAACATTTAGGCTCTTTGTGCGCCAGCAGATAAATGGAGGCAAAGCAACCAGAGCTGCTATTACTTTCAGCCACTTTAGGCCATTTATGATCAAACACTGGAAACAAATAACTGATAACAAGCAGAACAGCACCCATGACATTTGATTCATATTAAAATCCCAAAACCTCAAGTCATCCACTGATCACATCTCATAAACAGTATAAGCTTTCAGTGTGAGGTGTGTATGCATGTGTGCTTAGTCTCAATGGAAAGCAAAAGGAAACAGTGGCTTTTCTTCAGAGATGCATGTGTGTGTTCAGCCTGCTGAGCTGAAGTGCTGTGGTCAGGATCAGAGCCATTAGAGTGCAGCTCCGAGCACTTCCACCGGAAAGTATTATTAGTCTAAATGCAGCGTTCAATCACTCTGCGAGGCTGCATTTGTCTGTACCCTGCCTCATCGCCCCAGACAACCGTTAACACTGCGTCACCGAGCAGACACACTTACCTCCTTCAGGGGGTTCATGGGCCTGGTGAAGATGGTTTGCCAGTACGCCCACACAAACATGATGAAGATGGCATGGTACACCAGCAAGAACACCACTGAAGCCAGAAAAAACGAGACAAATAAATAAGTTGTTTGCATTTAACCATTTATTTACAGTTTGCAGGTTCATCTAATGTAACTAACAGGGCCGGCCCTCTGTATACACAGTGGATAAAAGCCTGTCTTCAAACATATAACTTCAGTATTGAAAGATAAATCTGATGACCCACTTCCTCTTGATCCTGCAGGTCCAGTGGCTCAGGGCTTGACAGATGTAGAACAGCTGGAGACACTAAAGTCAAAGTTAAACAGCATCACAGAACACTTACCCTTTTTTCCTGTGTCTTCAATGGATTCTGAAAAATAAAAAAGACACAGTCATGTCTGTGCTGAACTACAGACGGTGAAACACTGTGGAGGCCAGTGGGGAAAATCGAAAGTTTTTCTTTTAAACCCTTGACACGGGCAGCGCCTCCTTGTGGTGATGTATGTGTGCTGCATGACAGTCAGTCTGAATTCAAATCAACTAGGCAGAAAAATGCTGACACTGCAAACCCTGACTATTCCACACCATTCACAAAATCAATACACGTGATCCCTGTCCAACAGCTCCACACATTGTTCCTCTCATAAATATTTATATATATAAGAGTGCAAAGTGAGGACATTTTGGCCAGTCCTCATTGTCTCACTCTCTGTCAAAGGTCAGTTTGAGGGTCAAAAACAGTTTTTTGGGTTAGAATTAGGTTTAGGTCAGGGTTAAATATTTAGTTGTGATAATTAAGGTTAGGGTAAAGGGCGAGGAAATACTTCACGCCAATGATTGTCCTTACTTAGATAGAAGTTCAATGTTGTGTGTGTTTGTGTGTGTGTGAGACAGAGGGAGACAGAGAGAGAGAGAGACAGAAAGAAAGAGAGACACCTAAAGATCTGGACTCAGACATAAGAGACGAGTGAGACCTGTTGGAAGATTAGCTGATGCTGTTTATATTGGTCCTGATGTCTAATCAATAGTTAACTGACAATACACAACCATCCATCTTCCATAATTAGGCTGTAAAGCAGCACGTGCACACACTCACACACTCACACACACACACACAATCATACACACACACACATTGTCATATGTCTCTTTTGAGGACATTAATTTGACCTCTCTTCCCAAAAATCAGATTTTTAACAAGTAAGGACACATATCTTTTCCCTGATTGGACGCGTTGTCCCCAAAATAACTGGACTTTAGTCTAAAATGTGTCCTCAAAGGTAGCATATGATGGATTCGCACACACACATGCACACACACAGCAGGAACTGTGGAAAGGTGAGCCAAGGAGCTGAATCAAGGCATGCAGCCAAAAATCGTGTGCTGCACATTGCCAACATAAAAACCCCAGAGTCCGTCAGTGAAGCTTAAGAGTGTGTGCGTATACGTGTGTGTGTGTGCGTGTGCGTGTGCGTGTGCGTGTGCGTGTGTTTGAGATTAAATGCATCTGCAAGGATGTATAATCTGTCTATGAAAACGTATCAATAAGATAAATGCCTTGAAAACACACTGACTCCGAGACAACGAACACCTGATCTCATATTTTTAACAATGTCGGTCGTACGAGGAAAAACATTTGGTGCTTAAAAGAAAGTGGGTCAACCACAGATGGCTTGGGGTGAATTATGTAAACCAGACAATGGGATTAACTGAGCTGCTGAACGAGAGGTATCAGCTGACGATTCTTTCACACAACTGTCTCTGTGTCTGTCTGCGGAACACATGCTGTCCTGCATGCTGCTGCTGTTTTCATCCTCCATCCCATGTGACTCCAGACCATCACAATTTAGTTTTTGTTCTGCAGGACGCAAAACAAGAAGGGCAAAAGAAATCCCCTGATCAAGCACTGCTGTTGTTTTTGTCGCCCCGCAGAAATCAAAGATGTCTCGATGTCTCATGGACGCCAGCAGACAAAGAGGTGACTCTGGGGTCGGATGCTCTCCTGACCTCTCTGCTGGACAGGAGTGGGTTTGGATTTTTGAATGGGAGGCAAGACAGAGGCACATTTGTACCATGAGTAGAAATGTATAAATTAAAGCCCCCATGGTTCTCTGCAACAACAAACTCCACATTATTGATACTCACATGGTTTATTCAGAGAAATAAAACTGTATTAACTCCAAATAGCCCACAGCCATTCAGTTGTGAGAATTATTATTATCTCCCTGAACAAGGACCTGTTCGAAATCCCCACCCCTTATTGCATGTTGTGAATATATTTTACAGTTTTTTATCTATTTGTGGTTATTTTTTGTCTCTTTGTGGCTGTTTCTCTTTCCTGATGGACATTTTGTATCTCTTGATGTTTGTTTTTGTCTCTATTGGCTTTTCAACCTTTTTGTTAACATTATTATTTGGTATTGTTTTACTTCTCTTTGTGGCCTTTTTATGTCTCTTCGTATTCATTTTTTCTTATTTTTTAGGTTTTGTGTGTCTGTGGTAATTTTTCTAAATCATTTTGTTGTTTGTGGTCACTTATTTATCTCTTTGTGGTTATTTGGTGTCTCTTTCAGGTTATTCTTCGTCTTTTTGTTGTTTTCTATCTCTGTGTGGTCGTTTTTTGTCTCTTTGTGGTTGTTTTTTGTCTTCATGTTTATGTTTTTTGTCATACAGAGGTTCCAGTCCAGATACTCTGAGTGCCAAGCAAACCGGCTGGGTTCCATCCATGATGTATACCGCCCTCTGATGGGCGGGGCATGGAATGGGATCAATCAGATCGTATGCCATCCACGTGACCCCATCTGACCTCACCCCTGCTGGTGCACCCATGCAGTAACATGGCACTACGCCCCCTGCAGCATCCGTACCCCTGGCTGATCAGATTTAAAGACAAACTTGAAGGTGTATACTTTGCTTCCCCGTTAGGTTGGGCTATAGTTGAATAAGAGAACACACAGTCTGAAAATGGAAGACTCACTTCCTGTTTTTATCTCTGTTAGGTCTCATTAAAACCGTCTCTCTTTCATCCCCCTTTTTGACAGAGGAGATCTTCTTTCCCAGGGAACTGACAAGCTGCCAAATGGAGCAGGGGAGTATAGGCTGCTGAAACTCCTCTGAGACATCCTAGAAACCATTACTCACTATCCAGGTCAACTCTGTTCACCGCTCACCGAGGGGGGTTCACCGTCTGCAAACACACCGTCCAGCGTACAGAGCAGCCAGAGCTGGAGTGTGAAGGAGGGGAGGCAGGGCCTGACTGAAAATCCATTACAGTCAGACCTCTTGCCAAAAGATAATGCTGGTCTTGTTGTGGTGGCGGATATAAATTAAGATAATGAAGCTGGGCGACTATATGAGCCTGAGGCTAATACAGTAAGTCCTCCAGATAGTGCTGATGGGATGGTAGTGGTGGAGGCAGATAATGACTGAGACACTGTGGTCTGATCTAATCCCATTCTGCACAGCTTGTGATACTGTGCCATAAGAATATAATCAGACCTCCTTCACAATAAAAGCAGACGGTCAAATCTAATTCTGACATGATTTGAAAATAAAGAAAATATGCTAAACAAATACACACTTCCCCATAACAATACACTCAACTGTTATTGTCATGTGATCGACACTGGGGACACACTGCATAAACAACAAGCCAGACGTAAAAAAACAAAACAATCTGAATCACAAACTGCAAAAACAGAAACATCCCCCACCCCATCATCACACACACACACACACACACACACACAAACACACACATGCGCACACACACACCAGTTAGAGCCCCTACTACACACACATGCACACACGCAGCCTGCTCATACTATAACCCAGACAGCTGATCTCTTACCTATGCACAGCTGCAGGACATATGCGTAGTATGACCAGGCCACTATGAGGGCGATGAAGAGGACTGGGATCCAGTACAAAACTCTCTGACAGCCCCGCTTGATACTACGCGAGCCCGACGGTGCCATAGTCTAGGAGCGGATCATTTCTCGTGCGCATCCGCGTGTTCCTCCTCTCCCTGCCCTCGCTCAGTGTGTGTGAGTGTGTGTGTGTGTGTGTGTGTGTGAGAGTGTGTGTGAGTGTGAGTGTCTTCCCGTGGACTGTCACTGCACCGTAGCTCCGGCTCTGATCAGTATAATCGGCAGCACAGACGCAACATCCCACCACCAGCAGCCTCCCTCCCTCCCTCCCTCTCTCCGCTGCTGCTGCTGCTGCTGCCTCTGCTGCTGCTGCACCGCTCCCCTCTGATCGTCCTGCTCAGCCGCTGGCACAGACTACAACCAAACATCAGACAGCACTCTCTCACACACACACACACACACACACACACACACACACACACACACACACACACACACACACACATGTGCACGCACACACACAGGAGTCATGCAGCGCCTCCCCCCCACAGGTTGCCATGACGTCCGCGGGATGCTGCAAGCCTGGCACATTTTTCAGCCGCCAGCAGATGGGTTCAATAAGTTCATACTCACCAGTGTTCACACAGCAGGGTCTGTTCACGCTCAACACACACACATAAACACACACACACACACACACACACACACACACACACACACATAAACACACACACACACACACACACACACACACACATAAACACACACACACACACACACACACAGGTTTGCACATCCTTTCTTTGCAATGACTTGTTTGTTGTGGACAGCCTAAACATAACTTTATCATGCCTAACCCTAACCCAAGTCTAATTCTAAGCCTAACCCCAAAAGCACGACTTAAACCCCACAGCCCCAAATTAAAGATCAGCCAAAATGTCCTCAATCCGAAAGGTATGTGCTCAACATGGTCTTCACGAAGATGTAAGTATAAGTAGCCACACTGCAGATACACAGAACTGTGTTGCATGTTAGAGGAGCTCTGAGTGCAGTTATAGCTCTGCCACAAGTTTCAGTGTTTCTTACACTCTGTCCTCGTTACTTGTGTCAATGTGATGTGACTGATTTAATCAGATTATTCACATGTATATAATGTGGTTCCAGCAGGTGTCAGGGTTGGTGCTGACAGCATATGGCAGTGTGGGTGGAGGCCTGCAGGATCCACCTGCTTCTGCAACTTTCACACCCAACTGCACCTGCAGGATCATTCTGCCGTCCTGCGGTACATCCTGCAGCCCTCCTGCAAGGCTGCAATCTGTAGCCGTTGGTTGCTACCATCACATTTAACTGAAACCTTTCTGATGTTTGATTGAAAATATGTTTTACATTTTCTGTTTGAATGTGAGAAAACGGTAAGATGGGATTTAACACCTGTTGTCTGTTGTTGCTTGTGTGGGTGGCATTCTGCAGCAATCTGACACCGTGCATCACAATGTGTCCATGTCAGTCTTTAGAGAAAGGACAAAAGGGAGTCGCTTCAATGAACTGCTGAGAATAGGTGCAACTACAGTGACTTAAACCGACAACTGAACCCTGACATGACAAGGACAGTTTTAATTAGAAAATAAATAGATGTCATCGACTACATAATGACTAAAAACAGCATTTAATACAAAACACATATAGGTTAAAGACATGACGTAGTCAAGTATACACCTCTCTCACTTTTCACATTATTTATTGTAATTGTCCTGTAAGTGTGACTGTCTGAAAGGAATCTAATTCTATTCAAATTTATTTTCTGCACCACTGGCATGATTTTAAAATGTTCTGTAATCCTGTAGAAAATGCAAAACAGTTGTATTTTCCAACATTATATAAAAACAAACTTTGTGTTGATGTGTGGGTGGAACGCTGCAGCAAACTGGATACACACATCACAGTATGCACATCTCAGTCTTACAGAAAGGACAAATGGAAGACGCCTTAATGTTGTTTTAAAACTACTGAGCAACTATGTGCAACTACTGTCAGTGACCAAAACAGACAATATAATACCTCGAAAAGGAAAACCATCACTGTTGATTAGAGACTAAATATATGTTTTTTATTACATATCAAACTACCTACACACAGGTTTAGCATGTTATTTATAAAAAAGAGCCTTTAGTGACTTTTTTAGTTCTGATTTGGTACACGTTCCAAAGATCATTAGAATTTACACCAGTGTCTTTACAATAATAATAATAATAATAAAAGACACTGCTAAGTTGCATTGTGGGAGTTGTAGGATCCAGTTTCTTTTGATTTTCACCTACATCAGGGACAAAAAACAGCTCTGCTACCTCAGTTTTTACTGGAGTATCTATTTCAGACGGTACACTGTTGTCCTATATCGCATGGATTGTTCAAATCAATAAAAAGGGGATCCTGTTTATCAAAACAGCAATGAGTGGATATGTTGAGCAAACAGAAACGAGCATTCATTTTTCCTGTCACTTAGCTGAAAAAGACACTTGCATCACTAAGGTTTTTATGTACAAAAAAGACAAAACAATTCTTAAATACTTAACCACACAATGTCTTGAAGTGATTATCTAAACCATTAAAAGCACATGGTACTGCTACATTACTTAGATAAATAGGATCAACTGTTAAGGACTTTATGGCTACAAGTAAAAGGCGTATTCACAAATAGATCTCCGAGTGGCCCGGTGCCAACTTTGGCCTAGAATGAAAAGATGAAATAAAACTTTTCTTTCTATTCCAGGCATCTGTTCCAGACTTCGTAAAGAAGCCTCTGTAGGTGCAGGATCAGAGTATATACGACTGCAAATGATTAGCCCACTGAATTAACCATTCCAAGATAAAAAGTCCCTGATTAGAGTCTCGTACACCCACACGGCCCCAGGTTCCTGATGATTAATACTGTTAATGATTCGCCTTCTGGTTAAGGATGAAACAGCTAATTTTATTCTACAGTGATCCTGCCATCAGTCTGCAGTGGTTAAAAGGAAAGAAGAAGAGGTTTGTCTGGTGAGGGCCACTCAGTTTATCAGCTGACTGGTGTGAAAACAGCAACTGAACAAGCAGTTTTCAGCATGTGTGTAGTAGCAAGAGCAGAAAATAACAAGGAAGCCAAATATTTCATCTTATATTTTATTGCGCCATGTCATCATAAATGCTTCTGCGCTGTAACATCAGCCATGGAGGCCTAATCTAAAAGAATGACCTATGGAGAGAAGTTTCCAAAACTCTTTTGGAGGTAGACTAACTAATCAGAACATTCAATATTTGAACAGCAGAAATACAAATACATTGGTCTGGTTAATATTAGAGCCTGTAACATGTGGATATCTTCAGTCTATTTCAGTACATGATTCCACCCAAAGCAAACACGGGACCAGGAAACAACAGTCATGAAGAATTCCTCAGTAACGCACAGTGCGAGTGTAAAGAAGATCAAGTGTAAACTCTTCCTCACAGAGCTTAAAGGGAAGGTCATGTTACTCCACTGCTCATTAAAACCAACACTAATTTAAGCTGAGTGTCCCGAGAGCGGAAACAAACATATGGCTTTGATATTTTTCTTTTTGCATATTCATAAAGAGGTCATCCCTGCCAGTGGCATAAAAATAGCTCTAGTGTTTACTAGCCAAGAAATGATTAACGCTGTTAGCTGCCTGTAGTTAAAGAGTGGAAAACGCCACAGACGGGGTGCGTGCTTTCAGGCCTGCTGGCTCTGAGGGATTCCTGCAAGATCTTTAGCTGCAGCGCTTTGGGAGAGGGGGGGACGGGGAGGAGGAGGAGGTGGAGGAGGAGGAGGAGGAGGAGGGGTATGAAGGGGGGAGGGAGGTGCTGCTGTCCTAAGCTGATCTGAGCAGGGGGCTGCAGAGCCAACAAACAACGCACACTGGAAAAGCAGCAATAAGATTTTAGGATAAGGGTTTAGATAAATATGTAAAATCTGTGCTAGAAATCTTACAACCAATAAATATATTTACATGTAGATAATTCAATAAATAGTTCTGAACAGGCAAACAGTGGTTAGGCACCCGTAATTAGTGCAATTTAGAGTCCTGCAGCACACCAGTTCAATGGATGTTCTCATTATGGGTCACTTGTGTTTGTTAAAGCACTTGCAAGAGCTTCACATTAGCTCGACCACTTCCTGTTTGTGCCACATCCTGTTTATTTGAAAACTTCTAACTCAATGCATTAAGACGCTGTAGCATGCATGGACCCTTTTGCCTGATAGGAGAGGAGGGAGGAGGCGGAGGTTCATTCAGTTTGTAAGACATGCTGCTGATGAAGGGATCTTCACCTGGGGACAAAACAGAGAGAAAAAGTGAAGTCAAGTGTGTTCGAGTGTAAACCAACAGAGTGTTGTTGGGAAGGCAGACTGGGCTGCATCAATTTTATCTCATCTACACTGAAGCTGCAGGCAGTTATTTCTTATTTTACACAGCAGAAGTTAGATAGAGAGGAAGTAGAGTGCGAAAACCTCCCTGCACGTCTTAATCGTAGCGATCAGTGAGTTCAGCAGCAGTTCTGCAGAAGTGCGCAGAAACAGTATCAATCCGTCAAATGAGTATCATCTGTGTGAAGAAGTTAGCAGGCTGGTTACATAATGGAGGAAATGCAAAAGTTGCATCATGACAGAAGGAAAGGTTGAAGCCATTGGGAATATCAGTGCTTTCCTCAGACATAAAGTATCATAAAACTAGAAAAAAGCTCTTTACAGTGTAGAAGGAAAAATTATCCAATAAAAAACATCAGCAAACCAGAACAGCTCAGAGGATGCAGAGGTCAGAGGTCATGAACACCATAACAGGGGAGCATTGATACAGACTCATCATCTCTAAAACTAATTCTCTAAGTTGTCATTTTTAAACTTTTAGGTCATGTTCTGGTGCAGATTAAAGAAATTACATATAATGTGTTAATTACTATGCTTAGAGGTGCTGTTTCTTCTGAACAGAGAAAAACTAGACTCTGTACTAGAGAGGTATCGATACCAGCATCAGAAATGACATAGATACTGTTGAAAATGCTGAATGAGGCATCAGCACACACATCTATGTACCAATCTGAACTAATACCATGTCTTTAAAGTATATTAGTCCTCGCCAGGTCAAACTGTTCTTTTCCCAGAAATTACTTCTTCTCTGCTGCTGCAAAACAGCAGTTACGCTTTACTGTCATTACTGGTACTTGGCTAAAATGTCAGCAAACTGGCAATAGTTCATGCTGGATGTGCACTTGAACAGATATTTAAATGAAGTAATTGTTGTGTATCACTAGCCCTATTTATTCATGCTCTTTTTCAGTTACGGCTGTCTAACTAGATAATAATAAAAGTTCTATAGCACTCATTCTCTGTATTTGTTTGTTTTTCAAAGGTTTTAACCTGAGTCAGGTCACACAACAATGAGAGCAATCATCACTTCCAAACAGGATTAGTAGCAAACAGCTCTTAAATTTATTTATATATATATATATACATTGAGGCTATTTTATTTCTTTTCTTACAAAATTCCCAGATTTCTCAAACGAGACATTTTCATATTGCATCCCGAGAGATTCAGATCCAGTCCTTTCCCAAGTGTTACGAAGGCAAATTATCGAGCCCTGTGCAGAGAGGTGCATTTCCTTTGAAACATTTATACGGCTTTAGACTGCACTGCTCACTGCCCATGTATGCAGACTTAAGCTGGTATCTGGTGGCAGTTGATCAGGCGTTAATATTACAGTGTAACTTAATGCTCCGGGCCGAGGAGAGCGTGGGCCTCAAATCACATGTGAAAAGACTGACTGTATCCTGCAGTATGTGTGGCTGGAAACTGTGCTAGAGAATTAAAGCTGATTATTTACGCCTCACACTGACAGTGACAGAAGACTTTTACCTATTTGCCTGAAAGCTCCTTCTTCATGCAGGACTTGAAAGACATGAACTTCTCCTCCACTCTGACACCCTGCGAGCATGTGTGTGTGTGTGTGTGTGTGTGTGAGACAGAGAGAAAGAAGGAGAAAGATGATTAGACCATTTTCCTGATGTCCCACTAGGTGGCAGTATGATTTCACAAACATCACTAATCCCAGACATTGAGGTGAGATGTGTTTCAGTAATAAAAAGTGGCAGCAGTGTAATTTAGACATGATGGCATGGAGGTGTTTAAGTGTACCATTACCTAAAGGAAAAAAGAGACATAAGTAGTGCCTACTTAAAGTTGTAATTAAACAGGAAACATGGTGTTTGTGTTGGTAATAGTTGCTTAAGCGGACCTAATTGTGTTAAAGCACCCTGTTTTGAAAACAAACATGCATTTCCGAGCTCAGCATAGACCCACATTTGCCTGTTTGTCCTTCTTCAGATTAAATCTGACGTGACTCTGCAGCCATGAGTCCATCTCTGAGCTCTTTTTGGCAACTCTACACAGATTACACATTGAGAAATAGCCAACAGAAAGAATGAGAACACGTCTGAGGCTGACGAGGGAGGAGGAGAGAAGGTCGAGCAGGTTCTTCTCTCCTGCCTCCTTCATTAAACTGTATAGATAAACGGTATTCATGCTGTCTCACCCCTTTGCCACGATGCAGCCGGTTCTTCATGACGCCGATGAACTCCTTGTGGCTCAGTTTGTCGTCGTGATCCTCGTCGAAAATCTTGAAGACGGTGTTGACCAAGTGGCGGGTCAGCTTGATGCCCGTGGCCACGTAGACAGCTCGGGTAAACTCCTCTGCAATATGACATTAAAAGACACGATATAAGAAGACTTTTTTAATCTCTCTGCTTGCAGGCACCGGGTGAGTGGCACTCAGTTCATGGATATCTTTGAGATCAAGTAGGAGGCCACTTTGAAACTCTGAGATTCTGAGCTGTGTCTCCTGAACCTACAGAAATAAAGACAAAAGCAAAGCCAACTCAAGATGAATGCTCATAAAAAAGACTGAGAGACGGACTGAGCTGCTGGATCATAACAGAATTAAATCATAAAACTGTGGCTACACCTGCTTTTTACAGGATGAGGACTCACAGACACCAAATATTGTTCCTGAGTGAATGGCAGCTTCTGAGATGCAAACCAACTTAAACGAATGAAGTGGCTCTCCATTGATCGGTGGAGGTCAGGAAGGTCAGTTCACTTGGAAGGACTCTGAGGCTGTGAAAAGAAGTGCATCATGTCCTCTGTGGCTCTGAAGGAGCTTTTCCAAGTTTGACAAATGACCCTGATGATTCAATCAGATTCTTTTACACTTGACAAATAAATGATGAAAATAGATGCACCATACCGCCGAGGAGTCAGCGCCCCTGTGGACAAAGCCAAGTCTATAACGAAATGGTTTCCATTTGGTGTGGAAGAATGTGACTGTTACAGCCCTGACCCCAATCCAACCCCTACAGGAGGGACTGCAACAAAGACTGAACTCCAGGTTTTATTGTCCAACATCAGTTGGTGTTCAAGGCTGAATGAGATCAAATCCTTCAAACCAGGTTTCAACATAAAAAAATTTAAAAAAAGGTTTTCAAAAAAGATGCTGTTTGTAGAGTATGTTCCACAAACACAAGTGGGTGTAATATTCAGGTGTCCACATACCTTTGGCCATGTAGTTATAACATGTTATCACCAATACTTACTCAAAGTAAGGGCACAACCGTCCCCTTAAATTCAATAAGCTGCACCAAATTACACACCCTCAGTCCCCTAAATGTGTGAGATCTTTTCATTGAGATCCATTCATAATTTCCTAGGAAAACTATAGAAAAAGAAAAAAAATACGCCTTATCTGGCAATGTTAAAGAAAGAACCTTTGTCCAGATCTATGGCCAATTTGAATGTGCTCATTCTTGGCCCATGTCCAATCCTTCCACCAAGTGTCATGGAAATCTGTCCAGTAGTTTTCGTGTAATCATGCTGACTCTCCAACAAATCAACAAACCAACAAAAAAAAATAACGAACAGGGGCGAAAACATAACCTCCTCAGTGGACGTAAAAAGCCCGCACCAAAGAGTGGGTCTCAATATGAGGAGAAAAATAGTAAAACACTCAAACTATCCAATGACTCAAATTTATTTTTGCTCTGTTCGTCTTTACCTTGACCAATGGAGCGGTTGGCGAAGTTGTACATCTGCATGGCGATTTTAAAATCCTCCAGGTTGTTTAAGAACTGGAAGAAGGACCTGAACTCGTCAAAGGTGATTCCCTGCAGAGAGATAACAACATGAAAACTACGTCTTTATTGATGAAACATTAACCTTGTGAAATGTAAAGTGCCTCATAAAGCAAAGGGTCGGAACATGTGTCAACACTCCAGCTCAGGATGGTTCTCCGATTCACACCATACATAATAATATGCTTGCTTTCATCCTGCGGGGGGGGGAATCCTTTATGTGTGTGTGTAGCCATCAGATAGATAACACACCCAAACACTTAAAGTATACACTGCTGGATTTTCCCTGCGCCGTATGGACACGCTGGGCTGTCAGCAGCGGGGGGGAGGCGGTCGCTTTTGGGAAGAGGTCAGGCCGTTTTGCAAACTTTTCTAAAGCAGATTAACCTGATACTTGCACAAACAAAAACAAAAAGTGATGAATCCCCAAACATCTCAGGCCTGGCTGATGACTCCAACACGGAGCCCATTGATGTCCACTCAACCGTCCCACAGCTACCAGTTCCTCCTCCCGCCAGGGCCCCCGCTGAACAGGCGGCGCACACAGCCGAACAAACGGAGCAATGACTAATCTGTGACGCTTTGCTGTTTGGACAAGGTGAGGGCCATAAAATATCTCTCAGCCTAATGATGAGACCCACTTGATTATCAATGGAGATCTAGCAACAGGCTACTCGAGGAGGATGAGGAGGTGCTGGCATCTTTTCACACGGGTCAGCGTGACGAGAGGAAGAACACATTACAGCTCAAAATGAGGATGCTTCACTCAACAGCTTATTCACACAGTGGTAAAGAAAAGAAACAGAGCAGTAAAATACTAATAAGCTACTATAGTATATATATGTGAGAGTGTGTGTATATATATATAAATAATTCTGTTTCTATGTTTTACACCCATCTGTAGCAATATTAAGATTTATTTTTCTGTTGTTTTCTAAGTCTCATGTTTGTTAAAAAAACAAATAATTCCGAATTTAATGGAAGTGTATTGCAATCACTTGTTAAAAGGAAAAATATGTGCTTTGTTTTTCTGAATTAATGAGATTATTCAGAGAAAAAATTCAGCTCTTGTTTTTTCTGAATTAACAAAATAGCCTACCTCAAAATATAATTGAGTTACTTTGAGAGCGTTAAAGCAAGCATGTTAAGCCTGTGTAGTTCGATTCCTTTTATTTTGGTATGGGTTAGAGACCTTGGAAGATATTTGTGTCTTTTTATTTTGTTGGCTTTGTGCAGGCACCTCAGGACTTTGGGACTGTTCAGACAGAAAGTAGAAGGAATTTAAGTCAATCATCCCCTAAAATCACAAGGTGTGAGATTAGCTTTGGACAGAGCCAGGCAAACTGTTCTTCACACTTTATGTGTCATGAGGGGAGTGTGTGGGGAACCAAGAGGGTGTTTTGGGGCTTTTTATTGGATTACATCTAGAATAACACAAAGGGAATGTGACGGAAAAGCAGCGCACCTTTTCATCCGGCATGCTGTGTCGCACGTTCTCCAAGTATCCGCTGACGTCGGCCACGTTGGTGTAGCGAAGGAGGATCCGGGCGAAGTCTTCCTCGCTGATAGTGGGCATGCCTTTGGAGTAGGAGAGGAACTCGATCTCAAGCACCTCTGTCTGCAGGTTGTCCATGAACCTGGAGGAGCGAGACGGGCGGCAGCTGCTGAACTCACATGCACAAAGCAACACTAACAAGACTACTGAAGGTTGAGCTGTTGGGAGGTTATACATGGGGTGAAACAGAGAGAGTAGAATGTTCTCAGGGACATCATAATCAATAACAAAAGGTTTCTCAACTCACTTGTAAAAGTCTTCAAATTTCAATTCAGCTTTGCCTTTTTTCCCAAAGAAATGCACCAGCAGCGTCGTCTCTGTCTTTTCATCCACCTGCTCAGAAGGACCAAACATTAGCTGCCTCATCACCCCTCATAGCTTTAAATATACACCTATATTTTGATTTGTAAAATAGCAAAAACAATTCACAAAAATACAATGCACTATGCATTTTGTCTACAGCCAGGATACACTGTTGTGTCAGCTAAACATTAACAAAGACATTTATTTCAACCGGCTGAAACTTGAAGTAAAGATGTTAGTTAATAGCCAGATTGAGCTTTTTAATAATTACTCAGAGTTAATGGTTAATTTTCAAACAGTGGGCCAGCATTTCTCTAATTTCTTCACGGTACACACATGCAGCAGATTTATTACACATGCTTCCCCCTGTGTTGCAGATGGTGTTTTACATTAGAGGAGCTCAGTGAGCTCTCCTGATAACAAGAAGACAGATGCACCAATCATATGCATGTTTCACTGTGGTTGCTAACAGTAAAGAGAGTCACATGGTACAGAAGGAGATGCTGTGTAGTATTACTGTATAAGTGTAATAGTCAAAGGTGAAGAGGCATCTTAAAAGCCGCTTCACTACCTCGGTGAGATCAGAAAATAGGACTTGACTTGTGCCACGTCTGAGAACATCCCACATGCCCCGGGCCTCCGCATGCTGACTGTCTCTTTTAAGAACCTGTGGCAGCAGTTGAAGCAAAACTATTAGAAGACAATTTACATCTTGTTAACAGGATAAGGGGAATGAAAATGGATTGGAAGGTAGAGTCAGGGTGAGGAGACGGAGACACGTAGCAGAGGACAGACAGACAGGTGAGCATGCAATCCACTGAGACAACAATCTGACATCCATCTGTATGCTCAGAAAACAGAGCAGAAACAGAGCGGGGCTGACACCAGTGTCTGTGAGGCCCATCAGCCCTGACATGAGCCTGCTCTGCAGCGATGCATGCAGCCTCTTGGCAGGACGACGAGCCAACACAGCTGACACATGTCCAAAGCATGCAGGTCGTCGCAAGATCTGAGGCGTGATTCCTGCCAGGTTCACAATGCATCTGAACCAACCCACCAGCAAATGCAATACTTGTCATCCAAGGAAATGTTGTGAAAAAGATTCTGATATTAATTTTTTATTGGAATTTTAGTCTTTTGTCCGCGTCACATTTCCTGTTCGATGCTGTCTGGAACAATGAAAGCCACTCTGTGCTATTTTCTCTCTGAGGTCACGCTCCTGCTCTGGGATTAACCAATCATCATTATTATTATTATTATTACAGTTTACACTGCTCACTTCATTCTCTCAGCCGCTGTGGGTGTAATATAACTACAGCTACACTCAAAAACAACTGTCAACAACACTTTGCTTGTAATTGCTTGCTTGGTGTCGACGCTGCTGCGATAAAAAGATCACAGACCATCTGTCACCAGAGAAACACTAGGATTTCTCACTCCCAGGTAAAAAACCAACCCATGCTTATATCACTTATTCAGTCTCGCTGCCTCGATGTCAAGTGTCGACATCACCTCACTGAAAAAGGTCGACACGTGTTCTCATGTACTGCTTCGCTTGGTTTCACAATATTTATTTATCTATTCAGTTTTCTTTTTATTTCATCTCTCGAGCCCCGAGGGGAAATGTGAGAATGCTGATAAAACAGCTTTTCCTCTGAGCCTCGTAGCTTTTCACCAGAGAGGGGGAGATTTACGACATGATCCCACAGCTAATTACAGAACAACTCTTTAATGCACCACGCTTGGTCCCGTGAAAGGATCCGACACACTTGCAGGCAGAAGATAGTGGGGGAAAGCCCAACCGCAGCACTGAAGACATGCCTGTTATGTGTTATTGAAAAAAAAAAAACTGACTTTTGAACTTGTTGCTGGCGAGGTACCTACAGTACGGTGGGAGGAATCAAAACAAAAGAGACACACCTAAAGGTACAGCGTTCAAACAGTGCACTGAAAAGGTGGCTCTCTCCCTGTGTTAGCTGTAGGCACCTCTCTGTGTGTGCTGAGTGCTCTTCCCACCGCTGCGTCTCCTCTCTGACGGGCACCTTCATGGTCAAACCCATCTCAAAAGGAAACCCGAGCCCAAATACCGCTCCTCAAGAAACTGTAAAAATAAAACATGGGGGTCCGGGCGAAAACGTTGTCAGTCTTCAGGTAAGTGGAATCTCTCTCCCGGCGCTGACAAAAGACGAGTACATAAATCATCTGCGCTGCGGCCCCTCCACACACAATTTGTCAGATAATGCTGAAGTAGTGATGCATTTCAATTTCACTGAATGTGAATGAGGCTGTGTGGCGTTAACAGTGACAAACACGGGAGATGTCAGCCCCTGAGACATGTGTGTTTTTTCACCATGCAGAAACATTCTCAGGTTAGAGAGACCTCATGCCAAAAACACATGCAACAAGCAGAACAGTTCATTTTCCTCCAGGGAAAAAGAACAATACGCACAGTGTGCGGCTGGGATTTGCGTTGACCGTAAAGCTGCAGGATCTGAAATGCAAAAAAAGAGGGAAGGTGTATGCATGACAGAAGATCCATTCATAAATCACAACGTATTGTAGAAGAGGAACATGGATCCAGATGAGTTTGTAATTTAAAGTCGTCAAGTTTAAACCAGGATTAATCCTCCTTGCCTTAAGCTTTCATGAATGCACCCAGTCTTCATCCTCAACTTGTCTTCTTGCAAGGCATCATTATACTTCCAAATCTAGAGTACCCATTCTAATGATCTTTTTGATGGTTATACGGGCGTCAGATTAATTCAAGACTGTCCCAAGATGCTAACATTTTGTCCCTGCAGAGTAAGCTCCTCCATGTTGTGTTTGTGTGATAAGACCTCAAAGAGTCGCTCTTATCGCTCCGTTCAGCTCTGCCTGTATACATCCACCTGCACGCGGCACAAGACGTCCCTGCAGAGATGAAAGCCTCAGACATGTTTTACCCTGTATGACCACATTCACCCTACGCCTGTCTTCTTTCGAGGAAACCGCAAGTGTTGCAAAAACTGTAGTCCTCTGCTTCAAATTCAACATTCAGGGTGGATTTCTGTATTTGAGCAACTAAACAACATCATCACCTTATTAACTTGATATAAAAAAAAGATCTTATTTACAAATTTCAAGCAGACACAGAAAAACCTGAGCATTCAAGTCATGTTTCTGACCCTATTCCCTCTGCTTTGGTCTCCACCAGCTCCAGACACAAATATCTGCCTCTTTAGCTATGAATTGCTCCACTGTGTTGAGCAATTAATTGAAAAACAGATATCTGATGCTTCTTGGTAAATCTGTTCCTCTTCAGCTCTCCATGTGTGGGCAACCAAAGCCTGCTCAAACGTGATTGGACAAACTAGAAATGGAAACCAGAGGCCTTCTGGTCCCAAAATCTTGTCCCTCGTTTACAGATTCTGCAAAGTCACGTGCAGAATCTGTTTATAGAGATTTCCCTAAATCTCTATAATCCCTAAATCCCTAAATATGTTTGACTTTCTGCCCCTGCAAGTTGCTAACTTTGTCTCTGTTGGTTTGAATTGAGCCTTTGATTTGAATTTGTCAGAGCCTTTTATGCTGAGACAGTTGCTGCTGCTAGAAACAAGGTTGATGAGAAAACCTTGCAGAGTGGAAAACCAAAACAACAGAGCTGAAAGATGCTAGAAAGTTTCTTCAAGAACTGCAACATTACACACATTCATTTGGTCCATTGTAAAGTTCTGAAACTCATACCTTCTGGTCCAACCTTTGCATGTCTTCACTCACTTCCTTCCTGTCCTTTTTCTTGCGGAAGATTTCTTCAAGCTGGAGTGAGGCCGACACGTTATTACGCAGATTGTAAAAAGCAATCAAATACATTTCAATATAACTGGTTATCAAGAAGTGGCTCATACCACCAAGAACTCCATTTTGTCCACCATCTCATTCCCATCTGCATCGAACATGTTGAAAGCAATCTTGAAGCCTGCATGGGGCTCTGAGATCACACAGAAATCAATTTCAAAGTCACCTTTATAATCTGCTTATAATATTTCAAAAGTGGGTTGAACTCTTTACTTACTTGTTAAAATGCAGAGCAGGAAGAGGTACTCTGTGTAACTGATGACACCTGAACAAAAGGAAGAGAAACAAAAACCAAGATGTTCCCTTTTCCACACAAGACGGCATCAAATAGCATTAAGGACAAGCTGGTTACAGATGTTCAAAGTCATGCGGCCGAGGTGAATAAGCCGTCCACAGAAACAGTGCACGCCTGCAGACAAGAGTAATCTCCTCGCTCTCACTGATAACATCTTAAAAGGTGCCTTCTCCTTCATGCTTGGTGTTCCTCTCACACAAACACAGGCTTTACAACTGAGCTGACCTATCTGGACACAAACCCAAACAAATTTGAAGCCCACGGCCTCTGATCGTGTTTGGGTAACAAGGTGTAATACATTCTCAAGTGATCTGTCACTGATTGAGAATGGCCGATTCAGGTTCTGTGTCCCGTCCTTCAGCTCCCTTTGTTGTGGGACACGGAGAGGGGAAGAGTAAGTGTCGGGAGACATCTCAGCCGACTCGGGAGGCTTCTCCCCTCTGCCTCTGAAAGCATTCCCAAGCTTTTGTTTGCTCGGGGAAGATAGAGAATCCAGCTCAGATAGTTCTGGGTGACTGCTCCGGGTGTTATGGGAAAAGAATTCAGGTAGAGGCTTCGCTGCAGGGAGATATTTTCAGAAAGAGGAGCATTTAAGTGACAAAAAGAAAACTGGCGACAGAAGACGAGGCGAGTTTTATTTACTCTGTCTTAAATTTCCTCTAGAGGCGGTGTGTATCCAGCTAATAGGATGATGTAAAACCCACTGGAACACATGTTCAAACTGAGGTGTGAAAAAGAGAATTAGTGCTGCGTGCCATTAGACAAAGTTCATCGAGAAATTCCCCCTGACAAAGTGCTCCATCTTCTCTCGCTGTTTGGCAGGTACGGCCTTATAATGACAACAGATCTCTGGCTTCAAAGCCTCTAAAGCTTAAATGGGTTGAGGAGGGTGAAAAAAACTTTTAAGATTCCAACCATGTCTCACCAATACCACACACCTTCACTCCTGGAGGGAGCCCCCCCCTCCTCCTCCTCCTCCCTGCAGCTCAGCCTCTGAGCTCGAGTAGATGTTGTTAGACAATACAAAGAATTCCACAGAAACACTTCATGCAGAGTGGCAGTCCCACAGATGTAATCCAATGCCATTCTTAGGCTTCATAATGTCCGCGGTGATCAGGGGGGTGGCCGGTGGGACATGTCTCAACATAGCTGGGTTCAAACAGCTCCCTCGCTCTCTAAAGCGACGCTTTGTTCGCAGATCAATCCCGTCCTTTTTCCCCCTGACAAAGCCGCAAAGTTTAACAGCAGGATTAAAAGCCCCAAATCCCAGCGTTGGCACTTAGCTAAAGCAACAGAGGAGAGAGAGAGACAGAGCAGAGCAGTGAGATCTGATGCTCCGCTGGCTGGTCTGACACACCGAGCCGGAGTGTGCAGGCCCAGGTGGGAAAATTAAAAGAGACCTATACGCTCACTTCATTTTCATTAGTTTGAACGGAGGTTTGCGGTTGAGGAGGGGGATAGTTTCACTGCCCGCATCAAGTTCAGTCAGATTCTCTGTTGAAACCCAATCATCAAGACTCCTCGTGTGCAGTGCTCATATACAGAGCCATCACAGATGTTTACTTGTTGTTTCTGTATGCTAATTTACTGGTATTTTAAAATTACTTAGGGGGAAGTTTTAAATTAGGCCAATTTTCTGCCTCTCTTTGGACTGCATATTATTAGATATCTTATATCTTTTAAATGCACAAAAATCATCATAGAAATTATGCAGAGACAGGTTGAGATCATTTTCAACAGCCTGAGGTAAAATCTTTTTTTGTCAGACCAAACCTAGAAATACTGAGTGAGCTGTCACACGCGGCAAATACGAGACACAAACAGCTCCTGGATAATTTAATGATGATGAAATGTATCATTATGCTTGAAAACATCACTGAAATAATTAAAGTTACCCAAGCTATAGATACATTTCTCAAAAAATTGTTCACCCTCTGAAAGGTTTTCTGAAAGTTTTTATTGTGCATGGTTCAATGCACATAACAAAAAAATTGGGGAAAAGAAGCAAATAAACAACTGAATGTTTCTTTTCCTATCAAACAAATGGAGATTTGCTTTGCAGAATGCTGCTAAAAACTTTACTCAAGTCTATTCACTGCCATTTGTAGCCTTTTCTTAAGGCTTGATTTTATGGCCCCATAACTTTTGATTAATTTTTACTTTCTTTACTAAATCTTTTGCTTCTTTTATTAATTATTGGGGAAATAGAGAAGGTTAGTAGCACACTTTCAATTAATTATTTCTAATTAATTTCAGTCATGAGTCATTTAACAATTCATATGACATTTGTCTATAAAAAAATTCATGATTTATCTTCTTACTTTATTATTTTCCCTTCAATTAGTACAAAACCATAAACTGTTCTTTACAGGAAACTTCATTTTGTTACTTGATTTTTGTATTAAAGAAACAGGGAGGAACCTCCTGTATATTATAAATGGACTAGGCCTTCCAGCAAAGGTTACCTGAGAATAAATCTACAACGGGCTGATGGAGAGATAAGATAGTATTTACAGCACACCCTCTCTGCTCTACATTACACCAGGCTGACGTGCACAACAGGGCACACTGAGCAACACAGCCTTAAAAAATAAAAGGGCAATTACGTATATTGAAGGGATTTATGTAAACATCTCTAATACATCAAGCAGGTTCCTTACCTCGTTCACGAAGATTCCTAAACAAATTGGATGATCCTTTCCAAACAGTTGGAGTGTCAGCCAACATCTTTTCTAATTCCTGAGAGAGAAAAGGAAAATCCCTGATCACTCATTCATTTCTAAGTCCTGGGTTTCCACAACACAACACAGTGTTTGCTGAACATTACAGGCAGCACAGAGGTAAAACACAGATTCTTCCCCAAGAGTATTTTATTAAAATTGAGTGTTTATTTAACTGGAGTAGCCTTTTCATTATAATATATCTTGTATTAATAGGAGTTGTAAACTGTAAAAAAAAAAACTAAAGAACAACTCACCTTTTTAGTAAGTGACCTCCAAGCTCTTCTACCTAAAGAAAACACAGTTAACAGTTAGCAGCTGATGTCTTTGTGGGCTTTTCATTTCGATACTTGTATATATGTCGTGAAACAGAACTGGAAAACAAAAGTGAAAACCGGTGTTTACGTGGACAGCAACATAAGTTGCATATCTCGCTGGACAAATTCCGATGGTCAATAAAGCAGCAGATAAGATGGATGCATTGTAAAAAACACCTGGCTGGGTAATCACATCGATAACAGTGACAATAACCCTCCACTGACACATTTTAAAACCTGCGTATAAAGCTGGGATTATGATTTCTATTTGATGGCTCGCTCTCCACCAAAATAAGGAAGGAGGGGTGTATGCAGGTATGTATCTGATTCTAACTAATGTCTCATATATTAATCATTTACATGACAGCACTTTAAGTTTTGACTTAATCTTTCACTGCATCGGACTGTGCTCCTTCTGTTGAGTCTGGAATTAAAACCATGTGTGATGCATAACGTTCATGTCCAAGGTCATCCTAAATATCCACAGGGATGGCAAAACTCTCTTTTTACAGCCACAATATAACCATAAAACACCATGATTACCATTTTGCAACACATTAGCCTTCATCAACCAGAGGATAATAACTGAAGGAGTGCTCCTCCACAAGTGCTGCTTGTTTTCCTTCCTCAATGTACGCTCAACACAACAATCGCAACAAATCATAATCAATCGCTCTCATCACAACGTCTCATCATTACGTTCATGGAATCCATGTTCAGTTGTTTGGTCTTTCTGGGTCCCTGCGAGTTTTAGTTGCCACATAAATGAGCCATAAAAGTGGGGTTGCTGGTAAAGATGTCTATCTTTATGCAGGTTATTATGACTGAGGCACTTCAAGCTGCAACTTATTGTCTGATGACACTTCCCAGGCCCTCAGCAACTAGACATGTTCCAGGAAACAACAGTGAGGGGCCTCTAAAAAAAAATCTGGAGTAATAGGAGGATGAAGGAGCGGGGGTTTATCCCATGACTTGATGGAAGTGTAATTAAGCAAATGGCCGCCGACGAATAAAGCTGATTCCTCTGCAGAGCTGCAAAGATTACGCAGGCTGAGCTACATCTGCAGTGCAGCACCTAGTTACAGTACAAGCAGAATAAAGACAAGTGCATCTTATAATGTGAGTGTGAGTGGTTGTTTGTCTCTATATATCAGCCCTGTGATACAACCTGTCCAGGGTGCACCCCTCCTCTTGTCTGATGTCAACTGCCCCCAACCCACAACTCGTAAAGGATCAGCATGGATAGGAATCTGTTGCTACTACAGATAGAAAAATAATGAGTGGATAAATATATTTATCTTTTCTTTCTCTTCATTTTTTAAGCAATTATAAATGTAATCTTTGTTGGTTGGTTTGGAACTTTGGAGATATTTCAAGACATCACACTGAAAACTCTATTATGTAATTTATCATGTAATGTTAGTCTGAAGTCATTTAGTAATATTATGCATTTTAAACTGACTGAATGCTTGTTTCCATCCTCAGACAGTTCTACAATATACTGTCACTTTTTATTATTTGATGGTGCAGAGTGAAGTTACAACACTTTGTGTTCATCCTACCTGGTTTAACTGCAGTGAAGATTTTATAGTCAATGTTTTTCATAACACAAAACTTGATTTGCTTTTTTACTGCATATGTGGCCTTATTTTTTCATACATTGGATAACGGCTATTTCAGGTGTCTGTTATGCAACCGACACAATCTACAGACCCAACTTTACAACTTCTCAAAATAAAAGCTCTGTAATGAAGCTCGATATAAACCATTTCAGCTACAAAACGAACCTTAGGCTTTTACTTTGTAGATAATTTGGTAAAAAGTAAGTTGTTCTATTAATGTTGTTGTCATGAAAGAGATCAGCACCTGTGACTCTCGTGAATGTCTGTGTCAGCCCGAGATAATATATACAATGAAAACAACCAGATTATCCAAACGATCAGGTGGTTATGTTTACCTGCAGTTACTGTAGTTTATCAGAGGACATAGAAGAAGGCAGTCGAGTCGTTCTGCAAACTAAAGGCACACTGCCCTGCCCCCACTGACTGGCGGTTTATTCAAATTTTATTAAAAGTGAATGCGTTGCATGTCCAAATCGCACCAAATTCAACACTGCACTTCCCTGTGCCATTAAGAACACATATGCCAAGCATGAAGCCATTAAGAGAAATGGTTTGTGACATATACACTCCCTATACAGACAGTTTGGAGTTAGGTGGATAAATTATTTAAACAAAGAATGAATTATCAGCTTAACAAATGACTTACTATGAATTGACCTGTGTGACCTGATATAGCGGCTGTTAATAGGTTTTAAATAATATCACAAAATCCTCCTCTGCAGATGAAGTTTGCAGGAATTGTCGATGTCTCAGTCCTCTGGGCACTTAAAGAACCTGTTGTGTGTGTTTAATGTTTTTGAGTATCAGGAGCACACTCACTTTTAGGTTCATTCAGAGTGACGGATTCAATGAAGTTGAGTGGAGTCATGTAGAGCTGGCCGTCGTACTCCACTGAGCTGAACAGACGAAATCTGTTTTCATAGGACGACATGTACACGTCTCCATCATCCAGACCGTAGCTCTTGGCCTGTGAACACACACACAGACACATACTGTCCTGAAATATTGCAAATCATATCAACAGTGATAATACTGTCTGAAAGATGCTTTTCATGAAATCCACGGAAGCTTTTCTTGTCACGAAAAGCCGCCGCGCTCACATGGGACAACAAAGAGGCCCATGTTTTAATTCAGTAATGGGGCGCATGTTATGTCAGCCGTATTTTTCATCCCCGTTCACCAGATAATGTCCCTACAACGGTTCAGATAAGGAGGCTGGATTGGTGAAGACAGAGTGGATCTCTCCGTCAGGTGGCGTGGTGCCAGGTCCACTGGGCACCGAGCAAACACCCAGGGAATGTGTGCCCCCCTCTGCTTAACCATTAAACCCCCTCTAACCACCCCCACCTCTCATCAAATGTCAGCCCCTCCGCCAAGCCCCAGTGTCCAGTTTCCTGCGTCCCTGAATTCCTGCTGCCTGTGGACACCAGTCAAGTTTACCCTCCTCCTCCTCCCCCTCCTACCTGCAGATATCGCACAAGGAATCTCCTGTAGCTACAGAGGCGGACAAGCCAGGTCTTATTTACATGTTTGTTTATTGTGATCTGTGAAAGTCATGTCAATGTTGTCAACACATGTCACATGAAGTGCTGTTCTACTGGCTAATAGAGCCCAATACACTTTGAACAGGGAAGACAGAATAAGTAAAATAAATCTCCCTGTTTCCTGGAAATGTTGTCACCACTTGGATTAATCTGCCAGTTAATGAGAAAGTGCAGATCAGAAGTTCCTAAACTCCACAGATGTACTTTCCAACATTGAGTTTTGTCAAAATGTTGCTCAATCTTCTCTGTATTGTGAAGTTTGATGACACTGATTAACCAATAAACTGAAACACACCCATCTCATTATAACCTTGTGGCTGGATTTGTGAAACCTTTTACCTCATCCCACCTTGTGAGCAGTAGATTAAAGCTAGGGTTGGTAATCCAGGAAATGTTAGCAATAGCAGGCTACACTTTGAAAATATACACACCAATACATTCCACCCCCTCCCATCGGCCCCTTTCACTTCTGGCTATTTTATCTCCTTTAGCAGCGTATGCCTCACCGACTGAGGACCCCAGTCATGAGCAGTGGGAGCACAGGCAGGGTGCACACAAGCAGGCAGGGTCAGTTAGTGACAGGCAGCTACACCAGCCAGTCTTTTCATTAGGACCAAATTAAATTAGTCATGTATATTACAGTCCTGCGAGGGGCTAAACACACCTGCTTTATTTATTTGTTTCTTTTTTTTTTACTTTCTCTTTTGATGGCTATTGGGACGTGACGAGGATTTCAGCAAATTAAGGAACAATTTAGCAAATCAACTTAAATCTGAGCTTTACAATAGACACACTTGTGTGTTCTTGGGTGTGAGGATTTGCTGCTTCACTTTTTAATATGATTAAAAATGAAATTGTAATGAAGTGTGACGTGCTCACTACTTTCTAATGAGGTGAAGAGTGACAAACTACTACAATTTTTGAATACATGATTAATGGATTATAAAAATAATCCTTAGTTTTAGTTATAAAAAATAATTAATCTCAGGGGACATTTGTCTGTTTTGTCCACAACTGTAGCTCCATGAAGTGGCCAAAAATAATGACAACGTTAAAAATAACATCATGTATAATGACCTAGCAAATGGCCATGTTGCTAATCTTAATTAATCAATAATGAATTGCTCTCTGATGTAGTGGCGACACAAATTCACACTAAAAGCTTCCCACAGCTCCAGGTCATTACTTTTGCATTAGACCACACTCAACCTAATTCTGTCCACCCCTTAAGGAACATAAATACTCTACACTATATATATTCTCTCTTGATTTCATAAGTATTATGTATTAATTCTGAAGCAGGCGAAACACTTAATGGTAGCCATCAATAAGTCACGTGATAGGAGATGCCTTTGGTCGTTTTGCCATTTCAGCACCAAAGGTCGTGGATAGCTCCTGATGGTGACCTCATCGTTATTATTAATAACATTAATATGTATATTACTGTTATCATTGTAGTTGTACGTGCGTAGAGACGTGAGAGAGGAGAATGAACGGAAATGCAGATTCTCTCTGGTCATCAGCGTTGTGTTCCTACACGAGAAACCGAAGCTCGCATTGAGATTTATGCAGTTTTTACACGATTGCTGACAAAACGGTGTTGTCACTAAAGCCCCACTGCTGGATAGTTTGCTCCAATGTACCTTGTCGGTGGCAGAAACTGACGGCAGCACCAGATGCGAGAGTCGAGCCTCGACGCGGCTCCTCAGTCCGGAGCGCCTACCGACCACCGGGCCCCGGTAGTAATAACAATAATAATAATAAGAACAAGCAGCTCCGGTGACGCACGCTCCGGCCGCGATCACTTTGAGCGCCTTGGCCGCAGGAGAGGACGGCTGCTGCCGCCGCGCTGCTGTTCTGGAGCCGGTGGTGAATGAAGGGATCAGCCTGCGCAGGGCAGCCATGTCTGTTTACACACACACACACACACACACACACACACACACACACACACACACACACACACACACACACACACACACACACACACACACACACACACACACAGTGCAGAGAGCTCGCGAGAAACGCCGTGGGTATAGCTCTGCTATTCCAAGACGCTCCAGGATTAAAGGGCGTCACATTCATGACAGCGCATGAAGGAAATATTGGATTATTATTTATTAAATTATTGTAAAATCATGTCTCATCACTGTTTTTTATTTAAGGTGTCACACATTTACTATGAGGAGGTTTAGAATTTAAAGTCAGAGCTCAGAGGTGGAAGCCCCCATGCAGCCCAACCATCGACCCTCTCTCTCTCTCTCTCTCTCTCTCTCTCTCTCTCTCTCTCTCTCTCTCTCTCTCTCTCTCTGCCTCTCTCTCCTACCGTGTCTCCCCTCCTGGTTTATGTCTTATAGGAGAGAAGGGGTGAGAGAGAGAGAGAGAGAGAGAGAGAGAGAGAGAGAGAGAGAGAGAGAGAGAGAGAGAGAGGGAGAGGGAGAGGGAGAGAGGAAAAATCCCTGCCAGGGCACGTCTGAACTGTGACTGCCCCGCCCATTACTAGTCCTGTGGTTCTGCACCTGCCTCACCACCCCTGCCACTTTGAGCGCAAAACCTCCCCGGAGCTGCTTCACCTGCACTGCAGCGTTTCTCCAGCCCGCACCGCTCCATCCGCCTCTGCTGCAGGGGCCGAGGCATCCCCGTCCACTGCTGCACAGGTAATGCAACATGAGGAGCAACCGCACCTCCAGCTGATGAAGAAGACGCAGCGGTAGAGAAGGAGGAAGAATAGGGGGAGAAATCGGTGCAAGATCCTGGTGAGTGTTTCATGCTGGATAAGAGGAGGAGAGGAAGCCCGTGCGTCCACGCGTCCTTGCACCACGGGGTCGTGCGCTCAGTAACGCAGGAGGTGGACGGAAACATGCACTATAAGTGACAGTGGGAAGCAGGTAGCCTACTAAGCAAGAGCGCGCTCCCTCCGGACCTCCTCACTGAACTTTACCCGCTGAGCTCTGACGCGATGGCTGCTGCCGCCGCTTCTGCTCCTGTTCTCGGGGAAGTTGGAGGCGTCTTGCACGGCATCGACGGTGTCGCACACGTCGGGTCCCATTTCTTCCTGAGCCCTCTGGGGGACAGTCCCACGCTGCTGCTGGGGGATCACCTGGTACCCGGGGACAGACTCTCCCGGAGCACCGCAGCGGATTTAACGCACCTCAAAGGGATCCTGAGGAGGAGACAGTTGTACTGCAGGACTGGATTCCACCTGGAAATACTTCCGGATGGCACAGTGCAGGGGACGAGGAAGGACCACAGTCGTTTTGGTAAAGATCAATATTTTATTATGGCAATATAAATAAATGAAATAAAGTATTGTAAAGTAAGCAGCAGCTATAATAAAACAAATGATGTAGTTATAGAAATAATCATCGGAAAGGAAAGAGTAAATAACACTTTTAGATTAACAATGACTATAATGCTGTTTATTGAAATGTATTCATTCTTGCTTTAATCTGCTGAATCAGGATGAGTGATCATTTTCTTTCATCTTTCACAAAGTGTGTACAGAACAACTGTGTTATTCTTCTCCAGGTATTTTGGAATTCATAAGTCTTGCTGTTGGGTTGATAAGCATTAGAGGGGTGGACAGCGGACTCTATCTAGGCATGAACAACAAAGGAGAGCTGTATGGTTCTGTAAGTATCCTCTTTGATTATTCACATCTCCCCAAAATCCACATTTCTGTCCTTGGGATGACACCGGGCCTCTCCCTTGTGGAGGATTTGATTCCTCAAGAAGATGTCTCTGAAGAAACGATGACATGTGTCGTGTGTTGTTTCCTTTGTTTTCAGGATAAGCTCTCGGCCGAATGTGTCTTCAGGGAGCAGTTTGAGGAGAACTGGTACAACACATACTCCTCCAACCTCTACAAGCACGGAGACAAAGGGACGCGTTATTTTGTGGCATTAAACAAAGATGGGACACCAAGGGATGGGACTAAATCCAGGCGACACCAGAAATTTACCCACTTCCTGCCCAGGCCCGTGGACCCTGACCGTGTACCGGAGCTGTACAGAGACATCCTGGGGCACAGCTGAGACCTGCAGGGGAGGCCTGGTGCAGATCAGGAATAGCTGCTGAAAACCCTCGCAGGCAGGGAGCAGAGAAGAGAGAGAGGGACACAGGAGGGGATGTGGCCGGGGCAAGCTGGTGGACAGCAGCCCGGCCGGCAGGGGATAAAGGTACCGGGGGCCTCTTGTAGGAATGCACGGGCCATCTCTCAGCAGCCAGGACGACAGGTTAGAATGTCTGCACGCTTGGCATGAGGGGGGGTCATTTGTTTCGGAGGCCGGACGACCCTCACAAGTACCTGCGCGGAATAGGAAACGGAGCTGGATGGTCAGTGAGCATCTCCTCTGTCGTGTGTCGGACAGAGACGTCAGTCAGTCGATGTGGCATCTGTGGGAATCTGCAGTATCACAACTTGGTGCTTTTTATTGGGTGCCGTGTCAGAGAGCCACATTTTGTTCAGAAGGACTTTGAAGGAATTCTGTTTTGTTTTTCTTACCTGTGTCTAGACCTGTTTAAACAGAGCAAAGTGTAACAATTTATTTATTCCTTTTTAGATACATATATTTATGTTATATATTTATTTATTTGAGAATATATTTTTACAGTTAGACAACATGCGATATAGAGAAACCACTAGAAATTGTATTGATTATATAAAGACTGATACACTGTACCATTAAGTCTTTTATATTGAAAAAAGCTCCTCCAGTGATATACTGTAATATGACCAAAAATATGAAACATAGCAAAATATGGAATACACCCCTAATTTTGAAATGTATTTTATCACAATAAGATAACTGTGAATCAAATTTTAAAGAAATTCTTTGTCTTTTTGACAGTGATTACAACCAAACTACTGTTACTTGTGTTTTAAGCAGAATCTGAAGTTGACGTACTGACAATTCAAACAATAAATTGCTCAAAATGTGACTAAAAAGCCTGTTTGTCAGCCTGTATGATTAAAGGGCACTTTGTTATATACTCCTTTAAACAACTTTTGACTTTTAACAGCGCAATATTTGAAAAGAAGTTTACTTTACTCATAGCCTTCGTCTCTCAGAGTTTAAACGTATAAACCTGCTTATGAGATCAATGTTGTCTTTCTTTATGGACATCATTATGCCAAGGGACGAGTCGTAGACCCCGACGCACGCATAAAACTTCAAAGCGTCCCCTCCTGAATGCTGCGAGGCTGCACAGTGACACGATCAGGACCAAATAAAACCTGACCTTTTGCTCAGGCCCTGCAGCTTTAGCAGCTGTATAAAACTGGAGGTCAGAGCGATAAGGATTAAGTAACCTCTGCTGACAGTTTGAGGACTGCAGACTTGTTGAAATGTCTTATTAAACAGTGGAATGCAAAGGTGGCCAAGGTATCTTTAAATCTACAAGTGCAGTGCCTGTTCTAACCCTGCCGGTTTGGAATGGGCTGTTTGTTTGGACTGTGTTAATGCCCCAGAGCAACTTCAGAATTATTCTTTGCCACTAGTGAGTCCGTCTCAAACAGTTCTACAATATACTGTCATTTGCAATGAAGAAATTTATAGTCAATGTTTTTAATAAGATGACACTGAATTTGCTGTATTACTGTTCACGTGTATGGTTTTTATATAAGTTTCAATGATATACTGAACTGCTGTTATTACAATCTTCAGATCCAAGTTCACTTATTTTCAAAATAAAAGCTCTCAGGTTGATATAAAGCAACACCGCAACAAAACGAACATTGTGCTTTTACTTTGCAGACCAATTGCTATAGAGGAAGTGATTGCGGTCATGACGGAGGTCACCAGCCGCGACACTTGTGAATGCCTGTGTCAGTTCGATATGATGAATTAAAGAAATTTCAAAATGATCTGGCATTGATTTTGACCGGCGGTTTGACCCAGTTGCCAACCACTGCTGTAGTTTACCCAAAGACTTAGAAGAAGAAATGTTCAACTCTGCGCGGCCTCCACTGAGTGTTACAGAGCACTGTTTGCCTGTTTATTACATTTTTATTAATATTGAACGTATTGCGTGTTCAAATCTCACCAAATTTAACAATGCACCTTCTCGGGCTGTTAAGACTGCACATACCAAGTGTGAAGGCGATAAGGTGAAGAGTTCACGAGATATACGTTCCACATACAGACAGACGTTTGTGGAATTAGGTAGATGAGTCTTATTCTGTTATGTCCAGACATTTCAAGGCTTTTGTTAGATTGTTGAATAGAAAGGTTGTTTTAATGTTGGAGCCACAAAGCCGCTGAATTTGAAATGTTTTTTCCAAAAGCCACTATCTCATGTGTCTGTGCACAGTTTCCTCCACGGTTGGGAGCAGATCTGTGTTGAAGCATGAAGGCTGCAGCCTGTGATCTTGGCTCGTGTGTGTGATGGTGAGCCAGTTGGGGGGTGTCTCGATACGGGGAGTCAACCCTGCTGCCAACTCTCTCCCCGTCTGCAGCACGATACGTCGGGACTTTCCCACCTGCACACCTTGAACATCAACTCGCTTCTGTCGTCGATTAATGACAGCATCCCAGAGTGTATAATAACCTGCGCGCACATGGACATCCCCTGTCCACTAGGTAAACACACGCAAGCCTATTGCAACATGAAAAAGGGTTCTGATGTTTGTTTGTTTTTAAAAAGATACTGTCACTGCTCGTCTTTCTTTAGCTTCTCAGGAAAGTTAACAAGCATGAAAGTGACGGACGGGGTGTGCTTCATTCCTGTCTCGTCCCATCTCTCCAAGGTAAAGAATGTGTTGCCATAATAGTTTTAAGGTTTTTTGTTTTTTTTTGTAAAACTTCTTAAGAGACTAAAGTTTCATCCCCATTGCCTTTGTGGACATGAAAAGCCGACTTTGTGCGGATCTAAGAGCGTAACCTCCTCCGCTCCCCCCTTGACATTTTCAAGGTCATGTCTCTAAACACACTGGAAATCCTGGCCTGTGATACCTGATGCCCAGAAGTGCTCTTTGGCACTTGTTTAACCGAAGTTTTTTTGTCTGCCGGGCCCTCAGACACACGCTTTTGTTCCAGCTACCCGGTGTCCTCCAGGTGGTCTGCGGCCCCTTGCTGAAAACACTTAAACCCCTCATCCGAACCCACTCTGGAGGGCCGTCTGACACGTTTAATGGACACTCCCTGACTTTCACCACCTCCTCAGCAGCAGCAGCAACCATAAAGGGCTCTCGAGGAAACCCAATCAAGTGTGTGTGTGTATGTGTGTGTGTGTGTTTGTGTGTCTGTGTGTGTGTGTGTGTGGCATGGGTCCACGGGCAGGTGTGGAAGTCACTGATCTTCCATGTCTATCCTCACAGTCCAGTCAGACAGCGCAGGTGTTCCCTCAGCTCACACACTCTGATCTCGGTCCTGCTGTTTGTCAGCTGGGGATGTAACTTAGCAGCAGGAGGAGGACGAGGAGGAGGAGGGTGGAAATGCAGCCGGCTTTGTTGTCTGCCCCCAATTATCAGAGAGCATAATTTCTATATTTAGAAGGCTGCATCGCAGAAGACGAGGGAGGTGCCGAAGAGCTCACCTGTTGCTCTAAAGCTGTGGCCACTTCTAAGAGTGTGTTTGCGCAGGGATGGTGCCTGCAGCTTTGTGTCATTTGAATCCTGCAACTATTGATTTCAGGCTCTTTGTTGTTTGTATATTCCTTAGTAAATTGCCGTGCGCACAAATTATGAGCTGCATGTGTGTTTACAGGGATTACAGCAGAAGTGTAAGTATAGCGTTATCCACTTGATACTTTTGGGATTCATCTGAGTCCAGAGAGAAAGAGGGAGAGAGGACGAATCTGCAGCCAGTGGTCTCAAATATCATCCATTCATCTATTCTTCCACTCATCCATCCATCCATCATCCATGTTTTGTGGCTAAATCGTCTTTCACACCTGATGCATTGTAGCCGTTTGAGTTCAATCATTTTTAGTGTCATACTAAGAGGATTTTGTGGTGCGCTCTCCACAAGCAGCAATTAGACCAGCATACCTGATTTACTGACACTCCACATCACAAGCTGTCAGCTCCAGTGGAAAATATGCTCCTCTGTTTGCATCTCCATGGAGACCTTAGCAGGAAACAACAGTGTTTAGGTGTTGTGGTGAAAAGCAACGGAGGAGAAGAAGAAGTGGAGGCACTGTCACTCCTGCAGAGTTCTCGGTTCTCGGTTCTAACAAGGCCCGCACAGTGAGGACTGCTGTTGTGCGTCTTCAGTGACTGACAGTGTTCTGTTCTATAAAAGGGATCTGAACACGCAGTGGAGACTGAGCAGGAGAATCTGCACTGGTACAGCAAACACATCTGTAGCATCTGTAACACAGACGAGCAGGTCGACGAGAGGTGAGACGGGATATGGAGACATTTATAGAATATGCATGATGTTCTATTCATTTATATCTAACAGGGTTTTGAAGAGATCTGAACACACTGAAAAGTTTTTGGATTAATGAAATGACAAAAAAACTATTTTTACAGTATTTTTCTAAAATTAAAGATACTTAAAAAGCACAAAAAATATAGAACTGTGAGGTATTTTACTTGAGTATTTACTTTTTTTGTTACTTTTGACTTTCACTCCATTATGCAGAGTATATATATATACTTTACTCTTTCATCCACATTTTTAACAGATTTACTTACAAACATTCATATAACTTACATATATTAAACTTATTTTTATATATAGATTACATTTTAACTAAATCTGTCAATATACCAAAAATATTAGTATAGTACATAAAGTTGTATAAATTTGCTCTGTTTCAACAAGCCAAACTAATTAGTTTCAGGTTTTAGGTAAAATGCTTATTAGCCTCCTTCCCCGAGAGTTCGATCTCTTCCAGCCTCTAGTTTCAACTCACAACCAGCCCCTCACATCTGCTGACCAAACCAGTGTGTGAGCGGCCGTGTCACCCCATCCTCTGGCCCACGGCCCCACATTACAGAGTCACAAATTAGGTCTTGACATTTGGGCGCCATAATTGCCCCCTGAAAAGCATGAGGCATCAATTATGCTCTCAGCGCCATGACAAGTTATCCCTACAGGACATAATCGCCCTGCTGGACTGCCCGGCTGGACGGCCCCGCCACTGCACACACACATGCACACAAACACACACACAAACATTCATACACACATAGACAAGCATAGAATCAAGCCAAGAAAGGCCACAAAATTAGCCAACTATAAATAGTTTGACAGTGGTCAATATAAAATTAAGTCCTGGTGTTGAAATCTAAGCTGTGTGACAACAATGTGTGAGTAGAGGCCATGCTGTGGAGGAGTGGCAGAGGGTCTCAGGGTGCCGCTGCACTAATAACACCATAGGTCCCTTTGATTTCCCGACTCTGGTGCCGCCTGGCAGTTTCTGCTCCCACAGGGCGTGGAGATCTTTGGGGTCAGAAAAAAGGTCAATTGGTTCATTTCCATAGCTCCCACTTTAAACATTCTTGTAGGCTTTGGGAGCAATTCAATCAGCAGCGAAAACACTGGTTAGTGGCGTGGAATTACCCGCCGTCGTTAACGATGCAGCATATACTCATAAACAAGATGGATGTATCCCACAGAGACATGCACCGTAAACTGTGTGAAGCTCTGCATGATGAGAAATGAGTTGGAGGTATTTTCAATGCTGAAACATATAAGACATATTTATAACATAACATAACACTTGAATAAAAAGCTTTGAATATTATAGATGCATAATTCATGAGTGGCAAAGTCCTACAATAAGCTTTCTGACATTTCTTTTTGTTTGTGAAGATGACAAACTTATTTGTGTATCAGTGTTTCATAAACTGACTTTATAAAAGACAGAGTCAGAAAATAATGATCTAAAACAAATGGAATTTGGAGAATACATTTTATCATGCATATTATCCATTGATAGTTAAATGGTTAATATTCAAAATATAGTAAAAAGGAAGTTAATAAAACCATATAAGCAGCAATAAGTAATAAGTCTAATTTATGAAAACTTAAAAAAACAGAATGTCTCTTTCAGTAGAGGGTATACCTCCGTCGAGGCCCAGCAGCCTCCTTAAATTCAAACTGCACCAAATTTCACACAAAATATCATTAAGATCCATGAATTATTCTCAGAGAAATTGGTGAAAATGTTTAAATTTACCACAAGTTGCAATGTTAAGGACAGTTAATTAAAATCAAACTGGATCTGCACAAACATTTTATGGGATCTCCCCTGACCCACACCACATCTTTCCATAAAGTTTCAGGTTATCTGTTCAGTAGTTTTTGTGAAACTTCTTGCTTACAAACAAACAAACAGGGTTGAAAATATAAACTCCTTTGTGGAAGTAACTGTGTTAAAACTCCAACTGACAAAACAAGCAGGTATCTCACATTGTTTATAAGTTGCACAGTTGTAAGCACAAAGACAACACAGCTTGAGACTATACATGGTTTGAATCCTTCACCTATTTGTTTTTCCTACAAAACCCTATCAAGTGAATTATTAAAACAATGGCTCCCACAAATGTGGAGAGATTCAACTTTAAAACTAAACCTTAACAACCCAAATGATGCAGATTCATGACAATCAGTCACATAAAAAGGTTAATAAATGAATGCATACTTTATATTAGACTAAATATCAAAGATTCCCTAAGTTGAGGAGGACTTGAGAAAATTTGATACAGTAGAAACAAGGCTCGCTCTCTTCATCCACAGCTTTGTGTAACGCCTGGTTAAAGAGCATGACAGAGAAAGACTGTACTCTTTCTGCCTACAGGTGAAAGTGGAAATGTGCTTTGTTGCCCCTCAGTCAGGCGGAAAATTGCAAACCCATTTGTCATTGTGTGCCAAGATGCAGAGGTCAGTCAATAGATTCCTTCATGACAAGCTTACGGAATCGAATGTTTTTCCACGGCCTCACCCTTTCACACCTGCACCTCCAGGTAAAATAACAAAACAAGGGGAGAAGGAGAGAAAAGAGGGCTTAGAGCGAGCGACTTAAAGACAGGGGGGAGAAAAACGATACGTGAGAAGAATGTACCGTGAAACCCTCGCATGTCTATTGGCCATTTCAGCTCATTTGAACCCAATATACATTTAAACTCACAGTGGCAGATGAAATGCCAGGTTTTGGCCAACGTCCAAACAGGGAGAATACCTCTAATTATTGCTGCCCGCGACCACGGAACATTCTTACAGGCTCAGAGGGATGTTGTTTGTTATCTCCTTGGCCTAAACTGCAACTGCTTGATTTGTAGTAGCAACAGAGACACTTAACAAAACTTTTCCACTAAGATTTCCAAAGACAGATACCAAATAATTCTGAAAGCAGCAGCAACTTGTTTTAACAGTTTGAGTGGGTCTCTGTGTGTATTGCAGGTCATTGGAGAACAATATTAAAGACAAATAGTCCTAACTGTCTTGCTATTTGAGAGTGTAGTGATATAACTTTTTATGCATACATAGTTTCGTGGTCGATATGTTGAAAACTATTGGAAAATTGGTCAAGCTATTCAGATCAAATAATAAACATTATTTTTAATAAATATTAAAGTGAGACAAATTAGGCTAACTTTTGGTAGCGCAGGCGCCCCACAAACGTGGTCTGCCATCAATAAAGGCGAAAGGCCTAAAGATTAAAAGCCTTACATTCTTTAAAAGAAAGGTATCTAGCTTTAGCCAAAAAGTGGTAACTGTTGAATTTCCCCTCATTCTACACATCCTTCTTGAATCACTTTAAAGAATCACAACTTGACTGAGAGGAGACGAAAAAGGACTTCAACATGGAAGGATTACTGAAGCTGTATGATGCAGCAAGTCAATTCTGCTGCCAGCTTGTCTCTGTGGCCACCTGCAGTAGTGCAGCAAGGAGCAGACCAAAGGTGTTCAGAACTTGGACTGTCAATAAAGATGGACGACACAACATCACCACAAAAGTGAAGCCAAAACCTCACGATCGCCCCCTGGTGGCTGGCTGCTGTTTAGGTCTTACATCCCACCTCCTCCATGTTAGCAAAAAGTCAAAGTACTGGCTTCAAATGCAAAGGATGGCGGTGTTCATATCCAGGATACTTTGGCTTCATGTCTGGATAGTGGGAGGAAGTTGATCATCGTCTGTCTTTATATACAGTCTATGTTACAAGCAAAGTGAAATTTGGCCTCACATTTTTTACAAAAATGTAACCACTGGACCACTGTCGTTAAAACTGGACATTAGCTTCAAATGAGCAGATTCATATAAAGCCTCAGGACTGTTCACTCATTTCATCAAGTCACATATTTTCATTGACTTTTTATACAAGCTTGTTTGCCCAAACTTGACTTTGCACTCGGTCTGAACACATAGTTAAATTATTGGGCAAATTGGTGAGCCACATGGGTGAGCAACTTTCCGTGGTTGGTTGATGAATAGATGCCAATTTTGAGTCCAATATTCCGTTCTTGCATCATATTTATGAATCTCAAGCAGCAAAAAGATTATTGGTCTTATGGTGAGGGATGTTGTGTTTAATTCTTGTTTTAATTTTGTCAGTGACATGCACATACAAACAGAGTTTTAAAATACTTTCTAACTTATGAATTCAGTTTTTCAAGTGCAATTGGAAGCCTGTGTTATTAATTATATAAAAAATGGTATAGTCCAAGTGTGATATTCCTTTTGCACGGTGCACAGATCAGTTTGTGTCAAATAATCCTTAAATTAAACATGCAAAAATAATTTTGCATTTAAGTGTGACTAGTAACTGTGAACAGGAAATCTCCTAAGACAGCAACACAGCTAGAGTTTAAACAAGGCTTTGCCCTATAGTACATTAATCTGTAGCTCTTACATGGTTAAATTGTATAAATCACAGGGCTAACCAGAAACAAGTCCCGGCGAGTTCCAAGGCACGAGTGATCCAAGAGCACCGCATGAGCTGCAGTTGTTTTGGAGAACAGAAAGGAACCTGAGCCAACACACAAAACCGCTTCAGAGGAATCAATGTGAATCAATAGACCTGTAATCTGTTGAACTCTTAATGCAACATTCAATCCATAATTACATCACTTATACATATACTGTGGATGGGTCTATCATATAAAATGTGGATGAAAGTGAATTCAGAGAGTTTATACAAACTATTGTGATGATTGTAACCTCTGATCACATTAAATCCGACATTTATAAAGGGTAAAAAGATGCTATTGACTTTTCGGTGTGAGCTCACTGCTGCCGCTGTGATCTCTGGGAGCGTTAGCGCTGTGAAATGTTGTGGGGAACTTCAAACACACGTAGCAGCGGAGCTCAGATCCTCCTCCACAGTAATAACTCTGAGTGCTTCTGGAAGGAGGAAATCCCCTGGCCAGGAAAGACACATCACTCCACTACAGAGGCAACGAGCCGGGTGGTTTCACACAGCCAAGCCACAGCATTCACCGGGAATTAACATCACATAAGACGACTGAAGGGTACAAAACCAGTGTTCCAGTAATGGAGTGTGTGTTAATGTGTTAACACAAACATCCAAACAATAAAATATCACTCGAAGGGTGTATAGTTTTTTTTATTTCTTGCCATCTTAAGGTGTTTATAAGAGAGCATTCAGGCCAATAAGTCATGAAAGTTAAGTGTAAGAGTGTGTAAGAGTGTTTAAGAGAAGCTTTACAATCTGTAGAAACCTTCTCACGGACCCATATAATCACATCTCATCCCAGGTGCTGCTGGTGACTGCTGATTTCTCCAGCTTATCACATATACAGAGGTGAATCAGTTTAGCCAGGAGCAGGCCTTTATTTTGCTAAAGCCGGCATTTCCTCCAGTATCAAAGGCACCGGGAAAAAAACCTGAGCACGAGGAGCAGCGCAGGTGATAAGCTGAGACTTATGAGGAGCATTTAACACAAAGAAGATCCACCCTTCAAAGGAAAGTTAAAAGCTATGATATTATATTGTTAATGCATATATTTCAAGTAGTTACTCTGGATTTTATTAGATCACAATAAGAAAGCTATATCACATGCATTTAGTCCCAAATAAAAAAAGGAAATTAAGAATCAGCCCAAACAGGAGTCTTCAACCATGCTAGCTGCTCTGTCACAGTGAACTTTGACACATTTCTTACTGCTACATGCTAATGTCAGCATGCTAACATGGTTACGTCATACACTGTAATTAAAGATGGACGATGTGTCTCCACTTCCTCCCATCGCACAAAAATTAAGCTAAAATATCGCGGATAAAGGTGCTGCCATCTTGTGGATTTGACATCATTTGGAGCCAGAGTCTGTAGTGACCGTGGTAACGAGATCCCATCGATACACACGCTCAACCAATCGTGAGTCAGTCTCAGCTGTCAATCATGATATTTAACCCTGTTTGTATAGCATCAAATAACAAATTAAACCCAAACGTGATCAACAATCAGTGCGATAAGAACTTCCTACTGTAAAAGACAAAAACAGGATTTATAACCTATACTGCAGCCAACCACCAGGGGGCGATCAAGATGATGCGGCTTCACTTTTGGGGAGGTGTCATGTCCGCCATCTTTATATGCAGTCTAAATCTGTTTTCAGACATGACCTGCGGGTAAAATTGGCTGAGGAGTTTATCCGCAGTTTGCCTTTGACACATGCACAACACAGAGGGAGGTTTTTGCACAACAGCAACAAATCCTTTGCATTATTCAGGCAAGAAGTGGAGCAGCTCAATTTTCTTCACAGCACACAGACACCAGTGTCGGCTCTTATCACCACAAACTCTCTCGACATCTTTGTCGGTGTTGTGTCTGTCGCGGGTTAGAAGCATTATCAACCCCCCCAAACTTTTAGTTTAGTTTTAATCAATTAAATAGCCATTGAGAGAAATAATAGTATTATGTCAGAAATGAACCTTTATTCTTTCTCTCAATAGCCTATTCAGAAACTTTCATTATTCAACGGCTGTTATAACAAGAAGACATAGATTACCACTTGTTGGACTCAGGCAGGGGGTTGATGATGCTTTGGCCTCCTCCTCTTCCTCCCGCTCATGCATACCTCTCCACGTCCCACTAACTAATCAGCCTACAGATCTGGCCAAGAATAGAGTGGCTGAACACACAGGAAATATCATATTCAGGCTTTCTAGAGTTTCACCTGTGCTTTCCAAGTTCATTTCCCATGCTTTGACCGAGAGGATATCAGCACTGTCTGCTTCAGTAGGCAGAAATTAAACTTCAAAGCCCTGAGAGCCAACAGAATAGTTTGGGGAGTTGGTCAGATGTTCCAGTGTTTGAGTGCTGAGCCATTTATTTCTTCACTATGGGTTTTACTGTGCTCGCTCACATTATTCTGTCTGCTTGGCTCTTGTCCTCCACTAACCCAGGTGTGTTTTTACTGGGTTCAAATTTATCAGTGAGGAGATCAGGAGACCTGCTGCCAACAAGGCAGTTCAACCGCTCCATGTTATGAAACCAGAAACATTTGTAGGGGAAAAGAAAGACTATACCCAGTTTGATTAAGAAAAGAAGTAAAAAGTATCCGCATTGTTATAAAATTGGGGTCAGGAGTAAAATGATCATCAAATATTGACTTTAAGCTTCAGTCCTGCATGGTTTGATGTGACAAGTACCCTGAGGCTACATGCATGCTACTATGCTTTTGTTTAGTTTTTTTTAACTCTGCCACAGATATGCCTGGCGCACACACTAGTCTGGGGTTCAGAGCCCTTATGGCGTAGAGGTTTGGAAAAGCTGCTGGCCCCGTTTTAGTTAGAAAATCTGCTGCGTAGTCTGGACGGGCAGGAACTGGGATGTTTGGAAACAATGATACTGCCCAGAAGGAATCAGCTGGCTTTGGCCTCGGCTACCAGTGTAGAACTCATTTTGGACAACCAATTACAAGCGTTGCTGACCCTGTTGTCTTTGCTAACAGCTGTTGTGCAGTTACATTCTGCCTTGTAGAATGATACAATTGCTTTCATGTGTAGGAGACAAGTTATTATTTGAGAAATCGGTGACAATTCCTGTGTCCTGTTTACACCAGCATGCCCATGCCCAGTGTGCGCGCGAGTGGTCACATGATATATGTTTTCAGGTGTGTTAGTGTGGACGGCGATTAAAACTGATACGGAGCCAAACCGCTCGTGTGGACTGAGATTGTTTAGTGTGAAAATGTTGTATTCAAATGAAAACATAGTAGTATGGATGTGGCTTGAAGTTGCCTTGAAGAGAAATGAGTCAGGGCGAGCTGTAGCCCCTTCTCACAGAGAGTTGACACCCACCTGCTCGGGAAGATCAAAGTGCTTCTCTGAGCACATTAGGAAAATACAGGGGACTCATCCCAAGCGCTCAAAGTGCCACAGAGATGCTTAGCCACACATTCCCCCTGTCAGAGACAAACAAAGACAGTTTTCTTGCAGTAGAAAGGCACGCTGTATCCCCAACATGCCTCACCTGTGGTGACCAATCACAACAGACGTTACAATCCCGAGCCCTGGAGGAAGATAGGTGAGGGTTTATGTTGTCATAGGTGGATGTTTTACTGTCGGTGTGTAATACATTGTGCAGTTAATGTTTATTTTCACAGGGACAACCTCATTCCTTTGGTCTGACCCAGAAAGATGAGATGTGTAATCATAACAGCATTGATAGGAGCATGTTTAAATGTCTGCAGACATTACACATTCATCCACAGCTTCTGCTGTGTCAACAAGCAAGCTGTCAGGCTGTGAACTGGAAACGCTAGTTGTAAACAACACATGCAAAAATTAAAACCAAACAGTTCTACATTCTAAATTTCTAACTTTATATATATATGTGTACAGTGTAGAAATAGTCAATTAGAAGTAAATGTCCTTCATTCCTATTCATGCAAAGTTTCAGAAGCACTAGAATCAAACATTGAATAGCACAGACCTCCACCAAGGCCTAATAGTCCAACACAGGACTGTCTAGCTCTTAAATCGTTTGAAAACCGGCACCAAATCACACAAACTTATACATTTCATAACTATAAATATATATAGGTCTGAATATTTTTACAAGATCCATTTCTTGTGAAATTGACAAAAATGTCCCTCCTGGTTTAAGAAGTGGAGTAAAACAAATAGAATACTGTTTAAAATACGATCCAATCCTGAATTACATCCAAAGCCAGCCCGTCCTGTCTGGTCCTGAGGGGCTTGCGTGTCCACACTCCAATGCACAACTCCTTCAATGAGGTCATTCCTTCTTTGCAAACACACACATCATTGAATATATTTAACAAACTGTTTCTTGTTTGAGCACTTAGTGGACTTCAAGAAAGCTTATGAAATAAAAATTCTTTACAATTTTCATATTCCTGTTTTATTCCGGGGTTCAAAGAAAACACAAAGCAAATTATACTTTTCCAAATAGTGTCTCAAAATGAATGTAAGATTTATAAGAGCTGCTGATATTGCATTGTAATTTAAAAATAAGATGAAACAGGCCCCTCAGTCTGACAGGGACCTCAACGCTGCTTCAGACACATAAAGTAAGACTTTGAAGAAATGCTGTTTTAAGGGTGGAGAGTGTAAATCTACCATTCTGGGATCGCTGCTCAGGACTTCACTGCCTCGCTCACAAATCACAGCCGGCATGGCACTGGAACTCAGGGCCTCCTGGAACCCGCTGCAATCTGACAGAGCATCAGATCGATAGTTAAAGTTCACTGATAGCCACGAGCTTTGAGGTGTCCAGAGACTGTGCAATGGTGAATGTGGACACACACACACACACACACACACACACTAACACACACTAACACACACTAACACACACACGCACACGCACACTCACACGCACACGCACACGCACACGCACGCACACACACACACACACACACACACACACACACACACACACACACACACACACACACACACACACACACACACGGTTTTTATGGAGATGAAAGCAGATGAGCCAATGAGGCAGATAACTACGGGAGTAGACGTCTGCAAACATCATCCTTCCTCATTAAAGCCACCATGTTTCTATTTTACCTCTGAAACATGCAGAACTATTGTCAGAACACCCTGTTGTGATGCTGAAAAGAGGAGAAGAAATAAGCTGATGACAGGGCACTTTCATCTTACTTATCGTGGCGCTCTATCAGGCTGATCAAGATGGGCCAGACAAAGTACCACCAGGTCCCGTAGCTCTGAGCTGAATTTGATCTGTTTCATCATATCTCGCCGTCTTTACTCCTGTGGGGAGGTGAGGTTGGTGGTCCGTGCATCTAGACCACAGGGGGAAAAGAAAAAGGAGCCTGAATGACAGATAAGTCTCGTCTTATTCAAGAGGGGGGCATCTGTGTTTTATGAAGAACATACAAATATGGAGCTGGATGAAAAGAGGGTAGAGAAAAGCTCTGATAAACAACACACATGCCGTCTCACGCAACACTTGTCAGGAGGTGATAGTGTGCTCATCCCTTCAATGTAGCCTCAGCTTTGAGATGGCACACAGATCCAACAAAGATGTAAGAGGAAACACCCAGAGACAGTTGAACAGCAACACACCACTTCCGAAACTACACATTATAAGACACAAACTATCATTATATTTTATTATATCTTATAAGTCCTCCTCTGTGTCGTCTGTGAATCTCTGACTGTGACGTGGAATAAACTGATGTGGTTCTTTCTTGTCCGAAAGTGCTGATTCCTGCACTGCACACTGCGTCATCTCCTGTCTTGGCCCACACAGCCCTTCAGCATGCACTGTCATGATGTTTCGGACGTCACTAGATGCATCACAGACAGTGAGGGAGACATTAACATCAGTGAATGTGCAGGCCTTCCTTGAGTTGAAGAGAAAGTTTGCAAAGCCTTGTCAGTGTAAAATAAATCTAAAATCCATGTGAGTTGGTGTGAATTGTCTGTGGCACCAATCAAAACAATATTAAACCAAAGCAGCTCAGTCTAAGGCTGTGGTGCTTTGAGTCCCTCTGTTATCGTGATCACAAAGACAAGCAATCATAATGTCAACCATGGTCACCAGTTTTAGCATCTTAGCATGAAAACATTGCCTTATATTCACTTAACTGAAGCAGATTTTTTCGTCACAAACCAAAGTGCAGAACATTTAAAATCGAGTCCAGACTTATGAGATGACAGGATGGAGGTGTCAGCAAAGAGATAGCAGAACATCCTGAGGGGAATACGAACTACTCCCGTCTGCTCGTGAACCCGCTGACCAACATCGCCCTCCCTGGTATTCACATGATCAGCTCTGCACAATGGGTCAAGTGGGGTTGGCCCTCCGAAATTCAAAAATTTGACATAACAAGTACTGACCTTTTTGGTGACCAATCTTCCATTCACTGCTTTAGCTGGAAGATGGGTGTATTATTTATTATTATTTGTGTTTTAGATTTTCTATAATTGTTCTAATATCACCAGACAAATATTGTATTTCGCTAAATCTTTTTTTATAGCTTGAGCTTGGAGCTACAGCTACAAGATTAGTTACAAAAACAGTTTGACCTGCAATACAAGCAGTGTACCTATGGGTGGGGCTGTTTTGGAGGATTAATGCAACACTATGGAACTTTAACTGAGCAACAGCGCCCTCTGCAGTCACTCATTATTTTGGGCTCCGTGTCAGAGCCAAATTGGTTTTCATGTAGAGAAAAAACAAAGATTATCAACCTAGTAAAATGAATAAGCATGATCAAGTGTTAGTTCCCTGTTGTTCGTCCCTGCTCAGAGTGACATCATAAAACCCCTCACAGCGCTCCTAATGGTGACTACCAGCACAGAAGGGTGCAGGTACTGGCAATGCAGGTATGTAATTTCCTGTTATAGCTCCTGTTCACAGCTTGTTCCTGCACAGAGCTGCAGCGGGAAACCCCGGCTCCCCAACACAGAGCACAATGCTCATCTGCAACAGGCCTGCCAGGTGTCAGCTCATGACACTGCAATAAAAAAGAAATATTTTCCACTCTGGTAATGCTTCAGAGATAGATCCAAAAATAACATGTGTGCTGGCTTGATTTGTTTGTTCATTCGGGAACATCAGTTTCTGTTTTTTCCTGTGTGGTAAATTTGGAATCTATGCAGTGAAGAAAAGTACCTGTCCTCTTTTATCACACGTCTTTCATATTAAATATATTGCAATTACGGTAAATGAGGACAAAGTCAGACACAATCACAAAGGAGACTAATTTTAGACCTTTCTTACTTTTGCTCTACATTGTTAAAAATCTTGTTTTCAGACGCTGCAGAGGTGGAATTCGTACGTGGTGGAGATAAGGACAGACTGCTCTATTTGTCAGTGCATGGGGCCCCTTAAGGGCCCCAGAGAATCTGATGTCCACTCTGACATTTTCTCAGCAGTATGAGGTTACATATGAGGAAGACGAACGTCCTCATCATCAAGCCTCCACTGCGAAACAAAACGGCCTCTCACTCCTGTGTCTGGTGACATCAGGACAAAATGTCAAAAGTTCCCAAATGACTCCTGGTGAGACAACGTTTTCTCAAATGAGAATGGACAGGAGCGACCATTTTTAGATGACCTATATGTATCAGTTGCTATTTTTATCTGCAGCTTCTGTTTGGTGCGATGACCTGCGACCTGTCGGGGTCCTGCTGAATTTTAGAAAAGGGCAAAGAGCACAGTGTGTAGTGAGGTACATCCCAGGGATTACAAGCGTTGCAGGGTGAGAGTCAGTAACCTGTGGTGGCTGCAGGCTAGCGAGGGTCACAGCCCACCCATGGGGGGAGGGAAGATAAGGTCAGAAAAGGCTGAGGAGGATGCAGTTCCCAGACACAAAGTAGACAGATCCAGAGCTCAAACACAAAATAAGAAAACACAGGCAGGAGCAGCGTGATTCTTGAAACCTTTCAGTAAAATAAACAATAAAAGTTGGCTTCATCAGAGCAAAGGTCGAAAAGAAGTTGCAATTTGATGAAACCATGAGAGAACCTATTTTTTGAATTTTGAATCCAAAGATATCTTGAAGCAGCACAGAAAAGATCAGAAATAAGCGAAGCAAAGGAACAATAATCACAATACGCTCTTGAATACTTGATTGCAGCGACCTCCCTGAGGAAGAAAAAGGTCACAGGATCTCTGAAAAGGCGGCCATTGTTCGTCATTTCCTACGAGATGACTTAGTAAAATTGAGAGGAAGAAAGGCACACTGCCGGACCAACGTGATAGCAGCCCCTGAAAGTGGAGAGCACTGATGCATGAGAGAAAAGCGCCTTATGTCAAATATAATTGTCCTGCCCTGAAAAACAAGCTTGCAATGTCTGATTCGATTCCCTCCTGTTTGGCTCAGGTTACTTCCTGTCTGCTTTAAGGACGATGGTCACGGCAACGAAGCTCCTGGGAAGATATTTTGTGGGATTTTCTGATTTCTTTGTCCACAGAGGGGCTGAATTTAATGACCTCTCATGCACCATTATGTGTGTCGTTTAAAGTGCATGGAGGACTTAATACTCTAAACTAATAATCTGATGTAAAAAAACATATATACAATATTTCAATTTGGTGCAACAACCAACACTGTCATCCACGAAGCCCTGTAAAACAAATAACTCCAATGGAGCTCAAACCTCTGTCAAGACCCAACAGTCCCCTAGTTTAAATCAAATCAAGCTGTACTAAATTGAATACACTCATATCAGTCCCCTAAACATGTCATCGTTTTTCATCAAGATCAATGAATTATGATAAATATGTGAAAATGTTGGTATCTTGCAATGTTAAAGAAAGTGAAAAAAAATAAACTGGATCCAAGCCCTGATCCAGATCCACACACAAATTGAATGGGTTCTTTCCCGATCTGTACGACATCCTCCCGCCAAGTTTCGTTGAAATCTGTTTGGTCGTTTTTGTGTAATCTTGTTTACAACAAACAAACAAACCAACGACAGGGATGACAACATAACGTCCCTGGGGAAGATAATAACAAACCTTCATCCTCACGACCTGCAATAGATGATCATGAAGATGTGAGGCCTCGTGTCTAAAATTAGATTAAAACAAATCATTTCTATATTTAATTTCAAGCTCCGTGATCGAGATTCAAGCTGTTGAGATGGAGGAGGCGAGCGCTCGTCCCGCTCCAGGTCCGCTGCCCTGCTCTGTTGTGTTTGCAGACGTCTGCAGTGGCCCTTTGGTTTCTCTCCTGCCCGTTGCCTGGAAGCTTGTCCAGCTGTCCCATCATTCTGTCAGCGCCGCTGTCTCCCTCAGCCCCAGATTAAAAACGCCAAAGAGGCCGCCAGGAAAAGTGGCTCGCCCTCGTCTCTCAGGACTTATGTCAAAAATGTTTCAGTCCTCAGGTAATTTGCTACAGTCTGGGATCCTTTCACTGTTTACTTCAAAGCAGCTCCCAAAGAGAGGGAGCGAGATAGAGAGAAATGAAAGAGAGGAAAAAATGATATTTAGTTGTGGGTAGTGACAGATCCACATTCTTTGGTATTGTCATGCCATGAGAATGAGGAGTGCTTCTCTGGGGATGCTGACTGAGTCTGCAGCAGTCCTTCAATCGTACTGATAAAAAGCACTGAATCCATGGATTGTCTTTCTAAACAGAGGTTAGTCAAACAAATTGACTCAACTCCAGAAGAATGCGCGGTCACTCCAACACAAATACACAGGTTAGAGACACTTTGAGTGCAAAGTTTAGAAAATCACTCGAGCAGATTACAGCCATTTGCTTTTGTAAAGACAAACACTGAACGTGGAGGTTTCTTCAATCTCGCTCTGGGTAGTTAATCTGGAAAAAGGATAAATTATCGAAATTATCGAAATCAGTTTGGGATGATCTTGTAAAGTTGCTCTTTGTTTAGACGTCGGTAAATTCTGCCCTCTGTGTAAAATATTCCCTGCTGTCGAATCAATAAGGCCTGAGGAGGGAGGAAGAGAGCGAGGAAATGACAAATAACTTGCTTCCCTGCTTCTAAACCTTAAAGTGAATTTGTATTTATTATTACTATTATAATATAATAATATTATTATTATTATTATTATTATTATTATTGTTAAGACAGATATGTAATATTTATGTTCACTTATTACATAATACATTTTCTGTCTTGTTTTCCTTATGTAAAGACCCTTTATTGTAATACAATAATAACAATAATGATAATAATTATAAATTTATCAGAGAAATCAAGGAACATGTTGAAAACAACCCTCTTGCAATGTTAAAGAAAAATGTATCCGCCCCCTGATCTGGATCTGCACCAAAATGTGATGGGTTCTTCCCGGGGTCGTGCCCCACCCCTCCACAAATGTTCATTGAAATCTGTTGAGTAGTTTTTGCATAATCCTGCAAACTAACAAACAAACAGTTGCAGATGAAAACACCCTCCTTAGCCAAAATAGCATTAGATTTATCATACTGACACTTTTATCTGAATCAAATATCGGTAGTAAAACTAAATCTGTAACTGTAGTAATGGTAACTTAGGTATTGATGAAACAAGTACTTTAAAAGTTAGGGGGGAGTCAAATACCTTTTTGGTATATTTGCTCACATTGTGTTCACTATGGCCTGTGAAAAGTTCACAGGCCACCTGGTCAGAGCTGTCTCTAAAAGTTCTTATTTCTAAGTAAATACAACATCAGATAAGACAGATTAGTGGCACCAGCCCTGGAAAGTAAAGCAGTAGATCTTTGAGGTCTGGAACAAGCCATGATGATCACTTGTCCTGTGGAACATACCAGCACACTACAATGCGTCCTCTCGCTGTTTGGCGTGTATACTTAAAAACCGTACAAGTGTGCACATGTGTGATGAAAAACGTTTGACACCAGTCCCGTCTCAGCGTTTGGATATTTGAAATGCACCGGCACGAAAGAATTCGCAGGGCCTCGGCAGGCCACGTCAAAGCCGTGACATCTCTGCAGAACAACATCTCGGGGTTTTCAAGTCCACATCAGGAATGCATGGGCGCATTCATGGCAAACAAAAACAGTGATTAAAGAGGGTAACAGGATCAGCTCTAATCAGCGTGTCCTGAGAAAATGCCAAGGAGTTTTCAGCCATTGTCAGGTCATTCCAAAGGGGGTGATCTCTCTCCCTATTAATTATGTGGCGTGCCGCAGCAGCCGTCCTCTGCAGCCTGAGCGACCTTCTCTGCTTTCATACGTCTGTGCAGAGCGATCAAGACATGCAGAGACAGTGTGGGGCATCAAGCTTCCCCCACCATGTGTCTGCCCTCTCATTTCTCTGACAAAGAATAATGGCCGCCTCATAACTAATGGCACTGTTAGACAGAGAGAGAGGGAGCTTCTTCAGTGCAAAGAGGGGGGGTGGGGGGGGAATAATCATTATCCAAAGACGTGTTCTATCATGTGATGAATTCTGTTTTGTCAGGCCCAATGCTTTGGTGCCTCTGTGCTGGAGATGTTCAGAGCTTGTAATGGAGATGTGATCATGAGATAAATATGAGCTCAGCACGCAGAAGATTGATGATGGTGAATCTTGAGCTTATCTTTGGTGCAACAGCTCAATGACATCCTCTGTTTAGTCCCCCCCCCCCCCCCCCCCTCTATTCTACTCACAGTGAGAGGTCAGTGAGGGATAGAGATCACCACACCAGTCTACACTGTGTCAATGCTGCCCTCTGTTGGTCACCTAAGTTAAAATATCTCAACAACCATGAACTACTTTCACATTTGATGATTCTCACTTCATTTTTTTATCTTCTGCAAATAAAAGCCTTTAATTAAAGTTTATCACTGACTTTTAGTCAATGACTTCCATTGTAAAACAGTTATGTTTATAGTAAACTTCTCACTACAACTGACACACACAGAGACAAAGGGCCCTAATTTACTCACGTGGAGAAGGCCTCCCCGTTTATGGTAGTTTTTAATTAAGCCCTATCATTATTTATGTATTTATTTATTTGTGTGCCGTTTTGTATGGTTTTAAATTTGTTCAATTGGTATGTTTTTAGAGATATGTGTTCTTTGCAGCCTTTTAAAAATGAATTTTGTAGATTTGTAGGCTAACTATAACACTTTAATTCTGACTTTGGTTGAAAACTACTCTTGAACGTTAGAAGCTGACGACAGTGATAAATCCTTCCCAAAGTTTCCTGCCACATTCACACGTCATTCTCTAAACTACAGAGTTCGATTAAAAAATGTTGTAGGACACCGTCAAGGGAAACCTTTGATACAGATTGCATTATACTAAGGTTAAATTGTCTTGTTATGAAAAGTGAAAAATGTCATGAATGTTGGATTTGGAAAGTGTGACCAGGTCATTCTGATTTTAGTTTGAGCTCAATGAGAAAAGACTGTGTCTCAGGGACCCCTGGGCCCATGTGCCTGGTATGTGTGCAATCTCCTACATCCATTGCGTGAGATCTGACACCTTGTGGGCTCCTTGTTCAATTTTGTTTTTATTTTTTAAATCTTTTGCTCACTTTAAAGGCCTTAAATGACCTTGCACACAAATACCTTTTAAACGTATTGATCTGCCGACAGAGCCCTGCTGGTCACTCCCAGCTCTCACCTTGTAACAAAGGGGGCCTGAGCCTTCAGAGTAAGAGTTCCCACATTATGGAATTCACTCCCTGTTGAATTTAGAAGGACAAGCTTTTTTGAAATCCCTTCTTAAATCATTTTCTGAAAGCTTTTACAAATGATTGACATTGGCTCTCATTAACCCTGACTGATCCTATTTGTCTATTTATACAATCCAATCAATTTTTCAGTTCCATTTTCTCTTCTTTGTAATATTGTTTAGAAAAGTGCCATATAAATCAAATGTATTATTATATTACTGTCTGAGGTTTGAGGTTTGACACGTGCACAGCTAACACAAAAGAAATCTCTGGTTGTAAAGAATAATGTGTTAACAAGCAAAAGATGGAATGCTGCTGAACAAACACACTGACAGTTATAATGCTGTGGGGCTCATTCTCCACAGTTGGGATGTCAATGGTTTATTACGTTTTTTTATTTTCTCGTCCTGAATAATCTGCAGCAGCTCTGTGGAAACATGAGTCAGTGGCAGGAGCTCCCAGTTTGACTGCTGTCTGAGGAATTGGTGAGAATCTCTTTTCATTTGCCACCTTCAGTATTGTGGGGGTTGTTTGAGAAACTTTATTAATTATATTATTTATTAATTAACCATTGGTCAGACGGTGAAGTCAAACAAACACCATGCTGACATGAATACGGGGCCAAACTTCTGCACATGCCACATATTTTTCATTTGAAATAAAAAATAAAAATATGAATTTATCAAGAGATACCCAAAATGTTTGTAGAACAATAGAATATTTTCTCACTTGACCTGAACAGCTAACCTTTGTCATAAGCCAGTGATGTTTTCAGTGATATGGGTGACTGCCTTTATAAAGTTTTAAAGTTGCTCTAGAACCTGGAAAGCACTTATTGGCAGCACATTTTGACAATGAAGAAAATGTGTGGCGTTAAAGACTGCCAATATCTGTGGTTCATTCTGGATTGACTTTATTATTATATTACCCACAATGCAACTCGACTGCTGACATTTGGGTATGAAAATCAGGCATGTTGTCCCAGGAGCAGCAAATGGAGGGGGGGGGGGGGGCACATCACTTGAGGCAGTTCATCAGACCTAGAACAGCTTTACAAAACCTTTTCCCACATATGCAGCAGAAGTCTTTAACACCTGTAAACAGACTCTGATGTGCAAATTAGCTGGAGTTTCCCTTCAGTGCCTGAACTCTTTATAACAGCTTCTTCACACAAGATGAGATGTGTATCTCCAAACCACCAAGGGATTAAAAAAAAATTTCATTTTCATTTTGTTTTTTTTAAATGTCTTTTAGTTGTATATCCATATATTGTACTAGTTATAAAATGGTCATCAGACACAGAGCGATGGGATGTGAATGAGCAGAGCCACAGAGCTATTGCTTTTATCTGTTGTTTTTCAGCTAGGAAACCTAAAGCCTAAGTGAATTAGAATTGTCTTTTCTCTTGTCTGAGGTTTCTACATTTTTCCCCCTGCTAAAAGGTTTTTTTTGTCCATGAGACAAACTGTGATTTGTTAATATGGGCTATACAAATACAATTTGATTTATTGATCGATCGATCTTCTATGTATTTTGGAGCTGTCCAGCCATTTGGTCGCACTGAGGTAGCACGAATAATTCAGAACATCTTTGCTGATGGAAGTGACTGCTCTTCTTCAATTTACTTTGGCAACATTGCAGCTCATTTATTGGTACAAAACAAATGTTTGTTTTATTGGCAGCCAGTTAGAAATATGTAATGGTCACAGTCTGAGCCTCCAACAAGGACTGACTGGATAGGTATCAGGACTGATACCTGGAGAGAATGACTTTTTCACTATATATACAGGTTGACAAATTTAATATTGGTGAAAATGGATTGTGTCCGACCTTGTTGAATACTGATCTGCGGGCCTCAAACAGAATTTGTCACAATCGTAAATGTCAAAGTAGTCCCATCGACAGTCATGTGGTGAGGGCGTGATCATTAAACCTGCAATGTGTTCATATGCTTGCATATATATGTGACATAGATACAGTAGATACATGCAGAAACTGAGACTTTGTAAGATTCAAATACAAATTTTATTCACAAGAGAAATATAAAATATATAACATTTTGATAATATATACACTGTACATTGCAGAAGAGTAGTTCATCTTCTCATCCACACATTCAAGTTTAACTCTGCTGTTCTCAGATTGTCAGTCTCTGCACCTCCTCCTCAAAACCAGGGTCTCCACACGGACGAAGAAGAGTTCGGTGTTGACCCCTCCCTCGGCACAAGGTGTGGAGAGGGTCTCGGGGCCCAGGGTGGTGGGAAGTGGGTGCCAGCAGGGCTGGTGTGAGGGGCCGTGGGCGAGAAACTGTAGAAGGAGGTGTTGGAAGATGGAGGTGACAGGCTAGGGGGGAAGGAGAAGTGAGAGGAGAACGACGGGAACGGAGGAGAGGTGGCATATGTGGAGAAAGAAGGAGAGAACCAGGGGGAAGAGGGGGGGGAGAGGTAGTCGTGGGATGGCGTGGAGCAAGAGTGGGGCTGAAACGGAGAGGGGGACGGAAGCAGCGTCCGGGAAGGCTCGTCCACAGACGTGACTTCCTGTTGCAGCTCAGACGTATTCTGGTTGAAGTCTGGTCTCTGCTGCTTCTCTGTGTGATGCTTCAGCCCCTCAATCAGGCTCGTTCTCTGTGCCGGTGTTATTCTGCTCATGTAGCTGCTCAGCTGGGACATGCACTGCTGGAAGCCTGCACTCTGGATGCTGAAGAGTGGAGGAAGACTGGACTCTGAGTGACGAAGGCTCAACACAGGAGCACGAGTCTTCGTCTGACCATTAGGAGAATCTGCAACAAGTGACAAGACACGAAGGCGAGAGGGAAAACAGGGGTGTAAGATTACAACGCTGATTTACATTTCAAGTACATTTCATGGGGCTGATGAATCATTACATTTGACTAACCATTGCTCCTTTTCTTTCCATCTGTCCACGTCTGAAGATATTCCACAGCCAGGTCCAGAATCTCTGCTTTCTCTATTTTAGGATTCTGCAGTCGCTGTGAGCGATAACACACAAACATGGGGAAAAAATTAGTTTTCATCATTGAAATTAAAGTTTTTTTTGTAAATACGTGCAGCATCTTTATGTGATCTTTTGACTTGACTCACTGGATCCGATGTGTGATTCAACAGCAAACTCCTCAGCTCAGCGAGACTTTGGTTTATTCGATCTCTTCTCTTCTTTTCAACAACTGGCTTCAGGATCTAGAAAGAGATTAGGAGATAATAAAGTTGAGGTCACTCATCAAGTCATGAAATGAATGTGTAATGATGATGCATTTATCCACAACAGTTACACTCAAAAGACAGAGCCCTTAGGACAATCCTGCTGACGGCATGTGATGTAGCAAGTTGTAAGTGTGTGAAGCCCAAAGCTCCCTCGACTGAGGACTGGATAAACATGGTGCATCAATTTTATACGATGGAGAGGTCGACATATCCCCCAAAATGCACCAAGATAAATTTAAAACTGGTCGAGGTGGATTCACTTAAAAAGCCCCTAAAATTAGATTTTACATGACAGATACAAAACTTGAATTCTACAATTCCTTCCAGCTGTGGTGTTTTGTGTTGAGAAATTTACACCTATGAAATATGCAACTTTTTTTGCTGTGATGTATGATTAGAAAGCAGGCTTGTCTTTGGTAAAACCTCTAAAGCAAAATGAAAAAACAACGAAGAGAATATAAGAACCAGTTTGGGGTTCTTGGGTTGTATAAAATAATCTTGTTGATTGTGATTGCTGTTAAAGTGATACAATGCAATAATAAAGAGTTTGTTTTTTTTTTACTCTTAAAGAAAATCCATAAAATCCACAGTTTGGATTTTCCTCCACTGATTCCTCCTGATGACTTAAAGGCAAAGAGAAAGATAAACACCATGATGCAGCCAGGAAGGGATTTTCCTCAACCTGTATGGTAACCTAAAACTAATCTACAGAGGGCTACTCCATCGTTTGTTCTCATAAACAAATGTGTTAACTTATAGGTACAGTTAGCAAGTGTCCCCAGATAAATGAAAGAATGAATAGATTCTTACCCTTTTCCTGCTCCTGCCATCCTCCACACTGGGGTTTTGCAGTTTTCTGGTCATGTTGCTGTGTTTGGTCCAAATGTCCAGACTGAGAACTGCAGCTGCTCATAAAGCCTCCTGCTCCCTGTGGGTGGGTTTAACTGGGCGAGGTGCGGCCTCTGATTGGCTGACAGGTGTCAGTGACGGCACTTGAACAGAGAGTGGTTTTATTGGGTCTATGGGGCTGGATAAGATCGAAACTAATAATGTAACGTGCTGGCTAATGATGAGAAATTAAGATTATAATCATAGGCAAAGTCAGATGATCTTTTTTCTGACACAAGATCAGAAGTGTTTGTCATGTCTGAATGGTTTTACAATATATATATAAATATATATATCAAAAATAAAAGCTTTTTAAACGAAATCATTTGGCTGCTGAATAAAGTTTTTATTAACGTATCATTTCTGTATGACATTCGTAATAAACCGCTCTGGGAAAAGTTATATATACTGTAGTTATGTGTTAGAATAAAAATAATATTTAATATATTAAATAATTCTTTAAATTACTGACTAATTAACTTTAATCCCAAATTCCAACAGACACTGGAATAAAAGGTCTGCCACACATGGAGCTCTACATTACAAATAAAAGGTTTTTAGTAGCACACATAGAGTAGATAGCAAACATTGTGTAACATCAGCCACGTTCTCGATTCACACTCCTCTGCCCCACTAATTGTATTAGTAGAGGTGACACATTGTCTCTAAGGCATCAGAGAAGTGAGAGCATGGGAACCTTGGGGATTTCTGGTCGTGGGAACAGAATTGAAGTGAGAGAGTGAGCAGCTCCGAGGAGTTTTTATGAAGTGTGAGACATCAGCACTTTGCACTAAGTAATGAAAAAGACCAAATGAGAGCACGTTACGAGACTGATGGTGCGAATAAAGAAGTGCCACCATTACGCGCGCACATTCCTGCATCTATTTATATATTTGGAGCTGCGCATGTGGATTAAGAAAACTGCGTTAATCTAAATGATAGACTATTATGAACGTGGCAGTCAAGGGATGTGTGGGAACAGTGGGCAAAAGGGAGCACATCAGGTCACATGGTGATGATGAAGTGTGAGGGTGATTATTACACATGAGTGTTAAGTGTGCGAATCATCATACCTGACCCGACATTCGGATTCACACACTCTTTTGTGAGTGTGTGGCTGATTCACTCGAGGAGTCATGATATTAGGAGCGAACGGCCCGTCTCTCCAACACCAAAGACTACGTTTAAAACTCATTAGTTTCCTTCACAGGCTCAGGAGAAGGAAGTATGGGACTTATTTACGGGGCGGGTCCACGTGTCTTAAATCCCTATACACACACATACAGAGAGAGAGGGGGAGAGAGAGAGAGAATGAATATCCAAATGCTAAATCTGTGAGATAGAGTATTTTTTATGTTTGGCTATAGACTTTATCATATAATTGTCATAATTTAATATAAGATGTACACTATGTTAAACTCGATATAGTTAGTTGAGCCTCCATATAGTTCTCCATTGTCATGGTTACCAGGAGCGACCCCTGAGCCTCCACTGATCGCCCTGTCTTTGATTTTAAACGGAAGTATCATTGCCTCTGAAAAGCCTCTTAATCTCTCCGTGATCCGATCATCCCTGTGTTATCTCCACACTTTAGCCAATTATGGGGATCAGTGGTGAGCAGAAATCCAGTCCCGAAGAAGCTGCCCCCCAAAAAAGCCTAAATCCCACTCTCACCCTAAACCCCACACATCTTTAAAATGAGCATGCAACATCAGGTTGTTCATGCGTCAAGGCCTCACACCAACCACACCCTCTGTAGATAAACACAACTGCTTCACACACACACGAGCGCCAAGGTGTGAAGCAGGGCAATTTGGCTGATGGGTGTGTAAGTGTGTGGGGGACGGGGGGGTGTTGATAAACAGAAGTGGCTTTACATTATCTGTCGGTCAAAAAGTGTCTGCGGGCTGATTTTATTGTAACAAATATATTTGGTGATGCTGTTACGCGTGCGTAAAACTGTTGATGTAAAATATAACTGATGTAAAAAGAAAGAAAGAAAGAGTTTCCCTCTTGTCCTGAATAAAGTAGGACATTGGGAAATTGTTACTTTTATTTGGCTTCATGAGTGAGTGAAGGAAAATAATTACACGACAGATCGAATGACTTGATAAAACACAACTTTGAGTAAATAAACAAAAGTTTAAACATTTGAGTGAACCGACTAACAGATGAAGTAACCATTGAAACCTGTGGAGAAAAAACGTTTTCTGCCATTCTGATCTCTAAATTATAAATTGAAAATAGAATGGGTGCTGTAGAGGTCATGTAATTTCAGTTATCGTCGATGTCACTGCTGCTGAATGAGTGGGGGGCGTGTCAGGGGCGTGGCTGTGAGCAAAGAAATCAACAAATTCCAACGAGAACGCAAATATGCGCGCATTTCATTTTGGATCCACTGTACCGACACCGCTCTGAGCATGAAGGCTTTATCTTCACCTGAGTCTCCCAGACCGAGGGCCATGAGAAGGGTAAGCTGCCGAACTCCGGCTTTTAAAGAGAATATCTCATTTAGGAAAAAAACGTTATCAGTCTAATGTTACCGTTTCCCTCCAGGTGCCCAAACCTCTGATGGAGAAGCGCAGACGTGAGCGAATCAACCACAGTCTGGAGACGTTAAGACTTCTGATGCTGGAGGGCACACAAAATGAGGTTCGTCTGTGCGTCATGGTTTTGTTACGGTGTTCGTGATTCCTGGGTTTCTGAATGTATTAATTAATTTAGTGGCTAATTTGTACTGTGGTTTTCTTGATTTAGAAACTGAAGAATCCAAAGGTGGAGAAGGCAGAGATTCTGGAGAGCGTGGTCCACTTCTTGAGGACAGAGAAGGATGAGGACAGAGTCATGTCCAAGAACCAGGCCTGCAGTGCCCGCCAGCACAACTACCATGACGGCATGAGGTCCTGCCTGCTAAGGGTCAGCCACTTCATAGCCACCAAGAGCCAGGAGGCAGAGGAAACCGGCGGAGATGCAATTCAGGCTTCTCTTGCGCTCCCCGAGGAGCAGACTCAGGCTTCCTCATCCGAACACATCCACAAGACATTGGTACCCGCTGGTGACTCTTCTTCTCTGGCTCCTCTTGTGGCCCGCCATCACAACAAGCACGGACTCTCTCATCCGTACCTCACCGGCCTCCACTGCGAGAGCAGGAAGTCGTTTTCCTCCGACGCAGCGTGCACGAACGTCACTGATCCAGTATGGAGGCCTTGGCCTCAGTAACAGACACTTGGGACACAGATTTATATTTGAGACTATGAAGCTGACTGTATATGACAGCAAACTGTGTAAATATGTATTTTATTGTACAATATTGTATTGTACAGCCATGAACCCCTGTACAGTTAGGGTTAGGGTTACAGACATCATGAGATGATTTTTTTCCCCACATTTGTGTGGCGTTTTTATTTTGGCATCCTCGTGTGCAAATATTTTCCTTTTTTATATTTGATCTGTACATATGATATTTTTTCCAGACGGGGATGTACCAATATATTTGGTGGCGCTTTTACGCGTGCGTAAAATGTTGTAAACCGTGCGTAAAATCTGCTTTACTTTTGCAGCTCGATCAGGGGCGCTGATTTTTTCCCTATCTGCACTGTGAGGTATATAAGGTTGTTGAAACTGTTCTACTGAAGTTGAGCTTGTATCTGACCTATCTACAATAAAAGTACAGTTTCCTGATCATTCACAGATTACTGGAGTGGCCTATTCGCTGTGTGAAACGTTTGTACTTGAGTAGACTATCCAGCTGCTGTTGAAGAAGAATAGGTTGCAGTTAACACATACTTTATCTAGGCTGGACACAACAGTTATGACACATCTTGTCTATTGAAATGTTGATGGTTTTCAAAGCAGAGTGGTCATTCACACTGCTCGGTCTCCAGACTGCTTCTGGTCCGAAAGTGTCCAATCTACAAAACCCCCGACGTCGAAACAATGCTAGAAACATACCTTCACTGAACCCTTTGGAGTGGGTTTAATATGCCTATACACCAACTCAAATTCTCCAGAAACATATGTTGATGAGCCCACATTAGCTTCTCTCTGATGAAAGATTATGAGTGAGGCTGCAACCAATAGATTCAGTCTCCATTTCCACTTCTTTAGACCTTTCCACATCTTGAATCTTAGTTTGCCTTTAAAAAAATAACACGACATGGTAGAATAGGATGTACTCATGTTGAATATTCAGATTAAACATGCCGAGAACATTTAGTGGTCATTTCAGTCCATTTAAAATAATTTTGTCAACAATAACTTCATACATCAAGCTGAAGTGGTTCAAACGTGGCCTAGCTTTTTGATGTTTTGCTAACTTTTCAGCGACAACATGTGTTTTGTTGTTGTTCAGAATCTGGGACTATATAGGTTTTGTTTGTTGGATTGTGTCCGCATGTTGCAGATGCGCACACGGTGTGTCCACTGTCGTGTGCTTCTCTAACTTTGAATAATGCACTAAAAGCAACAGGCCCCCGCATATCAACATATGAATGCACGCTGGATGGTTTCCTAACCGTTCCCCATCCTGGGTAAGGTGCGTGCTAACTGCCCAGTATAGACCCCTCCCTGAGCGCATGGAAATGGAGAGTTCACCTCCAAGTACAGACTGTAATCTTTGACTCGTGGTGACCTGGTGGTTCTGATATGTTTTTAAATTACCTGGAGAAGATGCTTGTTGAAGGGAATTATAATTAACTGATGAGGTCTGTGCATTAAAACTGGATGATGGACGTGGATATAAGAAAATATCCAATATCCTATTCCTATTAAAAATAAAACTACAATTCATCCCATTTCTCATCTATAGATGACCAATGTTCAAGCGGTCTAACTCTGCCATCCTTGTGCCTGGTCCCGGGTTGCAGTGCGCATGCACGCATTGCCTCGCAGCCTGTTTGGAAACCTCTCGTATGAAAGGAGGTGTTAGTCCCGCTGCGCTGATCTGTGGACAGGATGCTCCTTTGTGCACCTCAAAGCTTCAGCTCCCTGGTGAAACGCTCACATCACTGAAGTAAATCAATTAAAGCTGGAATCAGATTAGAGTTTCATTTGAGGAGCATCTGTCTGAATGAGGTTTAAACAAGGCCTGGTGTATTGTCTGAGTAAAATGGATCCGATTAGTCCGGCTCGGATGTGGGCTATCAGCTTTATATGAGATTTTTATGATAAGGTTTCCAGTTTGTTGACTTTGGACAAGAAGAAGAAATGTGTCCCAGTGACTGAAGAATGACCTCAACTAAACGTGTTGTTTTTTACCACATCAGCGCGAACACAATAAATGCAAAGTGATAAATCACCGTTTGGCCTCATCCACAAACCATTTGACGCCTTCAGTTCCCACGAGCCAGAACGCTTGAATATCCATATACAGATATACACGTAGAGCACATGTTGTCATAGTATAAATGCACCTGAACATCTTCTGGACTTATTTAAACGATGTGTGGAATAAATCCGATCTTAGTTTATATCAGAGCCCTTCAAGTGTCACGGCTTGAATAAAACCACCCCATAATAAACTGTAGAATTAATTACAGTTCTGTAGACTCCCACAAAATCTACCGATTAATATATATATTCCAATCCAGGATTTAGAGAATGTGTGGGTCTATATTTTCACCCGCGGCCACGTGTCTGCAGGTTTACAGCCGCAGTGTGGACATTATAAAAACACAGCACCTCAGGGTGTCAATGGGTTTGCTGGCACCCACGCGTCGGAGGTGACGAGCTCGTGCACGGACACCGCTCTGTGACCTCTCTTGTTGTTGTTGCAGGTTTGGTTGTTATTTGTTTTTCCCACAGGCTTTAAAACATTTATATGTCCCCTGCAGCCCTGAGAAAAATCATCCAAAATACGATTTAATTCAAACAACTAAAAGTAACTTTCAATAAATGTTGTGCTGCGTTATTCTGGACATTTAAATTAGATATGTCGGTATGTTGAGTGATTGCAAAACACATGTAAGGTTCAGAGGTCAAGTTAATGAACATATTTAAGTTTAATTACTAAAAATATATGCTTATGATGTTAATCATTGACATATTTTAAACCAACAATAGTCTGCTGTATCCTACTTTTGTGATAGTGTAAAGTGTATACCTTCTGATTGGTCCATTCAGTCACATCCAAGTCAGAAGGAAGAAGTGATGTGAAGCTGCTGAAATGTGGAGAACAGTGAAGACTTATCCATCTCCAAGCTTTAACCCCACAGTGAACACTCATGTTACACACGTGTTTGCCTACTTCCACACTGTTGTGGAAGTTTTGTGGAAGCTGGTGAAAGGAGAACTCAGGCAGCAGCTGATGTCTTATGCAGAATATTTTAATGTAGACTTGATGCATCAAGGAGACCAGAAGGTGAAACAATATACAAACGCTGACAGAGTAACATGAGCAATTGTCACCCACAGGTCTGAAGATGTCTCCCACAGCATCCCAGTATATCTCCCTCACCCTGCATCACCCATTCTAACAGCACATCCATGAAAGGCTAGAATTGCTGTCACTCTCTATGTTACATGTAGGTGTTCGCATCCTATTTGATAGTAAAGCCTAAAGTATGTATTCCTAAATCACACTGTGTCCTTGCATCTTGCCACTGGTGAAATATGCAAAAGAATTAAAGTCGGTGAGAGTTGAAGTTGGTGTCTCTCTGTCTGGCACATCTGAGTTAGATATGAACGTCCCTCAGCGTAGACACTACAATGTACTGTTGGTTGGCCCTTTATCGATAACCTGACCTTGGGTACTGCTAAGAGAGAGAAGGGAATATCTGTGGAATTTAGTCAGGCACTATTCTCCTGTACAGATGTGTAATATTCAATATACATTAATATATAGTGGCATATACAGTAATGTGTGAGGATGGTCAAAGATTCCTCAACACACACTGTGTGCTTTGGTTGTACACACATTATCTTCTAGACTGACGGCTACTGTGGAATTATTAGGCAACAAATTACGCCAAATTCTTTAGGAACACTTGGTAAGAGGTTGAGGGGCATTAACTTACAGTGAAGGCAGTTACAGGATGTTTACATTTTAAGATATTACCTTAGTATGTAAAGAGCCTTGAGATAATGTATATTATGACACTATATAAATAAAATTGGATTGATATATCTGTATAATATAGTCTACAGCACCCTAAAGAGTCAATCAGCAAAGAGTTGTGAATGTGTAAGCTACTTCCAGCCATAAATGTAAATTCACACAAGAACTCCCAAATGTTATCTTTTTTAATCTGGTTTCTGTTGAGGTTATTTACACAGTTAAATCTGTAGAAGACTTTGGTTTTGGTTATTCATGATGCCTAAATCCTCTGCTGGTGGTCAACAGCAGGGAAATTCATTAATTAAGGTGAACAATGCTCCACCGCTGTGTCTTTATTCACGGCTGAGCTGAGGGGAGGGTCAGTGACTGGACAACATCTGCTCTGGTGGCCACAGGCCGGCCTCCGTAATTACAGCAAATGCTAAACAGGAAAACCCAGACACACACACACAGTAATGCAAAGACCTTATTGTGTAATCTAACATCAGTTTAACAGAAACACTGCTCAGAAAATTTTAACTTGAGAAAACTATATGACCTTCAATGAAAAACATGTTTATTAGCAAACAAGAGAATAGTCACAGTAAAAGACAGGATACAAGCAGAATTGACTCAACCACATGTAGTAGATTTACATTGCATGACTGAATGGGGGGGCATGGTTCTGCGCAAAGTAATCAACAAAATCCAAGGAGGATGCAACGTGCAACCTTTTCATTTGGGATCAACTGTACCGACACTACACACTGTACAGTGTGTGTGTGTATATGTGTGTGCAGCTTCTCCACTCGGTCAGACTTTGCCAACAGCGAGGCCTTGAGCTTTCTGATACTCCTGCTGTAAACTGGACAGGACTTCTCGGTGCTGGTCAGATTTCTTCTCCATGTCTTTCAGGAGCGCCTCGTACCTTTGACTGTGACAGGAAGAAAAAACACAGAGGGAAAGAGAACAACATAAATGTTACAATACCAAAGAAACACCAGAAAACACCCTTTTGAGATCAGTTGTATAAACTGAATGCACTCACATGAAACATGCTGCTCACAGCTCTGTATGCTATTTCCTGTTTTGACACACAGCTATGATAAGCATACTTCTATGAACTTAGGTAATGAAGATCCTGCTAGTGACAACACTACAAAACTATCCATTGAATATGAGGAGGCTTTTAAGAACAGTCACAAATGCTCAACTGAGACGTCCTCACACATCTAAACATACAGCTCGGACACCGAGGGTGGATATATGATACATTCTACTTTCTGTTTCTTTGAATATGAAGAGAGACGCGTTCAAGGGGATGAGGGGTGTTTAATAAAACCACCATGGTGTTATCTGACAGAGGATATATGTAAATTATATAAGATATTAAGACTGAACTTAGGGCTGGGCGATTTTTTTTATATCAGTCTATATTGTTTCACATATATAATCACAATATACATCATATCAGTGCCACTGCACTGAGGTTCATTACTCTGCAGGCAAACAAGTGACACTGCTCCTCTGATGTTTTCTAATCATCACATTTAGAACTGATCTTAAAAATAACCTGATGAATTCATATTTATGTTTTTGGATAAACGGGGCGTCGCTTCTTCTGCAACAAAGAAGTTAAAACACCACGTGGCGTCATAATCTGAGGGAAGAGCTTCTGTCTGCAGGAGTGTGTGTTTGTGTCTGCTCATCTCTGTCCCTCTTCATACACCAACTGAAAATCACATTTATTTTGTTATTAATCGATGATGTTGGATCATGACTCCGGATCGTTCCGGTCACTTTAACCCTGATGTCCTGTCTGTGCGAGTCACGTTACGTCTCGTGTTGTGTAGCAGGTTTAAACATTTGTCTCATAAACTCGAGAGCGAATAAAACAAACCCAAAGTAAACATCAGTCCTGTACGTGTCCTAATAACTTCTGATCAGTGATGTTAATTGTTAAAGTGTAACAATAAACACCATCAGTAAGCACAGGTCAGAGGGGAGCAGTCAGAAACCGACAGAGACTCTGACTAAGGGCGACCGGACGTTTAATGTGCGTCTGTCCTGATCCTGAAGCAGCGGTGGTTTTAAGTATTCAGCAGTGGAAACCCGCTTAAAATGAACGTAGCGAAAAACATGAATCAATTATGTTCAGTCACTGCCTCGATGCAGAGTCATCCACCTCTGTGCAGGAGCCCAAACATTAACACGTGTGCTGCTGCTCCTCCTACACTCTGTGCCGTGTGCGTCAACCTAACCCGATGCTGTAACTACATTCCAGCCACATGATTGGTTCGGCGCTATGCTCATTTTTATTGGCTGTTCGAGTTATCTGTCAAGACGTGGATGGATGAGTTCTATCGACCAGGTCTTAAATATGTATCGAGGAAACGTTATATCGCGATAATTATCTATACCGTTTTATCGCCCAGTCCTAACTGAACTACATGTGACCCCCCCCCCCCCCCCTCTCTGTCCTCATTCTGCCGTTATCTCTCCGCATGCTCCAGATCTGACACTACTAAGACATGATCATTGCAGGACTGACAGATATAAAAAGAATGGACTGATCTATGTACTACTACTCTTCTGATGATTGTGAAATACTGTTGTCATGTTTACACATAAGGCTAATGAGGGGAAGTAAGAACCAATGTGTCTTTTGTATATACACCAGGCATTTCTGTGCTCTATAGCACTACAGGCATGAACCAAACTTCAGTGACTCACATTTCTCCTTTTATATACTCCAGCCTTTTTGCAACTGTGGCTTTGGCCTCGTCCTGATCTTGTACCACTAATACAGGACCAATAAGTTTATAAACTGTGTTTGTGCTGTTCAGCAGATCCAGCTCCTGGAAAGAGAGAGAGAGAGAGAGATGACAGCTTAAATACTGATCACTACCTTGATGCAACACATGAAGGACCTTGAATCTGTTCCCAATGCAGATAAGAGAAGTAAATACTAAATGTTCTTATACTGGTAAGCTGAAGAAATGGCTTATTGATAATCAGATCTGTGCACATTAGACTAACTACTGACTGTAGCCGCCTGCCTGCAGTTTGTCTTTGTTGGTATTTACCTGCTGTGCTTTGTTTCATATCTTGTGCTGTTACTTATTGTTATGCATTGTACCTGTCTGGAATATATTGCTTGTATGTGTTGACTATAACATGTCATTTTATCTTAGTTTTAGGTTGCCATTTTAAGAAACTCTCCAGGGAACAGATGAAAATTAGCCTGTCGAGCTAACTCTGTCTCATTGACAGTAATTTAGCTGTTGATTAATGAGCATTGTCCCTGTCACACAAACAAATAAATGAAATGACTATAACCAACAACGTGAACTCCACGCATGAAACATAAGACATTAGAAGGAGAAGAGTTACCTCTTTGACAAAGTTGTTCTCTGTTAGCTGCGCCTCCAGCTTCTGTCTGGCTGACACGCTCTTGCTAACATCTGAATGACAGACAGACATTAGCTGGTGAGCGTAATTATTGATCACATGTGTTTCAACAATACACTTTAGACATTTCTGAGCGTAATTACTAGTTTAGATGTGTATGAAATGTTTAAGTAGCGTATTTCATGTGGGGCTAACTGTCCTAATATGGTCAGTTAGCTTGTTCGCTACAACATGGCTCGATGTGTGTAAGGAAAATGACCCACCTTTCTGCATCTGGGTATATATTTCTAGTTCCGCTTTTATCTTCCTTTGAATGGCATCTGCCATGTTTGTGTTTGTTTAAATAAACACCGGGTGAACTATATAGAAGAATGAGTGGATGGCTAAATGTGGTATGACACGAAGGAGCAGCGGCAGCGGCAGCTAACAGGAAGAGGCAGTAGCAGTAGCTAGAGCGGATGTCAAGTCGTGTCTTCAAAGTAAGAGCCCTTACTGGTCACAAAAGTATTCATAACATATAAACTCGCACACATTCACTGCATATAAAGCAAAAAATAACATTAAAAGTGGTTTGGATGTTGGATTTGATCTACACGTGTTGTCGTCGTCTTTTTTTCAGTTTGTGAATTTATTTTGACAGCGTCACGGTTGCGGCTCTTTACGACACTGTTTTACGACAGTGCGCTCAGCTCCTCGTCGCCCTGGTTCAAGATGGCCTCGTCGTTTTGGAAAGGTGTCGTCGGTGTCGGACTTTTTGCCTTAGCCCACGCAGCCTTCTCAGCGGCACAGCGTGAGTATCAGGGCGGGGGGTGGACGGCAGGTCTGCGGGTGTGTGTTAGCTCCAGGCCGGCGGGCTCGGTTGTTCCCCGGCTTGGTGATAGAACATCAGGACGGGCCTCTCGGCTAGCTGGCTAACTGGATGCTAACGCTGCACAGCTCAGCCCAGAATCAGACAAAGATACATTTATTATCTGTTGTTCATAATACACCACCACAGTCAGTGCTACGTTACGGGTTGTGTGAATTGTGTAATCCTCCGTTTTAAAGATGACTTGTTTCAAATCAATCCATCTTTTTTCTGTCAACAGATCGGTCATACATGCGACTCACAGAGAAGGAAAACGAGACACTACCAATTGATGTGAGTGACTTTCATCCTCCCAATAGGACATTTCTACCTCCAGTTTACAGCCCACCCTACAGGTGTCCCCTCTGTTCACTAATGTCCCTCTGTCCTGTCGCAGATTGTATTACAGACCCTGTTATCGTTTGTGATGACCTGTTATGGTATTGTCCACATCGCTGGAGAGTTCAAAGAAATGGATGCCTCCTCAGAGCTGAAAAACAAGTAGGTCCTGTTGCCCTGTGGCAGCTCACTCCCCCCGGTGTTCTGTAGGTGTTGTTGTCCTGTGCCACAGAGGACACGTGCACGTCCCCACCTGCACAGCTTTTATAGCAACGTTACTTTGAATCAGGTCCCACAGAGACACACACACAAGTCCCTCAGCAGCGGCTGTGTTACACTGTGGTCTGTGTAGTGAAGGTCCTGTGTAGCTCATTAGTGTTAAACATTGTGTTTTTGTTATTGTTTGATCAGATAATTATTGTTTCGCTTCATTGATTAATCACTAAGTCTATGAAAAAACAGGAGAAATAGCGTTGACAGTTTCTGAGGACACAACAGATGTCTCATCAGTGAATGGTAAATGCTCTGTATTTATATAGGTCTTTTCTAGCCTGTATGGCCACGCAGACGGGTTTACAGTGCAGTTTTGCCATTCACACACACACACACACACACAGTGCATCTATGTGCAGCACAGTCTCTATCACACATCAGTAACACACATAGATGCAAATGCAAGATGTTGCCCTTGGACTCTTTGGCACCTGAAGTACAGAAACTCAATTAGCTGCCTTTTATATGACAAAGGAAATACAGCTTATGATTATATTTTTAGAAGTTGAATCAAATACATTTTCAGTAGGCAGTGTATGTGTTGTTTTCATTGAAGAAACATCCCAGTTAATGGCTCAAAAAGAGGAATACTTTTCTTTTTTTAAAACAGTTTTTCTTTATGCAGGGTTTCTACAGGGTCTTAAAAAGTATACGTTTAAATAATCCAAATTTTAGGCATTGATAGCCTTACAAGAGAAGTTTTTGCATAATGCATAGGTTGTGACGTTTCAGTGTGTTGTCGGTCTTTCTCTATGATACAGATATGAGCTCGCTGTAAGAAAATCTTCAATAAGAAATTCTGGTACTTCAATAAAGCTTCAATCTGTCATACTTGACCTAGGTCTTAAATTTCATTCATTATGGTCTTAAATAGTCTTAGATTCATCTTGTTAAAACCTGCAGGAACTCTGTTATGGTAAATCCTAAATGGGTTTAAAATCCCAGGCCTGAACCATTTTCTATCTGTCAAACCCATTAACTGTGTGTTTACAGTTTTTTAAATGGGTTCCATGTGAAATCATAAAGATGCAAATTAGACATGTATTTGTTTACATGTAACCCATGCATTATAATACACTGCTGAAGTCGGTGTCCAACATGTGCATAACTCCCTGTTCATCAACATCTGTGCAGCACCAGCTCTTTCATAACTAACATCTGTTTCTTCCTCCAGAACTTTTGATACACTGAGGAACCATCCATCCTTTTACCTTTTCAATCACCGGGGCCGGGTGCTTTTCCGCTCGCCGGAAGAGGAGCCCTCCTCTGCGTGCAACCAGCAAGGTCCTCCCAATCCCATACGACTACGCAAGCTGGAGCATTTGCACTGAGACTGGCCTTTTTCCTGCCTGTAACATCATCTACGTCAGATAAGATTTGTTTTTCGTTAGACAGAGGGAGGGCAAAGTGAGAGTTCATCTTCCCTCTACTTTTATATAATAACTAATATGCTGTCCAAACTGTCATCAGTCCATAGAAGTGGTCACTTCCATATTCAACACTGACTGTGCCAACCCTTCAGTTCTTCAAGCAGATTTTGTTTGTATATACAGTATGTAAATGCTTTGGAGTCTTAAGATACCGAGACATTTCCCCCCTCCTGTCCCTTCTGAACTGAAGTGGGATATTGCTGTACTTTGTATATCCTTTGTGTGAGGGGCATAAAAGCACTTGTCGGGTTCCTGTTTATTTTCAACCACACATAAGTCTTGAGCTGGGCAGATTTTTCTTTTTTTGTTAACTGAAATGTGTTGTATGAACTGAGAACTCTTTATTTCCTTGACGATTTCCTTGAAGTGTAAAGGCTCATCTGTACATCCTGTATGCAATAAAGAGGTTTGATTAATGCCACAGGAAATCAGCGTAAGCTGAGACAACATCAGATGACTGTTCTAATGATACTGTGAACAATAAGGCAAAGTAGAAAGAAAGTCATGGTACATTCATTTGGGTGAACTTTATTTTCCCTTCATTTTACATTTTGTTAAGATTCAACAGATTGTTTTTAATTTAATAAAAAGGCGTACTGATTTTACCTGGGGTGTCAGAATCTATTTTGTAGTTTTGCCTCTCCTCATATTCAGAGGCTGTGAAGTTGCTTTTCTCCAAAGTAAGTAAATCTCTCATGAGATCGTAATGCTATGAAATGACTGCGTGCAGAGGAGGACTATAAGGGTGACCTTGCAGCTGGTTTGCTGCATCAGTTAAAAATTCGACCTCATTCAAAGATGTGCAGTTGTTCATGTTGGCCTGTAGGTGTCAGCAGAGTCTGAAAGTTACAAAGGAAACCTCAAACTAAAATCTCTATTTCCAGCTGAATGTGGCTTCTCTGATTGAACGTACTTGTGGTTAGTTCCAGTTAATATTAATGTTAATTAATTTCAGATGGTTTTATTGAACTTTGAGGAAATTGGTTGTGTGCTTCCAGTAGATCATTGGGTCAAGGGATTATTAAACAAGACAGGAACGCAGGAAAACTTGTTTGTTTTCTCATGTGAATTTGTTTTCACTTCAGGCCTTAAAAGGATGCTGATAAAATGTGGGGAAAAAAACACTTTGGTTAAACTTAATAATGCCAGTCATCACATATAACGAACCCCTACAGGTGTCAAAAATAAACCTACACACTCGCACTGCAGCTGATAAGAGGCTGAGTCGTGTTCATAATTTTTCAACGCCCTGAGGATGTGGGTCGGATTCAGGGATCACATCTGTAAACTAAAAGGGCACTCGAAGAGCAGATACTTCCCCTAAGGCTGATTGGCCACTGGGCCACCATATTGTGGATACACTCAATTCAGTCTCTAGATCTGCAGCAGCTGTTTAGAGATAGTAGCACGCTACACCTGTCAGATTTTTTCATAAAGATGTCTGCATTATTTCTTGAGAAATTCACATAAATGATAAATGTTGAAAAACACCCCTCATCTTGCAACGTTAAAGAAAGTGAAAACGATATCCTGGATCTGCCCTTTAAATTGAATCGGCTCCAACAGTTAATGGAACCATCTTAGGCCAATACCACACCTTATAACAAGTTTCCATGAAATCGATTTAGTAGTGTTTGCAAAATCTTCCTAACAGACAGACGAACAGCAAAGAAAATATAACCTCAGAGACGGAGAGAATAAAACCTGTGGATCTGTTTTTAGAAATACACACAAATGCACACACTGACAGTAAAAACCATTCTACTTGTGGTTTATTTTTTGGTTTTCTTAAAAAAATGGAGCATGTTCATAAAACTTTACACTTTTGTATATGCATTTAACAGTTTACAAAATTGGCTTTTAAACATTTCTTTTCAAAATAGTTCATATACTCTGAAATAAACAAATTCACAAAAATAATCTATATTCCTTATGAACATTAAAAAGTACTGTACAACTGTGGTAAAAATGAGGAGAACCAAGGAGGAGTGCTGACTGTGGTTTGTGTGAAAAGCAGCAGAGGGCGGCTAACCAGCTGTTCAACAACAGATGATCGTCCACTGAGCACACATGCACAGATTCCTCTGAATAAAGTTGTAATTCTGGGAATCAATGGAGTGTTTGTTGTGCTGAGGAGGATGTGTGTGTATGTGTGTATGTGTGCGTCTGTGTGTCTGTGTGGTGAGGGTACCACCTCTAAATGGATACCAACAGCTGCATTCACTGAACCAATGTTGTGTTGCTGTAATGGCAGGTAGGACAACACCAATGCTCAGTCAGTAAATCAGTCTTGTGTTTGGTCCGTTCTCAGTACAACTCACTAATGTGTAAAAAAACAACAACTGATACTTCTAGATTCTAGACTATTGTATGACGTTTGTTTTCAGGAGCGAGTCAGTACAACTGACTTTTAGTAACATATTGGACCCAGTTTGGACATTTAGAGACTAAATGACCTTAAGAGAGAAATGTTTGAGGTTTCACCTTATTGACAAAAGAGTGGGCAATATGGCCTCTGAGAGGAGAGAAATGTGTCTACCATTCAACATTTAGCTTTATCATTTATAGATGTAACTATCTCTTTAGTATGGAGGCCCCAAAGTCCAGACAGGTGATATTTTTTATCTTGTGTTTCTTGTGTGCACATTATAATAACAAATGAAAAATATCTCATGGGAACAAGTTAATGTATGTGCAGCAAATTATGTCTGCTGATGAGAAATCGCGTGTCTCCGTACATTCCAAGGTGAAAATAAAATTGGATTAGCTGATTTCTAACCACCACGGTGAAACCACTATATCGACCATATGAAGTCGATACAGATCCATATGAATTTGTAGTAAATTATCTTTTGCAAATAAGTTAGTAACTAAGTAAGCACAAGATTCTGCAAATAAGATAAAAAATATCACCTGCTACATACTTTGGTATGGAATGTGTATTTTTGTATCATCTTATTCTGTTGAAAGTTTCCAGAACAAATACGGTTTGGTTTGTCATCACTTCCGGCTGCTGCATCCCAAAACACAAAACCTGGACAATTTGAACACTTACTTTTTTAGGACTCTATTAAAGACATTTTTATTGACAGCTGCTTTTTGACTCACTAGGATCAACAAACCCTCCTCGTCTGTCTGTCTGTCTGTTGCTGTGTCCAAGGTATACTTTCGTATTGTTGTTCTATGGCTGCTGCTGTTTGTGCTTTGCCTGTTTGTCTTGCAGCTTGTGCATGCTACTCTTGTTCTGTTGTAGTATGTAATTCAAGTAATGCTTGTTGTCACGTTATGCTGTTTTGTTGTGTATTAGTGATGAGTGCGCCGAAACGTTTTTGAAGGTGTGCGCTTCTGTTCTTTTAGTGTTTTGCCCTTTGCCAGGCTGCCATCGTAAATAAGAATTTGTTTTTAATGACTTGCCTGGTTCAATAAAGGTCACTGACTAGATTGACCAAAAATACACATTTCATTCGGGGTATTTTATCGTTGAAGTCCCCCTCCACTGAAATTCATGTTTTTAAACATGTTAAAAGGTCCTTCTTGTGCCTTTTATGTAAGAAGAAGAATTTCGGAGTATTTCCTCAACACTGCAGTAAACAAATGCCAATTGGAAGAAACCAGGGGATTGTAAAGTAACAAACCTAATGACACCAATCCTGTCAACTTGTGGGTGGGGCTATGTATCTGGAAAAGGCTCCTTAACTGCAGGTGGCGCTGTGAGGGTGGGGAGACAGGGAGCGGGGGCAGGGCCATATTAGTGTTACATTTTAGCCATTTCAAGGCCATGATGGGAATTTTTGAGTGTATCAATTGAAGTTTCAGTAAAGTGATGATATACTTCAGTATATATTGCTAATGCAACATAAAATCACATCATCATCCTTTGATCCATATTGCCCACCCTTCGTGTTAATGCATGTCAAGATCATCAAATGATTATTCTCCCAGTGAAGATGTTCAGTACCAGTATCAACATCAGATATTAACACTAAAAACATGAGGGGAACCCAATTGGATCAGATTCCTCCTGTCATTCATACAGCTACATGGTAGTAATTACTCTAGAAAAACTGGTCGCAGTCTTACAAACACTTTTCAGACCAGCTGAAGAAAGGTGTTTTTAAAAAGAAAATAACAATAACAGGAATAATCCATCCTGTCCACGTTCTGCCAATGAAGGATCTGTGGGCTTACTGTGTCTGTCTAACAGAGTGTGTGTGTGTGTGCGTGTGTGTGTGTGTGTGTGTGTGTGTGTGTGTGTGTGTCTGAACAATGTGCTGATACAGACAAAAGCCGTACGGATGTTTAAGGCATCTGTCAATATAAAGAGGATTATATTTAAAGTCTCTTTAGTCATCCTCAGTGGATCTGTGCTGGAGGCCCCTTCTCCAGCTAAACCCTGACCTTCCGCCTCTAACAGGATGTGATGTAACAGCACAGGGACAGTAGGAGCATCGGCTCTCAGTGCATTTGTCCTTTTTATGCCTCCAGCTTCTCAGTCTTTTTGAGGCAAGTCAATGAGGACGTCTCTTCGATGGTGGTGATATTCAACCGTGAACAAAACATACTTCAGTAACAAAACCAGAGATGGCTTCATCACTATCTGCCATTGTCGTTGGAAAGCAGCAAAGACGCTGCATGTTTCTCCTCCAACTCAGCAAGGATCAACTCCAGCTGCTGGATCAGAACCCGCTTCTTGAACCTGGTGAACAAAGTGAGTAGAAGCACTGAAATACACATGGAAACAGTAATTATACTGCAAATTACTATCAACTGTAATTATACTGCAAATTTAAGTCAAGGAAGTTAGAAACCCTCTAGAAATAAGCCAGGGAAGATTCTTTAAGGTTAGGTTGCTTTGAAATGCAAGGAAAATATTTAAACACAGGTCTTAATGACACGTTGTTGAACATTTGTGTTGTGTGTCAGAGACGGGACTGCTGCCATGCTTTAAACAGAGCAAAAACTCTTCCACTTAATCCTATGATTAATAAACCGAGTCACTCTTACCTGATGGCCTCTTTGATGGCGTGTTGGATGAAGTACCTCTGAACATTAAAAGGCCCTTTCACCTGCTGCAGGAGTGACTCTATTGCATCGTAGTCTGAGAAAAAGTACAGAGAAAGACAAGGATGAAGAAACTGTTCAAAAGTTCCCAACATGGCATCTATGTATTTCTATATATATATTAAATAAAGAAAAATGTGGGGCAATTATTCCTAACATGTATTCATCTAACCCTCATGACAAAGACATGTATTTGAGGCTTGATATTTAACAGTTTAAGGATTAACTTCATTATAAATAGCTATAAACAAAGGAAATCACAAATGCAACCAAATTGTATAACGACACCTTTGAAAATAAAATAAAACCTTAAGCTCAGTCAAATTAAACTACATGTATGTATCTACCATGTACAAAGCTACTGAGATATGCTTTGATACAACCGCCCAACTTTTTTTCTTTTTGCCTTGCCATCACTTATTTTGTGTCAACACCATCAGACACCAAATAAATTTACATTATGCTGGACCTGTAAAAACTAGAACAAAAACAGGTCGACAGAGCCCTGAAGAAAATTACTAATAATATGAATATATTTTCGTCTGTTTTTTTGCTTCATTTTTAACTTTAACTCACTGTCTCCAACTGTCTTAAAATTCAGTAAATTTAGTATTTATATATTATTAGACAAACTAATCTATTTCTATATTTGACTCAAAACACTTCTGGAGAAGTGGGTATACTCAGCCCATCCAGCAAAGAATTTAAACAGTGTTATAAACAGTGACATGTAAGACTACTTTTGCCTATTTAGCTAACCTAGAAATGGGCAAATTGTAACTTAATTACAGTAATGTAGGGGAAGTGGGAACATATTGCACACCAGCGTACCGCTGAACTACCATCACTACTTGTTTGGGTAGTTTGCTTCATGTTTTAATTTCCTTCGAGGACTAATTCTGTTGCTTTTTCGAATGAGTTGGGTTTATCAGGAGGTGGTGAGGGTGATATTTTTTACCAGGAAGACAAACACAGATATGACCCGCCCTACTTGGCCTCTGATTGGCTTACTCTGATATTCTTATCCTAACTTACCAATCAGAGGCAGAGTAAGGCGGGCAAGGCTTTTGCTGTCCTAGGAAAACATTGGCAAATGAATGATGCGCACAACAGGTGATTTAGAACTGGGTATACGCTTTGCTGACGGAAAAATAAGTGGGTATACACTGCATACCTGCGTATACCCTGCACTACACTACTGGCTCTACTGCTCTTACTCACTTCGTCCAGGTTTGCGGACTTCCTTTATAACCCGCGTCCGCAGCTCTGCTTGGCTTCCGTCTAGTGGTGCTATGAAAATGGTCTCCAGCATTGCCGGGTCATCGTCAGAGTCGTCGAGCTCGCTCTGCGGACTCAGTTGTTCACAGTTGTGTTTATCCTCCAGCGGCTGCTCATCTAGACAATCCTCCACTAGTCTCTCCTCCACTAGTTTCTCCTCCACTAGTTTCTCCTCCACTAGTCTCTCCTCCACTATTCTCTCCTCCGCCAAGTCGATGTCCTCTTCCTGATCAGCTGCTACCACCCTGGACTTCTCCTCAAGGGTCAGTGAAGGTGAGTTTTCTACTACAGGGTCCAACTCAGTGGGCCAGATCTCCCCCGACTCCGGCCCAAGGCCTCCATCGCCATTACTCTCGGGGACCACCAAGTTGTTGCCATCCACTCCTGCAGGGGTGACAAAGAATTGGTACTCTCTCAGTGACTTTCAAGCAGTAATGTACAATCACTTCCAATTTTTGTATAAATAGTCTTACCTTTGTGCTGTGGGATGGGTTTGATGAGATTCTGCTGCCCTTGAACCACCACCGGAGTCTTTCCCACCACCACATGGTTGGTGTTTGCTGGTGGAGTCTGCGGCCGCCGCAGCAATGGGGACATACTTCGCCTTCTCTTCACAGTAGCACTCGAGTTGGAATCATTGGAATTTCCTCTTTTCTTATTTTGAGGGCCTGCGACAAACTCATCTGCCTCATCGATCATCATGCCCTGAGATACAGGTTTCAGAGAACAGAACAATTAAAGATGAACGATACTAAATATTGAATGAAAAAAAACAACATTAAAGGGATAGTTCGCAGAAAAATTTTAATTCACTCATTATCTACTCACCACTAGGCCAATGGAGGTGTGGGTGAAGTGTCTGAGTCCACAAAACACTTTAGGAGTCTCAGGCCTAAACAGTGTTGCAGCTAAAGTGACATCTTCAGACGTAATAACAGAAAAAAACATAACATGCCTCCATACTGCTCGTGGGCAGGGTGCATGTTGGCATACGTTGTCTAATTTGAATGTCAGGGCTTGCGGACACAGGAGCAGTATGGAGGCATGTTATGTTTTTTTTCTGTAGTTTTTTTTACGTCTGCAGAAGGGATCCCATTTAATTTAATTGTATTTGGCTGCAACAATGTTTACCCCTGAGACTCTGTGTTTTGTGGACTCAAACACTTCACCTACCCCTCCACCGGCATAGTGGTGAGTGGATAATGAGTGAATTTTAAATTTTTTGGTGAACCATCCCTTTAAGAAGAATTTCTACAGACATTATACTAGGAGGTCAGCAGAGAAAGTGTCTCACTCGGACATTTGCGTTCACTCATGCACCTCCTCCGGAGAAAATACGGAGGAACTGCGGAGTTCAGTGCATGTCTGAAAGCAGCTAATGTCGACATATCTTTACCTTCTTATCCTGTTTGAAAGGATTCCCAAATGTGTGCAGACGTTTCGGTTGGTCGGGGTCAATCTCTCTCAGAGGAGACGGCATCATTTTTAGGTACTCCTGATAGTTTCCCATCTGAGCCACTGGGATACTGTGCAGATAGTCTAACAACCACAAGGAGTTTTATTAGCATGAATAAAATACTAAACGAATTACACAGGATTTCCTATAGAACTTTTGTGTTGGTGTTTTGGGTATGTGGTGGTTTGGGTCATCAATATCATCAAAAACAGATGTTGTTGCAGACAGTGATGTGTATGTATTAAATTTTCTTATGTTACTGTTGCAAATACCAGAGATATGACTATTCAAAGAAGCAACCTCACATACCTTCGTCTTGCCCTCGGATCAGTTTCTGTGAAGTCCGCAGCAAATTGGAGCGCATTCGGGTGACCTGGTCTAGAAGGTTCCGTCTGGGGATGTCGAAGGCATTTCGATAAGCCTGAGGTTTTACATCCTGTGAACACGTTAGTAAATCTAATCAGAGAAAACCCACCAAACTGTGCACTTGCCCTGTTTTTCCTGTAACTTAAAGTGTGTCACACTCTTCAGAAATGTCCTCGCTCTCCTAAATCTACCTTGTTGGGCAGAGCGATCTGGAAGCCAGCAAACTCTTTGAAGTTGATGTCCACGAGTCGAAGAGGCCCCTCCCCAGTGATTCCCTGCAGCAGCTGCTTGAAGTCTCGCCGGTGGGCTAGAGATAGAGAGCTGGAGTGGTTCTTCACCTTGATGCCAGTTTCTTGAGGAGCTTTCTTCCCCACGGACACGATTAAACGGTCGGACTCAATCTTTGCCTTTAGTTCAATAAAAAAAAACAACATTTTACTGTCTTTCCAGATGATAAAATCACACTTAAATGAAATGTTGGTTAACAGTACTGTTCGTAGCACAGACACATTTAAGGATTATGGAGTCTTTTGTCCCAAATATTAATGTAAAACCTCAAGAGAGTTTGTTCCTTTATACATAGTCTAATTTAATCAATATTTGAAGTACAAACATCATAGACTTTAACTCCTCTACTCATATCAGAAAAATGGGATACTATTTTTCTAATTATGACAACTCGTGCTGTACCTGTTCTAAACATTCCTGTTTGGAATGGGCTGTTTGCTTGGCCTGTGGTTATGCTGGTGGCAGCTTTATTTCTGAAACTGTAAAAGTGACCTGCAGTAATTGAGTCACAGCTAATAAAGACCAGGTGCTGGACTACACTGGACCATGAAGCTTCACCACTACAGCTGTCCACCTGTTTATTCAAAGTTCTGTGAAGCTGGACTCAGTAGGCGTGAATCAGTTGTTGTTGCAGTGATTGACAATGTCACAAACGTCGATGAGTGTGAAGCTGATAAGTTGAATGGTTCTCAAGACATGTGAGCCACATACAGAAAGAGGAAGATATCTGGAATTACTACTGGGATACAGACTGATGTAAGTGGAAGATTTTGTTTTTCTGAGCATCCATCACTGCACTAATTATATTCAGAGCAAAAACATGTACATGTAGCATATGTAGTTATGTTTCAGTCTAAATTTAAAGGCACAATCTGTGGTTTTTAAACATTTAAATTGCAGCCATATTAACACTATACTAGAGATTGATTTAATTCTATTTATATATTCACTATATATAATTTGACTTTGTTCTGTACTTATAAATGTTACTGAATGAATGAAACCTTTACGGCATCAGAATAATAAATAACACATTTCTTAGGTTGTGGTATTGAGGTAGACTTTATACTACAACCTGTCAATCAATTTGAACTGAGAATTTTCTTTCCAGAGTGAAGATGATCTTCAGTTGAAGGGCACTTTGACAATTGATCCAAGCTTGGGCTTTTTTCTCCCCTCCTACTATATCTGTCACACTGATGTTAATGGAAGCTGTGAGTGAGGAGTCTTTACCTGCTGACTGAGCTTCTTCAGATAAGAGATGACACTGTAACTCAGGCCGCAGTCCATCGCATCTGCTATCAGATTAGGTGCACCCATCATCCTCAAGGCCTTTTTTAAGGGCTGTTGGATAATTGTGGGGAAACAGTTTTGGGATATTAGTTTATGTGCAAAAACATAATAAATCAATGGATTAAATAATTATCAAAGTAAGTGACATAGCATCAGCTTACCATGAGGTAGTATGGAGGCATCGTCTTCAGGTAAATCTCTAAGGCCTGACGCCACTTGAGGTTTGGTTTTAGTTTGTGCACTTTAAACAAATCATCTGAAAGGAGAGAAAAGAAGAGAGGGATGTCTGAGAAAAAGAAAGGTTTTGCTGTTCTGGATCAGCGACCAGTCAGTTGTCCACCTGCAGCTCCTCCTGCTGCTGTACACACAATATTTAAGTGGGGAGTCTAAAACAAGCATTAAAACACATACTACCTTTTTATCCATCTTAAAACCACATCATCTATTTGTTGTACAATGTTACATTTCATTTCATTTAGCTGACACTTTTATCCAAAGCGACTTACAATAAGTGCATTCAACCATGAGGGTACAAACCCAGAACAACAAGAATCAAGAAAGTACAATTTTCTTCAAGAAAGCCAAACTACAAAGTGCTATATGTAAGTGCCATATAAGTGCTACTAAAGTCCTTTTTTAAAAAAAAAATTGTATCCAAGGTATAGTCGGAAGAGATGTGTTTTTGGTCTGCGGTGGAAGATGTGTAAACTTTCTGCTGTCCTGATGTCATTGGGGAGCTCGTTCCACCATTTGGAGCCAGGACAGCAAACAGTCGTGATTTTGTTGAGTGGCTAGCTCGCAGTGAGGGAGCAACAAGCCGATTGGCAGATGCGGAGTGAACGGGCTGGGGTGTAAGGTTTAAATATGTCCTGGATGTAGACTGGACCCGATCCATTCGCAGCACGGAACGCAAGGACTAGTGTCTTGAAACGGATGCGGGCAGCCGCTGGTAACCAGTGAAGGGAGCGGAGGAGCGGAGTAGTGTGAGTGAACTTAGGAAGGTTAAAGACCAGTCGAGCTGCTGCATTCTGGATGAGCTGCAGAGGTCGGATGGCACTAGCAGGTAGACCAGCCAGGAGGGAGTTACAATAGTCTAGGAGTGAGATGACCAGAGCCTGGACCAGAACCTGCGCCGCCTTCTGAGTGAGAAGGGGACGTATTCTCCTGATGTTGTACAGCATGAATCGACAGGAACGTGTTGTTGCAGTAATGTTGGCAGTAAGGGAGAGTTGACTGTCGAGTGTCACACCCAGGTTCCTAGCAGTCTGGGTGGGGGCTAACATGGAGTTGTCAAATCTTATTAAAGATTAACAGTGTAATTTGCTCTGTTATAACCTTGTTATTTGTGATCATGTTTAAAACTAAAGATGTACGCAGATAGAGAAGTGCCCCAGGAAAAAAGTCCTTTTTAAATTCATTTTCAGCTCTGACTCGATGACCCAGAATGTTTGAGGCCACTTTAACGACACAGTTAACTGTCACACATCTTACCGAGAAGTGGGAGAAGGACTGGGAAGTTGTAAGGCATGACGAACAGGTTGACACAGGTAAGAGTGGTGCTGGCTTTAAGGTAGCCAAACGGCTGTCCCAGGTCATTCGGCTTCCCACTGCTGTTCACAAACACCTGAGAACAACAAGATTGTAAATGTTTCTAGTTACTGGTTCTTTGGTAATTCACTGGTTTTCAGAATAGTCAACAGGAGTGAGAAAAGAAGCAACTCATCAGAGCTGATTGGTGTGTGAATATGTACAGTACCTGCCAGCACATGTGTGGAGATTTCCGTTCCAGAATGTACTGGGTGAGCGGAGAGGGCTCCAGTTCATACTTGTCAAAGGGAAGTTTGTCAATCACCATGGGCTCACAGTCCACACATGAGAAACGCACCATGGGGTGAGCAGAGCGAGGAGGCTGAGAACAGGAGATGGAGACAGATGAAGAAACTGTTATTATCTGTGATTTCGAGCCATGTGACATCTTTGCAACAGCAACAAAACACTGAAGATTTAAAGACAATGGAAATCACAGAGCAAGCTGGAGACTGGATGATATTGGCTATGAGTCAAAGTTACTGACTCTGAAAAACACTACTGCCAATAAAAGAGAGAAAGACAGGAAGATAAGAGTGAAAGTAAAGAGCAGGTTTGTGTGTAAATGTGCGTACGCTGGGAGGTGTACATCTAGAGAGACACAGACAATATGAATTGGGGCTGCATGATATTAGGAAAACATCCGATAACGTTGAATGTTGCGATGACGATATGACTCGCGATAAATAAACAAATGCTTGAGTATATAGTGTTTTAGTCTTTCTGCTTTGGGTTCGCTGCTAAAATCGACCCCATACAGTGAGTAGCCTATGCAGAAAGTCCGCTAAGAGTGATCATTTGGGGCTTTTCATACATGTTTGGACCGTAAAAAAGTTATGTTTTACAGTTTGCCTGTTGATATCGCGATGACAAATTGTATTAAATATTGTGCAGCCCTAATATGAATAGCACGTGATTAACAGTGTTCGGTCAAAGGTGCCACTGAAATATTTCTGAGTGTGTCTCAACTCACAAGCGTGGGAGAATTCTGGTCCGGCCAGAAGGACTCTGGTATGGGCCAATGCCCAACTGGCACGCCTGTCTTTGGGTTCGGCCGCACGTATATGAGTTTGTGGCAACTGTGCCACAGCTGAGAACTGAAGGACGACACAGGACGACTTGACTCCACAGAGATATCTGTAAAACAAGGGATTGTATGACATTAGACAGAAACATTTCTCAGTCAAATGCAAACAATTACAAGCAATTAATGGGAATTTGAGAGTTTTTCAAAGTACCACAAATTCACCAATTATGAGATTTAGTATTATTTAAACTACACAAATTTCAATCTATCCTTTCGACAACTAAGAAAATAAGTAAGGACGATTTCACACCTAATTGGTTTGTTCTGAAGCACGGTTTGGTTCATTAGCAGTGTGAAAACACTTTTTAGGACTGTTGAGACAGCACAATAGCAGGAGAAAGAGAAGCGGCTCATAAGGATTGCTTGCAGTCTTTGCACCGACAATACAATTTTTGCATGACAAGGATGTTCATTTGGCGCATTTTAACTTGTGTTGAGTACTGCGTCTGAAGTCAGCGATCCTGGTTCGAACTTTTAGGTGTGAGAACGCCCCAAATCAAGTTACCTCAGTATGAAAGAAGTTGCTTATATTCCTCTGTATTTGGCTGATCTAGAAAATGCACTCAGTTCTCCTTTCAGTGTAAAAGTACAATGTGATGATCCACATTACAAAGATTCTCCTCTACTTTCACCTGTTTTACTGCTCAGTGTCTTTGCTCCAACTATCTGTGATGAAATGATGTGCTTAGTAAAATGTCCTGCACTTCTTTTAGAATCCACTTGATTCATGTTTTGACTGTGCTTTTGAGCCATTCAAAATGTTGTGTATACCAAGCTGTGAAGAAAAGAGAAGGCAGTGTATGAAAACTCACCTTCCCCAACGGGATCTGGCCCCGTCTTCTCAAAATTAATAACAACTCCACTTTGGACCTTTTGGACCAGAGATTCCAGACACTGGTTCAACATCCTCTGTGTCCGTACACAGTATGATCGCCCTGAGAGGAAAAAACACACAATGATCATATCATATAGTAGAATGATTTATTGAGTGCTGCCAAAAAGAGTATAGACACGCACAATGAATGACTCCACATGCCAAAGATAAAGAAAATGCCGAACCTCCAGTAACTTCACACATCTGGGTGATTGCGGACTCATCTGTGGGGACGCTACCGAGCTGCTCCGTGTCTGGTGTTGCTGCTCCCGGCAGCCTCAGCACCAACGCAAACAGACGCTGGTCCCACCGAAAGGGTTCTTTGGTCAGTTCACTGCCAGCCAAAGGAGAGTTCAGAGGCAGGTGCAGCTAGACGACATGCCGGGTTAAGGGAAGACACATAAGAGAGGAAATTAGTAAGTGACAACTTTCTTCTTCACTAATTCCACTGTTACACAAACTTTACACTTTGTCATAAAAAAACTGAAAATGATTACATAAACATTTTACAAAGCATTTGACAGTATCAGTGGGTGCAGTGCATAGTGGTGCGGCCACATTTTGTATGTTCTTAATCTCACCTCATCTGGCACCCCAGAGCTGTGCGTAAGCTTGTTCCCGTCGGTGATAGTGATGATCACAGATGGCTCTAGGAAGAACGGGTTTCGTCCCTGAGAGGGAAATGATAACATTTAGCAATTAAATCCCAGTTCAGCCAAACAGTGACCCCATTTATTCCAACAAGCCTGACTTCATTTCCTCATTTTCCAGACCAAATTTACTCTTGTGAGCTGTGTCTTAAAAAACATTCACATCTCCTCAAAATTGGTCTCTCATGCTCACAGTGATGGCAAAATACACTGTAGGTATACGGTTTAAACAGAGGTCGACTTAAACACAGTAATTGGTTTGGTATTAGCATCCCACCCCTGATAAGAACCCTTGTAGGGACTGTGTTGAAACTCTTTTTCTTTGCTTTGTGTCAGGATGCATCTAAGACAGCGTCCTTGTGTTACACGTTACAGACGGAGGCTTCTACCACTGTGAGCTCTACAGCTCACAGTGGTAGAAGCCTCCGTCAGACTTGATCAATACAAATACACAAACATAGTAGATTTATGCACCCCTGATTCAAACTAGTTTATTCATATCTGCATTCAGGTCGCGCTTTGGAGAAAAGACAGTGTGAGGAGCGGATGACAGTGATGACTGAGGACAGACGGAGTGGATTAAACTACAATAAGATTCAGTAGTCTTAGTCTCCAGGTAAAAGAATCATTAAAAACTTCCCAAGAATTCACATATGCTGTTGTGAATTCAGCATATGTAAAAAAAAACAGAGTTGGTTTGACAAACGAATAATGTAGAAAAAATGTGAGGTCATAAACTCCAGAAACTGTCCTGATAATTGGGTCCGGACATTTTTACCGGTGCCTCTAACAATCAATTTAAATGCAATGCACAATAGGGAAACCTCCCATTCCCATTTAAAATAAACCCACAGAATTATATCACCTTATCAGTATATACACAGTATTTCATGTGCCTATTTTTATGTTTACTACCATTATCAATAAGTGAAATTATTACATCTGTCAAGGAGATTATGTTTGTTTGTTTGTTTATCAGCAGGATTATGCAAAAACTACTGAACAGATTTTCACAAAACTTCTTTAACATTGCGAGATATGACATTTTCACCAATTTGCCAGGGAATAATAATTGGAACTTGCTGAAAAAACATCTGACATATTAAGAAGACTGATTTCTGTGAGTGTGTGTAATTTGGTGCAGCTTGACTCAAATGTAAGAGGACTGTTGGGGCTTGGCAGAGGTAGGCATTCTACTAAATGTCATTCTAGTTTAATAAAAACAATTAAATAGGTTTTTATGTAATAATTGATCTGCAACTAAGCAAAAATGGAAATTACTCTGAAAACTTTCAAATAAATATTAAAGCATTGAAGAATGAGGAATTGTTCTACTATTCACTTGTAGCAACACATGAATCTGCTGCCAAATACATGTTTGTGCGTTATAGGATTTTGGTGTCAAATACCTGTCCATAGTTGTCGATGCCTGAGACGAGGCGGTTGAGGTTAAGCAGGTCAAAGGCTGTACGTAGAGCGTGACCTAGTGTGGTCAGCCCAGACGCCTGCAGGTTCTTCAGCTCGCACATGAAGGTTGCATGGTTCTCCTTCCAGCCTGCCTGAAATACAAACATCAACAGTGGGCTGAATTCACTGCACAGCAGGAAACCTGACAACGCAGCAGCAGAGTAGGCCTGAAGTCAGAGTGTATAGTGAACAGCCACACACCGAAATAGATCCAAACCCAGATACCCAGACTTTGTAATTACAAACAGAACAAGTTCTCTTCAGGTACCATCACAAACCCATTCATGTTGGGCATTTGACTGTCACCTTTGTCAAGTTTAAAACTTTAAGAACCCATCGATTCTGGGCACCATTACATATTAGTGACCATAAAATGAGATCAGGTCATGTGACGCTCTGGAAGTAGAAGATAATATTGTGGAAATTCAGACCCACATTTGAGCTGAATGGTGCCGTTTCAAAAAAAAAAGGAAAAAAAAGAGTCTAATTTCATAGATGACAAGCATCCCAAAATACACTCCCTACTGCTGCCTTGTCCTCTGTGACGGAGATCCACTCCCACAGGGCAGGATGTGGCCGTGTGACTGCTCTTGGACTTTTCTCCAGGGAGGTCAAGAACCTTATTGCTGCCGCTTCATGCTTAATCTAAGGATGACCTGCAAGCTTACCACTTCCTTTAATGGGAGAGGACAGAGGGATCTAAGGACGTACACAGAGAGGGGTGGAGAAAAAGGATTGAAGTTTATCAACATGTATGCTCTGAATCAGAACAGTGGGTCGATTTTTGGATTATCATGGGATATCATTGAAGAACATTGATTTGGGTGGAATTTCCAGGAAAGGGCCGAGCATTGCATGAATGACGTTAGATAAATGCTGGGCACTCATACAAGCAACCTCACTGGGTTGCTGAAGCAACAATTAAAGTGGAAGCACACATTCACATTGGCAGAAGCAAAGAAACCAACCAAACAGACTCTTGTGTAGGCAATCAGAAATGTAAGGCTTGGCTTGCACTCAATAATTCAGACTACAGAATATTTCTATTTTCTTCCTGCCCAACCTCCTCTCTCCCCCTCTACATGAACAATGTATTTCCTCTGTAACTGTGCAATCAGAGTATCGCCATTCAGCATAACCTTGTCCTTTCATCATAATCCTTGGTACACAAAGCAGGCAGAAGACAACAAAGCAGAACACACTGAAGATAAAGTTAAGAAGAGAAGTTGATGATGGACTCTACAACAAGGGAGAAGCAACAGCAGCACCTGGATGATTTTATGTGAGGGAGGAGAATTAGATCTTGGATTATTTGGCTGAGATGACAATTGAATGCATTTTTCTATAATCTGGATTTGTGTATACTGCAATGACTCAAGTAGAAACATTTGAGTTATCACGAATGACAGCAACAATGCAATTTGTTGTGACCCCAGCACTATAATATCGTAAATCAAAGTGACGTAGTAATGTTTCAAGTGCTGAGGCTGTGAGCTGAGAATGATCCTTTTTCCCTTTTTAATATGGAGGTCAATAAAGAGCCAGATATAGCCTGCGTTATTTTAAGGCTTGCGCAGCTTTAAGCATTAGCACTGAGCAAGACTGTACATTAGTTAATAGATGAAATACCAAACATTATTTACATTCTTCACAGTTGTAGATATATTTAAATAAACTGTTACGGTCTGTAGAATGAAGTGTGGCCATGCACTAAATACATTGCAGTTAAAGTACAATGACATATGATGTTTGAAGTTCTATTTGAGTAAAGAGAAGTGGTTACTCTTAGAAAATAGCTCAGTTTATGAATCAAACGTCGGACGTATATTAGATCAATATTTGAAAAAAGCCTTTAATTATAGGATAATTTACATAAGACTGATAATGTTTAAGATATTCAGCGTAATTATTTATTCAGTGTAAAAATGTAAGAAGCCCTAGAAGTGAGAAAGACTAATAATATACCATTTAAAAGTATAATTAACTACATAAATCATAGTGATGGATTTAAAATAAAAAAATTATTTTACTTGCACAAATTCATATTTTACCAGCTCTCATTCTCAAATGACTTCACCTGCACATTTAATTGTTTAATTCTCTTTCCATTTCATGTTTGTTGCTTGTCCGACAAAATAAGAGTGCATTCCTACTGCAAAGGCATATAAATGAACAGTGTATAAAATAATACTACATTACTATTATATAGTAATGTAATAAATTACTGTGATATTCTACTGCAATATTGTTAGCAAAGTAATGAAAACTGAACTTTTAAAAGTATTGTAAAACCAAGAGCTTATAAACTGGTAATTACGTTTTACTTGCTCTACATTTTGCACCATATGCCTCTGTATCGATATTCTAACCCTCACTCTAGCAACTCCAAGATTGCATTATTATTTACTTTCCTTGGCATTATCTATTTTGGTCATGATGCATGCAAACAAATATAAAACAAACTATTGTGTGTGCCTCCAGGCATTACTGGCTGGGACAAAGTAAGGAACAGAGCATATTGTGTTGACAGAAGTGCTGGGGTGTTATTTGTAGACAGTGTTAGCCAAGAGATTTGTAATACACCAGTCACTGATGCAGATCAGGGAGTTCAAGTGCTGCGAGTCGTTACAAATGCGTTTTTATTGGGCAGCAGGAGCTCAGAGGAGGAGATGTAAGCCAGGTCATAAAACATGTCATCAGATGAGTGGTGAAGGTGGCTCTGCTGGCATGAGACCCCTTCACAGATCTGGATGGGTGTGCGTGGCCACTAGGGTGGGTTTGCTGAGGCCATAATGCTCATGATAAATAATGATCATATTAATACAGATCAATTTCTTCTACCGAACTCGCATAAAGATAAAAAATAAAAAAAATAAAAACGTCACGGTGAAGGGGGTTTATCAACTTTCAGACCAGATTGGCCAATGGTAATGCGTGGATGAGACAAGGGGCGGGGTAAAATACGACTGGCAGGCTCTTTGGCCAATCCGAACGCGGTACGGTGAAAAAAAGAGCGACGTCACAGGCAATAATAAATCTCTCCGCCTCCATCTCAACGCCCGAGACTTTTCTCAACACAAAAGCAAAATGTCCGCTGGATGTGGCAGTGCATCTCCGGGGCTGCGGGTTTTTGGAGCAGACAAAAAAAGCCGTTTTTCGCCACGGGGAAGCCGCCCAGCACTGACTCCATCCCAGACGGACAATAAAATCTCACTGACAGAAAAACACGTTGGTCTTGTCAAATGTAAAAAATGGTTATCAGCTGCTAATTACCTTCACTCCGTATGGTGGATCATCGAATGTAACTAGCATGTACCTGTCGCCTCTACTAGCCGGGTCTCGGGCACGCAGCTGTCAGAAAAAGAAAACCAAAACAACATATATTAATTTCGAACGACCTTGCCCAAGGAACCCGAAGCTCACCGAAGGTGCACATTTGCTGAAAGAGTCGGGGTGAAATCGTTCTTTACCTTCATAAAGACCTCAACCGCGCCTTTAGCAACGTCCAGATATGTCGTACCCAAATAAGTGCGCTGATTCATAGAGGCGGACGTGTCTAACAAGAAAAGTAAGATAGGCATTTTAAATGGAGAGCCGCGGTGGTATGCTTTTCTAAAAGAACTGTTGTCCACATATGAGCTATCGTGCGGCCAAGCAGCTCACACATGTGTGTGTATTTGTTCGGATAAGCGCCCCCTCCAGCAGAGGGCCGCTGCCTGTGGCCTCTCTCTGTCCGCCTCTCGACAGCTCTGAGCTGCCTCGCGCTGTTCAACTCCTGCTCCGGACCCACAGGAACGCCCCGCCGCCTCAGCCGCGGCGCCATTGGCTGAGCCCCTTTTCCACCGACCACGCCCCTTCCCATATATTAATATATAACGAGGACGCCATGGCTGGTCTGCACAGTGCCGCCTTCTTTATACTCCAGTGTATATGTTAAAGTGTGTATAATATGATCATTACCACTGAGCGACCTGCCTGGTTTAAAGTGAGACAACTGGAATCTGGAGCTGTTCAGATCATATTCAATGTTCCTGCCACATCCACAACCTCCATCACCACACACACGTTTGCATAGTTTTCCTTATTGGGACTTTGCATTGACTTCAATTCATTGTTTACGCCCTAACCAAAACCTCATCCCTAACCTTACCTAAGACCAGTCCATGCCCAACCAGAAACAGAACCTGACCACACTTCACATGTTTCCATTGACTGTAACCTGGAGCTCAGAAAAGAGGTTTTGTCTCATCAGGACCAGGCTTTGTTTAGTCCCCATGAGGTCAAACAAGCACACACACACACACACACTCTTGTTTCTCTATAGTTCTGAGGACACTCATTGGCATAATACATTCCCTAGCCCCCTACCCTACCTAAACCTAATTCTAACCCTAACCCAATTCTAACCCTAACCCAATTCTAACCCTAACCTAAACCTAATTCTTACCTAAACCTAATATAACCTAAACCTGTCTAACCCTAACCCAACGCTAAGTTTAACCTAAACCTAATTCTGACCTAAACCTAATTCTAACCTAAACCTAAACCTAATTCTAATTCTAATTCTAATTCTAATTCTAACCTTAACCTTAACCTTAACCTTAACCTTAACCTTATTCTAACCTAAACCTAATTCTAACCCTAACCTAATTTTAAACTAAACCTAATTCTAACCCTAAAACCAAGTCTTAACCCTCAAACAAACACACACACAAGCACATCACCTCTGATTCTCTCCCCTGTCACTATTTTGCTGCGTTCACGGCCCCTCACAAGCTCCACCCATCCAACTGGCTTAATAAGTATTTAAGTTGAACATGTTGTAAGTATATCAGTAGGTTGTCATAATGTTTGTACCTAGGATGTGTGCAGCAGGGGTAGGATGCGGACTAGAGAGAGAAAATGCACAATTCGTGCATATATGGTGAAAGTGACATATATGAAGTCACTTTCACCACAGCCCTCATCATCGTCAGTCATCCTGTTCCACATTCTCTCCGACACTCCATGAAGGCAACATCGCTGGTACATGAAAGGAGATTATATCAAAAGAGATTTAAAAAAAATACATACACTCCATAGATTTAAAGGTCAGTGTAAAGCCATGGTGGCCAAACCCAGACACAATGTAATAAATGTAGGTGTCCGATTACAGTTACTTTGGCAGTATACTACAAATTGTATACAATTGCATTTGTGGTTTTCATTTGCTGCCCTTAAAAACAAGTTTTTTTTTACAATTAATAAAGTATCGCGGATGCAGAGGGAATCTTTTATTCTTGAATAATGATCAATTATACAAATGCAGTGGTATCATGTGGGCATTTATATTCCATATCATAACGTGATTAACGAGCCTTTAAACGACATCCATTGAGTCTCTTATTTACTAGTTAGTTACTTCTTCCGCTTTGTTGACGTCTCATACGTACTGTGCCTTCCCAGCATTCACCGCGAGCTCTGCAGCATATTATTGACAAAGAGAAGAGGCTGGAGGGAACAACAACAGGGTGCGATCACACACACAGACCGCGGAGACTCTGATCTGTGTGCTGACAACAAGGTAAAACCCTCCTCTGGCTTTTTGTCTTGATGTAGAACCTCTCCGGGTTGTGTCCTTGTGTAATGACACCGCGCACAGACAGCGTTAAGTGGCGATCAGCTATCACCTGGGCTCAGACTAGCAGGCTAATGCTAGCTAACGTCACCAGCCCTGTACGGCGTTAGCATTACACGATAACGACGTGTTGACAGGGACAGAGCGAGCGAGTGCGACCGTGAGCATTATGTATTCTTTCTATTTCTATTTCTAATATAAACACTGGATCATGAAGACCTTATATCTTGCGTCTGTTTACACTGTCACTCACGATTACGCTGCACTTTAAAGGCAGGCTACAGTATGTGCTTTAAATACAGTCTTTAGATGCAGTCTCTAAATGTGAATATGACGAACCACAAAATATGACGCCTCAGGAAGTGATGAGCGAGTGCAGCAGAGCTTAGTGGACATCGAGGCGACTGTATCGGGATTTCCACGTGTACGTGGAAAACAAAAGTGTTGATCGCCACTTGGGTTGCGACACCACGAGCCCCTGGTTCCTCGAGGTGCCCCGTAACCATGTAAACACAGAGACACGTGACCAGACAGGCCGAGCTTCTGTTTGTCTGAGCTCAACTTGATTAAGGTTCATGTTCTTCATGTTGAAAAAGTGATGATGAAAAAGCAAAAACATGTGTCTATCGGTAATTAAAACAGATTTGCCCTGTTATACTGTAGTTAGATAAAGAATGTTAGCACTAGCATATACGTGTGCACTGATCCCTTTGAGAGTATTGATGAATTAGCTTGTGTAAACTGTACTAAAATAGCAAGGTGCCACGGCTTCATGTACCTCTTCATCGTTTAAACCGCAGCTCAATCTTTTAAAATAAGTGTGAAGTTTAGCATTACAAGCCAGTGAATTCCACCCAGCCATTATCTATGGCACTTATCCTTTGAGTGAGCTAAAGCCTATACCAAACCTTGACAGGTTGGCACTTTAACTTTGGGCCAAGCTGATATATAGTTTTTTTATTTAGTTACTTCTTGCCTCAAAAATCCACTATTAATTCGGTTGTAGATCAAACCTTGGTAGTGCATCGTACAGTTTAAGCTTTAGTGCATTAGCCACAACAGAATATTGATGTGCAAAAAACCACAAACAGCAGATGAATACATGGAATAACACAGCACTTGGTAGAACATATACCTCCTTCAAGGCCCAAGACTCCTCTTAAATTCACACAAGCTGCACCAAATGTCCCATACTCATATATATCCATTCCCAAAATGTGCCTGATTATTTTAGTTTTTTAGAAAAATGCCTTATCTTGCAAAGTTAAAGAAAGTGACAAAATCTCCTGGACCTGCCGCTTGATCCAGATCGGCATCAATATTTAATGGAGTCTTCTCTGACCCATACCACACCCTTCAACCAAGTTTTGTGAAAATCTTGTTTTTTCTTACAAATGTACAAACCAACCAACTAACAAACAAATTACCTTCTTGGCGGAGGTAACTATGAAGTGTAGTCGAACAAAAACAAAGTGTCACAGATTGTGAATATGTGTCATTGAGTAACTGTACTTTATTATCCTACTGTGTTACTTCACAGTGTCATGACATGGCGCTAAGAAGCTGAGAGCGGGAAGTGCCGTTTCCACCAAAAGGGAGTTTTCACAGCTTGATAGTGAGTAGAGAAGGGTGGGGGGCCCAGCAGGCAGACCGTGGACGGGGAAGGGGAAGAGCTCAGCTGGAGCCAATGCAGCAGCAGCATCGACAGCCTGAGCTGGTGGAAGGAAACCTTCCCGTGTTCGTGTTCCCCACTGAGCTCATCTTCTACGCAGATGAGCAGACGTCCCACAAGCAGGTGCTCACCCTCTACAATCCCTATGAGTTCGCCCTCAAGTTTAAAGGTTAGTGGACAGAGGAAAACACAACTTATCTCATGCTTCTGTGTACACTGTATCATATTTGGGAATTATTTCAGAATAGATTGGTAACTTGTGTACTTGTTGATTTTTGTCAGTGCTCTGCACAGCGCCAAACAAGTACACTGTGGTGGATGCCACCGGTGCCGTCAAGCCACAATGTTGCGTTGACATGTGAGTTTGTTTTTGTGTGTAGGACATTTATTTTTCATGCAGTGGTACGCCACCAAACATCTATGAGGTTGTTATTCATGCCCATGTCTTTGTTGTTCATTGATTTCTTTAAAAATATTAGTAGGTTTGCAAGGCAGTGTTGACTTTATATCTCCTGTCAGTGTTTATACAGCTGACCTTCCCACCTTGTTAAATAAAGACTACGTGTCCACACAGAGTCATCAGACACAGAGATGTGCGGGCCTGCCATTATGGGGTGTACGACAAGTTCCGACTGCAGGTGTCGGAGCAGAGTCAGCGGAAAGCTCTGGGTCGCAAAGAGGTGACGGCAACGCTCCGCCCCTCTGCCTCGCAGGAGCCGCCCAGCCCCCGGCCCCTAGATGATGAACGCAGAATCAAAGAGCAGTTTGCAGAAAGCGAGTTTTTTGAACAGACTGCATTTCAGACAGGTGAGTAGACATGCCTGATGCGTGGTGCTGTCACTAGATGGCGCCAAATGCTTACAAAAGATGTGCAAATATGGGAATTTCTCACCATTCACAGGATAGAACATACGTGTTTTTGGGCCTATGAACATACCCCTATTAATATCTACCTACTAACTTATCTATGATTTTAAAAAAGCAGTGCTCTGTCTCACCTTCACAGACACACTGTGACAGTAATAATAGTATAATGCACAGGTTGTAATTATCTTCTGATTCACATTTGTTACCAGACAAGTAGGTGACTATGAAGTGTCTTTTTTTCCTCCTACACCACGTTTACCTGTTTCCTGTTCATATTCTCGAATACATACTGGTATAAAAAATAGGATTAGGATGGGGTATGGGCTAAGGGAGAACCTATTAATTTCTGGAGTGGAAGGTGGGGGGTGCATTCAGGTTTTTTTCCCCCATTTCCTTTAGCATGGCGAAATGGGGAGTTAGCCTTTAGGGAGATTTAGCCCTCTGATTGGACAAAGCCTCAGTGCTAAAAAATATAGTTTATCTTCATTATGAGTCAATGCTGTAACTGCATTTACCAGTTTGCCAATAATGAGTCAAGTCCTATCACTGTTCACTGCTATGTGTTGCTAATCTGAGTACATATTGTAGTTATACTGTTAAGTCAACAGTTTTAGTTTCATAAACCCTGTCTGATCTTATTCTGTAGCTACAACATTCTTTGAGGTCTAGCTCCCTCTCTTTGATTAGAATGAAAATAAGTTTGGCTTTTCTTTGCCACAAAATCTGTTTAAGGCACATAAGTCTGGTGAAGAGTTTATATATCTTGTATATTAAGCAGCAATGACGTGATCCCACTAACAAGACCTGTCTGTGAATCCAAACTCTGATCACACACTGTTTCCTCTTTCTCTCTGCCTCCTCCAATGTTGTCTAAACACTATTAAAAGCACATCAGTGAGCCGCACCTTTGCACTGGGCATCATCCTCATGCATTACCATGAGCATGGACACTAGTTTATTTTGAGTCAATCCCACACACTGAGCCGCTGCTGGAAATACTCAGCAGACTATAGCACCAAATGTGTGCTAGAAAATACTTTCCATATGCAAATACACTATTTAATCCTCTTTGAGTAATGTTTGCTAAAGTTAAAAGTACAGTTATTAGAATGTAGTGACATCTAGTCTGCATGTTGCAGCTGAATACCCCTCACCTCACCCTCCCCTTCCAAACATGGAAGAGAACCTTTGGAAGCCCTCAGTTCTCATAAAAACTCAAAAGGTGTTTAGTTTGTCCAGTTTGGGCTACTGTAAAAAAAACATGGCAGCCTCCATAGAGCGGACCCGCTATAAAGTATTTAAATATAAAGGGCCCATTCTAGGGTAAAGAAAACAATTCGTACAATTTAGATGAAATACAATAGTGAAAACATCACCAGGATTATTTTATATTTTTAATTTCTGCCGATAGATCCCGATCACCTAAATCTTACAAACCTAACCTTTTTAAGTAGCCCATTTTTAAATGATTTTAAAAGAGTTTATTTATCATTTATTTCAGATTTGGATTGTATTTTCACGTTATCTGACACTGGATTTGTTTTTGTTTTTATCCAATTATTTCCCTATTTATGTTTTAATTTACTGGCTTATGTGAAGCACATTGCAGTGTTTTTCAAAATAGCTCTATAAATAAACATCAAACAGTGAGCTACAGGCCAAGAGCCACAGACCAGCGGGGGATCTCTGAAAGTAAGACACAGTAACATGTTGTTGGTTTGGGTCTTTTTATAGGATTTATTTTTACACCCTTAGAATAATTTTGTGAACTTTTCTAAATGATGAATCTGATCACAGTGTATCCTTGTGTGTGTGTGTTTGTGTGCTTGGTAGAGAGCCGTCCTGTTGCCGGAGGACCCAGTCTGCTGACGGTGCTGCTTGGGCTGGTGTGTATGGCCGCCCTGATGCTCCCGACGCTGGGGGAGCAAGAATCTACTGTGCCTCTCTACCTCCACTTAAGTGTTAACAAGAAACTTGTAGCTGCTTATGTTCTCGGTGAGTGAGACAACTCACGTCAGTGGATAATATCATTAATAACAACTTAATTTATTGAGCACTTTAACACAACGTACAAAATGCTGCACAGCAAAAAAATGAATAGAATACAGAAGGAAGTACATAAATAATAATGGAAACCCCAAGTTAATTTAGGAATATACAAGCTATTTTTTTATCCGAGACTTAAAAGACAACGTCTCAGTCAGCCTTATTTCTTAACACAATTCATTCCAGAGCCCTGATGGGGAAAGCTCTGTCACCCCTAGTTTCCTGCCTAGAACCAGGAAGTGACAGCAGACCCTTGTCTGAAAATTGAAAGCTGTGCCAAGGTAAATAAGGAATTAAAAGGTCAGAGATATAACCTGGGGTCAGGCCATGAAGAGCCTTAGAAGTAATCAATGACATTTTAAAATCAATCCTATAACAAACAGGGAGTCGATGTAAGTCCCTTAGTTCTAGCTAATAGCCTAGCTGCTTGCTAGGACAGAATGAGGTTACATTTAAATTGGATCTACGCTGATATTATATATTTTGTTAATATGAAATGACATTGTGTGTCTGTGTTGTCTCGTATCATATTGTAGGTCTTCTTACAATGGTCATCCTACGCACATGAGGTGCTGGGAGCTGAGGAGGAGGAGGAGGAGGAGGATCGAAAATGATCGAAAAGACTAAAGAAAACATTCTCCCACTAGAGGCACTACTACGCTTCAGTGTGTAGAGCTGACAGCAGGGGACGGGGTATATTATTATTCAAATCGCCTCGTCCCCTCATACATACATTTTTTAGCATACTTGTTTTTAAATCCACACATGTATTGTGTTAATACATACATTTACACAACACCGAACTGATGCAAACAGAAGAGACCTCCGGAGTGTTGGTGTGAGAGGAGCCGTCCCTGAACAGGGTCCGTGAAGAAACATGAGGCCACTCGCCCAGAGTTGTCCTGTGGCCTCATATTTCCTGTGTCTGTATTTCTGTGGTCAATATTAGTTTGAAGGAATCCACATGCGAACATGATACCATGTATATAAAGCCATTCAAGTTTTGTTATGGTACTCACCTGTAACCATCACTATATTCAATGTTTTGAAGCATTTTCAGTGTAGACGTCATGCAGCTTGCAAGCGTTGATACCTTATCTGAGTGAGTTCTTTTTTTTCAGCAGTACGATACTTTTACATGTCGCCAAAGGAAAAGATTTTTTCTTTTGTTTGCCGTATTATGTCAATGCTACATCAAATGTTTAATAAAGTCTCCATACATCTGTCTGGTATAATGTTCATAGATCAAATCAGGGGTTTTCTTTGACATTTTTAAAGGGTTGGTCAGGAGTACACAGAACGACATCTCTTGTCTACTTTGTATTGTGAGGTAGTTGAAACAATCCCTAATCCCAGTGTAATCAGGTTTGACAGCTGAGAAGTCTTTGTTTACAGAGCAGTCGATACGGTTCAGACTGAGATGATCTTACTGTGGCCACAAGTGTATAGTTGATATTTCATATCAGTACGTGTGTAGTTGTACTTAAATCTTTCTGAGGACCATTTTGGGCATAGACCTTACAGAATGACAACATTTTGACCAGTCCTCACCTTTTCAAACGGCAGTTGAGGTCACAGAAAGGGGCTTGGGAATGAATTATGCCAATGAATGTCCTCACTAAGAGAAGTACAAGAATGTGTTGGGTTCAGGTAATAATGTGGGTGCTTAATGTTGGTGGATTTAATGTTCTCTGATGCCATGGAGATAAGGTGGTGTGTTCATACTTTGATCATAAAGAAATAATGTTGATGTATTTAAAAAACACTTTCACAAACATAAAGAAATAATTTATTTTGTCCTGATGTTCGCTACAATTGCGATCACAAAAGACACAAGCGTAGGCGAGATGTTGGCCAGCTTGAAAGAATACAGCCTTTCCATTACAGACGCAGTGTAGAATAAGAATATCTGCTAGATTCATGCCCTCAATGCTTCTTCAGATGACAAAATGGTTTATCTCAAATACCTTGTTGGCAGCAGGGCAAGCCAACTGCTTCTCCCCTGCACATTTTCTCAATTGTAAAAAAATAAACATTCAGTAGAAGGACTGCAACCAAAACTTTTCCTTAAATTGAAAAGGGCACACTTCCATAAAATGATTTACAATCACTTCCTTTTGTACATACACATGGAAGGCGATGGGGTTGAGCCGTGTAAGTTACACAAGAGACATGAATGAAGGGAAGTACAGGTTGAACCTCAATATGCAGCATTTCTTGGGCTCTTCAACAGAAAGCTAATATTTCAGTGTCATGTCTTCCCTTTGTAAGACTTACACACAGGCTGGAAACACGACAGGATTGAGGGTCCTGTGCAACAAAAAAAAAAAGCTTTTAATAAATGTAACAACACAGCAGAAACAGCAGTCTCTTCACTCACTATGGTGCCATTTTGATTTTACTGCCAATTCATTCAGGCAGTCAGCTGATTTGGTGTAAATGACAACACAAATGGGTCATTTTTTTTGCTGATATAGAAACCTATCACCATCCAATTCATATAAACTGTTTTCTCCATAAATAAAACAAACATTTTTGCCAGAAGAAAAAAAAAGAACATCATGTCCATCCTGAAAAGAACACAGGATACAGAGGAACCGTTAGTGTTGACAGACCATGTCCTTCCATCTGCGATTTACACTGAGCTGTTAAAGTTGCAGTGACGAACAGCGACGGGCACAAACAAGCCCAACTGAAAATTTCACCAGTTCACAGCCTGTCTCATAAAAATATTTTTGAATCTGCTGAACCCCAGAAGTAGTTTACGTTCTTTTAACAAAGAAAACCTTCGCTGTTGTGTGCCCACATTCACCTAACAGCCAAATTTAAAACTATGTACGACATCTGACAATGTTAATATGTACATAATTACAAACAAAGCAGGAAAAAACAATAAGTTAAATCTTTTCTTACAAAATCTGCAGACGGTGTACATACAAAAGGTCTGTAGACAAGTTTTCCAGCACAAAAAATATGGAGAAATGTACACATCCAAATAGTCTCTTTTCTTTTTGTCCAGTGCTCAATGTCTCTTTCCAGCGAGGGGAACTGGTGGGACAGTTTTACAGGATAGCCACTTTATAAAAAAAAGAAAATCACTATGAAGCCAAGCACCATCCAAGATCCTCAACTAGCAGCTGATGCTCTGTGACTTCGGTCATCCCCAGTTTCACTAGGTTCAACCTCTGTAAACACCAAACCTCGTCCATGGCTTTCATTTCCTTAATTCAAACATATCTAGACCCTCCAGAGAGCAGCCATGAAAAGCAAACGCAGTGAACATTATACTAAAACTAGCCGATGGTGAGGTGGAGGGTCTGAAAAGGAAACTGGTTCCCTGGGGAGAGGGGCGTTTCTTTCCCCCTATGCCAGTCCTTTTTAGTGTCTCTTTTCCACCCCCTTCTCATTTTGGGGACAAATCCTGGAGGGAAGCGAAGGGTGAGTTGCTGGATGAAGAGTGCGACACCCCCTCCATTTTGCCTGGGGAGTCGGTGGAGGAGCCGACGCTGCTGAGACTGACATCCAGTAAATCTGGAGAGTGACTGAAACGAAAGAAGTCTTGTTTGGAAATTTACCGAGACACTTTGTTCCTTTTCCAATTTATATAATACTTTAAAAACAATGCTGACATATACTGAACTCTCCAGAATGAGTTACTACATTTAAATGAGCATTTTACATAAACACAAAATGAGCTCCAACAGTAGACCTACTCATATTTCATATTATATGCCCACACATGACCAAAACAAGCCTGTTGACTGTATGCAATTTGCTCAAAAGGTAATATTCACAACTGGGTAAAAAATACAAAGACATTTTGCACAGTAGTAAGTATGCACTGTTTAAAAGGGCAGGTGTGCAATAAGGGAAAAAGCAAATGTAGTTGCAATATATCTAAAACCCAGTGGAGAGTAGTTATTCCCACAAATTGAAATCTTTAATTCAAAGTTATTGACACGAAAATCCTACTAATTCATTTTAACCATAACTCCTTAAGTTACGGTGGTTGCCTACATGTTTTTGTTTACAGCACATAGACACTGGCATCGGCCTTTGTGAAAAAGCTGTCAAATCATGTCGTCTTTCCAAGTTCTTCATTGGCGTCTTCTACATGTATGATCCTGAGATATTTGTATTCCTCCAGTTTTGCGTCTGTCTCGCGTTAGAAATGTCACCAACTCACTCACTGTGAATTTTCTACTATATTCTTACAGTTGCTAACTGACATTTTCCAGACATGTTACTAGGGTGTTGGAAGGAAAACGTCCGGCGCAACTGAATTGGACATTTGCGTTCTATACAGGCCCTCCAGAAAACTTCAGGAGTTCAGTGCAAGTCTGAAAGCAACTTGAGTCTTACCAAGAACTCAGATCTGACAGGTTGGAGATGTCGGAGGACAGCATGGTGGTGGTGCCCTGGAAGAGCCTCTTGGGTTGACTCTCCGTCTCCATCTCACCTCCTGAGTCAACAGAGCCGGACATTTAGAAATTTATGTGCACACACACTACGTGGTGAATCTGAAAGCCACATAATCTGATTCAATATAAAGCACAGATCTTATCAGATGACTTGTCAGTGTGCTATTTCAGTCTCTAAACCTTAAATCAAAACAAGAAAATTAAGTGAACTATTAGAGAAAAGCAATTAGAATATTTGAACATTTTAATTATTATTTAATAACTCTGCAACCATAAGCGCTTTGTGTAGGTTAAAGGTTTGAAGATGGTCCCTAAAAGTTTTTCATTAATGTCACAAAATGTAATACCTTATTGGCTCTGTGCATAGCAAAAACACCATTTACATACTTTTTACCTAGAAACAAATATCCTGAACATGATGTCTCTCTCTAGAAGCATGTCAGGTATCTCACCTTTGCGTTTCATTGGCCCCAGTATGCTGGCTCTGATGCAGTTGATAGGGCTTTGACTGCGTCGGCTGAGGAAGACAGAAACTTGCATGTTGTCAAACCAGTATATTTTTTGTAATAGAGACACAATCAGTGGCAATCAGTAAAGTTACACAGGGCCCAAGAAAAGAATCTGTCATCTTCAGATGTATCATACGGATATATTTATAGTTTACTATGGCATGTACACAAATTATTGAAATAAATTATCTTAAAGTGCACAGACATCGTATCATTTTCTGCTAAGAATCCAATTTAGTGCCACAGGAGGGAAATTACAGTTGTACTGGATCCAGCTGGTTTCAGTACTGGCTCACAGAAAACCGAAATTTTCATCAAAATTAGAAAAAGGACTTTAACTATAGTGATTATGAAGTTGTTAACGCAAAGTATTACTCAAAAACTTGGTCCTCACCTGAAGCGCCGTGTCGGGCTGGGTATTGAGCTGGGTGTTAGGCCATTGCTGCTTACAAGGATTTGTAATGAAGGAGAGAAACACTGCTGCTCGGAGGGAAGGGAAACAGAAGACAAAAGATATCAGCATTGACACATCAAACTGAACAGATGCATTTTATTAATTTGATCCAGATTAAGGAAATAATCAGATCGTTTCTGTAATTATAGTTAATGCCCTGTATATCTAATTAACATACAGGTTATTTGTTCATCATTTGAAGTTCTGTGACATCTATAAACATTTCCCTCAAAAATGCAGCAAAACATATATAAGTATTTCTAAAGTACACTGATGTAGCTTAAAATAAAAAAAGCTCATTTTATTATTGAGGCAGCAGCATACCGTAAGAAATCAATTTAATCAAATCCAATAGGAATAAAGTTCCTGTGTTTTGGGGGGTTTCCAATAAATTGCTTCCTGCAGGCTAACAGGCACACAGACTTCCATTCATTAGCCTGATTGCAGCGTGTTCTGACAATCAGGTTACCACAGACCGTGAAAGTACTTTAACTTTGTTCCTTCACTGAATAATCAGGTTAGGGTGTGCATGTAAACATACTGAAGTCAGATGTACCTTTTTTCCAAGCCCTCTGGTTGGGGATGGGGCCGGCGACACAGGCACAAAGTCGATGCGCTTTGGAGACGATGATACCGACTTCTCCAAATCATTGTCACTCTGGAAACACAATATCACTGCATACGTTTATCTTTTCTCAATTTAAAACTAGAGTAATATAGAGTTAGGTTGTAAAAATCATTAAGAATGTGGGAGTATTATACTACCAACTCAGTCTGACCTTGAAGGACTGGTGGCCCTGTTAACTCCCGTACGTTTGAAGTGTTTATCTAGCATGTTTGTACAAGTCCACTCTATGGTAAACAGAGAGGCTGACCATGGCCTGAGGCCAAAACATGCAGTGGGAAGATACAGTAGAGGCGACTTTCAAGGATACGCAGCAAAAGAACATATAAACACCAATGGGGGTTGGACAAGCTGTAATGAAGAGTTGTTTTTACCAGACTAAGGCTTTCTTCCCAGGACTGGCTCATCTGCATGGCAGTTTGAACTTCCCTGCGTGCACAAAAACACACAAGGAATTTGATTATGACTTAGCATTTTAACTACAACTGAATAGCATTTCAAAAGGAAAAATCTATCCATCCACCAACTGCACAGATAAATAAAGAACTTACCGCTCGTGAGCAGTTTCTCTGTTCATCACATCTACACCCTCCTCCTGCAAGAGCACACAAGAGGGTTAACGGATACAAAGTCTGAGTTTATTATTTTAACTCTGAATACTGAACAACATGCTTTTAACAGTTGAGATGTTCCGATACCAGCATCAGAAAAATGCCTTTGAAACTGCTGAAAATGTTGGGCCGGGCATCGTCAAGTGTGCACATCTATGTATCGATCTGATCTAATACTATGTCTTTAAAATATATTTGTTTTTCCCTTATAAAACTGCACATTTTTTCTTATCCCCTGGAATCACTTCTTTGCCACCTCAAAACAGCAGGTGTGATGTACTGCCATTGGCAAGAACTGTTTTTAGAGCCGTGAAGAAGTGAATTCTGGTAGTGTAGCATTACCCAGAGCTTATTAAAATGTCTGCAAACTAACCCTAAAATAATCGTTCATTAGTCGTAATCGAGGTAAAAGTCTGAAATAATCGTGATATTGATTTTAGGTCATATCGGCCGCCCCTCAAAAGAGCAATAATATTTATAAATTGCACTTTAACAGCTATTTAAAGGGTTTACTTTACAGGGTTAGTAGGGTACAGCTGCTACTATACAGGGAATATGGCATCGGAACATTTCTACTATGAACAGTGTTCACTCTCAAGTCACTGCAATCAAACTAATTCAGACTCAAAAGGTAAATCATAAATCACACAAAAAAATGTTTGCACTTCACGTATGGAGAAGACGGGAAGATGACACAACAAGGACCAGTTCCTCTGTTGGAGCCTGATACTACCAGTTGATCAACCCTGTAAGATCGACGGCCCTGTGAACTCCAAACATTGGTGCTCTAGCATGTTTTGGGAATCACCGTCACTCCCTATGGCTGGAGAGGGGGGACAGTGGTCTCACATGCTCCATCTCAAAATGAAACCCACCCTAGATACAGTGACTTTTCTTACTTGTTTGATCTGGTGAAGTCTGGTGCTGGGGACACGAATAGGCGATGAAGGCACCTGTAGAGAAGGACGTGAGCGGAGGGGAGAGCATTCAATACTCAATTATTCACACATTCATTAATTGTGTTAACATGCATTTCAAATCAGAGTAATATATACCATGTTGGGCCTGTTGACAACTGTAGTGCTGTTTCTCCGGCTGCGCAGGACCTCTCTCTGGAACACTTGGGAGTTATCACTGCAAGGACACATTTACACACACCAACCCGATGTCATCAATCTTTATACTTTTGAGGACAAGGTGATGCATTTGCTGCAGTGTGAATGAAAAGGATACTGCAGTAAATTATAACAGCTATGTGATCATGTAAAACCTTAAGCCATTGATCATGGGTGCACTGTTGGATCTCCTCAAGTGTCCATCGGTCTGAACTAACGAAGATGGAATTTCCAGATCCAGCTCCATCTTCTCTTGGGCCATGCCTCCCGAGTTGCTCCTTTTGCTAGCTAACGCTGCCCGTCAACAATTCCTCAAAATGCTCAATCGGCTCGGCCACGTTACATTGTTGCTCTGCAAACTTCGCTAACTTTACGTGTGAAGAGGAAACATCAGGAATCAGGCGACAGGGCGGACGTGAGAGCAGCTAGCTAACGCGGTGTGGAGCAGATAACCCACAGCAAGGCCCCGTCGTCTGTATGAAGGAGGTTAACACTGGCTGTTAACCACCATAACGTTATCGCTACACTTCATCATACAATGGCTGCATGGTCAGTCTCCACTACCAACATTGTCTGCAATGTTATGACCAGTCATGAACTTTCCTGATGGATGGTTAGCATGCCATAGCTACATACCGCACAATGCCCGGTAACAGCTAGCTACCGACCCGTGAGAGCGCTGGAGCGAGGCGGCAGAGGCTGGCGACTCAAACCCCGCTCAGCTGCTACAGCATGATAGCGCGCTCACTGAGCTAACGTTAGCCACACTAGCCTCTCCGTAACTCTGAGAACAAAATGAATGTTCGCCACAAGACTAACGTAGTTAACGAAGCGACGCTGCTGCTACACTCGTCCCCATAAGTACGAGTCTTCCCTCTGGCTAACACAGCCAAGCAAGCTAACTTAAGCTAGTCGATGTTACAGCCAACCGCCCAGCAACCTAGCCTGCTGAGCTAACTAGCTAAATTAGCGTTAACTCCAATGGCCACAATGCCATGTCCAGAGAGAGTCCGGGTCAGCATATCAATAAACGCTCCTGTCGCATCAGCCCGGTAGCTGGCGGGGATAGCAGACTTTTAAAAACAAGTTTGTTCCAAGTAGTACACACTCTATAATGTGTTATTTTCGTTTCTGCAGGGCGCCACCAAGAATGAGCTGGATCACAGAGCAGCTAACTGTGCTAGCAGTAAACTTCACGCCCCTTTTAACGTTAGCAGACCTGTCCAATCAAACCCCTCATCCACCGGCGTGCTCAGGCGGGATGTGGCGGCCTGCAGCCTCTGGTTCCTGGGTAGGCTCCTCTCATTCACCGTGCATGTAATGTATGAATGATGAAAGGTCTCCTTACTCCTGATCCGAGAAATCCTGCTGGAAAAGGCAGCTTTGAATTAATTTACCTTGTTCATTGACACCTGTCCTGTGCAGAGAGTGGATGAGGATGAGGGGCTGATGGTTACTCAGATATGAGCAGCCAACCACCTCACTGTCCATGTTGTAATACTGACTGCTAACAACATCACAGTAGTCTTCAATGTGATGTTTTCAAGAACATCTATTCAACTGTCACAAAGAAGTGTGTTATTATTAGTTAGAACACAAGAAATGGAAGCTTTGATCAACATTTGACAGTTAAAGGCAGAGTTTGATTAACTATTTAACTTATAAAAGCATAGAATTTAAATTAAAGAAATTGCAATTCCTTATTCAAAGTTTTGATTTGCAAAATCCTCCAAACTCTTTCAACGTAAAATAATCAAGGAAATGTATCAAACAATTTCAAATAAGCTCCTATGAGGACACATAAACGCTCAGCATGAGAAAAATTTGCAATTGTTTAATTCAGTTATTTGTGTCATTTTCCTTGAGCATTAGGTAATGCAGATACAATCGACAACATGTACTCTGTGTGTCCCTAATCACACACTGCACACTTGCATTCCCACTGTTTCCCAGATATTATTTCAACGTTCAAAGTAGTTGGTGTTAAGGTGTATAAAAAGCTTTTCTAGTAAAATCCACAGGTCGCAGGAGAGGTGAGAAGTGTCAACATTTAATGGCTGGTATAGCAAACTTAAGTCAACATGGCATCACAGAGCATATGATATGGTTGAATTAAAAAAAGTTTAATTCCATGATAGGTACATGTAGATGAATTATTTGATGAGTCAGTGATTTTTGACTGCCCCTTTACAAATCTCAAAAATAAAAAAATAATTGTGTTTTTACGTTAAATACAATTACTGATACATTGGTGTTAATTTAGACTCTTAAATAAGATGATGTCATCTTCAGCATGCCAATGGGTTTTAATACAGACAGAGGCCAACATCTGTGTTACTTTTCTACACTGAATCTTAAGAAAATGTTCTCAAACAGTTACATAGAAAAGGATTTTGTCCCAAAATATACAAACAGATGTTAAGAGAATGTAACATTGTCTTCTCGAGTGCCAGTATTGATTGCCCACTGGTAAAAACATAATTAAAATAAAAGCATTACATTATAAAATAGAATAAAGGTGGTCAAATCTTACGGTACTACAACAATTGTGATACTGTACTTAAAATTAGCAGCATTGCTTTGAATAAATTAATCAATCGCTTAGAAAAATAATCAGTGTGGGGACAAAGCTGGGCTTCGTGCTGTTTGATGGGTTTGTGGTTCTTTCAAAGGCAAATCAGGCTGAAAACAGCAAATACAGTGAGTCCTTGGTGACCCGAGTACTTTTTCTGACACAAATGTGAAGTAATAACATATAAAATGGACCGCAAAAGAAAATGATATAACCATACATTTAATTTGTTTTGAAATGCTCTTCATGCCTTGTACTTCTCCTTCCCTGTTTCACTAATGACGCAGATATGCTGAAACAGAAAAGGATTAATTTAGTACCGCAGCATATTATTGATTTACATTATACGTTTAGAGTCTCTTAGCCTGGTCATAATTATTATATATGTAAAAAGACATTTATTAGCATGAATTATGAGATACTTGAGTCATTATCTTTCTTTGTGTATCTCAAATACTTACATTTAGATCTCTAAAGTACTCGTTGTAGTCCAGCGCGTATCCCACCACAAATTTGTCAGGGACCTCGAATCCAACAACTACAAAGAAAACAGGTGAATGCATCACTTTCTCATCTCCTTTTGGGCAAACACACTGTAACATATAGTCAAGAAAAACAACTGTAAGATTAACAGAAAACATTTGTCTTGAACTCACAGTCTGGTCGGTAGCCAACACTTCTTGGAGTTCTCTTCACCAACAAACTAAGACAGAATCCAGGTTGATTATCAATCTTATAAAAATGCTTTATAGCTGCATGAAAGACTGATAAGAAACATGATTCCTTTTGTCGCATAAGATACAGTAGTTAGTATTTTAAAGGAAGTTATGAGCAGATGAAGTTACCTGGCTACTTTAACCATTTTGGGATTGTACTGCTTGAGGAGCTCCAACAAGGTCTTCATCGTCTTCCCTGTGTCGATAATGTCCTTGAAACACAAAGAAGAGCATTTTAGTGATGCTGGAATTCAAAGTTTCCTACTTCAATATAATGAAACAGTACTTACCTCCACAATCAGGACATTCTGTGTAAAGAGGAAAAAAAAAAACATTATTTCAGAGAGGAGCAGTACACTGGGCACATGACACCCTCATGTGCGATTGACCCATTGTCTGTATTTAAAGATGAGTGTTAGAAGTTAGAAGCCAATAGTGTTACTGGCAGCTGACAAACAAAACAAATCTGTTTAGCTTAGTTTGAGTGTAGCACAGTCATTATCATCAAATATCACCATCAATATGTTTATAGTCCAATTAAAACTTGTTTCCAAAATTATTAATCAAGTAAATGCCTTTCAGCAGCATTAGTCAGGATGGAAAACGAGCAGTAATGTCTGCTTCCTTTTTTAAGTTTATACAAATTAGAGCCAATATTATGTGTCAACCGGGTTGTATCAGTCGTAATAATGCCTCCATATGTCTTACCTTGCCCGTCAGTGTACACAAGTCATCTCCACCGATAACTTTGATTTCACCTGTTGACTGGTCGTTCTGTAGAGACAAGAATAATGTGAAGACAACAATGAAGTGCTACCGACTTCACGTTGTGACTTATACATGTACATCAAAGACCAAACCACACAGAAAGGGCTATATCTGTTGCATATTGCATAATTCTGTTATATATATATTTCAGTCCTTAGAAAACATGAACAAAGCAGATTTTCTTATTTTCTTAAATAAATAGAGAAACTAGTAGCGAGTAGTAAAAATTGCTCCATAATGGTGCTAGTGGTCAAGATCTCCATAGGTAACTGTAAGTCTATACAAACCTACTAAATTATTAAATAAAAGACAGAATATTTAGTGATATGATTAAAAAAAGGAATTATGGATGCACGAAATATATTGGTCCGATATATTATTAGCTCAATAGTGGGAATTTGATATTATTATTTATTTATTTGAATCGGAAATTATAGCCGATAAACCCAGCGCCAGCTAATTTCGCCAGCTAATGGCACATTTCGAGCCCCGCTACACTCTGCCAAGTCGCCGCTACTTTTCAGATTTGTCCCTGCCTGCACTATATGATGTGGTCGCCGCTCACATTCATAGTCTGATAGATGCCAACGTAAGCGACGTTAGTTTTACCACGGACATATGGAGCTCAGACGTCAGTCCATGTATGGTTAGTTTGACGGCTCAGTGGCTGGATGATAATTTCAATATGAAACGGACATTGTTGCATGCAGTCGCATACAGCAGCCTGTCAGTTCTATAAGAGCCTTCATTTTGTAATTAAAGATGCACTTTATATTTTGTTTCAACTAATTTTGATTAATAATTGACATTTCTGTTCAGAGATATTGTCAAAGCATTTCATATATTTTGAATTTTTATGCAAAACATTTGATAAGATTTATGTTATATGAAGCCCAAAGTATAGAGAAACCTTCTTTACTCTCATGCACTAAAAGTACATAAGCTATCCTCAACCTTTTTCCTTTTCTTTATTGAGCATAATATTCCATGTGCTTTCGTCAGTTTTTAATCAGGCTTTCAGTTCTATAATTGCCTTTTTGAGTGGACATTATTGTATCTGAATTACTATTTTAATACATTGACATGTCTTATTTGAGATGTCAAAATATTTCATTTAAAGTCTTTTGAAGGAGAAATGTTCCTACTCCACTTAAAGATGTCTGAAGTTTTCTGATGTACTTCACTAAAAAACTAAACGAACACTCAGAACTGAGTCAGAACTTTTCTTTCTTGTTAACAGTGAAAAATTAATTCATCCATATTTTCTTACTATATTTTTAAATTTGACCCCCAGGTGTGCATAAACTACAGGTTTTGAACTTCTTTTCAAGAAAAGTGAAATTGTTGTGACAATAAAAGAGTAATATTGATGGTTTACACAGTAGCTCTTGAGGCGAATGAAGTCCACTGTCATTGGGATGGAGCGGTCACTGTTCCTGTTCAGGGCCTTGATATAGTCCAGCAGGTCTGCAAAGAACTTGTAGCCCCCTTTGAGCACACAGAGGGCCACAATGTGATGGCCCCCCATTTCTTTCATGATCTCTTTGGCCAGTCTCTCTGTCCTGGGGTCACGTGGGAGGGAGAGGAAAACAGACAGAGAGATAGTAAGAGACAGAGGGAAAGAGAGAGAGAGAGCGAGAGCGCGAGAGAGAGAGAGAGAGAGAGAGAGAGAGAGAGAGAGAGAGAGAGAGAGAGAGAGAGAGAGAGAGAGATGGGGGCGGGGAGGATAGTCAGCTCAGTTTTCTGCAACTGTCAGCAGCAGTTTCCATTTCCTCACCATTTGTGTCAGCAGACATAGCTGTTATTACTAAACACTCCAAAGTACAACGCCCATAGAGATCCGGTTAACAGAAATTAACACAGAAAAAAAAGGAAAAGATGATGAGTTGATGAGTTCCTGTTTCTAAGTCTTTTTTTACACTACTGGGAAAAATGCGTCATCATCAACCCTCCCACTGGCTCGCTGTGAATCCAGCGGGGGATCCCCTGCTGTGTTCTCACATCGATTCTCCCGACTTTCTGCTGACTTTATATCAGGGGGAAATTTGCGTGCACCCATGCACCTCCTCCAGAAAAAGTGGGGAGAATCTCCGGAGTTCAGTGCATGTCTGAAAGCAGCAAAGGATTTACTGATTTCACGTTCAGGTTTTGTAATGCTCTCTCTCAAATACTTGCGCTCGCACTCAAATATACCCTGCTTGCATCTGCTTCAGCTCCTCCCACTCTCTTCTTGTTTTTCTTCTTTGCAACAAGTCTGTCAAAATTCCGCAACCAATATGGTAGGGAAATTTCATTCGTCATCACTACACCTGGTATTCTATTGGTAGGGTAATCACAAAGAATTAGAAAATCTGAATGTGAAATCAATAAGTCCTCCTCTCCAACTGAAAGACCACAATCTTGAAATAAGGTAGGGGGGGGGGGGGGGGGACATACACTTCAGTAACCCATCTGTTACTGAACCTATGGCTGGGAGTTAATCAACAGAACCAATAATTCAAATTACCTACGTTTTATTTGATCCTGAGAATTAATCACATTTTTTAAAACTCCGCTACAAGCCAATAAAAATGTTACACCCCACCTGTCCAAGATGAGTCCATGTGGGATGTAGACCCTCTCCAGGTCAGAGGCATAGTGCTTTGGTATGCAGAAAAGGTCCAGGTCATACCCCTGCTCCTCATCACTGATCTGAAATAAAACACGACACAAAGGGGTTAAAGAAATTCTCTGGGAGTATTACCTAACATGGGACAAGGAGCATTCATCTGATACAGGGTAGTACGAGGGGGCAGTGGGTGGAGTCTGTAGTGATCTATGTTCAACTCCCTCCATATGTTTCACAGTTAGAGGACAGTGTGTGATTTTGCAGAACAAATATCCAGGATCTCCGCCCAGATCTACACTGAGGCAGTAGATACGAACCTAAGATTCTTAGAGAGAGGAATCTTTCCATTATACTCGGTCATGATTAAAATCTCCCATCACCACAACAGATCATCTCCTTCTAATTACATGTCTTTCCAGTAATTTCACACCTAGCCTAATTCTGTAAATATTTTTTTTCCTGTGCTTTTTTGTGAAATCGAATTTTCCGCTCCGAAATGAACTGCATGCCACATGAACCCAGTCAGCATAACTGGTATCATGTGACATCGGGAAGCTGGTGCAGAGCTGGACATGCTGTGGGAATAAATAATGTGAGTGACCACAGGCAAATTCACAAGTCAACAAAGTCTTGTTACTTTGCTTAACTCGGAGTTGCCAAGTGTACATCCTCTCATTGCATGAGGTTAAAGCAGAATAAAGCATTTCGCCTTGTGTCTGCTCAAAGGGAAAAAACAGGTCCATCTGGTCAGGCTAAATCCATTCAGTTACAAATAATAGAGACTGATACCAACCAGATGTCCATGTGTTCGCCGTTAGTCATATGATTGTTGCCTGTTATTTAAGGTTTGAACCAAAAACATGATAAAGAACACAATGAACTATGAGTTTTTAGCTAAAGGTGTATTTTATCATTTGTGTCAGTAGGGTTGCAAAGGGGCGGAAAATGTCCGGTAAATTTCCGGAAACTTTCCGGAAACTTTCCATGGGAAGTTAAGCTCGGGAATTTTGGAAATTTTGACACTTTTTTTGCAAATGTTAGCTTATAACAGGTAACTTAAATGTAGTAGAAAACAAGACTAGGCAAGCCTAGCTCAGCTGGAACCTGGATGCAGCTAGGTGGGAACATTGTCTGCCAGAAACGTAAACCTATGACTTTCTGTTGTTTTTGAACGTCTTTGTCATTACCTAGCATATTGATTACTTGTTACACTGAAGCCATGTTCATTTTAATACCAAGTTTATTTGTATACAGTAGGCTAACTTTTTACAGCAGTGAGAGTAGGATGTATGTATGTCCACACAAAAGTACACCATCACCTCGATTACTCGCGGCTGTTGGGGTCCATCAAAAAAGCGAGAGTTGGGCTACTTATCAAAAATAAAAGTAATTACCGCAAATTAAAGGCTGAGCAATAAAAACATCATTCAAAACTCTATTTTAAAGATGTATGGAATGCAGCACACTTTGTGTTTCTTTGAAAAGGATGTAGCTAAATTGACAGAATTAATGGATTGTTTTATTTTTCTCTCAACCCGACATGATCAAATGCGTCAAATGAGAGTCCGAAGTCCTCTTGTCCGAGAAAGCACGCTGTATCCATTATTGATTGAACGCAAACAGGTGACTGTATTTATAGTCCATAGGAACAAAATTGTCTTGCTGGCAAGTGGCTAACGTTAGCAATTCTAGATCTTGCAGCATGATCTTGGTTAAAACAACCAAGATCATGGTTGATCATGGTCGATGACATCATCAACATCGCTTTCTCCTCCGCTGAGCCACAGGAGATATTTAAAACTACTTCCCCTTTGCACTTTACATCCATTTCCTCTAAAGTAAAAATATATTCAGAAACCACCAATACTCATCTCCAACATACTGTCACATAGAGGAAACTGCTGAGGTCAGATTTTCATATTTAAGTCCATCGTTCCTGCAGGTTTTGATAAGTTTTCACTGACCGGGTTCTATCCTGAGATCCACATAGAGACGGTAGAGTTCTACTCACAAATGGATTAAGTCAAAAATGTCATTTTAAAATTTTTTATTAGAAATGTTTGCATGCATGTCTGCTTATGACAAAACAAAATGTTTATATTTATGTCTGTATATGACAAGGTAAATACAGTTAGTATAAATTACCCCAAAGTTTCCAGTTTATTCCCATTAATTCCCGTATATTCCCGTTAATTCCCATGGAAAGTTTCCAACTTTGAATATTCCCGGAATTTTGCAACCCTATGTGTCAGTCAGTCTGAAGTTCAGACTGAATGACGATGAAACATTGGATTTCAAGTTCTGGAAATGTCCTGAAAAATAGAGCATAGGTTATTCATTAATAGAGGCCATCACTGGTTAGTGATTCTATGTCTTATCTATAATACATGGTACAGAATGCACACAGGACCTAGTGCCCTCACTCAAAACTGAGCTGACCGGCTGACACACATACTGTACATGTATGTATTTCTGTTTTTGAAGTGTAGAAATTCATGTTCAGTTTGGGACACCTTAGAAAAATAAGAGTTTTGTGAGGAACATATGTCAGTGTTGTGGCTTAGAAGAATCCAATCAACATAACATTATGTTACACATTAAGTAAATTATGAGAGACAGAGCACAGCTACAGTACATCTCTGTTATCCCCTGGCAATCATGATACAATCCAATTATCATGTCCTCATAAAAACTCCTAATATAGAGAAAATTGGGGTCAAAATGTTTACAAATGTGCAATAAATGAGCTACAGCTAAAAAAAAGATCTGACAATGTGTGAAACAGTTTGGTTTTCACACATGTATTTACTGACTGTGAATTGTGCGTGTGAAGATCGCTTGATAAACATGAGTCAGTTTACATTTGCTTGTGGAGTTGTGACTGTGAGACTCTTTTCAAGGTCTCCAACTATCCACAAATACATGCTGCGTTTAAATACTGGGAGAAAACAAGGACATCTGGGCCTTTGGCGAAGTCATGTGTAATTTCAAAGTGGACATCGTGTTTTTTTAAATAGATAGAATAACTTATCTCACCCCTCATTTAAAAACACAAACATTTACAAACTATAACTGGATTCAATAAACTGCTTCTCAGTGGTGGACTTTTCTGTTCTGCAGGGGAAATATGCAGCAAAGGCAAAAAAAACCGATGTTGCCTAGATCTAACGTTAACCACCGTGGTGTTAAAAACTGTTGACGATCAGATAAGACATGGAGGTTACAAATGTGAGACTATGAACCTCGCCTTGAAGAAAGCTTAGAGAGAGATTCTCCATATTTTCACTAAATTCCTGTGAGATCATGTCATTTGATCCCACAGACACACAACTACCAGGCAAACATAACCCAGTGTTGTTTGGGTTTGGGTTATCTCCTTTTGACTATTGTGTAATATTTGTTCAGTTGCAGTCACAGAGGTGAGCTGCCCCACCCCTCCCCTCCCACTCTGAAAACCTCAGTTATTTCCATGGTTATAAATAAACATAAAGCTGAGCACTGTAAAGGAGACAGACTGCATAGCGCCCCCTGGTTAGCAGCTCGTTCGTTGTCCTCCTGTGTAATAATGTGTTTGTAATGTGTATATCAACGTGTAACTATGCTCACATATAACCCGCACAGTCAGACACACTAACCCGCACATGTGTCCGTGACAGACGTCTTCTGCGTCACGGACACTGCGCGTGGAGGGCGCGTTTCTGTGACGGTCTCCACAGCCGCGGGCCATGCTACATGTGAAAAACGCACATTTATTTTCCGCCAAGGCGACACACGCACGCCAGTGATTCATTACCGACAGAGAACAGAAAACAGTGGAAGCTGTATTTTTTTATCACGCGTGGCTTTCCTGTAAATGGCGCGTTGTGCACCTCGTTCCACCTTCTGCTGTTAATGTTCCGGTTGCTGCGGAGGAGACTCACCACCACGCAGGAGCTGGATGTCGCCATGTCCGGGTCGCTCCCTGTCGGTCAGCTGTACGCGGTCTGTGTTCAGATGAGGAAGACTACGATGTTTTCCACGATGTTCCCCTTGTGACAGGAGCACACACACACACTCAAACACACATGGAGGTACAGAGCGGAGTCGTCACAAAGGGTTTTTTCTGTCTTGTTCCGGAATGTGTGCGTGTAGGTGGTGACGTAGGAGAACGGCGGGCAAATCAAAGGTGAAAGAGCCGGGCTAGCCCCGCCCCGCCGCGCCTAGAGGCGCTGCCTGTGACTGTCACCAACAGACTGTTTATAAAAAGGTGAAGGAGAAGGTGAAGAAAATAGAAAATAAAAAACAAGTACACAATCGTTCATGACAATTCACGTACCAACCCCCTAGCAGACCAATGTGTATCATAAGATGAAAAGTGTTCACCCGGGTGTCATGTTTCCATTTCTGACTAGCAGCGCCACGGCGCGCCGCGCCAAGAAAAGCCATGCGCCTCCTGTTCGCCCCCCTGTTGTACAATTGTGCCGTTCACACAGTCTATTTTTTCCGTTCGCCGCGAGCATATCGTGCCAGGAAACACACTGAAAAATGATTTTAAACGATATAAATGACATATTTTATATGACATAAATTATCAAATATGCATCCCATACTTTGTATGCATCCCATACTTTGTATTCCCCTTCTGTGCACATCCACTACAAGCACACAAGCAGATAGACAGAGAGAGAAAGAGAGGGGTGGGGGGGGGCTATGAAGACCATCATTTACCCCCGAACCCCGACATTCAACGGGTACAACAACAAGCGGAGAAAGCAGAATCGCGGGCTGACCGGCGCAGAGAAATGCGCGTCCCGTGTGAACAGCCAGGCGGTTGCGCGCTTGAGAATGGCGCGGCGCGCCGTGGCGCTGCGCTTCCGCGTCCGGTGTAAACCCGGCGTAAGAAGTCATTAAAAACCAGCCTTTATCTCCAATATTTAGCGAAAAAACTTTTAAAATATGAAGACTTCTAAACAGAGTTTTTTTACAGCTGTTCTAGTTCTGGAAGCGGGGATTGTAGGAAATATCAGCTGTTCAGTTGTGTTTCAGATCAGTGAGTGGGACTATACAGTCAGAGCTTCATTCAAGAGATTTATAGTTGGTTAGTTTTTCGCCACACGAACACCAATTAATTGGGCTGGGAAATGGAACTCAATAGAACCAATAATCCTGTGTGGCTGCAGAGGGCGCTGTTGCTCACTAAAAGTTACATAGTGTTGCTTTAAAGTGTAGAAAATGTCATCATCCTGACCTTGGATTCAGACAACAGGAAGAAGAAACTCTGAGAGTAAACCTGACCTCTGGGTTAACTAACTCTAAGCTGTCAAACTCTGAGGTTTTAGTTCAAAACAGGTGATAACAATTCGTTTATGCAACTCTGACATAGATAAACCCCAAGTGGAGATAGTGAGGAGACAAAAAGCTCTCATCAGTAGAATGCAGATAACATGTAGACATGGCAACTGGCAGGAAAAAGACCCAAGCCTCCTTCTTGTCCCACGTTGAGTTTGAAATATTAACGATTATGAGCATATACATACAAAATCCATAAAAAGACATTAATGGCAAAGTTACATAGTGTTGCTCTAAAGTGAAGTGCACTTTATCACACTGACCTTGGCGTGACAAAAAACTCCTGATTAAGTCAATGCATGAATATTGTAAAAAAAAAAGTGTTATATTGTCTATTTGAGAGCAACAACCGAATGTATTTATACTTACAAGTCTCTAAATGTGTGCTTACTGGATGTGTTCAAATGTGACCTTCATTGTAGCCAATAACAAAAACGGAGGCTGAAGAGATGGCCCTTATAACTTCTTCATCTAACTTCTAACTGTTGATGATACAGTTGTTTGCATCAAACATTTTTGAGAACCCCCTTCAATTTTATAATCCGCTATTTCCAGGAGACTGCAGCGACACCATGGTTGGAAACCCCCTAACAAGCCCCTATGCTGCTAGATTTCTACCAAAAGCGTCATCATTTTAGACATTTGGTCGAAGACTTCAGTTTGGTTCAATTTAGGGCCCCTCAGATCCCTATTTCCTGGGGCCCCCAAAGTCCCTTGAAACACCCCTTCCTATGTGTACTTGAAGAGAGGAAAATAAAAATCCCATTCAGGGAGTTGTGTGTTAAACTGTATTCAGACCAGCAGGAAATAAAGAAGAGACAAAAGGATATTGTCTTTGACACTGGGGAGATGATGGTAGCATATTATGTGTCTGACTAAGAGGACACACCTAGTCAGATACCTCCTTAAATGTGAAGGTTTCAGCTGAGGAGAAGGAGAAAGAAAACCTGCCCACAAGCACTTTAGCTGTGGCCATAATAACTGACTCAGAGTGAAGCAGAACTGTCAATTTGAAACCAAAAAAGGCAGAGGCAACTAAACCTACTCTCTGAAACAGTCCTCGGAACATAACTGTTCATGTGAACATTTGATGACACAGCACAATGAATATGCAGTTTTCATGGCTGCAGTGTGAGAAAATTTACCATTATTTGATTATCTTCAGCTAATGGTTGTTTTCTTTATGGCCTAATCTGATTATTTTTTGGATATACTGCTTGTTTTTACAAGTCCCCCATTGAGCGTATAGGACGAGATGTCCTATATTCTCTTGATATAATTATTAAACAATTACAAGGAAACAGCAGCAAATCTTCACATTTGAGAAGCTATAGGTCCCTGAAATCTTTTTCTTTTGGACATGAACCCTAATTTTGTTATTTCTTACAGTAACTACTTCAAAATAGTTGGATAGTTAAGCTCATCAGAATGTTATAAGAAGGTTGGGGTGTTTTTGGGTGGTGTGTGGCTATGGCTCTGCCTATTAGCCATTGTAAACTGTCATTACAGGAAAACACCATGCTACAACGTAGTCCATACAAACAGAGACAACTTTTTTTTAATGACTCCAGTCCAGACATGTCCTGAGGAGATGTCTTCTTAACGATGTTGGCATTTTGAGACAAAATCAAATTAAAAGAACCTTGGAAGTATTTGGAACGTTTCCTCAGCTGTGATCCCAAAGGTCCCCGTCATCATTGTTGTTTACGTTATTTACTCCTTCATTCACTGACTAAAGAGCAGCTCCAGAGTCTATGACTACACGATAAGGTGGATTTCTGTGTGTAGTGTGTTCAAAGTGGAGGCACCAAGATTAAAATACAATGCTGTTGATGTTCACTATTGACCCACAATATGATGCATAAAGGAAATTGAGAATATATTTACAGCTGTTAAATATGAAAACAACTTGCAGATGGTGGAGAAACATTTAGATGAAAAAAGATCTGTTAAAACCCCCAGAAAGAGTATTAAATAATTTAAAATATATTCTGCTTTATCTTTGTAAAGTTAAATTGACAGTGGCACTCTAAAGCTGGTGATTGATCAGCGCATATTGCATCACCTCCTCTCAGCACAAAACAGTGTACTTTGATCACGACATGAATATGATTAAAGGCACATAATGAGAAAGGGACATAATTATCCAATAAAAGCTGAATTCCTTCAGTTGCTTCATATTTAGGGACCTAACATCAACTCACTGTCACATGACTAACTGAGACATTTAAATGGAACTGATTCATGGTTAATGTTGTTTCTAAGAACAATAGGTTTTTCTGCTAAGAAAAGTCAACATTTCGGCTGTGAAATAGTGGAATTAGCATAACTGGAACACTGAGCTGTGCAAAACTGTAAGAACATAACATTGACTTTTATAATTGGTTTTCCCTTTTATGTATTAGGGGGTTGTCATTATGATATGATTAAATAGTGTTTTGAATAATTGAATTAAAAACATTAGAATTAGATCTTGTAAGGGAAATGTAACATTTTGACCACAATATGATCATGTTAATTTCCCCTTTGATTGATCATGATTGAATCTCCTACAATGTAACCTTGATCATGCTGTATCCTGTACAACTGAATGAATCTTGGCCTGATTGCTTTAACTAAGGCATTGTTGTTTTCATGTCATCAGAAGATCCTGACCTTTGACTTTGTAACAACCCCAACCAGAGTGGGAGGGATGAGCCAAATGTATAAAGACAAAGAACTGTTTCCCATCTGTGTGCATATTACAAACTAACCTTTGTCGTATGCACCATGCTCTGAGCATTAAAGTGTGACAATACTGTAAGAGAATTGTGTCTCGTTCCTTGTTGTTAAAGTGGGATTGCAGAAATTGCCACGACAATCTTAAGTTTTACTAATGAAAGCTCTGTTCCCTATTTATAATGCCTGCACCTCGATTACCAAAGGCTTTAACAGAAATGTTAGTATAGTCATGGTTTGACTTTTAGTTTGCTGCACTGAGTCTTTCCACTCTCAGATCTCTTGGATCCTTTGACCAGCTGCTTCTGGTCGAAGTTGAGGGGTAAAGTAAATCATTTTTTAGGCTTTTGAGTATCCTCAAGTTGTTTTTATTCACTTTTTCCATCGGTTAGTTGACAGGATTAGGCAAGAACTTCTTAAGTGATTTAAATGAAATTCTGTGGAGGGCTGGGACATGGCCAAAGTAGGGACCCATTTAATTTTGATGCAGATCGGGGAGTGGATCACTTTTTTTAACATTGATAGATGGGTGTTTTTCAAAATTTTCATTTTTCCTCAGAGAATAATTGATGGATCTTTGGGAAAAAAAGAATCAGGCGTGTTTAGGGGTCTGATATTTATGAGTGTGTGCCATTAGGCGAAGCTCAAAATAAAAATCTGGATGTAGTGAATTTAAATGTCTTATTTCATTAGGGGACTGTTGGGCCATTGCAGAGGTATGAAATCCACTGACTGCCATTGTAGTATTTGTATTTAGTAAATTTGTTCTACTTTTCTTTGTTTTTAAATTGTACAGTATTGGATGAATGGTTTATATATAAAATATAAATTCAATTAAATGTACACCAAGTAAATAACTGCAGAGTAAATATTCCAAATGAATGCATAAGAGGCTTTTACTATAAATGGAGAGTAGAGCTGAGGTAGTCTTGCATGACTGCACGGTCTCACTTCATGACCTTACAGCCTGTGACTTTCCTCCCTCTTCAAACCTCGACCTGCCAGAGGACTGCTTTCTGCTTGGTGTACCCTATGGACACACTTTCAAATGAAATGAAAGACTCACTCAGTAAATGTGTAAAATAAAAATATTTTCTATTTCCAATCATTCATGGATACATTTGTAGAGATACAAGTCAACAGTACATCAAACAAAGTCAAGCCAACTCTTCTAAAGAGCTCTACTTTGCCCTTTAACAGCTAAATAAAAAAATGCCACCTTTAACAGTGGGTAAATCCAAGTGCATGCTGGCAAAACCTGTAATAGTGACTGTCCGAAATCCAGATATCCAAAATGACTCATGATAATAATACAGTAGCAAAATATTACATATCAAGAAAGAAAGGCTAACATGAAGAGTATTCTTAAGACATGATTACAGAAACAAGGTAATCAAACGGCACAACTTCATAGTGAGACTAGTAACAAACAGACCCCTCTTAAAAGTGAGTCCTTCAGAAGCTAAGGAATAGGAAGAATGTGTCCACTTTCAGCAAGTGTGGGTCATGTAATCTGGGGGGACCTGGGCACTGAGTGACAATCAAAACTTCAGCTCTTATTCACTGCAATTGTTCGCGTGTTTGAGACTGAGTCCATGATGGACTCTCGCTAAAGTTTAGCCATGGTGTTTCATGATCCACTAGCAGCCCCCCCGTGCTCTGCTCAGTACCACCGGTCTGTGAAAAGCTCGTCCAGACAACTAAAAACAGGATTTCACAAAGAACACGTCTGTTGCACGCTGGGGACATCGAGTCAGTTTACTGGAAGAAATTGTGTGAAGGACTCGTGGGAGCTGAAGACCACGACTTTGTGAGTAGGCTAAGATTCAGTATAAAAAATATCTCTCCCTCGCTTGTGAGTTCTGCAGTTTTCTCCAAACATCACATCCATCAGAACTACCTGTAAAAAACACATGACAAAAACTTTACAAATCTTTTTTTATTCATCCTCATATTTCACCTAAGGACAATTCAAGAATCTTAACAACAGTTTTTGTATAACAACCTAATTGCCGTTAACTTGCGTTGCCGGTGTTCCTCCATGGTCGATAGCTGCCCTCTCTCTGCTGCGATTCTCTCGTTCCTCATCTTCCTCATCCCTCTCCTCATTCCCACTGTGGTTCTTACAGTACAGTCTAAAATACACAGACACACACACACAAAATACAGTAATACAAAGATATTAGTTGTAGTTTCTGATGCGTTTCTGTGAAGTGGTGCAGAATTGGTATTAAAGGTAATCTATGAGGTTTTTACACAATGTTTTAATAGCTGCTTTCAGAGATGTCCTCTGGAGGACCTCCAGAGAGAATTAGATCTGGACTTTCTCCAGAGGTTGATTTCACACATGAACAACGCAGTGGGAGATTCTCCGCAGGATTCAGGCCAGGGGTGGCCCAGTAGGCAGAGACAGGACGTGACGTATTAATTCTGCTGCGGAGATCACATGTTTTTGTTTGCATCATATTGACACAGGCATCGGCTCTTATCACCACAAACTCTCTTGACATCTCTGTCTGTGTCTTCTACATGTGTGGCTCTGCTTTTTCATCCTGAGATATTTGGTTTCTTTTAGTTTTTTGAATTTTTGGGTCTGTTGCGTGTAAGGAACTTCATCAACCCCCACACTCGCTCGCAGTGAATCCTGCGGGGGACACATGAGTTACTCTGGACTTTCTCCAGACTTTACACTCAGGGGCCAGGCGGAAATAGTCTGCTGAAACTTTGGAGGCTCTCACGCAGACATTTTGCATTTGTACATGCAGCCCCTGCAGAGAAATATCTCTGGGGTTCAGTGCATGTCTGAAAGAAGCTAATGAGTGGTGTAACATTATTTATTAGCATCTCACAACAACAGGAATTGACTATATTGTTTACAGACGGGGATTTAGTTTCACTGAAATTCAGCTGCTTTCCATAAGCATTTCAGGAACTGGTCTGTGAAAGCTAAATGTAGTCTATTTCTGCCATCTACAGGTTAACATGTACAGCATACAATGTAGAAGATGGTTTAAGTAGTTTCAGGGAGGATTTACTGCCTGGCTGCTGCACAAGGTTCTTTCTAAAGTATATGTATATTCTGGCATTTTACCTTTATTTTGATAAAGGAGAGACAGGAAGCTGGGTGAGAGTGTAGGGGAGGGACCTGTAAAGGGTCTGGGCGTCCAGAAGTCTAACCAGGGACATGCTGCTTAAGGAACAAGTGTCCTTACAATACAGCTATAGGGTCGCCCCATTTTAAGATTCTTTTTAATGGTGAAGGATTCTCTTTGTTCTGATTGGCTTGTTTTTCAAGAGTTAAGATGCTATGTGTTTTGTAATATTGTTGCATCTTTCCAGACTAAATTGTTAAAATCTATTGGATTAAATCTCATTTGAAGCAGGTTTGCTTGAGTTTGAATAAAATAAAAAACCCAGTAAATAACCCAGGCTTGAAATAGCTGACAAAATGAACATATGTTCATATGTAAAACTTAGTATCAAGCAATTGTGTGGCAGCAATTACTGGATATATGAAGAGAAAAGTCTGAATGTAAAAATAGGTTATAAATGAATGTTTTTATAGTGAAGTGAAAGTGTTTGTCTGTAGAGGCTGAGCTCACTTGTAGATGCCGCGTGCCATGTTTTCGATGTACTTGGCTTTGTCCTGCAGTCCGCAGTGATAGTGGTAGGTCTTCACACATGCTTTGATTTCACAGCCAATGGTGGCTCCCAGCTGAGTGCACAGAGTACATTTCTGGAAAAACAAGCCAACCAATTGATTTTAATGATGAAACTACATTTCAAAGCATCTTTCAAAATAAATTGTCCTACCATTCTTTTCCCTCGCTTGATTTCCTGGATGACTGTTTTCACTTCAAAGTTTCCAAACTCAGCGCGCGATGTTGTCGTCAGCTGGACTGTCCCCGATGAAAAAAGCTGCCAGGGATCAGATTACAGAGTAAAATTGATATATGTGCAAATTTACGGACAGTGTGTGACACAAACACATGCTCTTACAAACTTCATCTTACCATGCACTTGTAGTGTGCAGCCACTTTCTTGGAGTTATCGGTGTGAAGCATGCCCCTTGTTGCGTTCTCTTCCTCACCAGCATGACAAAAGCCACAGCGCTGGCCGCCATCTCCTGGGCTGGTCCGGAGAGGTGACCTGTCCCGCTACAACAGACAGAACAAAACTCAGTACAATACAGCCAACACACCATTCAGGTGAATTTCCCAGACTGCTTCGAAGAACGAGCGTGCTGCCTTACATGGGAGGAGCTCTCCTCGTCTGCAGCCTGTGAGGAGGTGGAGCGGGTGTCTTCTGATTGGCCACGAGAGCCCGCCCTGGCTCTCACCTTCTCAAACCTTCCTCTGCCTCTGCTCTGTGGAGGTGACGAGTCTGACTCATTGGCCACACCTCCCTCTTCATCTGCTGACAAACCAACAACCAAGTTTAACCAAACTAAAATGTATCAAAGTAAAGTTGATGTGTTATTCATGACAACTTTGGCATCAGTGTTAATCTTTGCCAATATGCACACATTTTAAAATTCACATTTTTAATTCAAATTTTATACATTTGGTTGCATTTGTCTTCTCCATTTATAATTGTTTATGGTCAGACTAAAATATCAAGCCTCGAATAAAAAAAAAATTGTCATAAAGGAATCCTATCGTAGCAATTTTATCGTTTTCCTCCAAAAATCGTCAGAAATATCAGTTTTGCCGCCTGAAAATTCACATCAGTCTGGTTCTACTTGTCGCTGTAAGAGCGCATTTTGTGGTATTGTTAGTATTTATTACTGCAACACAAATCACAATACGATTTAAACAAGACAATAGAAATAACTTATGGTAAATAACATTGGAAACAACCCTAATTCATCGGATATAAGCGTTAATAATGTGTGTAATATGTCTTGTAACTGAAAAGGAAAATAGATCCAATAATAACAGTATAACACATGTTTGAGTGGACTCTACCTTGAATGTCGTCCAGAGAATCATCTCGGTGTTTGCGACAGTAAACACTACCAACACACAGATGCAAAGAAATGAGGATAAAATGAACAGATTAAAAATATCTTTCTTCACGTCATGATTGATTGAGCGTCCAAACACAGATTGACTTACAGGTAAATCCCTTGTGAGGGATTCTCGTTGATTTGAGCTTTGTCCTTTATGGCACAGTAATAGTGATACGTCCTCCGACAGGTCTTCACGTCGCAGCCGATAGTAGCACCCGGCCGGTGACAGGAAGAACACGTCTGAGGGGGAAAGGAGAAAAAAAAAAGAAGCTGAGCACATGCTGTTTCCCAAACATGAATGTTCACTTGAAGAGCGTCCTCACTCAGTTAATAACGTGAAATTTTGACATGTGGATCAGAATAGTAATTCAAACAGACACAATTGTCTGCTAAGTCCATATACAGATATCATGCCGCCGACACATTTATTGAGGAAAAACAAATGAAATGCAGCAGTGAAAATGGCAGCGAAGCACAGAAGTTCATATAGTAGCAGAAAAAAAGCTGCAAAAATCTTTAAATGAATCAGAATGAAAACATTTACATTTATGCAAAAATACATTTGCAGTATTAATCATTATTAATTGTGTTTTATTGGTTTTATAATTAAAAAAACACATGTGTATGTTAAAAGGAAGAAAGAAAACAACAACTACATATAGGCACATGACTTTAAGTAAACACATAACCGTGGCACAGGCTGGTGAAACCACTGTGAAATGTAATGTACAATTTGTAAAACTGATACATGAAATGTTGCTACTTAGACTAAATTGCACGTTAGCATCAGAGTCCTAATTCAACAGTTTTTCAATATGAGGAATGAATCACAACGTGTTGATTGTATGCATTAATCTAGATATTATATCCTAAAATAATAACAAAAGCTGATTATTTATTTGCCCCACAGAAGCAGCAGTGGTGGTGTCGTCTCACATCAAGAAGGTTCTGGGTTCAAACCTAACGACCAGCCGGGGGCTCACAAAGACGTGCAGGTTAATCGGAGACTCTCAATTACCAGTAGGTGTGAATGTGAAAGTGAATGGTTGTTTGTCTTTAATGTCAGTCCTGTGATACGCTGGCGACCTCTCCAGAGTGTACACCTTAACGTCAGCTGGGATTGGTTCCTGCTCCACACCAACCCTCAAAAGGATAAGCAGTATAGATAAGGGATGGACTGATTCCCTACTTTAACATGATGCTCATAATAGCATCAATCTCTCTCTCCTCTGTAGGAAACTCCTATAAACATGCACACATACACACCAGGACTGCAAAGAAAAGACTGAACACACCCCGACACACTGAGAAAACTTAACATTGAAGACATAGGTCCACACTCTGGTGGCATCACTAAGCAGTGTGTAAAATCACGCGTGCATCCTAATCACAAATATCCACATAAATACGCTCAATTTCATTTGAATGAGTCATTTAAAATGTTTAGCTTTCACGTCACAGAAGCTCTGTGGCCTTACACAATTCAGTTCTCCTTGACTTAGTAATGCTTCATTAAGAGGAGCAGCAGGCACTTACCAGTTTGTTCCCCCTCTTGATCTCCTTCTTCACATCCTCAATGGAGAATCCGCCGATGTTTTCACTGTCTGAGTGAGATGTGACCAGAGCGGAGGAGAACAGCTACACAGGGAAAAATATCAAAACTATTATTCAATGGTCTTTTTCTAAACACTTCCCCTTGAATAAATGTTGTCTAATTAATTCTGATAATATATTTTATATTTATAATATTTTCTTGTGGGTTCCAATAACCTATTTTTAGCAAATTAATTTTCGTTTGCCACTTATGATGCATTATTTCCCAGCAGACTAATGGTTAACATTAGTTTTACAAGTTTTACTGACATCAGATCGTGCCGTCGGAGCTGATTTCACTCTAACACACTTACAATCTTACATTTCATACTTTTGACAGTTTTATTGAAAGAGGGTGTCAGAGGGTGTGTAGCAGTGTTTTCTTAACTCAGCATCAACCAGGGGGCTATTTCAAGGATTTCCAGATTATTTATGATATATACATATTTATTCTGAATGGATACATTATATTTATTTTTTTGGGCTTTGTAAATGTTAGGATTTTTGTCATCTTCTTCTTATAAGCAGCTGAAACAACATCAAAATTCAAAATCCACACTTTCTTTTCGACATAACTGTTCACAATTCTGCATATGTGACAGGTAGTGTCGTATGCATGACTTTAGCTTGAAGAATCTCAGGTGAAGGGGTTGAGAACTACTGTGTGTGCTTTCCTCACCATGCACTTATGGTGGGCTGCCACCTTCTGGCTGTCAGACAACAGCAACTTGCCACACTCCTTGTCTCTGTTGGTTCTGCAGAAGGCACATTTAAGCAGCCGTGCTGCAGCTACTTTCTTCTGTCCCGACATGGCCAGAGGCTTTTTTTGTTTGCCCAAGAATCTAATGAAAAAACAACAAAAAAACACATAAATAATGAGGATAACTTTGAACCATTTCAACATCTTTATTTTGATCTCATTATTAATGACTTCAAATAAAAGATCTAAGACTTTCTAAACACACTAATGGCTTATTTCTCTCAAATGTCCCCACAATGCCTCAGATGATCTGTATGTGTGCCGCAAATTAAAACCTCCAGTAGAAGTTGTGTCTGTGAGGTTTCTGATTTGCAGTGTGATTATCTCACATGTTGTTTTTGTTAAGTGTTGATGTAATTTATAGAAAACTCTGCACCCTGTTTCATTGTGTTCTAACTCCAGAGTATCTTGGGGCCTGTAGTGAAAAATAATATCTACAGAATATGTGTATTGCTGATCAATACCAGAATTTGGGGAGAATTGATGAAGTTTTAGGAAGGTAGTCGAGGATGTTGTTGATGTGTCATGGATTAAGAGACATTATCAACCCACTACAGGCCAGCAATTAGCTACATCCACCAGTCATCCCACAACTAAATCAGATTAAACAGACAGAGAGGGAGATCAACAGAAGCTGGAGGACCAGATCTGATGCAAACACACACACGCACACGCACACGCGCACGCACACCTTATAATTACAGACAAACCCCCATATACATGTGATGTCGTCATTTTATCAGGGCCCGAGCACCAACAATGCGAATGCCCTTTTGCTTTTCGTTTGATTATTCAGTAAAATGAATCGCATTTTTGATGGCTTGAAAATGTACATATTCTGTAGCAATTCGAAATGGGTGTGGCAAAATGGCTCAACTGCGCCCCCTAACGCAGCAATTCCGTTTGGTTTAACCAATCTTCCCGAAATTTGGTACACACGTGTATCATGACCGGATGAAAAAAAAAAAGTCCTCGGCACCAATTTGATAAACGCAACAGGAAGTCGTCCATTTTGATGACATCTACACAGAAATCATGACTTAAAATCACAGCGCCCCCTGGTGGCAACAGGAAATATCTTGTTTTTTGCACGTCTTACACTTTGTTGTACTCCTCCTCGTCCATTGACCAAAACCATGTCAGACTTTGTCAGAATGGTCTCAAGACATTGATGATGAAGTCTAATCAAAACTGTGAGTTTTTGTCGAACACCGTGTTAGTGACGTGGCATCAAATTTAAATTTGTCGCTGTGTACTTTGTTCATGTCCCTAAAACTACATGTAATAACAGCACCCCCCCCGAAGACATTCATATGTTTTTAAGGAATGGGGCTGGCAAAACATCAGCACCACGATTGTCCGACATGTACAAAAATTGGTAGAAAAATGTGTCATTTCATAAAGAACAAAAAACCCTCTTGGATCGATAGACCAAACAGGAAGTCAGCCATTTTGAATTAAGTGGCCATTTTTTACCATTTACAAATGTTGTATTTTGACAAACTCCTCCTAGAGCTTTCATCAGATCAACTTTAAATTCAGTGAGTGTCATCTCAACTCTATGGAGATAAAAATGTATTAAAAGTTTTAGTGTACGTCACACGGTGTGACCGTGGCGTGGCATCAAAGTCTGATGATTGCCAAAAAAGAGGGATTTATTATAACTCCTCTGCGCATTGTCCTATCAGCACATAAAAGTCAACAAAGGACAACATTTTGTCACAAGATCAGTGTCCAGTGCTGGAACAGCTCCATATGTCAATATTAACTCAGGGTAAAAAAAAAAAACAGTAGATCGCCATCTACTGATTCATCCTGAAACAGGAAGTTTTTTTTAACTTCACTGCACATTGTCCAATCGACCCCAAATTGCTCAGGCTTCATCAGAGCCCCGACCTGAACAGATCTATAAGTCTGGTTGTAGTGATGGCGCCACCTACTTGCAACAGGAAGTAAGCCTCGTTTTACAACTTTAATTCGATTTACATAAAAATGTTACTGTGTGGTCTTCACTTGATGGCGTGGACCGTAATGTGTGATTAGTAGGTGTGGTCTAGCGCCACGTGATGGATGATGGAAGTGACGTGTTTATCCTTCCCCCGATGCACAAACCACACGCAAAATGGAGCCGTTTCGCCCGGTCCCTGTTCCCCCTCCTCTGCGGCCTCATCAGATCCTAAGGTCGCAAGTGCTAGGGCCCGCACAGTGCTGCTCGCAGCCCTAGTCTTTGTTTATGTTTTATCGCTTTTATTCTTTTTAGTAGTATTTACTACTTATACGTTACCATCCCACCTCTCTACAGAAAATCTATTATTGAGATGTAAATTTGAAGTTTATAACTGTATTGCCTGATTTGAGCAGCAGTGAACACACACACACAAGCTATACTTTTAAATATATTTAAAAAAAACATATGTTTTTTAACAAACCCTATATTCACTCTCTTCCCATATTCTGCCACATGTCTGCCCCCAATTCTATAAAAAATATATACTTTTCAAATTTGCAATTTTAGACTATGTTGCCTGTTGTGATCAGCATCTACATTTTATTTTAAACGATTTGCTTCAGATGTGCAATAATTCACACGTTCCTTCGAAATCCAATACGACTGGTTGTAAACCATCATTGTGTTGTGTGGAGTGTAGGAGAGCTGTCATCAGAGATGGTGTGTGGTTGCGATGTCCATCATGTGCTGCATTTACATGACACACGAGGATTAATAGGATTTGGTCAGCCTCAAAGGAAAGTGTGTTTTCTTTTATAAACCACAATAGCAGTGTGTGTGCTGCTGCTGCAACGCCTTGATATAAAGCCATTATTCCAGCCATGATCGCAGGGCCAGGCTTTTCACTGCGGCGGCTCCAGACACACACAGACACACACACACACACACGATGCTCACTCCGCATGTAAATAACAACAACCAGGCTTTATTCACACCTCTGATCGCCCCTGAAACACCTCTCATGTCACATCCCTGCATTGCTCGTCCTCGTCACAGATGGAGGCCAGCGTGGACGAGCCCATATAAAACAAAAGTGGCGGAAATTTAAGGTGGAAAGTTTTGAATTAAAGGGTGTGTGTGTGTGTTTGAGTCTTCCTCCAACATGAAGTGGCTGTAAGTGAAAACATTTGTCACTATGAACGCCCTGAAATCTCTCCACGGGCCCTTCCATGTAGCTCTCTGAAAGGAAAACGTCTCGCTGAAATGTTGTATTTTGTACTGGAAGTGGGGGAACTGTGAATATTTCCCTTTAACTGCGGGGAAATCTCGTGACGGACGCGGGTGTTTTCGAGTCGTTTCGAAGTAAAGAGCGCCATACGTGATGTGCGGCTGTGAGCGGAGAGCAGCCCGGGCTCGTACGACACCAATACGGCCTGAGAGCACAACAGGCCACGCTACACAACAACTACCGCACAGCCGCGGACACACACAACACACCTCACCTGCTGCTGGGCTCTTAAACGGGTGAGACCGTGGAAAAGAGGGGAAAGTGTCCCGGGCGGCCGCTGAGCTTCTCTCCGTCCTTCACTAGTGATCGTGGTGATTTTCACGCTAGCATCAAGCTAGCTGCAGCGTCACAGACCGCAGACACTTCCGGGTGAGGCTTTCAAAGTAAGACGCGTGTAGGCGGTGCGCATGTTGAGATGTTTTAAGTGTGAAGGGAAAGGCACAGGAGGTCTGCCGTGTGTGCAGGAAACGAAAGCGAATTACCTGATAAATATCTCATGGACACGGCTTTAATTTTGAAGTATCGTTTCCCCTGAAACAGACATGGCTTCAGGTCACCAGATGTGACTGTATGTATGAGTCAACCTGCTTTGCAATAAAACCCGATTCTGATTCCTCGTGTAGATGCAGAGCATGTTGGACTAACATGTTTGTTATGTCATGATTGCACTAGAATAAGAGATGTATGAGCTGATTTCAGATCTGTTTGTCACAAAATGAATGAATTGTTGTATGTGTTATGTTGTTGTTTTTCCATCAAAGCCTTGAACAATACAAAGCACCAATCAGTTTGATTATTCAAACATAGATAATTCATTTGATGATTGATTATCATATAGAAATTGATGATTACCAGTCAAATCATCGATTTGATAATTGATCATTTGTTCAAATTCACATACAAAACACAGAGGGTGCAGGGGTAAAAAAACTAAGTGTGAAAGTTAGCCCATTAACAGGATGACCTGAGCACAGACTTGAGAGGTGACAGTGTAAAACTGTACAGTGGTGTACTGCTGGGAGATAACTAAGAAAATATGCAAAAGCAGTTGAAACTGTAACTGAAAGTTCCGAACACTGATGAGAGATTTGAACCTACTGTGCCTGATGCATGATGGTAGAATGCTGTCGGCATCTTATGGGTATAAAAAGGAATAGATTTTCAGTGTGATTTGGTGTGAAAGACAAACTGGAAGCTCATATCACAAGATGACATCAGAAGATACTTATCATGATAACTATCAATATTGAATAGTATGAAAATGTTTGTCTTGATATTTTTATCTTGATGACATTTTTGGCCATGTCACCGAGCACTAAGCAAACCTCGGGATTATGGTTGTTCCTATTTTTAAGAAGTGTGTTTTTACACACTTGTGTACACACAAGTACACACTTGTTGAATAAGTTTAGATATAACCAAGAGTATTGATGTCTCTGAAGCTTTTGAAAAAGTTGATTAATTGCATACACCAACATATATGATGCATATTACTACTGAAACAGTTTTAAACAGCATACATTGTACACAGGATGAAAATGCCTAATTTCAAGCCTAAAACATTTCTGAACTCAACTTATTTGCCTTTATCTTTTCGCGAGAACTCGGGTGCACTTGCTTTATGTTACAAGGCAGTCCGGTGGACGGAGCTTCGTGTGAAGTCCTCAGTCTCTCCACCCGTACGAAGAGTCTCCGAGCACTGAAACACGCGCATCTACAGCGGAGAAGGCGTCACCGCATATGTAATTATCTGGGGCTGTAGTGATAGGCTGAGACGAGTGTCAGTCGTTTTTCGTTGGGCGAACACATCCCGCCCAGTGTCCCGGAGCCGAGCTGCGGGTGGAGAGAGAGAGAGGCTCCACCAGAGGAGAACCTATGAGGACATCAGCCCAGAGACCCGCTCCTCACCGACACCAGGCAGCCAGCAAGTTAGGTGACAGTCGGTCACGAGTGGAGAGATTTTTCATGAAACATCTCAGCGATGAAGGTCGTCGGTTTGAGCCACTTGTAGCGTCGGCTAGCTCGGGTTAGACAGCCGCGGCTCCAGATAACGTGCCGGACGCTCACAGCGACGCTGCGGCGGGGAAAAGAAAGTGGAGACAACTTGCTAGCCTGCTAGCTAACCTTTAGCCACCGCTGAGCCTCCTTCAGCCTGAAAAGCACAGTTCACTCGGTGAGTCTGTGACAGCCGGAGCTCGATGTCCCAGCAGTGTGTGTCTGTGTGCGTCTGTGTGTGTTTTCCACGGGGCTCTCTGACTACATGCTCTCGTTAGTTTGCCTGTTTTATCGCTACAGCTAACTAGGTCACAAGCTAGCTGAAGTTTGCTGATGAACATCGCTGCGGGGTTGACATTTTCTTCTTGCCCCTGACATCATTGTTCCACTTAGAAAGTCAGCGTTTTTACTCAACTGGGCTCATGTTCACTTTGAGAAACGAACCAAACTAAACCCGAGTAAACTAACAGTGGTAGAGTTACTTCAGCGCTTCGCCCTCGATGTTGACTAGTTTAAAGTTAGCTAAGTCAGCTAGCTGTGTGCGCTGCTAGGCTCTTAACAACTGTTATTGTGTTTTTTTACCTCGGGAGTGTCGAGTTACAGTCAGACAGTGGAGCTAACCTCACTCTCGCTTTCTTCAGGTGAGACATTTCAGCCATTTCCTGATGCAGAGAGGTACAGGAAGTGGAGTTGCATGTACTTGCACAGGATAGTTTGCTGAAAGTGTGTTGTGTTTTTATTTCAACACAGATTGTTGGGCTCGGTTCACCTCTCTGCAGCCATGCCTTTTCCCTTTGGTAAGTCTCAGAAGAGTCCCGCAGAAAACGTGAGGAGTTTGAAGGAGAATGTGGCGTACTTGGAGAAACTGGACCCTGGAGACAGCAAAAAGTGTGAGAAGGTCAGCAATGATTTCTCCCCTTACTGGCTGTTTGACATCTGGCTCTTATTCTCAGCACTAGCTCATGATCGTAGTCATTAACTATTTCCCCCCGATTTAAAGGTTGCAGATGAGGTGTCTAAAAGCCTGGCCTCGCTGAAGGAGGTGCTCTGTGGAACAGGTGACAAGGAGCCTCACACTGAAGCTGTGGCTCAGCTCGCACAGGAGCTGTACAACACCGACCTCCTCATCACCCTCATTGCCAACCTGCATAGGATTGACTTTGAGGTGCTTCTCTCTGCTGTGACTTTGTGTGTAATGAAAAAAAAAAAAGTATTGATTTGCTCTGTGCAGACACCAAATTGCCAGTAGGAGCGATAATGTCTCTGCATATCATCATTAGCCAGTCAGCCATTCATCGGACTGACTCAGTGTTTCTGTTTCTCACAGAGGAAGAAGGATGTGGTTAATTTGTTCAGCAATATTGTCAGACGTCAGATTGGCACTCGCACACCCACGGTAGAGTACATCTCTACACACCCACAGATCCTCTTCATGCTTCTTAAAGGGTAAGTTCATCTTCTCATTAAAGGTAATTCTACTCTTAAATAACTGGTAAATATCACGAGCAAATCCCTCAAATTATTATTTTGTTGTTGTGTTTTGTGCTAAGATAACTTTCCGTAAGCATGCCTCGTGATTTCTACATTACCCAGTATGTGTTTCAACAACTCCCAGAGGAACAAGCATGAACTTGTTGCATTCACATGTGGGTTACACATTTAGATGAACAGAGTGAGAGTTGAGTGCTGGTTTTACAGCTCCAAAAAAGAAAAGAAAAAAACAGAGTTGTCCCGCGTACTCAAAGAGCAACCTTGTTTAACGTCTACACTCCATTATGATCCGAGAGGCTGGTGTCGGTGGATCAAGTGCTCTCTTTGCAAATTTCCACCTGTGTCATGGATTTCCTCTGCAGTGTTTTTACACTTTTTACCAAAAAACTTCTCATTTATGAAGAGGAACATTCAGCTGGATTTCTTAACTTCTGTCAATGTTAAGTCAGCTCTTTTCAGCCATATCAAAAATACATCCTGGAAAATAAGGCCTAAAAATAAATGTTGTATAAGTGCTAAAAACTTAGCAGTGTTATGTGTTAAGAGTGGATTTTCCTACAAATGAGGCTGGTGAGTAGTGGTTTTCATTTGTGTTACATAGACAGTGTGTGGTGTATAACTGGCTTATTAGTTGACCTGGACCTGACATGTATTAACGACACAGATACGAGAGTGCCGAGGTGGCTCTGAATTGTGGAATGATGCTGAGGGAGTGCCTGCGTCACGAGCCTTTGGCCCGGACGGTTCTCCTCTCTGAAGACTTTTACTGCTTCTTCCATTACGTCGATCTCTCCACCTTTGACATTGCCTCAGACGCTTTCGCCTCATTCAAGGTACACTGGCATATTTTCTGTCTAGAAAGTTTTTACAGTTCTTATCTGATATCTAAGTCTCCTTTTTTTTTTTCTCTCAGGATCTCCTCACTAGACACAAGATTATGTGCGCAGATTTTCTGGAGAACCAATATGACAGGGTGAGCTTTCTCCTGTTGACTTTTGATCTTTAATTGAAAGCAGGCTCATGCTGTGCTTTAACGTACTTTAAAATTATCCTTCAGGTGTTTACAGAGTACGAGAAACTCCTGCATTCCGAAAACTATGTCACCAAACGACAGTCTTTGAAGGTGAATGCTCCAGCACTCTGTCAAATCACAATTACTGATGGGCTCTAATTTGAGCTGCAGATTCAACTGTTACTGACATGTTTTTAATGATGCGCTGTTTTCCAGCTCCTCGGGGAACTTCTCCTGGATCGACACAACTTCACTGTCATGACAAAGTACATCAGTCGGGCAGAGAACTTGAAGCTGATGATGAACTTGTTAAGAGACAACAGCCGAAACATCCAGTTTGAAGCGTTCCATGTCTTCAAGGTGTGAAAATAGAACACACACATTGTCAATTCATTGTTTAAACATTCAAGTTGAAATGTCACATAGAATTTCAAATTAAAGAGTGATAGTTAAATTCATAAAATATTGAAAGTTTATGGAGAAGTCTGGACTGATGAAGCCATTTTATTTTAGGATAAAACTTTTCAGATTGTCGGGTGAATTTGTATCTTCACCTGCTTAAATATGTAGCTTATAATAAGGCTGAGTTCTTTTCATAGTGGCCGGGGTTAGAGTCCAGCCAGGGTCCTTTTGCCATCATCCCCCCCTCTTCCACTAACTGTCAAATAAAGGCAGAACAGTCATCAACATAATTTGAACAGAAAAACATTTCAGATTGTTAGTTTACCTCATCTCTCTCCTTTCGAAGGTATTCGTTGCAAACCCCAACAAGACTCAGCCCGTGCTGGACATACTGCTGAAGAACCAGACCAAACTGGTGGAGTTCCTGAGCCACTTCCAGACGGACAGATCCGAAGACGAGCAGTTCTGCGGCGAGAAGAACTATCTGATTAAGCAGATCCGGGACCTGAAGAGGCCCACAGCGCCGGAGGAAGCATAAAAAGCTGTGTTGACGACTGCTCGGCCAGGTGGTAGATTGTAGAGGTAGTGGCTGGAGCTGCAGAGAGGCTGAGTGAGAGACATGCTTCATTAAGATTTAATATTAACTACAAAATATAGGAAAAAAAGAGTACAGATTACTTCCTTCACTTTCTGTTTTTTTAGTGTGGATATGGAGGTGATTTCCATCCAGATACCTGAGTGGGCCAAGAACTGTTATTTAAACCATAGTGTTTTCTCTTTCGTCATAATGCATTTAATCCGTTTTAGTATCCTTGGACCTTAAACTGTTGCCCTTCCACATACACTGTTGCTGGCAGAGACTTTAGAATGACAGAAACGTCACCCCATGCACAACCAACATCAGCTCCGAGGTTTTCTTTAGTCTTTTCATCTTCAGAAACTTTATTTTAGAGATTGAGGTAAATATATTATTTTTCTAATGTGTCTTCATGGTAAACAGTTTCAAACATAGAGTAACTCTCTTCTCTCTGGACATTGCTTAGCCTCACTAATCACAGCGGTTTGATTTGTTGCCTTATTGTGAAGCTGTTGTGTTGCACAGGGACCTAAATTATCTTTCACATGTGGATCATATTGGCCAGGTCAACACACAGTGATTTTTTTTTTTTCGGGGGGGTGAGAATTGTGTATTTCTTTGGCCTTTGGTCGCATGTGTAAGGTTGCAAAAGTTTGAAATGATCCAGCTGTGCTGTACTTGCCAATGCGTTAGATGGAACAGGAAGAGAAAATCAAAACCATAGAGGAATCAATTTATTGTGCTGCGTTTTTGTTTTTTTAAAGCTGTGTTCACTGATGCTTGCATGACTGAAATAGAAGCACAGCATCAGATAATGCTGCAGGGTAGTAGACATCCATTCAGCGCTAACATGTACAGCCAGGATATACAAATTGATCTCACTCAGAGCACTCCATTTCATCCTCACATGCTGAGCACAGATAGCAATAACTCATTTGAAATAATGATGTAAGAAATAATTCATTCATGTCTCTTGAAACTACTTTCCATTACGGTATAAGCACTGCTTAAAACAAGAAATAATATCGCAGAGGCGTTGCATATTGGATGCATCATACGTATGTTACATTGTAAATCTATCATGTTCATATCGGAGCATGATATTTAAAATTAGTCAACCTGTGAGACTTTGTACTAACTTTGGTTGAAGTTTATTTTTCTTGATTAATTTAACAGATTTTCTTTGACTAGACGACTGAGTGGACTGTAGGAAATGGTTTCATTTAAAAGAAAAATTTGGCTAAAACGTAAAGTCTCATATCTCCCCCGTTATTCAGTGTAACTCCATCTCTCCAACCATTATCTACACTACTGATCTCAGCTGTCATTGAGCGAGAGGCGGGATACACCCTGGACAGATCACCATTGTATCCTAACCATTTGCCTCTCTTTTTCCCCCGGTGCGTCATGTTTGACATCACAAAGACACTGACAGCTGAGGCGTATTCACCCAGGAGTCTCGTTTCCATCAATGCTGTTTGAAGCCGGAGCTGATAAAAACCTGTGTCTACTGCAGAGTCATTTCACCCGGGAGGGAAAGCTGATTATATCTATTCTCATTGCAGGAAAAAGCCTGATGTAAGTGGCGTTTGTGGGTTTTTAGACCAGTGGAAAGGGGCCTGTAGAGGCAAACAACCATTCAGGCCCACATTCACAGCTACAGGCAATTTTTAGAGTCTTGAATTAATCTAATTCCTAATCTACATGTCTTTGGACTGTGGGAGGAGCCGGAGTACCCGGAGAAAACCCACACAAGCGCGGGAATAACCCGCACAGTCCACACAGAAAGACTCCCGCTGGCCATCAGGTTCAAACCCAGAAGCTTCTTGCTGTGAACGCTCTAAACACTGCACCAGCGTGTCGCCCCCACTTTAACACCAAAGAGCACAAAAAGAAAAGGGGGTGGCAGATGCTGAAATACATACATAATTTGAATTACCATGTCCTTTTCTGATATGATTGTAATGACACATTGACAGAGAAAACACTGTAACATAACTGTGATGCATCGGAGAGCACTTTCCTGTCAGAAGTTACCACATTGTCGAAAATAACCACATGCACTGTTAAAACATGAATGAGTTTGTTTTTGGATGATGAGCACTGAGGTCCTCACCAGATCAGTTCTACTTTTTAAAAAGACTCCTTGATATAGTTGCCTTACTTCTGCTGTTGTTACTAAAGTGGCATATTAGGGATTTGGAGACGTGTTGTCTGTGCACAGGTTTTCTAGTACATACCTCATGGGATTTGAGTTTGCAAATGCTGTGTTCTCTGTTCTTTCCTTCCTAGACGGGATATTTTATTTGACATTTAAAAAAACAACACAACAGTGGGTTGTATGCATGCCTAAACTTGATATATATACATATGTGTGTGTGTTAAAACTTGAACAGGGACTGCAGCCTGGTTTTCACAATGGAAAACTAGATTTTTAAAAATACTTAAATATTTCATTGGTTGGTGCCACACAAAACGTTAATTCATAATGAATTGCAGTGTGGTAACTTGTAATGAATGTTGCCTTATTTAAAGACATGTAATGGGTCGTAATGATCATGTAAAATTCCAGAACTCTTCAATTTGCTTTTGTTTTTTTCAACCCATAGTCGACAAAAAAAGTACATTTCAAGTCCCGCATTTATGACCAGTTAATTTCTCAGATCCACCGAGACACTTTTAATGCGATCCTGTGGGTGGAAATGCATTTTTCATAGAAATTAGTATGGCTGCACTCAAAAGATTTTCTGCTGTGATTAAGTTGCTTATTAAAAACTGCACCAGAGAGTCAGATCCTTTTCAAGATTCAGAAAATAAGTAGAGAAGTGTGATATGATTGTGGTACATTATTCATAAATACAACGACTGAAGTCCTGCTCACTGTGCACGGTCATGTCACCAGTTAATGAAAGAAAGTTTGAAAGTGTGTTTGAGTTTCTAATAATATCCTGATTTGAGGCTTTGCTCTGTAATAAAATCAATATTATCAGGCTGATGTTTTACTAAATTTTCAACATTAATACTAATGGGTGTAGATATTCAGTCAAACTTCCTTGAAATGTGAGTTCAGACGTGCCGTGCACTTTGTGAAGGACGTGCTATACACAGACATCCCACCAGAGGGAGCAGTTGGCAACAATTGGCACATTGCATTAATTGTACAAACAAAGTATTTCATGTTTTCTTTAACCCTACCTCTAATTATGAGTATATATAAATCACTGACAATATTATATAGACATCAACACAAATCCCTTAAGATCAATATTATGTATTTGATGATTTAAATTTCTCTGTTTAAAATATTTGTTGTGCTTTATTTTATCCTATTGCCTTATTTTCCCCCCTTGTCTTTTTCCACACTCTGGATATATTCTCTTTATTTACCATGGGAGTGAATTATGTGTACATAACTTTATAAAGGGTAAAATTGTGAAAGCAATAAACTTTGTGGCAATTGATTTTTGTGTCGCTTCACTAGTTTGGCACAAACGGAGGGACTTTCAGTCAGGTGCAGCCACACAGTTGTTTTCTATTTACTATGTAGGTGTGTACAGAATCTCCCTGAATCCTGTTCGTCTATTTGCACGTTTGACAGAGACAACTGGCAGCTTAATCATTCCCATGGTGCGTGTAGTTGTGGCACCTTTTCCAGCATCAAGGATAAAACAAGTCGGGACAGATTAACCACGACACACAGCGTTCCGCACTACACACGAGCTGCTGCAGCTGCATCATCACGCCATTACCCGTGTGAACATCATAGCTTAACATAGCATGACATAATAATGTGACATTTATTATGATAAATATCTCTATTGACGGAAATGAAATTTCTTCAACTGGCTTTTGGCCATATTGTCCAGCTCTTGGTCTAATCAGCCACAAGAGGTGAGAACACGTCTGTGGTAAGTTTATCTGTACAAACATTTATATATGAGGAACATCTGTGTACGTTCAAGTAATAAACTATTACAGACATTTTTAAATCACCACTTTGGTTTTTGGGAAAACATTGTCAGTCTCAATACACCTTTAACTGAGACATCCAGATAAAGTCCATACAAAAGCTGAGCTGTTGAGAAATAACTATTTCATGGCTGTCTGACCTTCAGCAGGATTATGAAAAAACTACTGGACCCATTTTATTCAAACTTGACATAAAATATAACAATCTCTGAGATTGGACTACTTCGAGGTTAATCACAAAATAAAACTCTAAACTAAACAGACAACACGTATATACTGTTATACAGACATGGTGCACATTACGGTGCTTAAGTACATGATGGCAGAAGCTGGTAGCGCTTTTTACTGCTGGTCCTCAGAACTGGTGACACATCCAAACAGAGAAAAGCCTCTGGAGTTCTGCTTTAACTGCCAAGGAAGAACCCATTACATTTAGTGATGTCTTAGTTCTGTGTTGCAACAGATCCAAAATATCAATTGGCCATATTGACACTGTTTGAGACTTTTACAAATATTCAAATATGACAAAACACACACAAACCCCCAAAAAACCTGAATGACAATAAAGCAAAATAAATAAGTAAACAGATAAAGGGTAAGAGACGATAAGGGAAAAGGAAATAAAAGAAATAAGACAAAAAGTGGAGATTGAAGAGAGTTGGAAAAATAGAATTGCCTTTTATTGTAGAACTTAGTTCTTACTGAATGTTTCCTTTTCTCCAGCTTTAGAGAGGACGTGACATCACTGAGCCACTGGGTGTTGGAAGGAGCTGTAGTAGACTTCTAGTGAAGAAGAAGAATGTGGTGTCTATAGCAATTAATGAGGTGAAAGGTAGAATTTCTAAATGCTCGTGGTAAACTTAGATAGGATGTTTTGTTTTCTTTTACATATTCACCACATTTTCCCTTTATTCATGGATCTTGATTTAAAAAAAAGATTAGGCACATTAAGGGAACTGATCAGTGGATGGAGTTTTATTTCTGAAAAGTTTAAGCACAAGTGGTGATCCTTTTTTGTCTCATCAATCTCTGTCTCTGATTAAGCCCCCTTCTTCTTCTTCTTTTAACCCAATTTATAATTAAATTTCATATCTCTATGTATTCGCTAAATTATATGTCATGGTTTTGTTTCAGGGTGCCATTTTTATTTATTTATTTATTTGTGCCTTTTTACTTTGAACATTTCTTAACATCTCAGAATCTGAAAGTATGTCGAGGTTCATGATTATTATTGTCTATCTCTTTTTCCCCCCGTACCTGTTGAGAAATTGGCCCTTATGATATGGTCTATTTTACCTGAGTGTGTGGAGTTGATTGAATTTAAGGGGCCTTTTGACGGAGGTATGCGATCTCTGTGTGTATCTGCTAGATGACAGAAGAGGAAAGAAACAAAGATCTTTGTTCAGTTTCACCAAATCATTTCAAACCCTGTCTGAAGTCTCCTCCTCAGGCTGCAGCTTTTGATGAACTGTACCAACACTCCAGTGTAACTGTGGCCGAGTCCTCACAAACCTTCAAGGGTAATTCAGAGGATTCTCTCTTTGTCTCTGTTTTGTGTGTTAAGTGAACAGAAGCTCATACTTGTCCTTTGTGGAAGCGGTTAGTTGTATCAAAAGGAGTTTTAAACATTTAGTTGGACAAAATAAGGAATTTGAAACATCACCTTGTCAAATTCTCACATCCGTTCTTCACTACTCCTCTGACATGTTTTATTCTTCAATGAAAGATAGACGATAAGAATAATCGTTAGCTGCAGCTCCACTGTGACCTGTAGTTTCTCTGCGAAAGGTTGAAAATCCAATAAACATTCTAGATCTGCTGTTCAGGCAGTTATACAATATAGCAGCAGTGTATTGGGTCAATATTGCCTGTTGCTGTGCTATTTATAGTGTAAACAACGACTGAGAGGAACTTTTCTTGTAGAAGTTGAATCGTAGCTTCGCCTCCAGAACATTCATCTGATCTAAGTCAATCCCTGTTTGCGTATTTGAAGTTGAATTTATTTGTTGATAGTCGTAGCAGAGAGTGTGACGCTGTCATGTCAGTCCAGCTCAAAACACTGGGACACATTCCATCCTACCAGGAGGTGTCCTCCAGCATGAGGCCTGTTCAATAGGCTGGCAGGCTAATGTCTCTGTGGAGCGCAATTACAACTGATGAAAATGTACAATCTGTCTGTGTGTATAAAATATAAATCTTATCTGTTACATCTATATGTTTGTGTGTGTGTGTGTGTGTGTGTTGGGTTTGAGGGCAAAGAATAGTTTTTAGAGGGTTAGAGTTAGGGGTTAGGGTTAGTGTAAGAGACTATAGGGAATGCATTAGGCCAATGAGTGTCCTCACTAAGATAAAATACAAACCCATCCACACGAACACACCATCGTGTTCCTGTGACTTCAGAGAATATTACATTGTCTTACAATGATACCTAACCGTAACCATAGTTACTACTTGCCTAACACTGACCCTTAAACTAACTTTAACCTAAACAAATCTAAATCTAAATCTAAATTTAACCTAATCGTAATCCTAAACCTAATTTAAACCTAAACCCAATCTTAAACCTGATTTAAATCTAATCTTAACCTTAACCTAATCTGAAAACTAACATTAGCCTAATCCAATCCCCTAGCCCAAACAAATCTAAAACTAATTTAAACCTAACAATAACCTAATCCTAACCTTAATCTTTATTTAAATCTAAACCTAACCCAAACTAAAACCTAATCCTAGACCTAATGTTAACTTAAATCTAATCCTAACCTTAATTTAAATCTAAACCTAACCTTAACCATAATTAAAATATAACATTAACCTAAACTAAAACCTAACCTCAACATTATTGTAACCCTAAAAACAACTCTCAACCAGCCCTTTAAAGTTGTGAGGACTGGCCAAAAACTCCTCAGCTTCATAAAATGTCGTCACTGCGTCTGGTCTGGGATCAAATGGTCAATGCGAAGACATAACTACAAGTACACACACTCACACACACACACACACACACACACACACACACACACACACACACACACACACACACACACACACACACACACACACACACACACACACACACACACACACTTGTCATAATGCACAGTGATCTTCCACTAACCCATGTGTGTTTACATGGGCTGTAAGTGTAACAGTGTACCAGGCCAACAAACCCTGCTCTTTCTCTTCTATCAGCAGCTTCTTACCACACATCCACCATGGCCTGTACTGGCTGAAATGAATCAGTCAGGATGGGCAGCTGCAATTTCTCTTCGCTTAAAACTGCAGCCAATCAGAGCAGCGGCATCCGCAGAGAAAAAGGCAGCATGGGAAACTGGGTTAAAGTTCACTGAGGAAAAGAAGGCAAGTAGGGCAACGCTGCAGCCCGTTCCCACAGAGCCACTGCTGAGGGCCGCCGTGCGCCATAAACAACCCCTCTGCGTCCATGGTCAGGATCTGCGCACAAAGTCCAGTGTTGCAACAACAACGTTGCGGATTATTTGTGTGCACGTGAGGCGGGATGGTGGAGGGACGTGCTCCTGCAGACAGAGCACAGCAGAAGGCTATGTGGGGGCAGGGTTTACAGGGGTCACAGGTCACAAGCCTCCTGGGTTTCTTTTGGCCAGCAGCACGGCGCTGAATGGGCGCAGGGAGATGGGTTAAATACAAAACAACTTCCCCCACTCAGTCCGTGTTAAAGTCTGGAGTTTTCAGAAGTTTTTTTTTTTTTTCCAGGGATGTTGCGCTGCTCTGGAGGGGAAATGGTCCAAATGTGGTGGTGCCAGAGTGCGGAGGGGGTGCCATGTTTGTGAGAGGATTTGAGGACTATATCCGCAAAGATGAGTGCGTCGCTTGTGCGCGCCTCTCCCCACCCCCACAAAGAGAAAAAACAACACACAAAAAAGAAAGGATGCTCTCACAATTACATGCATGACAAAACTTTTTGTGCAAAGAGGAGGGCTGCAGAGGAGGCAACATCTGCGGAGAGAGGTACGCTGCAATACTGGGACCTTTCTGCACACACACACACACACACACACACACACACACACACACACACACACACACACACACACACACACACACATGTATATGTTACAGTAGATGAAGCCTATATGTGATTCAGTCACTTGGATGAACCTCAACACTCTCCAAAGGTAGGCTGCAGCTTTTCCTGCTGATTCTATTACAGATGAGTGTGATGATTGTTGTGCGTAAAGATAAGGATTAGGATTGGAAAAGATTTCATGAGCTAAAAATGTTTCTTTATGTGCCTTTGATGTGCCTTTGATCTGCTGCTTTGTTTAAGGAAATATGAAGCATGTGTTCAAGTCATCTTGTGCTAAATCTTAATTCATATAGAGCTTTATTTAGTTAGTTTCATTGATAGTTAAGTTGTTGTCGTTAGTCAGACTTTACGCATCTTGTATTTTGGTGGTTACAGTGGTTCGATTAGTTGTGTTAACGCTGCAGAGCTGAGGTCTTTGTTGTGTGTGTGTTGGCACATTAACTTCATCCATGTGTTTTTCATAATGCGTAAAAGACACCCAGCTTCACCCAGCCTCCGCTCACCGGCCACAGTGTTTGTGCTCGTTACGTAACAGAATAAAAGCGGATGTGATCGTCATTGAGACGCATTTTTTAATTGACGCGCTCTTCATCACATTATATGACGCACGTTGGCGCCACTTTGTTACAGGAGCCACACACCACGCGCTCAGAGCCGCCTCCGACATCCTGGTTAAACCTCGCTCAGTCGCCACACTGTAAATAACACCCCGCGATTAAGATCATGGTGGATGAGAAGACATACTAATGATTAGTGAGTTTGGATTCAGATGATTTGAAATGAATTGTTGATCAGAAAATGGAGTCTCGTGGTTTCCTCCCCCTCAGTTGGTGTTTGCAGTGTCTCCACACACTGAGATTTACTGCTCTCACACACACACAATGAGGGTTTTTAATAGAATTTATATATAATAGATAATAGTTAATAGTCAGTAATAACACATTTCAAGGGAATTGAACATTTTAGTCTCTTAAAACTGAGATGAAAACTTTCAATGATTAAAAAAGTAAGAGTTAACGTACTTGTACTCAAGTAGGCTATATTTTTAAGTACTTCTTAACGTGACTAATTCAATTTTAAGTTATTATACAGCCTGCTTCTACTTTCAGAAGAAAAGTAGGTTTTACTCAAATATATTCATTTATTTTTACATTAAGTAACTTTACTGATTGAGATTTTACCTTTGTGGTAATAATATGTTTTAATATGATGCTTTGTTCAAGATTAATTACACAGTATATATATTAGCTCCAGCTACAACATGTTCCAATGTTAATACTTCACTAATGATAAAGTAATTTAGATTAAGTTTAAATACATTCTTCTGATAGTGCTTCTGTACTTTTACACAAGTACAAATGTTATTAGTCAGTATTTTTTTTTTACATAGTTTTATTAATACCTGTTTAGAATATCTTTGCATTACCTCTTTATTTATTTCCACATCTTTAATGAAATGATTTTATTATCTCTGATCATTACAAAGGAAACAATCACCAACTTTAGCTAAGCTCATTTTACTTCCAGTTTTTTTTGTATTTGATCAACATCTGTGAATGTAGGTTTTGTTTAGGTTCATCTTACATCACATAGTGTTTTTTATGACTTTTCCTCTCATCATAAAAACACCTTCATACTGCTGCAGCTTACAAAGCATTTAGATAATCTCCAACAATTAGTAATCGGATGGATTTTAACATTGTATTCATTCGTCACTAACATTTGATCTTGTTGTTGTTTCAGATTATCCAGACCTGCAGCGGTTGGAAGTGCTCCACTACATCAGCCCCCCTGCCTCTCATGGTCCTCCAGCTAAGGTGCATCTAGTGTAGTTAGTGAAGTAGCTCAGTATCTACTGCGCTAGTTGCTCCTTCTGGCTGGAGGGCCTGTCGTTCACGCTCCGTAATGTTTTTCACTACACTTTTCCCTGCAGAGTAGTCGTGATGAAACACCTCACGTCTTTCTTTAAAGAGCCTGAATATATTTCAGCTCTCTAAAAGTGTTCCTATTAGCCGGAGTCTGCATGTCACAGCTTTTATTTCAAGGGATAATTTGAAGATATCTTCACTGACAAATATCAGACAGCTATAATACAGAGCATATATTTATGTTATTATGGGTTATTTTCATTATTTATTCATCTGTTGATGATTTTGTCCGTATCAATTGTTTAGTCTCAGAAAAATAATTAAATAGTAAAAGATGTCCATCGCAAGTTGCAAGAGTTCCGGATTACATTGTTTTCTGATTATTCTCTCTATGTATACGTGAAATATTCAATAAACAGAAATGTTCAGTTTAAAATGATTAAAAGAGATTAAACCAGCACATACACTGTAAATAGGCTGGAAACAGCAGAAAGAAAATCTATTTTACTTTATACATAATTTTCTCATTCTGTATTTGATGACTTCAAGTGCTACATACTCTCTTTTTGATTCTCCAAAATGAAAGCATATAACAATTATCAAAACAACCTGACACTAATCTATCAGAGTTTTCCAGTCTGATTTCTCTGTCTAGTTGAGACATCAAGGGCACTGATGGAATAATTCCCAGTCAACATTTGAATATGTTGTGTTGCCAAAACAGGAAGTTGAACAAACTGCTGTCAACTGGTTTGCTTACATCTCTCAGCGTGTTTGTGCTCAGGTCTTCTCCCTCACACACGTCCCCTGTGACTCGCAGCTTCTCCAGCCTCTTTGAGCTGACCGCGTTGGCAGTTCAAAAGTGCTCACAGTGCAGGTAGTGTACACACTCATCTACTGCAGTTTGTGCACTTCAGGTACTGCCGGTCACCTCCTCCACGCCTCACACTGATATCACAGCACGTGAACCGACTTGGAGGTTAACAGCGAGTTTTGTTGGTTTGCCCTCAGCTTCTGTCAGCCTCTGCTGTGCAAATCCATGCAAAGCTCTCTGTTCCTCACACACACACACACACACACACACACACATACACACACACACACACATGCACACACACAGTCAGAAAGAAGAGATGCATCGCTTTTTGTCTTCTGTTCCGAGCTTTGATGAACTCTTGAAAGTCTGAAAAATCTCATTCCCAGCAGGCACCAGAGAGCAGCTGTTGTGTAGTCATTTTTGACTCAACAGGCAAATCCTAACATTACGTCTCTTTTGACACTGCTGTTGTGTCTCGCTGTTTTCGGGTGGATGACTCCGCAATTTCAATACTTGACAAGATGAAAAGAAATTGCACAGTATCCATCTGCAATCCGCCAGATGTTGTGAACAGCTACGTATTTATTAGATCGTGGTATTTGAGATATTTGGAGGAAATGAAAATAAGAGATGGGTGCTGTTCTTTTGACTCAGTGAACCTTTGTGCCAGTCTGCAGAGAGGATGAGTTTCTCAGGTCCTCTGTGCTGGCTGACATGGAGACTGGACACTAGATGGCACCATTTCAACTTTAATGGAAGTGGAAGTAAAATAACTGTCCACTCGTGAAAAAAACAACATATTAGTGTAAAATAGATTGCCACCAGGTAAATGTAACAGAATGAGATTTATGTAATTATTATAAATAAAATGAGTGTGAATCACTTTTTCTTTGGGTCTGTACACCTCTGTGAATGTGCCACATGCTTTCTGTTCACTTTCTCATGTGCCTGAATAATAAAAGCCCATCTCCAGCTCATTTACTGTGTGTGTGTCACTTTCATTGTAATGCATGTGCACCTCCATGGTCACATGTAACCACTGCGCCCTAATTGCATCCTACAACACACAGGGCCATCCATCTAACACGACAGCAGCTCTATCCTTACATCACCACTCCTGCAGCCTCACGGCACCAGTGTATCAGCTCACATCACTACTATTATCACACGAGAGCGCACATCCCTTCATGCGCGCAGGTTCTCGCCGTGGCGCGCGTTTTTCTTCTCCTGGTGAGCGCGCACACAAGTCTGTGGGCTCGTTCGTGTGCGCAGCTACAGCCGAGAGGGGTGATGCACGTGAAGAGGGACTCTTAAGTTGTTGTAGTCGGGGTATCGCTTCACGAAGAGGCGCATCTCTCCAGTTGGACGCACGGGCGCACGGGGGGAGAAACAAAACACCCAGTGGAAGGATGCTGAGCCGAGCGGATCCAGGAGCTGCAGCCTCACCTCGTCAGCGCAACACCGCGGCTCCGTCCTCCTGTAACTTTTAACGCGCTGAAGTTGATTCCAGCTCTCTGTCGCTCTCTGCTCGCCTCTGCCATGGATGCTTCATCGGCCCGCGGTGCGCTCTTTCTGTGCGCCTTCCTCCAGCTGTTCTCCCTGCCCGGCGGACAGGTGCCAAACTGCCAGGAGGTGCGCACCGTGTTCCAGTCCCTGCACCCGGGCTCCAAATGGGTCCCCGAAACCCCAGTGTCAGGTAATTTATCATTAAAACTTCCACCTTCTATCCATCTCCATGCTTTACGCACAGAACGCCTGGCAACCGCATCCTCATCCTGTGATTCCCTCACCTCTGCAATTCCAGCTCTGACTGTAAACTCCAGTGTTCCAGCTTCAGGGACATCACCATTGCAACAGTTCTCTAACGCTTCCGAGCTTTTTCTCTCTCTCCAAGGCTGCTGACCTCTCCACGTTTCAGTGCCAACCCACACACACTCTCCATCCCTCTGGCTGAACATTTAACTAACCTGCTCTGAAAATCCAGTGGCTACAATGAGTGTCAAAATTTCAGGTTGAATTATAAAAAAAAACAGCTCACAGAGTCTTTCTATTGTTCCATGCATGGAGCCTCAAGTAACCCAGCTTTGATTGGGTCACCTCAGGTATTTGTTGTGTGGGGTTGAATCTTTCTTTTGGATTCACACACACACACACACACACACACACACACACACAAAAAAAATCATTTTTTCTTTATGAGTTGATTTATAGTCGTGTTACAGGCTGGTCTCCTGGCAGCTTCTCCTCAGCCACACTGTCACAGAGTATAGATTAACTGTGTGATATGAATTGTGGCCACCCCTGATAACAGTTTTGTCAAAGATGCAATTATCCCAGCAGGGTAATTATTGTTCCCTGGAGCTCAAATGTCACTGACTGTGTTTGAGATGAGGAGGAGACGTGTCAAAGTGAATTAAGATGAAATAATTATAATAAAGCTCTTATTGAGATACAGAGGCGCAGGCCTGTTTTGCAGGACGCAGCATGTTGGTGCACTGCTGGAGCCTGTTGCATGCTTTCTTTTCCTGTCTGTGAGGGGAGACCCCTCTCATGTGGCTGAATCACAGCCTGCTGTAAATGTTAATTGGGTGTTTTAGTGTCATGTCAGCACCAGGGGAAGTGCTCCAGGTGAACTGTTTTCTCTCCATTCTCTGTGCAGACAACATGCCAGGGGTGACAACTAAACACAACATTCTTCAAAGCACACCGCGGGGGAGATGTGCGATGCACTTTGAAGCATGTTTGGGTCACGCTCCCACCGCCACATATTCATCTACCATCTGTGGGTGCAGGCAGCTCCAACCACTGAGCCCCACGTTTCTCCATGCATCCATCTTTAGTCACACACCCTCCACCCGAAGGCCATCAAGCTTTTTATCTGCCACGCAGCCGGGGGGGGGGGAGTCATCTTAACAGGAGAGAGATATATAACCTACCCCAGTCCTGTGCTCCTTCAATGAGGAGTCAGGCCGGACACTACACACACACACACACACACACACACACACACACACACACACACACACACACACACACACACACACACACACACCATTACTTACACTGCAAATCAATTCACCAGTGTGCCAGAGGACATTCATCTTGGCGAGTTAAGGGATAGTTTGGTCAACACACTCCCATGATGCCACTGGATGCTGAGTTGCAGAATATTATTGGGTCTTATTATGGGAACTTGTTGTTCAGTAAGTTCATCACGATGAAGCACTGGATTCATACATGTACAGTCAATACGTGATGTCTGAATTACTCTGCAACACATCTTTTAATGCAAATGTTGTGTTTGGGCTCCTTTAGGCCGCCAGTAACACCTTAAATAGCATAATTTAAGATTTATCAGTTTGATTCATGATGTTAATTTAACAACCACAGCTGTAACACAAAGTGTTTTTTTTGTGTTCTGTATTTGTGATTGGTGCTGACAGAACCTGTTAACACATCACAATAGAGCAGGTCTATCAGGATTTAAAACAGCTTTGTCCTTAAGGAGTCAGGGCGTCACAACTCTTTGGGATCTAACTGACCTTAAAAATATATTTTTTTCAAAAAGAACATACCTGTGTTCATGCAGAAAAGCTAAAACATGAATTATAAATGTTCTTAATTGAAAACTATGCTTAATGGTTATTTCTGTATTTTGTCAACTTCGTTGAAATCTCTCGATTTCTGTAAAAGCAAAGTTTTTATTTTACTTGAATATATTTCCACAAGTTGTATCAATAAGATCAGAAGAATAGAGAACAAACATTCAAAGAAAATATTTCAAATGTTCAGTTACTGTTGATGTTATTACTCAATGAAACCACAAAACTAAGAAAGTAAAGTCAATATCCATTATGGATTCATGTTAGAGACCCATTTACACACAGGCTATGTATATATATTAAGAATTCCCATTTGTCCCATTGAGTCTCAAATGAAAACATGTTCGTCATCAGATATGATTCATCAATGATTATAATTGTACCTGGAACACGCAAAGGACATAGCCTCACAATGATCAAGAGCCCATATGAACATTAAAGTTCTAAAGATCGTTTCCTAACCACCAGTCTTTTTAGTAGAATGTTCTCTCTTTGTGTTTCTGCCCTTTTTCTGCAGCTCAACTAGCAAACACTGTCCTGGAAAACACAAAGAGGCAGTTTCTCTTAAAAAAGGCTGTATAAATTTAGAAAACTTCTAAAGCCTCATTTTAGCTTTAGATCAACTTTCAAATAGGCTTTTTTTTTAACAGAACAAGGACTATTTCGTTCTCCCAGCTTTAACACTGGAAGTGCATCACAGAGGAGGGATCTTTAAACGGCCAGTCTGAACAGGTGGGACGATTATTGTGAGACCGACATAAAAAATGATGAATCTATCCTTTAAACCTCTGAGAGAGAAAAACACACTCCCTTCATGAGCGCGCTATTAGCACTTGGAGTAAAATAATACAGAAATGAAACAAATTAAACTGAACCCTCATGGTCCCGGAGAGATCGCAGGACCTCCCTTTATGAACCACTGCAGTAAAACAGAAATGGGATGCGTTTCAGGACTCGGAGCCAAAACAAAGCACAGTGAGTAGAGAGCAGTGGACAGATATTCCACTGATTTAACAATAAAGTAAGGTTTGGTTTTTGCACGGGGAAAATGTCCTGCAGTGAGGGGCTGCTGTGTGGCCTTGGCTGCCACAAGAAGTCCTTCATAAAGTCAATTTGTGAAGTCTCATCACTATGGCACCAACATTCCTGTTACAATAATGTGTAAATCCAGAGAATGATGAAAATTTGTGATTCCTTTGATGGAATTTGGGGATTAAGTGATCCCCTCATGTATAAAACCCATTATATGGATCATTTTCAGATGTAAAATTTGAAGGAAACCTCCTCTCAAAAATAAGCAAAGACTAGAGCAACGTTTGACAAATATAATTTTTATGTCGCACAACTATCAAGTTTCTGTTTTCCTCTTCTCTGTGTGTCATCGGAATTCTCCCGTGGCCCAGCATGGGGGTCCCAACCTCCACTGGCATAATGCAATATTGATTAATTTTCACCGTGTGCGCAACACCGAACGTTACATCATCCACAAATAATCATATTTACTGCTTTCACTCCGCCTATAACGCATGATAATGTATTCAGTTTTTGTGGGTTCTTTTTCAGTGTCAGTCTACATATCCACATGCGAGGGGGAAAAGTAGATACTGCAAAGAAGATGTTTCATTATTTTCAAACGCTCGCACAGTCACAAGCTATTTCTAAATAAATGATATTACATTTCTTTTCCACTGCAAAAACTCTGCTGCCTTAAAAATTATGGCACATATCAAACTCTTCGGACATGATCCCATTATTCTATAGCTTTTTAAAATATCCAGTGAGGACACTGTCTTGTCCATCATGATCTTTTACAGTATTTAAACACTGTATAATTTTTTTTCCAAATGAATATCCTTAATGAGACAGAGTTACGGGCCAATGCTTGTACTGTAGGTAGGATTTCCATAACTCCATATTTCTATCTGGAGCTGACGTTCTTTCACAAAGCATGAAATATGCAGTCACTCTTATATTTGGTACATTTTTGTGTGTGTGTTATTTCTTTTTTGGCCAGGCCTCATCCATAATATATCCTTGTCATTAATTAATGCAGAATAAGTTGGAGGTTTTCCGTCTCAGTCTCGTCCTCTGTAATTATTCTGAACTTTGTGCTCCCACAGAATTTGGCATGTAAATGCGGAACAGAGGGCTTGTCGCGCATGTAACACGAGTTCTTCATCCAGGCATACGGCAAATGAAAGATTGATGAAATTAAATTTAGAGGATGGCTAGCTGTGATTTGACTGGGGAAGTATCACTTTCACTCTGTGTGTGTGTATGTGTGTGTGTGTAGCCTGTATTGATATGGAGTATTGTGTGTGGGAGGTAGCTGATTCAGGGAGATGTCCTCAGGACGGCAGGACAGACTTCTAATAATGCTGCATGTGGTGCCAGGGGGCAAACACACACACACTCACACACACACACACACACACAAGCTCAAGTTTTTCTTTGCTTTCCTGCAGCATGATTCAAAAGAAGCAAGAGCAGAGAAACAACATCAGAGCGGAGATATGAGAAATCAAAACCCAACACAGCTGTAGGAGGTGTAGCACCACTCATGTCTTTGTAGTGGTTAGTGTGCTGCTGCTGCCGTGGGTGGTTGTAGTATCTGAAGGTGAAACGGAGGCTGCGGTGTCAGTTCACACCACCGAGTCGTCATGTAGCATGCAACGGGCAGAGCCGAGCATGGGCAGAGCCGAGCACTTACCCCGGGACATGAGTGTGAGAGCGTCTTAATCAGAGTCAGCAGTGGTTAGAGAGCGGAGGACGTGGTGGAGCTCTGACAGGAGCAGCTGACCTGACTCGTGAGAGGAGCATCTGATTCACTCTAAATAGAAAAGCATACGGTGACAGCTGCCACTTCATTTTCAACAGAAAATACTCCACAGTTCTCCTACAGCTTCTTTCAGATATGCACTGAACTCCAGATTATCTCCTGAAATTATCCAGCGAGGCTGCATGTGAGAACGCAAATGTCTGAGTCAGAGGGTCCAGAGTTTTTCCTGACTCTCTCCAAACTCCAGATAATGTCCGAGTAAGCCTACATGAGAGCACAGGAGATTCGCTGGAGGATTCAAAGTGAGCAAGTGGGCGTGTTGATGGCGTTTCTAAGGCCATGTCCACACTACGTTTTCAATTGAAGACAGCATTTTCAAACTAAAACGATCTCTGTCCACACAAGCATTTTGGCTTACTCTCAGTTTTATTCCCTGTCCATACTAACAAGCTAATAACGTGACCACTCAAGTACACTGTGCATGCACGTGCTGGTGTGAACAAGAAGGCATTCCGTCCTGCTGGACACAGGAAATGTCGCAGTTTGCTCTAATAACAGCTTGTCTCCCAAACATGTAAACAGTCGTATCATTGTAAACTGCTGCGGTTAGCAAAGACAACAGGGTCAGGGACGTAATTAAATCTCCATGTTGCTTTCTACACTGGTAGCTGAGGCTAAGGCATTTGTTAGGGGTTCTGGAAGGCCGGGGGTCATGTGATAGGAGCCTGACGAATCAGCTAAGACTTCGTTGTGATCTAAAAGATCCAATCAGGAAGCGGTTGTGAACGTCTATGTCATTGTTTCCAGACGTCTCGGTTTCCGCCCATCGAGAAAAAAATGCACCCCTGGAGTCTTCAAAATAAAACAAGGCCAGCAGCCTGTTTCCAAACTTCTCAGGTTTAGCGGCTCTAAAATTTCAGCGTAGTGTGGATGCTGGCCATTTCTCTAGCAGAAAACAAAGTAGTGTGGATATAGCGAAACCGGCATCAGACACAAAACGGAAAAAAACATAACAAAAAGAAGAGGAGCCATACAAGTCAAGTTAGAAAGACAATGAGATTTGAGATCTTTTTGTGATAAGGGGTGAAGATGGTGTTGATGTGCTGTAGATATAAACATGTGAGCTCAGCAGTGGAAGTCATACGTCATGTCCTGCCTCCAGTATGCTGCTCCACCCCCTCACCTGAATGTTCTTGATAATATCCTGTTGCTATAAATGTGTCTGACCCAGAGAATCTCCTGCTGCTTTCTTCATACGAGAAAAGCAAACGTCTGACCCTCAGTCCTGACCCCATCGCCTGGACATTTTCCGGACGTCATGTCTGAAAGCGGCTTGCGAGTGTGTTTTCCACTGTGAGCTGTATAGTTCTATATCTCTTGGAAGGATGCTAAAAGGAAGGGTTCAGGGGATGTGGAGTTCTCTGCAGTAATTAGCTGCAGGGTCAGGTCGCCCAGGCTTGTTGTTCATCATGAAAACACTGAACAACAAAGACCTGTTGTGTAAATGACACCAGACACAACCGATAGGTGGATCAGTTTGACCTGGAGCAACAGCTCTTTTTGTCTAATTAAACGCAGAGTTGTGTTGTGTTTATTCAGCTTTTCCTTTTCTGAAAAATCCATCAACCCCTCTTTAATGAAGGGCTCCTGTGTTTAGTGAAAAAAAGACTCTTTCACATTCATGCTTCCAGCTTTCAAATTATTGCTTCATCAAACGATTAAAAGTAGAGCAGTGCACAAAGCACTAAAAATACTTAAAACAATTGTAATCCCCAGTAGCTAATGGTATTATTATTCCTTGGGTGGGTTGTAAATTGCACTATCGTCATTTCATTTATTGTCTCTACAAAGTGACACTGGCTTATTTTGCCCCGGAGAGGAAGCCATGGATTCCCACATGCTTCCACTTGACACTGGTAGCTGATGTATAATTTATGCTCATAATGAAGAGCTTTTAACATATTCTATATCTTAATACAACTTGTTTTTTTCCCCTCCATGGTCTCCAAAATTAAACTTGCATGGAGATATCTTTCTAATTGGTGCGGAGAAACTTGGAGATACATACTGTGCTGGTGGCTGGGCCCCCCCCCCCCCCCCCGTGGTGTGGTGTCCCCGAGCTTGTTAAAGATGTGAGGAGTGGGACTCCTCTTGTCGTACGTGTGAGTGCACAGGACTGTTTGAGCCCCCTGCTCGAGATCTCACCCCTATGGCATTTAAACTGAAACGTTCTATCTGGAAAGAAGCGGCGAAAGGATTGTCAGATAAGGAGGCGACAAAGTGAAGGGCGATCAATGTGCTCTCTTAAAAAGCCGCTCAAAGACCTTGACACACGTGGAAAACAGCGGCCGTGCTGCATGTTGAATTGTCTGGCTCACCATTTCAGTATTGACTGAAAACACGTATAATAATTTCAATGTGTCACCTTGAGCACAAGCTTGTGTGCTTGGGAAATTTACATGTAAATTGCTCTGAGCTCTCACCTTGTCTTTCTTCATTTGGTTTGAGGGAATTGGCCATCAGGACACAATCGACTAATTAACCGATAGCACACTGACAGAACGCTGCTCTCTGCAGAGCCTGATGGCTATTTAGGCTCAAGGGAGGTGAAGTGAAAGAAACTCGGAGCAAAACTGTGCACAGATGACAAGGAATACAAAAAGGTAAGGGGGAGGAGAAAGGGAACTGAGCCAAAAGCACAAAAAAAAAGAGAAAAGCATGAAGCTTATTCCCAAGGGATCTGTCAGTCAGGAAGAAGGCTTTATTTAGACGGTGTGATTTTATTATTTGTGAAGCTCAGCGGGGAATCGTTTCCACAGCTGAATCCCTCACTTATTCTCCACCGCGCTGGAACTTCTGTAATGAAATGCATTTATCATCTGCAAAACGACAAAAGTGCAGATGAAACTGTCTGTTTGTGCTGACAATAATTGCTAAATCCCTGCCTCATCTCACCTATGGCGCTATTGACAGCTTAATAATTTTTGCCCCTGCAGTCTGAAATTAACTTGATCTTATCTGTCATGAGTCTTTTGTCGGTATTGATTTAAGATATTAAGCCTGTCAGTTTGCATACAATAGGTGCGGTTTGACAGTTTTATTGCCTGTCTCACTCATTAGACTGTGCACCTTAAACCCTGATGGGAGTCAGGAGTGAGTGTTTGACTCCCCGGTACTTAATTATCAAGGCTGTCACTCTGTAGCGTCTCCTGCTACTTTAGCTTCCCTCAATGCTGCCTGTTGTCATTGTTCCAGCCCGAGCTCTGTTTCTGAAAATCCATTGTTTGAAGATCTCAAAGAGACAAAGCCTCAAACCAGCGGAGATTTTCATTTTAAGATAAAACCCTCCACAGAAGCCTTTCTTCTGTCTTTTGACACGCTTGTGAAAAAAAGTTTTCTAATATAAATCTATACACATACATACATATGAAAGTGTGTATACATACAATTCGGGCCCTCCCTGCAAATTAATCTCTCCGCTTCTGCATCCTACGCATCCCGAGCAGCTGAAGCTGGCAGACTCCCCTGACATTTGTTTACCTCGCCATCAATCAGGCCCTTGTCACCGATGCCTCTCAGGCAGCAGATCCTGCAGACAACTCCTCGACACACACGTTACAACTGCAGCCTCCACTGAAGCTTTCAACAGACTCATGGGACAGAGAGACTGAGAGGGGGAATCACAGAGGAGGGGGGTTTTCACTGGAGCTCCTCTTTGTATTTAAACATCAGGTGTTTGTGGCCTATTTGTGTCTTTGCATCACTTTTAAGCAGGGATGTGGGAATAAAGTGGAAATTTATAGCGTGTGTATTGGAAGTTCTGTCTCCACTGGACATTTTCTTCAGAGGAAATTCTGTCGTAGAAATGTGTGTTAACTCTTTTGTAAAGGCATCATTGCTTGAAAACCCACATTAGTTTTAACTACAGTATAAACTGCTTTTCAAACTTTGTAGACCAGAGTTCATACATCCTGCAGTGTAGCTGTGACAATTTAATAGTAGAGGTATGTTCAGGTATTAAAAACAAGAATAGCTCTTTATAAAAGATGTCCTTCAGTCCGTCCCCACTCAGAATTGCAGTTCATTCATCGTCGCCGCTGCACCAGCTAGAGGTTCCGTCTCTATCCTTGATCAGACTGAATTCTAAGCGCACAGACTTCATCTCCCTGCTCACCGGGATTGTTTTCAAATTAAATGAATTTCTCCAGGGCGTTTGTTTTTTGATCCGGTTTGTGCGCGGCCCCAATGAAACATCCTTGTCACCCTAAGCTTTTCTCGCTCTGGCGTACATCTGCACCTTTCAAAAGAGCTCTGGGAATCCAATTATTTCTCATCTGTGTAAACAACCCTTAGTGTCTGCGGCCAGGTGCAGAAATGTTGTTTCATTGCCTTCTATCTCACTTGTTGCTTTTTTTTTTCTTGATGCCATATAGTGAATGCAAGAACCTGGGTTTGTTTGTCTGCACGCTGCACCGCTCCCAGCTCCCATCTCTTTGGCAAAAAAAATACTCCTTTTGATCCTCGGTGTGAAAAAACGCAGCCTTGAGTGGTGGGGAACTGTCTGTTGACCAAACTGATCTCTGAGGAGAGCATCACGGCCTTGGTGTTTTGCTCAAATTTATCATCAAAATGACTCTTTTTTTTTAAAGCAGCAATTTATTTTTGACTTGAAGCCTGCTAAATAACACAGCTGCTACATTATATTCACATTCTCATTACGGATAGTAGATAGTGTTTCCTGCATGCAGAGGATGCTGCTGAATCTCATTGTGTGTGTGAAAAGGAAGAATGTTTCTTTTCTGTTTTTAAAAACAGTTAAACAAAGACAGCCTTCCAGCTCCTTCATCAAGACTCCTGTCCTGTCTGTGTTGATTTCCTGCCAGGTTCGGATCTGCAGGTTTGCCAAACAAAAGGCCCGACCTGCTGTTCCAAGAAGATGGAGGAGCGGTATCAGGTAGCCGCACGCAGCAACATGGAGTCTGGTCTGCAGGTGGTCAGCGCTCAACTCAAACGCCTCATCATCCAGAATGCTGCCATTTTCCAAGGTAAGCAGTGAGTACAGTTTGTCCAAACCTGTCGCAACAAAAACAAGAGCGCTTTTAACTGGCACACTGAAGAACCAGCATCATAATTACAATTTGAAACTGATAATTGATGCTCTCAAATCAACACTGTCTGTTTCCACTTTCTTGGCTTCGCATCCCTGTGAACGTCAGCAGCTCACTCCTCCAGGCAGTGAGTCACATGTAAAAAAAAAGGCAGAAACATAATGCACGCAGACAGGGATGAGACGTTCAGCTGCTGTTCTACTAAATGCTAGAATGGCAGAGGCGTGTGGTTTAAGTGACTTTAGATGTAGCGTGGTTGTTGGTGCCAGACATGTTGCTCCAGAAAAGTGACAGCCCCCTGAGATATTGGCGCGCTGCAGTCGGTGATGACTGTTATTCACCGAGTGAAAAAAACGCCAGTCAGCGGTGGTTTGCGGAAGCCGCTCACAGATGAGAGGTCAGAGGAGGCTCACTAGTTGGACAGGTTCAATCTAGCAGACGTATTTGAAATAACAGCTCAGTGATGTGGGGGGAACAAAGTGCAAATTGTCAAACCTGCGCATGCGGCGGTTCAACTGCTGTCAGCTGAGAACAAGAAGATGGCGGTGCAGGAGGCAGGTGATTGCAGAGAGTGAATGACTGATCAGTGAAGTGACACTTGAAGGTGGTGGAAGGGGAAAGTAAGACCTTACGGGGAGCTATGTGTCTAATCAGCGAATTTGTGCTTGAGAGAACAAGCTGTTCTGGAGGCAAAATGAAATCACACCTTGTAGGCTACCAAGGTGTTCAAACTATGTCAGCAAAATCAGTGTGGTACAATGGTAATTTCCATATGAGTAGTATTATTATTATTTCTCAAGTGTTAGAGAATCTTCAATTAAGCAGCAACAGCAGACCATTAATATGGACTAAGACTAATCCTGGCTAAATGAGTAGTTTGACACTAATACGTTCATAGCTTGCAGAGCGCACATTCCATAGAGCACCACAGAGCTGGCTAGCTATTTCCAATTTTTCAAGTTGATTAGCCAAGCTAAGCTAAGCTAACTAGCTTAACGTACGGACATGAAAGTGTTTCTAGTATCACAGAGAATACAGAGTGATAGAAGCACAAATAAAGACGAGCAGAAAAAGTCCATGACACTGAAGTTGACTTTTTCTACTCGTCTTTACTTGTGCCACCATGACTCTGTTTTTGATGTTAATAGTTTGTTGCCTACTGGACAGCAGAAGTATTGGTTGAAAAGTTTAGGCGCTGGTTTCAAGTTAACTCCCTGACGACACATGGGAACACAACTTTTCTTTCGCAGTGCCGCCATATTAGCAACAGTTGTTGTGAAATATCCCTTTCACAGTTAATGTTGAGCTTTTGTTATCACCCCACGCGGGCCTTTTCAGAACCATGCAGCCGCTCTGTTTGCTGTCTCGGGGTTTCCACTTGAAGCGAGATGTGTGGACTTGCTGGGCCAACTTTTTTTGAGAAGGCACACTCATGGGCTGTGAAACGCAGCACCATCCTGACATGCTAATTAAAACTTGAGGTTTAATGGGGACCATGGGGTTTGACTCGGTTGTTACACACTAACTATGTTAGAGACTGCCGCTGTGGTTAGCCTGCACTTTCCTAGAAGGGGTTCGATAGTAATTGCGTTAGCATAGGACTTGAGAGAACTCCCCAAACAGCCCCCAGACTGAAACCCTTTTAACATCCTGGTCTTATCTGTTTCCATCTACTTCATTTTCATCCTCTCACTCGCTTCTCCTCTGTTCCTCTCCATCTCTATCTCTCTCAGACCCTGTCATCCTCTCTCTCCATGGCTGTCTCGCTCAGTCTACTTGACTTTTCTTTCCCCTTCTGTCTTTCTCCCTCCGTCTGTCTCTTCCTCTCGTGTTCATGCTACTATTGGGAATTGAGTGCATGACTTGTTTGCAATCTTCTCTGCTGCTCTCTTTCTCTCTTCTTCAGCACTCACTTCTACCAGAGATCAAAGGGCTTCCCCTTTCCACTCGTCTATCTCCCATCTCTGAGTGCTCCCTCTATCCCTGCTTCTCCTCTCCTTCCAGCTCCACCTGCTCCGCTCAGCTTTCCCAAGCCTCAGACTACACCAGAGGTTTTCACCCTTTTGAAGTCAACGTCTCCAAACAATAGAAAATGCAATCGCTGTTTCAATCTTTGTCTTTTAAGCAGTGAGATGACAGGCAGCTTTAACATTAGGCTTTCCTCAAGATCAATACCAGGAAATAGGTAAGACATTAGGAATTTCTAATGATGCGTGGCTCTTGTGCAAAAAGACTCATATGCCATTTGACAGTCTAATGAGCCTTAGCGGATCTCTTTATAGGATACCAGGGAAATACTTCGTAATGGATAAACGGCAGCATCCACTTCCATGTGTGACAGACTCTTGGATTTCATTTTGATTCACATTAGTGAGACGATAACACCATACTCCCCCGCGTGCTGTGATCGTGCCTCGTGCTCAGTGGCCTGATGTTGTCCATTTAGTTGAAAATGGGAATCTGCAAACCTGTGCAGGATGCTCATCCCTTAAATCAATCTTTTTTAAAATGAGAATCTGATCTTGTGCATGCTGAGAATTTAATTTTGTTAATAAATTATGGAGTCCAATATTTCTGAAGAGTGTATTAGTATGTGATGCTGCACATAGCTGGATATATGATTTGTATTGCAGCAGTGGCATAGAGATGGCATAGATTACTCAAAGTGGCACTGCACTCATTTAGATGTTGCAATTATCATTACTTACTACATTTTCAAGAAGTAATTATGTTACTTTACTTATTAGTCATCAGCTACAATAACTGCATTACTCATTATATTACTTTCCATTGCTCACTTTGTTGAATACATTCTCCATAACTACTTTGAGAATGTCCTTCCATGGATAAACATCTCCACAGCAGCTTGTTACCATTGCATTCTATTCTTAAGTAACATTTTTGAAGTTTGTCCCATATAGAGACTAAAATCTGGAGATCCCGGCATAAGTGCTGAGATACCTAAGAGCTGTCTTTTTTCATCTATCAACTAATTATATGGAAATGCATCGGATTGTTGTAGAATCCCTAATAATGGAGTATTCCTTAATTGTTATTATTAAATAATCAGTTCCAGTTGGTGAAATAATGTAAAATTATATAAATAACTGAAAAAAGTTGGAAATTCATTTAAAAGTTTAGAACTCATGTTTGTAACCTTTCATTAGTCCCCTAGGAATCACGTATTCTACTGATTTCTTTTGCTGCCTGGCTTTACATTTTCCAGAGATGGAAGTGGGACATTTTCTATCACCTTCAAGTTTTAAGGGGGTGGTCTTATATCGTGGGGTTCACATCCATGATCTAACACTCAGAAGCCCGTCTTTCTCAGATGTGTCGAACCTCAAACCTAAATGAGTGTCTAAACATGGAAAAATGTAATAATGCTGTAGTTGCTGTATTGCATTGCAAGATCAGATGCTAGAGGAAAACTAAGTATTTATAGTGTTACTAACAGTCCCTCATCATATTAATGAAAACTTCTGTTTGTGTGGCGCTTTTAACAATTTTAAAAGACATTTCAAAAACAAAACTTAAAAAACAGAGGAAGCAAATAAAAGTTAATTAAGTTAATTAATAGAAATATAAAATACACATTAAAAGCAGTAATCTTTCAAAATGTGTACATTTTTAGTGTTAGTAATTATCAGTAGTAGTACTATTTACAATAAATGAAAAAAATACAACTTTTTTCTTTTTCATAGATGACTAAATCATTATGAAATGCACTTGAGTCTCCAACTGTTTTCCTTAAGTGTCTGTCTTGTACAGTATTTATAGAAAGATAGTTGGTAAATCAGTGTGTGTACTCTATACTCACTCAGTTCCACTTTGGGCTGCAACACTTTTCTGATTCCAAATCAGAGTCCTAACACGGTGACTCAGCTGACTACGGCACAGATTTGTGTTTGTGGTGTGATTTTACTTTTAGTCCCATGTCATCCCCTCTCTCTCACCCACCCTCTCTGTCTATATCCCCTGTACAACCGCCAGACGATGCAGAAACTCATCTAAAACCATCTTCTGGCATTTTTGGATGATTGGAAGCTCTAATTGTTGTTATTTCCCCATCGATGTGTCCTTCAGAGCCGTGCTGCTGCTGCTGTAGTGATGCTCAGCCTGAGCCTGCAGATTAGAAATTAGATTATCCTCCTCTGTTAACGAGACAAGCTTTTATTTAACTTTTTTCATTTTAATGACTTGTTTGGGTTATTATTGTGTAGGAGCTAAAAGCCCCTGTGCCTGAGAGGGATCTAGCCACTTTTTGTTGCGCAGCGCTTGTGTAAAATGACACTTCAGAAAATGAGCCTCTCCCGACTGCAGTGCCGCTGGAAAGAACAAGACCGTGCTGCTGTCTGCTCACTTTCATCACAGCTCGGTGCTCCTCTGCAGCCCGAGGAGCAGGCTTCACCCAGAGGGGAGTCACACTCAAGTCCAAAGAGCAAACCCAATTAATAAACATGAGAGGACGGGATTGGCCCCGATTGCTTATACAGTCAAATATGTGGCGGCGAGGGGGGGGTTGCAGCTGGAGTGTGTGTGCAGATATCAGAGAGTTTGTGTGATATCGGTTGAAAAAAAATGGGACAGCCAGCCTGGTGCTCCTGGAATGACTCAGTGAGTCCATGGGAGGCTGGCACAGTGGGGTGTTGGAAAACAGGTCTGACTTGGACTAGTTTCAGGCAGCATGAGGGCGAGCTGTACGTGGCTGCACTCGCTGCTGTGAGTTTGGGGAGCTTTCTCCACTTTACTCTGAGCTCACGGGGGCCACGCTCTGTAAATGATCCGTAGTTTGGAAGCAACTTGAAAGGACACTCATATATTTTTTATCAAACGTAAAGATCCCGGGCAACCTGCAGTCTGCACTGCTCGAAAAACTTCTGCGGGGACAAACACTCATACCACAATTTAAAAAAGTTCACTCCATGAAAGTGTGAATAAATCTTCTTTTGTGTCCTTGAGTTCCTCGTACCTCATTCCTACTGGGCTAACAAATTAGCATCTCATTAGCAGTCTCAAAAAATTCTATCGACTCCCCCCCTTCTTCTCCTGGATGGGTTTTAATTACTCTAAGTGTATAAGGAATTAGAAAGGCACACCCCCAGTGGCCCTGCTGGAGTCGGTTGGTGACCTTGAGAGGCGTTCGCCCTCATTTGTCTCCGATAGTGCTGAGTGGACGTTTGCCGTGGCAGTAACCCAAACGAGATGTGGCAGGAGGTGGATGATGCAGAAACCTGGCAGGCCCTAGCTGCCTCTCCATACAGCAGCCAATAATCAAAATCAGACCTCGCTGCCCTCAGCATCCATCCCCTGTCTCCCGCTCGTTAGCCAGCCGCTCGATCCTAAGTGCTCCAGGCGTCTGGCCCGAGCAAACCTTTCCTCTGTTCTTCCCATCAGCTGCTTTCCAATAATCATTCCCTGCCTCCATCTCTCCGTGGAGTCGTTTTTGTATTCTGGAGAAGTTTTCCCTGAGTAATCCAATAACAGTGAGGACTGGTGGGATGTGCGCCTGCTCCGAGATGTCTGAAGTTGTTTACTTGCTGCCCCAGGCTAATCTAATAACTTAATGATGGGGAAAGGCAGTTTTCCTATGTCCAATGGGCTCCTTCGAGCGTCGTTTACCAGACACGATGGGGGTATACCAGCCATTACCACATCTTCTTTCAACTCGTAATTTGGTTTTAGCGTAATTGCTGCATCTTATCATTATGCATCACTTATTTGTTTTACTTGTAATGAGATTTTTGTGATTTTTTTTGTGAAAGCTGTTGTATAGATTGATACTCAATAAAGCTGTGCAATTCTGTGGAGTGCTATCTTGTCTGTTTGAGTTCTGTGATTTCTCTTGAAGGAAAAAAAAGTCAGTGTCTGCAGTGAACAGCCTGTGAGAACATGTTTGTGTTTGTGAGCCTGAGGAAGAAACATCAGCTGCTGAGAGACAAAAGCACAAAACATCCCAGGTACAGCGAATGCACCACCGCTGCCATCCATCTTATTATTTCCTCTCATTATCCAGTCTGGTGTTTGTGAAGGCAGACTCATAAAAAACAATCGCTCACCAGAGGCAAATACAAAATAGATGTTTGGGGGCAGTTTGCAATTAAATGAAGATGGTTTGCATGTGAATCTAATGTGTGTTTTCCCTAGTGTGTCACATTTTCCTCATGTGAGTCAGGCAGATAACGTGAACGTGATGTGTTGTAAAATCTACAGGTATAAAAATATACCTTTGTACCCTCACAGATTTGCCTGCAGCTGTGAAGGTGGCGTTCGGACTCTTTTTCTCTGCCAACAAATGACTGTGGTGAATGAGAGTAGGGGAGGTTTGAATGGCAACATGATTTGAAAGGTCTGCAAGGCTGCAGCTGGACCCCGCTTGTATCTAAAATGTATTTTATCCCTGCAGTTATTTGAATACTCGTTTGAATTGATGTCACAATTCTCACATGATGGATTTATTTTGTTAAGAATGATAGTTTATATTTTCATCCACGTTTATACTTCTCTTCGAGGGTTGTTTAAGCAACGTTTTCAATCAATATCAATATCAATATCAAAAGCTTTCACCTCCCGGTTATAAAACACTGACAATTCGGAATTTAGATGGATGAACAGATTTTTTAAATTAACATAAAAACACCTCACCACATTTGACCAAAGCTGTGTTGGTCTTTGAGGCAGCAGCCTGTTGACCACTGCCACCAGGAGTAATGGAGCTGTAAGTGCTGAACCAACCACTCTGCAGCTTCATCAAAAATCAGACTACTATTAAAATGACAGAATTTAAAGACAAATCATCCACCAACCCTCATCTGAAGCTGCGGGTCACTTATAAAATAATGAATTATACTCATACACCCTCTTTTTCTGCATCATGTGCTGTAAAAAAACGTTTTCATACGGGCGTATATAGGACAACATATTAGCTCATATGACTGTGAGAAGTCTATATCAGTCATGGAAACTTGGGTTTGGCTCTATGTCAATCTCATTTTTATCAGAAATTCATCAAACAACTTTAAATACAATGTTCTAGGACATTATTCAATAACTCATCTACATGTCAATGGAGCCTCACATCTGTTCGTCCCAATGTTTAGACACAAAAACGTTTTACACACAAGGCCGGGCTATATAGCTGCCCTGGCATCAACCCATTTGCCCTCAGCTGCCCCTCTGGGGGAACATAAAGGTGAGGCAAAGCCATGATGGAGCACGTAGCATTCAAATATTTATGAAGCAGCTAATGACTAATGATATAAAACCAATGGGACTATGACTAATACCCTCAAACAATGCCCAGCTTCTCATGTTTCTATCACGTCATGCAGTATGGCCTTATATTATGCTATCACATGAACCATCGCTAGCTAGTGAGCTCACTGGCTAGCTAGTGAGCTCACTGGCTAGCTAGCTTCTTTCTAAGGAGCATAACATTGAGGAGGAGAAGGAGCTGAGGGACTGAGCTAACAGGTAAGCAGCAGATCAGTAGGTAAAAAATCATGATGGAAATGTCAAGTAAACATTTCCCATGTAATTATTTTAATGTGAAGATGGTTTGTTCACTCAGAAGCAGTTTGGTGTTGGAAGTAACCTGTGAACTAACTGCAAACAACTCTTTCAATCAATATGTTAAATAAATGTTTTTCCGACCGAGGCTAACCCCCAAAAGCTTCAGTTCAGACAGCATGAGAAAGTAATACATATCTCTATAAACACAACTACAGTAGATATAGCCGACCCCAGTCTAATTCCTGGCCTTCACCTGAAATCTTTGAGTCAAGTCACTGTCAGAATCACGTCCATGAAAACTCAGCTGGCTGCCCTGAAGTGTTCAGTTTTCTTTGTGCATTTCTAACAATGAGAGATGAATGTTGATGAGTCAGTCAGACGTTTTGGTCTGAAATGATTGGAATTGAATGGAAAATGCTGTGGACAATGCTATTCTTTTTTTCTGATTCTAATAATTGTATTTAAGACGAGGCACACCCACAAGGCTCCAGACCAGGGAGTGAGGGAGAGCATGCTAAGCATCAGAAGAGACGTTAGACATGTCAGACAGGAGAGGGGTAAGTGCAGAGTGTGTTTTTATATTAAAGAAAAGAAAAAGAAATTCTGTATTCTTAAAGGTGCATCGTGGAGCTTAGGCAGAATTATTCTAGAAGGTGAAAAAGCACATAAGCTGCTTTCAGACATGCACTGAACTCGGGGTTGTATTTAAAAACACAAATGTCCCAACCAGTTGCACCCAATATTTTCCAGAACTTTTCCTGCCAGCCCCCTCGTAAAAATGTCTGTGAAATGTCTAAGTGAGCACAGGTGGGGAAACAGCAGTAAAATTCCCTGCTAGTGGGCATGTGTTGACGTTTCTTACGTGTGATGTCACAAAATTGATATCTCAGGATAAAACAGAGGCGCCCTTCACGAAGAAGATGGAAACCTGGAAAGACAACGAGATTTGAGAGCTTTTGGTAATAAGGGTGGAAGCCGGTGTCGATTTGCTGGTTCAAAACAACAAATTTCCCCCGTAGAATTCATACGTCATATCCCTGCATGCTCCACCTGGGCGCCACCCCTCGCCTGAATGTTCCTGACATTCATATGTAGAGTATCACAAAGTAAGAAACAATACTGCAATAGCCCCTCACATGTCATTGCACGTCCTTGGTCAGGGGTTAACTCACATGTAAACCATAGTTAGGGAGGAGTCGTCATCACAGCCTCACTAACCAGAAGGTTGCTGAATGGCTACACATGAAATCACCCCATCCTGGGAATCATTTCACTTCTTATTCGTCCAAATGAACCTTTGTTTTCATTTTTCACATGCCTTCAGTTCCCATTGTTTGGCTTTCCAAACTGTCTGCCTTATCTCGGCAGGCTTTATGTAGGTTGCCAGGCACTCCTGTCTCCACGGGAGGCCTCCTCATCCTATTCCCAACAGGGCTGGCATCCTGTTTAAAGTGCTCCTGTTGTCTCGCGTGCTTTACAGGACACCTTTTTTGATTTGACCACACTCACATCCCCCCCTTCAGAAAAAAAAAAAAAAACGCGACGGCTGCCTCTCTGCTGATAATATGTCAGCCAGTCAGCGCCCCATGGGGTGGATATTTGCATATTATTTCAGCTGTGGCTCTAGAAATCTTCAATAGCGGGATTATCACCACAGAAGAAAAAAGAGCCAACACTTTCAGACTTGTACTTTGGGCTGTTCATCTTCTGCATTTCCACCATTATATTTGAACAAAGGCTGATTTTACCACTGAGATTGAGAGTTGGTGTATTATGTTGATTCTGGGAGGACCTGTGGAGAGGACGACTGTTGAGCTTTGCCTTTGAGCTTGTTTCAGAAATGATGGGAAAAAGACAATTTAAAAAAAGAAAATGCAGTTAAAACGTAAAATCTTTTTTATTTCTCCATTGCTTGTTTTATCTTTTGTCCTTGAATAGTAAAGACGTGTCTTAGTTGATAAAGGAAACCTTTCGTGAAGTTTTTTACTCCAAATGTACTCTTTCTTCTTTAGCTTGAAGGCAGGAAATTGTGCCTTACTCTGCTCAGGCCAGAGACAACGCTTAGCTCTGACAGATCTGCCTCATTAGATTAATTATTCCCATTCAGTCTTTGCAGGGAGACCCGCATTTTGTTTTAGCATCGGTGTCACTGAATCATCTTCAGGGACAGCACATGATTCTTTTGTTCATCTTTACAATTCCTACGCCACCTACTATGTCGCATTCTTTACGACGTGACAAGAGTTGTCAGGGGCGGTTTCTCGGGACGAGTGTGGCTTCTCCGTGTTTGAGCCACATTTTAATGATGTGCCCTGTTGCACGCCTCTCGAGCTGAATTTCATCATAGGGGAAAAACAAACAGTGTGGAGTGAGGATCAAAGTGTCATTTGAAATGCTATCATCAAACAGAGCTGAAGGGACTGACAGCTCCTCCCAGCTCCAGCTGAGAGAAGGAGCCTTTGTTTCTTTCAGCGTGTGATGACTGGTGCATCGGGCGGGACGGAGAGGAGAGGAGAGGAGAGGAGAGGAGAGGAGAGGAGGAAAGAAAAGGCAGAGGTTGAAGAGTGAAAGCAGCATTTTGACATGAACACATCTCATACTGAGCTAATGAGCTCCTTTAAATGAATCACCCGGCATCTTCATACATCATGTGAGACTTTTTCCTCCAACTTAATGGATGATAACAAATATCCTTTTCAGAAATGCCCTTAGTTCTGTTTCATCAAAGGCGACTCTCTGAGCTAAATCAATGCAAATGCAAAATCACATTTGAGCAGCCACATCTATTAACAAGACGTGTTTGAGAAAGTACAATTTGTCTTCATATTAACCCAAATGGCGCCTATTCTTAGATGTCACTTTGTTTATATTTATCCTCTCTGCAGGGTCATGGGCACAGTCAGTATAAATCTAGAGCCTGAACGATTCTTTACCACTGATGTGTTTCGCCTGCTAAACTTCCCTTTTTACTACCCGTTATTACGACTGCGATCACCCCCTCAGTGTGAAGCTATTTGAGTTCAGCTCTGTGGGGGCAGCCCCAACAAGACCTGAAGCTGTTTGCATGTCAATCTCTTTCTTTGTGCGTGGCGTTTGGCAGGCTGTGGCATGGGACACCTGCTCCTAAATAAATGTTCAAGGTCTCGTTGTTTATGAAAGGCATCTTCCACTTTGGCGCTCTGCAGTAGGTTCACTCGCAGGTCTAAGTTGTTTGAACATTATTCAGATCGCAGTTCTGTAATATCTGCACAGAGTTTCCCCGAATAGAAAGATTATAAGACTGTCACGGAGCCAGGGAGCGACCCATTTATTTCTCATCATCCTCTAAGTTTTCATAGTTCTTCCCTCACCTTGCGACCCCAACGGCTCGCTCTCGTCCTCCTGCTCCTGCCATGCACTTAAAGTTCAAAGAGATGCATTTTTCATTTTGGCCTATGAAATATTGAAATGCTTACGCAACATGTGCTAAGCCATGCAGACATAACAACCGTGTCAGGGCAGGGTGGAGCAGGGCAGAAGGGCTGATCTCACATCTGTGGGTTCTCATGGCTTATTTAGAACAATATAAATGAGTAACAACAATTAACCAAATTTAACTTCTTCTAAAAGAGGGAGACTGTCCTCATCTGAAATATAACTCCCACCACCCATGTGTTCAAACACCTAAGATGACCTGTGTTTACCCACTGACAAGTGACCTCTCCATAGCTGCTTTCAGACCCGCACTGAACTCCGCAGATCCTCTGTATTTTCTCCAGAGGAGGTGCATGTGTGAACGCAAATGTCCGAGTAACACCCTTAGCAGTTTCTACGGACTTTATCCGCCTTGCCTCCTAGTATAAATACTGTAGAAATCCAGGAAAAGTCGATGTGTGAACACAGCAGGGGATCCCCACTGGATTGAAAAAGAGGTGACACACAAGTAGAAGACACCAACGAAGATGTCAAGAGAGTTTGTGGTGATAAGAGCTGATGACATTGTCAGGGTGGTGTAAACATGATCATGTGATCTACGCAGTGTAGTTAATATGTCACTTCCTGCCTCAGCGTGCTGCACCTGGGTGCTCCACCTCTCGCCTGAATAATGCGGAGGATTTGTTGCTGTTGTGAATGCCTCCTGCTTTGTTGTGCATGTGTGAAAGGCAGATTCTGGTTAAACTCTGTAGCCAATTCTCCGCATTTTACCCGGAGGTCATATCTGAAAACGGCTCATGGCAATATTATTGTCTTCTTTAAAGGTTGAAGTACTGTGATGTTGTTATATCAAATTCATAGTTTCCGCTCCCACCAGTCCATTGGGATCCGCTATGGTCCTTGTGACATTTATGTTTTCATCCCCCAATGTTCGCTAGGATACGCATGGACCCCTTTGCGAGCACTTTGTGCCCGCGCTGACTGTATGCTGCGACTGTGCGTGCTCCAGATATAATACATCCACTTACTGGAATAGAATGGAATGAGAGATCTGGTACACATTTCATTCATTTTAGTATGCCTGGAATGATTATGCAACTCATGGAATGCAGACAGTATGGTCAATCCTTAAGATTCTCAAACCAACACTTGTTTCTGTTGACCATGATTTCTTAACTTGTACTTAGTAGACTCAGGCTATGTTCATAATGATACATTTTCATTTAATGCAGCATTTTAAAATGGAAAGGATCTCTGTCCAGATGACCGTTATAGCTCTGTGCATGTCACATGACCATTCAAGTACATTGGTCATGCATGTGCCAGTGTAAACAAGAAGCATATTGTCTCTGCGGTTGGTTGCCAGTAAGTCTACATTTTAGCGCATTCAGAAACAAATTTAAGACAAGGACCTCCATGATAATGAGTGGGTTACCAAAGTCATAATAATTAATCCTTGCACAACTAAATTTGTTTACTTAATAGTTAGTTCAAAACATTAGTACTTGCATACCATGCTGCGATCGGATCGGGTCCAGTCTACATTCAGGACATGGTCAAACGTTACACCCCAGCCCGTTCACTCCGCTCTGCATCTGCCAATCGGCTTGTTGCTCCCTCACTGCGAGCTAAACACTCAACAAAATCACGACTGTTTGCTTGACATCAGGACAGCAGAAAGTCTATACATCTTCCCCCGCAAAGTAAAAACACACCTCTTCCGACTATACCTTGAATAAAAGTTTAAACTAACAATTTAGTAGCACTTAAATGGCACTTACTTATAGCACTTTGTAGTTTTGCTTTTTTGAAGAAATTGTACTTTCTTGATTCTTGTTGTTCTGGGTTTGTACCCTCATGGTTGATGCACTTATTGTTAAGTCACTTTGGATAAAAGCGTCAGCTAAATGAAATGTAATGTAATGTAATGTAATAGTTGTGAGCCACCGTTTCCCAAAAGCTTTAGACCAATTGTGGTTTAGATTTCATACAAAAGTGGTTTAAACTGGCATACTTAGGGAAGGTCATGAAAAGTGTTGGTGAATAACAATAATGGCTGCATTGCCTCTTGTAAACGTTTGGAATGGTTAATTTACTCACTGTGGTTTTGCTGGTTGCAGCTTTCTTGAATAACAAAAATGACCTGCAGTCAGTGAGCCGCTGCAAGTCAGTGTGCTGAACGCTGGAGAAACAGTTCTTGTGCACACGCCAATGTCATGATAGATGACATCACTTACCGATGTGTCCCAGCCCCTGCTGATTCACAGTGCTGTTCGCTTCCTTATTTAAAAAAAGAAAAAAGAATGTGTGTGTGTATATATATATATATATATATACACATACATTCTTTTTTAACATTTTAAAGTACACAGAGAACACGCGTATTTGCCATATATCATTATATCACTACTATTTACCAACATTTTTTTTACTGTGTCTTTAAGGTTTCTAATGTCACACTATGTATCCAGTATCCATCCATTATTGCACAGGTCTAACATAGATTCTCACATAAAATGTAGGAATATAAACCTTTGGCCTAAAAACTGTTGGATCAGGGTCCTGAAAGTGAAGCAAATATGGAAGTGCCTGCGACGTCTATTCTCTGGAATTTTCCGACACTCTATGGTCTGAATCACTAGCTTCAAGTCCTATCAATGCCGCATGATGTCAAATAGCTGATAAAGCACAGTTTGTATTTAAGCATGTGTAGAGTGTCATTGACAGATAGTATCGTCCAATGGGTGTGGTTTACAGGTGAAGGTGGGTGTGCAGTGTCCTTGAGCTGAGGCCCCACCCCCTCCTCCTCCAAATATGGTTACTTCTGGTTTCAAACAACCAAGTTGCACTGGACAAAGTGCTAAACTCGAGGCTTTGGAATGGCAGTTCACAAAACAACTGGGGACGGTCACAGTGGGTTGCAATTTTGTTTCTCCACAAAGAAAACGGTACAAGAATTATCATATTTTCATACCCTCTTCTTAAAACAATACCGCTGTCACCATTCAGGCAGCAGCCGAGACTGCAGTTGTCTTTATTGAAGTGATTGACCCTAGGAATTATTGATGAAGTAGGACACCATGTCCGCCCAGCAGGAGTGCGTGAAGAGGTTACTGTTGGCCAGGGGTTAGGCAGAGACTGAGTGTCTTAACGAAGCAAAGAGAGAGAGAAGGTGGTGGAGAGAGCTAGTGCAGCACGCTCCTCTGCCTGCCTGGCGTGACTGATGTGAGGAGAAATGTTTGGGTGGTGAAGAGTCTGCTTCGTGTCCCGGCGGAGTCTCATCGGGGGAGCACCTCTCCCCCACCCCCTCCCTTTATATTCCTATATCACCAGCCGCACTGGCTGGATGAGAGGCTAAGTGGTGTGAAGCAGGGAGCTCTCCGACAAGCTCCATTACTCCTCCACAGCCAATTCCCCTGGTCCGCCTGTCAGTGGAGAGGTGATGGGGCGGACGTTGGGGGTGGCGGTGGGTCGATCAAAGGAGTTAGAAATGAGTAAAGTCGCATTTATTTACCAGTTTCCCAGCTATAGCTATATATATTCTTTAATAACTTCATAATGATGGCTGTAAAAGTAGCTAATTCTGCCTTGTTAGCTTGACTGTTTTAGCCTTCATTATAGGATCGTTTTTTCTGTTCTCTCCTCCTCAGAGAGGCAGTGAGACAGAGGAATGGCAGGAATATGTGAAGTAAAAACAGAAAGAAAGAACTGTGTCATGGCTAATTCAGACCTTGTTAGTATCGATCTGTTCAGATTGAGCACCCTTTCATTTATAATTCATCTCTGTCTGATGCGCACAGATGAGGGAATAAACTGTGTTTTAGTATGTTTTCATTAGCCGTCTGAAATGTTTTTTCTTGTGATGCCACAGATAATGATCCACATGGGAGTTGTGTTTCGGGTTATGTGCAGGGGGCCTCTCTGTGGCTTGGTGTCCCGGGCCTGATCCCTACAGCTTTGTCAGGTTTGACGGGGGCTGCGGGCGGCACCAGTGGCCACCGTCCCGTTACAAGAGGCCGGGATATCTGCTCCCGAATGCAGCGCTGCGGTCCACTTCAGGGAATGTTGGTTTGAACAAGGCGAGTGGAGGGGATCACTCCCCATTAATATTTGAGGAGCTCTCGTCGCTGCAGCTGTTTACTTAACAGAACACGCTCGGGGGCTCCCCTAAAGAGTGCACCGCGGAGGAGCTGACAGCCTCACCCTGTCACTCACTCCTCTTGTCCTCCCCCCACCCTCTCCCCTGTCTCTCGTAGGCGCTGTACTGTTACCTGTCTCCTTTCCCCAAGCTCCATCTCTCCCCTCATCCATCATGATCCCATCATGCTGTTTCCTACCTGTCAACCTCTGTAGTGACTGTCATTATTTTTCATTTGTGCAGCCATGTTGTACGAGGTAAGAGCAAATGCCTTGCTCAGTGAATGATTTCATTGTTTTTTCCCCCCGCCGCAGTCTAGTTTAAAATTCGTAAACATATCTGTATCTTTGATCTGCTCAGTCAAAATCTCGCTAATGTGTCAAAGCATTGGTTGCCTGTCACCTCAGAGCAGTACAAGTGGATTAATGTCTGTTAGGACCAAACTGTGTCCCCCTCCTCCAACGCTGCGATGATGATAACAAGCACTCACCCATGTAGGCCGTGCCACTCCTGGCCTCATTCGTCGCCTGTGAATATCACTGCTCTGAAGTCAGACAGAGTTCAGGAGTTCATGCAGCTTTAATAACTTAGTGCAGTTCCCTTAATTCCTCTCTGTCTTGTTTCTGCATTTATTCTGTATGACACACTTCACACTGTGTGAAGGAACAGACATTTAGGAAATATTTATATTTGCTTCAAGCCAAGAATTAAACTGGAAGATTAAAGCTACACTATGCAACTTCCACTTTAAAACAGCAGCTTCACAATCAGTTTGATGTTTCACAGGTTCACTGAGTCTTCACACCGAACGTCTGATTTTGCTCTAGTAAAAATTATACAGTGTTGCTTTAAGGACACTGTCACACACATGAATATTTAGCAGTGGCGAACCCTTGGCTCCCGTTCGCCTCCATTCTCTGCGAGCAAGGGGGGGTAAACATTCACTTTGTGTGGCGACGCAACTCTGTATCGTGGCTTTGTGTGGAGTTCAACTTTGGTGAACTTTGACCGGCGATCTCAAAGCCTCAACAATAGCATTTTTTTGTGGTTGACCTCACCACAAGACATATCTTCCTCCTTCTCCTCACCAACCATGCCAGCATCTTCCTCTCTTCTTCACTGTGCATTTTCTTGCAACCCAAAAAGCGGTCGTCCAACAACCACTACAACAACCACAGCCTCAAATGGACAACAGACCTCATATTTGATTTCTGTGTGCATCACATCCTGCACTGCCCACATTCACCAACCGATGAATCGCCAATCGCCTCCACAGTCCATCATCATTCGCCTGCATTTGCATATGTGTGACCGTGTCCTAATACCAGCCTGGCTCTGTCCGACAGTAACAACATCAAGTAAAGAAATCCAAAAACTCACTTATCGCCAATTACATCACGCTGATTTAATCCATATTAAACAGTTTTTAAGGCTATTTATGTCATTGAGTTAAAGCTTAATTTGTGTATTTGAAGGGTATCAGTCCTACCATCTGACCTAAGAAAACAACAAAGCGTGTTTCCCATAATGTCGAACAATTCCTTCAAGCATTAGTTTGCCATCCAGGATGCCTCACTGCTGAAACAGAGACAATAAATAGACCAGAACAAGATGGGATTTAAATTGGCCTCTTTATACTTTGAGGTCAAGCTTTCTTTTTTGTCTCTGTCTCCCTTTTTCTTATTCTTCCTCTGTACTTTACGTCTATCCGGCAGCTTTCTGTTCCCCTCAGTTGAGCAGGATTTGTCACAGGTGTTACCAGGAAGCCCTCGTTCTGTCCTGCTTTGAACCCTCCTTCATTTCACCGCTCTCGATATTAGGAGCAGGATTGATGCCGGCCAACAAATCGCCTAATCTCAATGATCGAGTCCATTTCAGGCCGGGAGGAAGGTTCTGTTTGTGTGCGTGCGTGCGTGCGTGCGTGCGTGCGTGTGTGTGTGTGTGAGTGAAACGCCACATTAATTGAAAGAACTAGAGTTTCCCTCAGCCGATGCAGAATTCCTCTCATGTTAAACTTTGTCTTGTGCAGCCTCATTTGCACACCTCACACCACGCTGTTAGCCCTGTTGTGTTTTTGTTTGATGCCAGGCTGTGTTTTCTCTAAGTGGGCTTATTTGTCGAGCAAAACTGCACAGTCAAATGCACCAGGGAAAGTTTAGAGGCTGGTCACGTGTCTGTGTGTGTGCAGATACTGTAGGTCATGTTCAGGTTCGCTTGGTTTTCAGATCGTTTTCTCTTCATCTTCTTCACCAAGACATTTTGTCATGCACATGTTGCCACGTGACACATTACTTTGTAATGTTAAAGAACATTAGTTCTTTATATACATTATATACAATAAGAGTGACAGGACAAAATGAAAGTTAAAGGGAAAATGTGTTCTCTAACAGCACATGTTTAGAAATGTGGGCTTTGAAAGATTTTCCTTGTGCTTTTGAAGTACTCTTAAAAGCAGTGCACTGAATATGAGTATGAAAGTGAAATGAAGGACATTGTGATTTCTTTACTTGGGGTCATTCTCCATTATGTTAAAGGTAGAGGAAGGACACATTTTTCAGATTAACAAACTTACTTTTTTTTTTTTAACGATCCTTTTTTCTTCTGTGCGTTTTCTCCTTTGTTTCGTAAATAGGGGTTTTGAAAACTGACCACTTTTGACAAAATCCTCTTCATGCAAGGTGTGCCTTTATATAAGAGATTAAAATTCATTGAAGGGTGAGATGTGGTGTTCCTGTGGATGAAAAAGGAACAAGCAACCTTGGTATAATGACAATGGCAGCTTTCATTTTAGAAGAGCACACACACACACACACACACACACACACACACAGAGGTTTCTACAGCAACTTAGTCTGACATTTGTGTGAGGTCTGCTGGTTCTGACAATGTTTATGCTGGAAAAGGTCCTAAAGAGGTGGCAAAAACGAGTACACACACATACACACACTGTGAACTGTCCAGACCCTGATAAAACCCCAGGAGAGGTGTTGAGTTTAACCACGACTTCTCAGAGTAAGCTGTAGACAAGGCCCAGGGGTGCAGCAGTGACTAGATCTCCTTACAACATCCCAGTATGAGTGCAGATGCCCTCATGAGATTAAGAGGCTAAATAATTAGAAGAGCGCCTGTGCGGGTTAATCACAGACTCAGGAGAAAACACGGTCGGTAGCGTGGCTCCAGAGGGGAAAGAAAAGCAGGCTGGTTATAAAATGGCAGCTAGAAAAAGGGGTAGATAAAGAACATCTATTTTCTAAGTTGTACCAATCAATACTTTTATATAAACAATGGATGGAATGATGTATGTGAAAGGTATCACTTGTGTTAGGGACCAACAGAGAATTAAGAACCAAATTTGTAGTTCCCTCAGCTCTACAGAGCTCTGTAGCTTCTTTTTTTTAGATCACTGCAAATTTTCTCTTCTTTCTCTGCTCAGCCTTGGTTTTAAGCAGCAGCCAGGAGTTTATATCACAGCACTCATATACCCAATAAACCCATAAAACTAGCAACTATCTAATAGTAAAATATCTAGCAACTAATAACCTTAATATCTCAAGGGTATTTTAGAAAGGAGATAATCTACATAGTAATATTGTACTGGGCAGGTGGACAGAAAACAAGAGGCCAAATGACGCTAGTGTTGCTCTTAGTTGCACGATGTGTTAATAGTCAATCCTTAGCTAAAAGGTTCACTATAACAATTTTATTGATCAGAAATTGTGTTTTAAGCTCTATATAAAATGTACCAATAGCGTATATAATAAGAGTCGGGAAAGTGAAGGTGATACAGAAGTGCATGAAACCTTCTCTTGATTGACCAGCAGAGGGCGACTCCACTGGTCACAAAAATAAGTCTTCTATAGAAGTCTATGAGAAAATGCCACGACTTCTCTCTGGATTTTTAACGTCAGTAAACATTTACCTGAGGAGTTCATGGTCTCAAACTTTCGTTTCAAGTCTTCTTCAATAAAGCATGATGTTTACGATGTTTATGTAAATTATGGTCACATGTAGATTAAAATAGACGATAAAGCACCATACGCATTAGGGTGTGGATACTTTGTGATTGACAGCCAGTACAATCCAATGGGTGCAAATATGGCTCCTTCAAAAAATCAAGATGGCGATGGATAAAATGCCTAACTTGAGGCTTGGAAAGAGCAGCCTCGAAATGGCAGCTCACAAACGTCATTGTGGGTTGCCACTTGGTTTTTAGATTGCTCTGCTACCCCCAAGTGGTAATTGATCAATTAATTACTGCAGCTTTTAACTTAAAGACAAATGAAAGTTCTTTCAAAGTCATTCAATTAAATAAAGAAATAGTCATTTTTAACAACATCCACAAGCGGCCATTTTGAAGTCATTTAATCTAATGATATATTTAATCTATCAATATTGTAGTAATTATATTTTGTTTATTTAACTTATATTTATTTGTAGAGGGAAGTTTCCTTCATCAGCAAATGTTCTCATTTACAGCAACGCCCTGTTAAACTGAAAAATGAAATATGAGCAACAGTCATAAACAAATAACAGATAATTAACAAGGTGCCTAATAATTTGACACATTAACAGGTAAATAAGAAGAATCTGTAGATACAGAGAGTTACATTGTGGATTTCTGTTGCTGTTTATTTAGACCAACTGTATCGCTGTAGGTGACAATAAATCTCAGTTGAATGTCAACACATTGTTGGATTTCATCACCTTGTGTTCTTGGCTGCTGAAAACAAGAATATTGTTCGGCTGATTGCAGATATTGGTCCTGGCCAGCTATTCTTTGTATTTCTTTGGTTCATCCTGGCAGAAAGCTTCTCTGTTCTTTGAAAAATAATAGGCAGCCTTGGGAATGTACTGAAATGAAAGGACAAGACAAGGCGTGTCAGAAAATTACTTTTCCCTCCAAATTATTACTTTTTTCCACATCTCTAAAGCAATGTCTTCCATTGACCGTTTCCCTTTGGGTCTTTTTCTTTTCTTTTTGAGTCTCTTTGTGTCAGACCTAAAATAATAAAAGGAAAAAAAAAAAATACTAAAATTGAATAAAATCTGAACGAAATACCTTTCCTTGTATAGAAAGCACAATCAATAGCTGTTGCTGTCATTTGCGCGGCAGGAGAGACTTTGACTGTCAATATCATTTGAAAGTCTGCACAGTTTGAATGGCAGCAGGGACACGGCTGCTTTGAGGCTCTCAGTGAGACACTGAAGGGAGGAACAGAGAAATTAAATCTACGACCCAGAGCTGCAGTCTGACTGACGACCGCTGTCACTTCGTCTGTGACTCTCTTTTAACCAGCGTGGCGCTGCACTTTCACTGCTTTGCCCCCCACAGGAAGTTAAATTGGAGTCAAATAAATATGTTTTCATATCCACATGAAGATTTTAAAGGAGTATTTTGGGTAATCGATGAGTATTTGAATGCTTGTAGTGCATGTCTGTGTGTGCACAGCCCCCATGTGTCCTGCGCTCGTGGTTGTGGGTCTAATTATCGGGCGTCAGACGGAGCTAGAGGCCAACAGGTGTGTAGAGGAGGCTGCTCTGGATCAAAGCCAGTGAAAATAATTACACAACCCATCTCTCCCCTCTCCGAGATAAGAATAACTGCCTGCCGCCTTGTACTCAGACACGCTCTAACCACATATCCCTTTAACTTGGAGGGAAAAAGAGGACAATCAGTTTTACATTTATGCTCTGTGGTGCAATGACGGTGAGCAGAGGGATGCTCGGACGCCCTCACACACATGTCTGGAGTGATCACGGGCAGACAGATGCAGAGTAATGCCACTCAGTTGAATATTTTATCTGTTCATCATTAACACGCAGCCAGGAAGCCAAGAGCAGACATTAAAGGACAGACGCACGCTCCACCAGTGCTCTGGCATTTCCATGGCCTCATTTCAAAGCGCCTCTTTGAAGTCTTTTAACTAACTACAGTCGTGGCTGCGTTTATCTAAAACTACTATCCGACAATAAAACTGATCAGTTGGTCAAAAAAAGAAACAAAAGGAGTTTGATTAGATTAAACTCCACTGGACTCGCCCCCACTGTGCCGTGACCAACCTTGACTCAGTCTGATTAGGGTTTTTTTGTTGGCGAGAGATATGCATTTTAAAAGATTTCCAACTGGGAGAAGAAAATAGTACGTCAAAGTTATGGCAAACACAATTCAGCCCGTTCTCCACTGGACCGGTCTGCAATGGGAATAGATAAAATTGGCATTCACTCCCAGGTCGAATGACTCTGCAGTAGTCGTGGGTTTTTAATGCTCTGGCTCCAATCGGCAGTGATGGAAACATTACACCCAGGTTTCTTCTGTATTTTGGCAGTCTAGACATTGATGCTGCACTTTTTATGATGCATATTGAACTGGTGTGTAAATTGCCATGAACGTTTGTTGACTTTTGTTTTTTTACATCTTGGAAACAATGTGCAACAGCGTTTTTTGTCCTTGTATCGTGCAAAAGATGTAACACTGGCAGGCCCGTGAGTTGAAAGAGCTTCTCAGTTTCCGACATGTTTTACGATGACAAACATGACTTACTAAGCAGAAAGGCAAACTTTTTTCTCTCTAGCTTAGAATCACTCACATTTTTAGATGGTTTATCTGCCTTTAAAAAGAGGTATAATTGGTAGCACGGTGATACAGTGGTTAGTAGTAGTAGCAAGGTTCCCAGTTTGAATCCCTTTTCTTTCTGTGTGGACATTGAATGTACTCCCTGCGTGTGAGTGTGAATGGTTGTTTGTCTCTGTATATTGGTGCTGTGATACCCTGCCGTTCTGTCCTGGATATACCCCGCCTCTCTCCAAATGTCAGCTGGGATTAGCTCCAGCTCCCCCCCGAGCCCATAGAAAAGGATAAGATCTATAATGGATGGACAATTATTGAAATACAACAATATACTATTATATTTTTCAATGCTGAGGTTGATAAACTGAGGCAAATTAAGCTCAGATTCCTTGTTTTAAACACCGCAGGCTGTAAAGTTGTACTGAAGAAGAACGTTCTTGCAACCATTTAAGATCATGTGAAAGAAAACAACAGCGGCGGAATAAATCGTAGCTAAATCTCCTGTTTATCCCAAACAAGTGTGTTTCTGTACCACAGTGTTTTACTGACAAGAGCAGAATTACAAAAAAGGCTTTTAAATTGGGATGTAACACAGCTTCGGGTTATCACTTCAGCACAATAGTGCTGGAGTGATATTTCATATGCCTGCCCCACAGTATTACTTCAAACCCTGCAGTTACACACAGGGATACAGGGCTTCTGTCAAGATGCACACTGAACGTGATGAATATGTAAATGAAGTCATGCCTGACTTTATAGTACGATACTGCGTCTCTGACTTTGACTGCTGTCCTTGCACAACTGAAATCTCTCGCCAGTTATGTGATGATAAATTTACATTTGATTCTCTATTCACAAAAAATGTTTAGTGACATTAATGAGTGTGTGTGTGTGTGTGTGTGTGTGTGTGTGTGTGTGTGTGTGTGTGTGTGTGTGTGTGTGTGTGTGTGTATGTGTGTGTGTGTGTGTGTGTGTGTGTGTGTGTGTGTGTGTGTGTGTGTGTGTGTGTGTGTGTGTGTGTGTGTGTACTATATACTATATAGGACCTTGATAATTGATGCACTGTAGACATCCCTCCTGAATTCTATTTGAGAGTGTGAGTCTCACCTGACAGGAGCTGCAGTATTCAGTGGCTGCAGTCGGAGATACTCGGCATAATTCATATAGGCTAAATAATATATTTCCTTTCAATTCACTTGTTTTTTTATTTGTCATGGACAGTGCTCATTAACTGACGGACAAAATCCTGTAAGTGAGCCAGAATTAGCTGTATAAGGCAACCTGAAATAAAACAAAATGACCTATTTATATAATTACAAATTTCTATGGATAATTCATGTGCATTATACATATCATCCAAATGACTGTACAACCAACCCATGATTAAAACACAGCACCGATAAGAACAATCAAATAACGCACTACTGAGATACATTATAAAGGGTTGATACATACGATTTATACGTTTCTTGAACATTTGTTATGTTTACAAGGTTAATCTAGCCAACCCAGGTGTTGGTGCTTCATTTCAGGTTAGAGTGGATTGATATAAATATGTTCAGTGATTTTATAACAAACTAAAAGAGCACTCAGAATAGCTCATACCTCCCCCAAGGCCCAACTGTCCCCTTAAATTCTATTAAGCTGCACCAAATTGTATACAGTCATCAGTACCCTAAATATGCCTGATTGAAATATTGAAAATGGTGAAAACGCGAAAATAAAAACTCCCCTTGATCCGTATTCCCACCAAAACGTAGCTCTTCCCTGACCCATATTTTATCCTTCCACCAAGTTTTGTGGTAATGCGTGCAGTAGTTTTCGTGTAATCCTGATGACCGTAGAACAGACAAACGCAGATGAAAACATAATCTCCTTGTTTAATTATTTGTAAACTGCTTGCACCTTGGCTTCTCCATCATCCTCATTAAAAACTGTATATAAAAGGAATAGGCACAGAATATGTGAGGATCCGCTTATGCAGCGAGGTACCTTTATTTTTGTTCCATGGTTTCTAATAGTGCATCTTATTTCCACCCTTTCTCCTCTCGCAGAGCAGTCAGATTTCGAGGCTGCGCTGTTGGCAGGCTCGTGGCACCATGTCAGATTAATCAAACCCGATTAGCGTGGATTTACCATAACATGGAGAGCGCAGAGAGGTCCTGGAAAGCAGCCTGTGTTTTACTGGGACTCATTGTGTCATGGGAGCCCCTTTTTGCCTGTGGAGCCCACATACTCAATAGGTGGGCTCAGGGAATACAATATAGTTAGGACCTGAAGCAATAACAGCATGATTCTGTGGCTTCTTCAGATAGTTGGGAGTTAACAGAATTTAAGTATCAGTCGCCTAATCCATCTTTTATAGATCTGGACTTAAATTCAGGTATGAGGGTCAGTGGGGTCTTTCCTGATTTGTTTAACAACCGCAGCCTATAGGCGCTGTTTGCATACAATGCACAACTTTCTGCAATCTCTGCAAGAAAATGTATCTCTGTAGATTGTAAACCGTAGCTTTCCCTCTAAAGCCACTGCATTGTATGGGTTTTATGTATTAAATTAATAATTAATTGGTATCTGTTTATTCATAAAGCGGCTCCTCTCACGTTTGTATTTAAGTGTCTTATTTACTGCACCGCTTCATTTTGTTGTTCCAGCTTCCCTGAGGTAACACCGACCAGACAGAGGCAGATTTTACATTTTGTGCTCCACATACGTGGAACAAATTGGAGCATAAGCTGAAGACTAATGCTGTAAGTGCAGTAGGACAATTCAGGATTCTGATGAAAACCTGGTTAATTAGAATCGCACTGAATAGAGTGCATGCCTCCGCCAAGGACAAACAGTCCTGCACATCTGTGACGCTGTTAGAACAGAGAAATAAAAAGGAAAAGGATGGTGTGATAATTTGCTCACTCGGAACTCAACACTGTAAATATGTCTGATGTATGACATCAAGATCTATGCATTATCTCTGGATCTATAACCAGATCCAAAATGAATTTGATTCTTCCCCGGCCTATGTCCCATCCATCCACCAAGTTGAGTGCATATGAGTTAATTTCTTTTTTGAATAAAAAACTACTTTTTGTTTAATTCTGCTGAAAAATATACAAACAAACCAACAGACACATGCGGAAACATAACCTTCTTGGGGGGGATAACTAACTTGAAAGTTTTAATTTATTAGATTTTTAAAATTATTTTGTTTGTATGTAATTCAGGATATACAAAAATATATTAGAAGGACACTAGAGCGTCCAGTCCCCTTATCACATCACATTTAAATTCACTACATCTGGATATTTTGATCAAGAACCATTAATTATTCTCTGGTAAATCAGTGCAAATGGCAAAAAATTCTCGCAACTAAAGAAAGAGATAAAAAGAAATCCTGGATCCACCCTCTGATCCGGATCTGGACCAAAATGTATTGGATTCTTTCCTGACCTTACCCATACCACAACCATACAAAGAAACGAATAAAAACAAACGCAAATGAAGACCTGAAAGTGTGTGTGTTGCTCATACAAGGGATATTCTCCATCTTCTAATAAAACACAGTAAAAAGTTGATAGAATCGAAGCGTATGCAGGCTGTAACAGAGGACGTCGTCCTCGTCTGTCCTGGCTTATACTGGGACAGTGCAGCTCTCACCTCACAGCTCTGATTTCACAGACTGGCAGGGCCATGTCACAGCGAGAGCAGGCATCACTGGAGGCTCCAGCTCAGCTGCCTGAACTGACCATGAGCTACAATTCCTCCCTGGGGTCTGACTGCCAGGCTCAGGGCAAACTGTGTGACAGACAAACAGCCGTCAGTGGCAGTCCACAGTGGACCTGAGCAATGCCCCCAGTAGGTGTGTGTGTGTGTATATGCATATAGTCCATTTCTGTCTGAGCTACTTAATGCAGACAGAAATATGACGGGACCCACCAGTGAGACCTGAACTCAGGCCTAGAGGCTGTCAAGCGCCTACTCCCCAGTCTCTGTGCTGTGGGATCATATGATCAGAGCTGGAGAGAGTTCCATAATGTCCCTCTTAATGAAATAAAACATGAAGAGGCACTGATTCCAACTAAGTGTTTCATATGTTCAGGGTTGCAGAGGTGTAGAGGAGTATTAAGTGTGATGTTATTGAGGTCCTTTTTGTGCCAGTTGTTAGTGTGCAATGACAAGACGAGTAAGAGGATCAAAGCTTTTACTGCAAAATGTCCAACTTATGATTCTTATGGCGAGCCAAGGACCTGTGAAATGCATGGACCTGCAGTAAAGTCAAACATACATTTTTCTAGTAGTGAAAACATATTTCAAAAATACAGAACATTACTGAGTTATAGTAGCAAGAAATATGTATCTAGAATGGCACTCAGTAAAGTGCATACTTAGCTCTGAAGGCCAACAGTCATCCCTAAGTTCAGTCCAGCCTGAGGCCAGCAAAACAATGCATATCATGAAATCAAAGCTTCTGTAATCTCAAGATTTTATTTGGATCCGCACCAAACTGCACACACTCATAGATGTCAATTCACTAAACAGGATTTTTTTTATCAAGATCCATCAATTTTTCCCTGGTATATCAGTGATAATGGAAAAAGGTTCCTGAGAGTGGTGTTAAAGAAAGTAACGAAAAATTCTAGTATCTGCCCCTTTGTCTGGATCTACATCATCATTCACTTCTTTCTTGGACCTTGGCCCATCCTTCCAATAACTTCCGTGGAAATCTATGAAGATGTTTTTACATATTTGCACATGAATGACCATCTGACTGACAATTTTTTAAGCAGTATTAACAAAAAACGACTGAACCGATTTCCACTAAACCTCGTATAGGCATGGGGCCTGAGCCTGAGAAGAACCCATACAATTTTGGTACAGATGGAGGTTAAAGGGTGGATCCAGGAATATTTGTTTCACTTTCTTGAACAGATTTTTAAAACACATAATTCATTGAGGGTATCAGACCTTTGAGGAGATATGTGCTCTACTGAGTGTCATTCCATTTTATTTAAGTAAAAGGATCAATACATGCTAGACAAATTTGTGTAAATATTTAGGATTTGAATATCTGTTTTTTTTGGTGGAATCAAATTTTTTTCACAATGATTTCATTTCTTTGGGTCAGCTGTTATTTTAGTGAAACCATCAGAGAATCTTAAAGTTCAAATATTTGATGGAGCTGCTAACAATTCAAATTGACACTGAGTTTTATTTGAAGAGATCACAAGTCAAAAGGTGTGGGAATCAGTGTTTTCTTTTTACAATGTGTTGTGTACAATTATTCCATGTTTTTTTTTTACGAAAATGTAACCTGAAAAAATATATATCTTACATATATTTAGGTAAAACAAGCTGTAACAGGTGGGCTGTATATTTTCACTGAATGGAGGTGAAACAATAATCTATGTAAAGTGCAGCTTATTTACATGTATATGAAAGCTCTGCTACTTTCACCTGGTTGGATTTATAGTTATTAACAGTGAAGCACCTTCAATCGTCAGCAGCCGACTTCAGTTTGAGAAAGTGGCCTGCAGCGTTCACACTGATCTGGCTCATTGGGGATTAAAGACTCTGTAGTACAGCCACTGGCCACTTCTGCTTTTATCTTAAAATATACAGTACTTTTCAAACATCAACCAGTTCTTAAATAAGAGTTAACATTACAAAACTTTAAAACTATACAGAGCGTTTCACATGTAGTTATATGTGCTACTTGATGAGATGCTGGACTAACTCATGTCATAAAAATAGCAGAAGTTACTGTGTGAAGGACAAAACAAGTTCATGGTCACAGCTCAGCAATAATCACATGCATGTTAATTGATGCAGATAATTCCTATTAGAGAGGATAAAGGTAAAACATAAGGTAACTCAAGCTGTCTCACAATTTTGATGAGATTATAATTCTGTTACTTTAAATCTCCAGTTGAAGGCAACAAGAAGAGCAGGACTGCACAAAGGAGTCCGAGTGTGTGCATGTCATTGTCCAGCAGCTGATACTGTATGTTTACTGCACACATTCTTCAGTGTGGCTACTCATTTCCTGCACTGGGAGGTTTTTTCACCCGTGTCTTTGTTGGTTTGTTTGTTGATTAAAAAAAAAAAAAAAATTCTTTTCAGGATTATGGAAAAACGTCTAAAAACGATTTCTGCCAACCTCACATGATGAGGCCTGGGCCTGAGATGAACCCATTCCATTTTTGTGCGCAGATTAAGGGGTGGATCCAGGATTTTTATTTGTATGTTTTATGACAGAATAAATCCTTCACATTATCAGATCTCTTCCTTTTTTCTTTTATATGCCTCCTATAAGAACTAGATGATCATGTGTAAGATGTTTTGGCGTCGGCAGAGACATGTGCTCTACTGAGTGACACTCACAGCTGGTATTGAGAGTGATGAGTCAGGGGAGATAAGCAGAGCTCGTCCATCTTCTCACAGCATCACATCCTGTCTGTCAAAACAGTGTCCTGTGGCACAGGAGACCATGACTTTGGAAAGAGCATGTGGATATTTTGGATAATACTATAAGAAGATATTTTTAAGATTTTAAGATTTTTTTGGACCTATAGTCAAATTGGAGTCCACTAGGGAAATACATACTCTCATTATTACCTCGGCAAAGTATTTTTTCATCTGTTTGTCTATTATTTAGCAGGATTATGCAAAAGCTACTGGACAGATAGAACTTGGTAGAAGGATGTGGTATCGGTCAGGAGGAACCCATTCAATTTTGGTACAGATCCAGATCAGGAGATAGATCCAGGATTTCCAACATTTTCATAGAATGATTCATAGATCTTGATGACAAAATTCAGGCATGTTGTGTGCACAATTTGGTGCACATCCAAATAAAAATCCAGATCTAGTGAGTTCATAAATGTGGTTTCATGAGGGAACTGTTGGGCCTGGTGGTGGTATGAACTCTACTGTTATCAGTAACTACATTTAATGAATAAGGTAACACACCTCTAATCATATATCATATAATCATCAGTATATGATTATATAGCATCAGACAGTGAAAGTGTAAACTGCGCAAACTATCAATGAAAAGGGCGTTACAGCTCCACCTCCCCGCCCATGTGTCAATGATGGATGTAGTCTTTTCTTGTCTCTCTCTCTGACTCTCTGACTCTCTCTCTCTCTGACTCTCTGACTCTCTGTCTCTCTCTCTCTGACTCTCTCTCTCTCTGACTCTCTGTCTCTCTCTCTGACTCTCGCTGCCATTTCCTTTGATGATTCCTCACAACGTCAATGAAAGGGTGTGAAATGAAGCTGTGTATGAGAATGAGAGTGAGGAGCAGTGAACGTGCACACAGAACCTCCCACTGCACGGTATTGACCCACTCTGCTGTCACGTTTCTTTAATGTTTGGTTGATCATACTGATTATTGCCTGTTTGTGCTTTCATTGGATTAACCATCTGGGACTGCAACTATCTAATGCCTTTTTACTACAGAACGTTACTCAGCTTTAGTGTCCCTGGTGGGAAAGAAAGAAAACAGATAATGAACAAAGACTTTAACAAAATATACAAAATTAGTGGGCAGCATAGTGGGGCAGTGTTCAGCACTGTTGCCTCACAGGAAGATAGTTTGGGGTTTGAACTTGTCATCATGTTCTCTCAGTGTCTGTGGGTTTTCTCCGGGGTCTTCGGTCCAAAGAAATGCAGCTCAAGCTAATTGGAGACTAAATTGCTCTTAAGTGTTAATGTGAGTGTGAATGATCGTTTGTCTCTGTATATCGGCCCTGCAATATGTTGTCCTGTCCTTTTTGCCCCGTGTCAGCTTGGATCGGCTCCAGTCTCCCCTTGACCCTCAAAGTTTAAACAGTATGAATGGATGGAGGTTTTGCTGCATCCCCCACTACAAAAGTTCTCATAATTCAAACTTTGTAGCTGTATTTACACTGTCAAATGACCTCCCCACCTACTCCTGCCATAATTACTACAGCTAGAGTTTGGCTAACAATAAAACATAACTGTGGGTCAAAAGAACCTGCTGCACAGACAACTTACAGGGTCATGTTGTTGTTGTTGAGGAGGCAAGTGTCGACCATGATTAACCCAAATATGTTTGCTTCTACAGTCAGTGTAAATGTGTTTGGCTCCAAGCGGCCCCCACAGTGAAGATGTAGACTGTTCAGCACAACACATATATCAGTCGCCTAATTTGTCTCTATAGCTGCTTTCAGATATGCAGTGACCTGCGGACATTTTCGTGGCATTATCCTGAGGGGCTGCATATAAGAATGAAGTCAGTTGCTCTGGACATCCTTCTGCCTCCTGTGCTACTATACTACACTTCATATTTTATTACAATACCTACAATGCAAACTCGACATTTCTACTCTCCTCAACACAAGAGATACTTATGATAGCAGTTACTTCAACTGGCATCATATTCATTTTAACAAGTCACTTTGGAATTTTCATTGGTCTTAAGCTGCTTTCAGACCTGCATTGAAGTCCAGACCTTTTCCTGGAATTATCTGGAGGGGCTGTATGCGACAACGCAAATGTCCAAGTCAGTTGCTCTGGAAATTTTCTAGAACTTTTCCTGCCTGCCCCCGGAGTTAAATGTCTGGGAAATGTCAGAGTGAGTCCATGTGATAATACAGCAGGAAAATGTCTGGATAATTCATGAGAAGAATACAAATATATCAGGATGAAAGAGAGGTGTCATACATATAGAAGACGTTGACGAAGATGTCAACTTGGGAAGTCAGTGTTGATGTGCTGTAAACAAAAACGCTGTTCTTTCCACGGCTGAATGAATACATCATGTCATGCCTCCTGCCAGGCCACCCCTCACCTGGATGTTCCTGTTGTTGTTAACACATCGGACCTGAACAATCTCCTGCTTTATTCTTCATATTTGAAAGGCAAATTCAAAGGTGAACTCACTAGCTTTTATGAATTAATTTTTACAGTACACAGTTTCTTGTTTCTGATGTATCAGAATGATTCCATTCTCTGTCTGATGTTTGATTGTTGACCCATTTAAAACCACCGTCACACTTTCAACACTGTGCTGCCGTCAGTCTGCCAGTGACACACACCACAGTACCTGTCATGGGTGTTGATTGATCCCATGTATCTCCTCAGCAGTGACTAACACATATAGTGTAGGCGTTATTTGTTTATATTGTTTATAGGCAGCAGACATGGAATTCATTATGACGGGAGAGTATTAAAGCAGCATTGTTGCTGCTGTGCATGCAAACTAATTTCATTGTATTTCTTGTGTGTGACACAGTTTGCATGTAGAACCTCGGGGATATTCACCATGTCTTCTCTCTCGTGTTGTTTGTGTGGAATGTCTTAATGATCAGTGTTAAGACAAATCTCAGCTGACTAATTCCTCTTTGGCTGTGTTTGTGTTCACCCTGTTTGTCTATTTGTTTGGATGATTGAACACAAGCATGATGTTTCTTCTGCAGTGTTACATTTCCCTTTCATTAATTCCTCTGTCTGTGTTGTGCTTCTTTGTCGGCCTCGCTTTCATTTATGCGATCCGTTCTGTTCCTGCAGAGCAATCGAGCGCTAAAACAGAACGCACAAATATTTCTCTCATAATCTCAGACTCTTACAATCATTCTTTGTGAAGTACAACAGCTCGCCTTCATTTTCTAAACTCTAAACTAGTTTCTAATGATCAGTTTCTGTTAGTGAATCCAGATGATACTGTGGGTGTATATCAGCCTCAGCAGCTCCGCATCAATACTTGCGCCCTCATGAAGAGTAAACAGATGTTTGACAAACATCAACACACTGTTTGGACAGAATGTGTTCATTTTCTCATTTACATTTATTTATATCAGGCTATCTTCTTTTAGCAATTACATTCCTTTGTAATGTCTTTGTTTCTTTTTATCAGCATTAAACAAAAACTTCTGGACAGGTTTCCATGAAACTTGGTAGAAGGATGTTGTATGGGTCAGGAAAGAACAGTTCAAATTTTGTTGTTTATCCAGATCAGGGATTTAACATTGCAGGATAGAGATTCAATCACGTTTAGACGGTTTTCTCAGTAAATAATTCATGGATCTTGTTGAAAAAGTCTTGATATTTAGGGGACTGATATTTATGAATGTGCACAATTTGGTGCAGCTTGATTGAATGTGTTGGGCCTCGGTGGAGGTATGTGTATCTAAGTGTCATTCTAGTTTGATTTGGAAATAGCTGTTTGACGTTAAACAGAAAATCTTGAACACAAAGTGGTCTTACTGGAAATGATACTAATGCTAACAGCTTTAAATTTCCATATGAATGGTCCAAGAAAGAACCCATTATATTTTTTAACATTGCAACACAGGAGATTTTTTTTGACCTGCAAGAATTCATAGATCTTGATTTTTTTTTTAAAAAGAGAATATTTATGAAACTGATGAGTGTGTGCAGTTTGGGGGGGCTTGACTGACTGTTGGGCCTTGGTCAAGGTAAGCGCTCTACTGAGTGCTATTATTTTCAGTGCAGTACATCTGTGCTGCTATTAGTTTTTTTCTGGGATATTTATAAAGTCAAAACAATAAATACAATATACAATCTTACTTGTTGTATTATAAACTAAGAAATTTGCTTTCAGTGACAAATTTAAACAGTAATACTATTCTAAATTATTTAAAGTTTGATGATGAAAAATGCAAAGAATTGTGAGATAACACTGTGTTTCAAATTAACCTTAAATCAACCCACACAATCATGATTAAAATGTTGCACTAATTATTGCTGCTCGGAACTGCTCTGAATCACATCTCATTATATTCTTCTGCAGAATAAGTTTCCCACTTCAGACTGCCCGTATGGATACAATGTCCTTAAAATACTAGATAATAAAAGATTATCATAAAATGACTGATGCTATTTTTAAATTCTTAAAACCTACTTTTACTGACTGAGTTTACTTCTGTTGTGAGAGTTTTCATTTTTTGGAATGATTTTTTTTTTCTGAATGTGTATTTGCGTGTATGTATATGCCTGTATATGTTTGTTTATGTATCTTTATGTGTTCTTAATGCACAAGTGTCATTATTTACACCTCTTGTACTTTTAATGTTGCATGTTTTAGTTTGTCCTTGGAAAGCACTTAGGGCTTAATTTTCTCAAAAAGAGCTAAATAAATATTATTATTATTATTATTATAAAATATGACTGAAAGCTACAGGTCAATTGAACTACGGATCTTAAACTGAGATTTTGTATCAAAGGACATCGTTTAGGACAAAGGAAAAACAAACTTGTCTCACTGTCTACTTCTTAATCATCCTAACAAATTAACCCTGAATATCTAAGAGCTTATAAACTCATATAAAATGTGTTAATCAATTTTTCTCATTTAATTCTTTTCATGCAAGTCACTGAAAGTGTAATCAGTTCTTTGTCAGAGCTGCTTCTCATCTTTAGACTCTATAATTGACCCCCTTTAACTTGCACTCTCATCTTTCATTTACTTCCTTTCACACCTTTGCTTCTGATTTCTTGTCCTCTGCTTCCTCGAGCTCTGCCACTCCACCTTTCACCACCATCCACTCCAAGATACATCCTTCCCTCTCTCTCTTTCTGTCTCTCTTCTCTTTTCATCTCTCTCTCTCTCTATCCTTTCAGCCTCTTAATGTCAAAGACATTAAAGAGCTTTCCTGGAATGATAAATGTTTTATTAGGCATCACTCGCGCTTCTTTTTTTTGAAGGGTAAATACAAAGAGGAAGTGAAGGGAAAGTTCGTATCTCTGTCTCCCTCTTGACTTAATTTCCATATCTGTCAGTCTGCTCTCCCCTCCGCTGTGACCTCTCCTCTCCACTCATCCCTCCTTGCCTCTCCTCTTTCATCCAGTCGCTCCATTTTGCTCCCTCATCTCGCTGTACTGGGAACCAGCATGCTACACTCATGCCTCATAAAAGTCTGGTAATGTCTGATGAAAAAGAGAAAAAAAACAAAGTCCCATGATGGTGAAAACCATGGAGAAAACCTAATTTCAGTCTCTCCACAGCTATAATACTTTGCAGCACGTCAACAATTGTCCTCAATAGGTGGACAATCACTTTGATCAAATCTCAAGCAGCTCAAACACATTTAATAGTGAGTGGGGGTAGGCAATGGTGGTGGTAGGACTTAAAGAAAGGATCTAACTTCTCTGCTGCACTGTTGCTAAATCTTACATTTAGCCTCTAGGCTCGTAGATGATTGTATTTCCTTTTCTGTAATAGCTGTCTGTCCTCTGGGACTGCGTGTGTGCTCCATCTCCGGCACCCCACGGCTGTGCTGCTGATTGCTCCTCTTTTCTGAAAAAATGGGTCACGTTATGTGTGCTACGGCATGATACCTACTTCTACGTGTATTCAGGACAGAAGACCACAGTTGCTCGATGAAACGAAACCTGCTGCCGACTGATGCAGCGTTTGAAGACGACACAAGGAAAACAGAATGTTTGTGCCTCCTGTAGAATGAAATATCAAGACGACAGCTGGCTGCAACTGCAATGAAATTCTTTACAGATATTCCTGGTACTCAGACTATACCCTGGCTTATGGGCGGTTGTGGCTCAAGAGGTAGAGTGAGTTATCCACTAATCAGTTGGTGGTTTGATCCCTGACTCCTCCTCCTAGTCAATATTCCGTAGTGTCTTTAAATAACTGAACCCTAAACCGCTTTGAGTGGTCTTTAAGACTAGAAATATATATATGAATACAATCCATTAACCATTTACTTTTCCTCCAGTACTATCATGATGTTCATCACGTTTGAGTGAAATGTCTCAACAACTATTGGACAAGTTTCCATTAAATGTGCATTCAAGTCCTCCTCATAAAGTATTGCAACAACTTTGTTAAGTCCCTTAATTCATCGAGCACAATCATCAGGTCAGAAAACTGGTGACAATCCCATTCGCAGCCCTTTGTAATTAGAAAATGTTAGCATGTTAACACAGTGAACTAGTATGGCATACACGATAAGCCTTACACCTTATGTTAGCATGTAAGCATTGCCATTGTAAATATGTTAACTTCATGGACTGTATATAAAGACATGACATGACATCCCCCAAAAAGTGGAACAAAAGCGTCTCAATAACCACCTGGTGGCTGTCTGCAGTATTGGTTATACATCTCACCTTATCCATGTTAGTGGATCTGGCATAGACCGAACTAAAAAGTCAAAGTACACATCAAGTAAATTATTAATGAGAAAAAGATGGTTTCTGTTACTTCAGGTGGTTCTTATCACACTGATGTATGTTCAAGTGCAAATTTTTCCTGTAAGTTTCTGAAGGTTTAGATTGCTGCAAAATCCAATATTTCCTTGTTTGTGTTAACGTTCAGCCCCGGAAAGTTGACATGTTTCCAGCTACACTTGTGCCATAATTGCTCTGGCCTCATCCATTAATACTTGCACACAAAAACCCAGGAGACCGCACACTGAGAGTAGCTCTGCGGCATCAAAGCCATTTTATCCATTTCCCCTCAGCTATCCTATCAGGATATATGGACATGTGATTGGTATGCTGGCTGGGCCAGGACCAATGATGCATGGAGTTGTAGCCCCTGGTTAGACGTCACAGACGAGAGGAAGCGAGCCAGACGCATGTGCACTTCGCCCGGCGTTTCACTTTAATCGCTCATCCTCCAAAACATTAAACACGTCAAAGTGGGTAATAGATTGGCCCAATTAACATGAGCTTTGATGGAGAACCCACCTTTTAATATTTCTAACACCTACATGACTGACATTAACATTGTTGTTGTGTGGGAGACTCTTATCAAGGTGAACTTAATTTGGAAGCTGAGTCCTCCCAGTCGTCAACACAAAATTAGTTTAGTGATTATTCGGAGTAATAATGCAGACAATTAATTTATTCACACAAAGGAGCGGAAATAATGATTCACATTTGTTGCTAGCCCTGCTCGCCATCCTTAATGATGTTGAATTAATTTGTGTGTGTGTGTGTGTGTGTGTGTGTGTGTGTGTGTGTGAGAGAGAGAGAGAGCGGCTGTTATAAGCTGCTTTTGGACATGCACTGAAAACAAAAACAAACAACAGCTACTTCCAGTAGATGACCTTTGGACCTTTTGACACTAAAACAGTGTAAATGATGCCGTTTCGAATGTCGGATGACACCACACGAGCAGTATGGAGGCATTTTATGATTTTCTTTTGTTGATTTTTACGTTAAAAGAATTTAACACCAGTTACCTCCAAAAGTGTTTTGTGGACTCAAACACTTTACCCAACCCTCCATCCGCATAGTGGTGCGTAGATAATGAGTGCATTTTCATTTTTCAGTGAACTATCCCTTTTATACACCGCTTCTTGTCTCTGAGTACTGCACATCGACTGCTCCACCTCTTCCATAATTTGGAGGATTTGATGCTGTTGTGATCGAAACCTCCTACTCTGTTGTGCATGCGTGAAAGGCAAACTGCGGGTAAACTCCGTAGCCAATTCTCCGGATTTTAGCCGCAGGTCATGTCTGAAAACGACTATAGTGTGTTTGACCCTAGAGTTCAAGGACAGTCTTGTGTGTGCTGCCTCTGGCTGCTCCTGTCTGTACCCAGGTGGTGTTTATTTAAGGAGCTCATCTACCCACACACACACACACATGCACGCATGCAAGAACGCACGCACTCACACACACTCTAACTCCAGCCTAACCTTGTGCTCTGAAACACATCACCCCAATTTCTACATCGGTACAAAACTGTCTGGAGTTTCTATCCTCTCTTTCCAATAATGTACTCCAGTGTGTGCGCGCCCACACACACACACACACACACACACACACACACACACACACACACACACACACACACACACACACACACACACACACACACAGTGACCTGAAGCTCACAGTGTGTCCTGCCACCCTGGATTAATTACTCTCTTTCCTGCCTGTGATCCCAGAGAGCGTCTGAGCTGCGTTAGCCGGCCTCTACCTCTCGCTAGTAGGCAAAGAGATGGCAGCACTCACCCATTCATCACCGTGACTTTGGGAAGGCAGACACAAGGGATGGGGTGCGTTGGCGAGTCAGTGGAAGAGAGAGGGAGAGAGGGTAGAAGTGAAGGTGAAAGAAAGGTGATGGGAGAATGGGAGCGGAAAAAAGCCAGGCCCCCTCTGATGGAGGCCCTCATTAAAAATTAAAAAGTGTTGCTGTTTTGCCGGTTCCAGGGTTGTAGGTTGTAATGTATGGATTGCTGAGGTAACTCTTAAGGTTGGAGGAAGAGGAGCAGCAGGGCTGTGAGAGTACAGGTTAAGGAAGGGGGGAGGAAAACTCGGAATGAGACACATCTTTATACCTGGAGAAAAATAACCTAACGCAGCACAGAGCTGGGACTCTACCCATTGGCCCCCCCCCCCCCCAAATAAAATTTGTCACGTTCATTTTTTATTCTGCTGGAGATGTCTTTTTCACAGTAGATGGATGAAGGCTTGGGTGGGAGGGACGAGAGCAGGCAGGAAGAGGAGGGCAGCGCCGAAGGTTAGAGCAGCTCTAATTAATGGAGACAAAAAGGAACGGAAAGACAGATAGAGGAGAGAAAGACGGTGTGTGTGTGTGTGTGTGTGTGTGTGTGTGTGTGTGTGTGTGTGTGTGTGTGTGTGTGTGTGTGTGTGTGTTTGTTGGCCTTTGATCAAACAGTAACTTGTCAGGCTGTTTGTGAGTGTGAGCCCTATTTGTGCCTCTGTGTCTCATTTGTGTTCTGGTGACTGAGGCGCACACCTTGCAAAACTGGCATCAACCTTAACAGCTGTGTGTGTGTGTGTGTGTGTGTGTGTGTGTGTGTGTGTGTGTGTGTGTGTGTGTGTGTGTGTGTGTGTGTGTGTGTGTGTGTGTGTGTGTGTGTGTGTGTGTGTGTGTGTGATGAGGGCAAACAAGGGAGTCCTGTTCTGCTTGAGGGATGAGGGAGATGCAAGAGAGGAGGCACTGAAGAAGAGAGGGAGAGAAGGGGTGAGGAGGTGGAGGAAGAGGAGGAGGAGGTGAGGTGTGTCTCATTCATTCAGGCAGCGTAGGCGTTTGTCTTTCATCTCCTCTCTCACAAACAACAAAGACGCGCTGAGAGTTATTTTTTTCTTCTTCCATCATGTACAATAGCCTTTCTTAACTCTCACCTATTTATAGTAGCACAGGTTGAGGAGTGCCGTACACTTTGCAGCAGCATTTAATTAGGCCTGTGTTTAGCAATAAACTGAGCGCGGTAGACCCGGCTCACAAACCCAACTGTGTGAGCAAACAAGAGGCTCAGCTGAGCTCAAGTGATCTGACAGGTGAAGAAGAAGAAGAAGTTTGTTTTTCCAGCTTTTGAAAAGGCAGTGTATGGAGAAGGTAATGATTGTTGTTGTTGTTTCTTGCAAACCTCCTGTAATTAATAGAAAAGAAGAACAGAGACAGAAAACAAGACAAATCCAGTGATGCTGGCTGATGCTTATTTGCATAATGCTTTGTAATAATCATATCAACAGTTTGCATGGCAGTGAGAGCAGCAGTGATGATGTAAGCCCTGATCAAGACTCAGCCCAGCTTCCTGACGGTTTTAATGCTGTAATCATAACTCACATTTATTTTATTTTATCTTATTTTTTGACATTTACATTGTACAGAAGTGTATTGCATTCACTTGAGAAAAAAATCTACTCTCTTTTTCCTAAATAACTTAATTATCTTGTTAATTCAGAAAAAACAGGGCTGTTTTTTCTGAATTAACAGGATACTCCCCCCACCAAAAAAAATCCTAGCACTGTTTTTCTGAATTAGCGAGATAATTAAGTCGTTAATTCAGAAAAAGAGAGCTTGTGATGAATAATTATTTTATTTCCATTTTACAAATTTTGAAGTATACTACTATACAGTATATTGATTCTTCTATTGGACATACATCAATTTCTGGTTACTGTCATGCTTAAGCGCTAAGCGTTAGATGAGAGGATCAGCACCACGTGTATCTGTGTGTTTGATGGTTGGCTGCAGTCAGAGTCCCACATGAATAACCCCAGGTTGGATTTATACACATACAGTAGGAGTGAAACACAAGCTTGATCAAACTAGCAGCACATCTGCTCCGTCACACATGCATGAGACGTGAGATGGACGCATGAAAAATGCAACTGAAATGCCTCCTGTGTAGAGACACAACCAACATGTTTTTTCTAATTTGCTGAATCAATACACTTCATAATAATAATAATAATAATAATATAGTTAATTATATAGCACATTTAAAAAAAAAAAAGACCTTTGCAATAAAACAGATGATGCAAACAATAAAAACAAAACAAGAAATGTGACAAGATTAAATACTGTAGATACTTTCAACCATACCAATTGTTAAGAATACACAGAGCAAAAGTTTGTCATTAGAAGAGATTCAAAAGGAGATTCTGAGTTTGCCTGCTTGATTTCCCTTAGCAGTTCCACAGCTAAGGGGCCCGAGCAAAAACCCAGTCCCCTTCAGTCTCAAGTCATGATTTTGTAAAAGTTAGTGTAGCCCTGCTAGAGGATCTCAGGCAGTGATCAGGCTCATAGCAGATCGCAGGTTTAGGCAGGAGCCCTGACCGTTCAAGACTTTAAATAGAAGCAGCAAAATCCTAAAATCAATTAAAAAACTCTCTGGTAACCAGAGAAGGGCAGCAAGGATTGGTGTAATATGGTCACTTCTCCTAGTACGTATAAAAAGCCTGGCAGCAGTGTTGTGATGTTTGCATGCTTCACTTGGTGATACTGAAGTAAAGTGCATTGCAGTAATCGAGCCTGGACGAGATAAAATCATGATTAGAAATGTATAAATAATGATTTGTTGCTTTAGTGGGATTTGCCTGTTTCTTGACAAACAGCAGCTTATCCACATGTCCTGTACGTCCCAGCAGAGACTCCACGGGTTGCCAGGCATTGTCATGGTGATATCAAGACTCTGGGAAGACACTGCCCCCGCCTTTCACCGAGAAATATATACAGCGGACACCTCCCCTGAAACCACATCTGTAGGTTTTACATTTCTGTTTGTCGCTGGATAGAAAAAAAACAAGATGCATCATGTTAATTAGTCAGCCTGACGGCTCGGTTACATCAACAAAGAACGCAGAAAAAGGTCTTTAGCATCAATTCTGTTCAGTCACTGGGTGGAGTCGAGGGTATTTAAGTGTCATCCTGGTTTTATTCAGAATATGTTGGATAAACCTGGTTATTCATATCCTTGTTAAGGTGATCATCACAGTAACTGATGGTCTGTGTTTCCTCAACATGTCTGCTCTGTTGTGACTCAGTTACCTCAACAATGGAGAGTGACTGGTTTAGGTTGTGCAGTGTTCATTATTCTGCTGGATCATGGCCTCTCCATCAGATCAGCAGTGATGGAAAGCAAGAGTAACAATATATTTCTCGATCTACATTTCCAAATCAGACTTTTTCTTTCAGTGTATTCATCATAATTTCATCATTTACCGCCATCATTTTTTTCCAGCGTGACTGAATAAGTACTTCGTAAATGTAAAATCATTCAGAAGACAGGATGAAGTGGATGAAGTGTTTACATGCCACGGCATCCTCATGGCGTCTTCTGAAGAACTCCAGCTAGCATGTTTCCCTGGGCAGGGATAATGGGTTATCCAGGTGTCTGAAACCAGGATAAGCTGTTTACATGCACAACACTGCTTTTGTCCTCTAATCCGTATCCTCTCTGCTGCCCTTAGTCGTACTGTACGTTTCCCCTGATGTCTTTCCAAATGAATCCCTTCATCACCATGCTGAATTCAAACAGGAGATTATGCAAGGCATCGTAATGACAATTTTTGGGAGATCCAGTGTTGCGGTAAATTCCAACAGTAAAACACATTTAAATGTCCTGTAAAAGGCTTTAACCAGATTGTTTTATGTTTGCTGTTGGAATGTTATTTTCGCAGCACAGTGGTCTAAAGCCAAATGCATTTTTCAGAATACAACACAAGGATCGCTGCTGTGTTGTTTCGCCGGCTGAATGTAGTGCCAATCATGCTTGTGTGATTTAAAAACCAAGAGATGCTTTTACTTCCATTGTCAATCTAAATTTGCTGCTTTATTATAATTTGCTCACCACTGGGCCATCATGCCTGGATGGGAAAATATTTTCTTCCAGATTAAAGGGGTTTACGGGCACAAAGTGATTTTTCTCTGTCTTGCTGTTGGAGCTCAGAATTCCTCCTCCTCATCTTTGGCTGAGAGATTGTTTCTCTCTTTTGTTTCACAAACTGATATAATCCCCAAATCTCAGGACATCTGTTACACTTGTAGGTTGAGTCACCAGGGGCGTTGTGAAACTCTTTTGCTGGGTTTAGTGCCATATCAATATTTTAGTGTGGCGTAGTAGCAGTCGTGGAAAATGAATACTGTGTCCCTTCATGTCCAACAACAAGACACTAGACACTAGAGCCAAGTTTGGGAGGATAACAGAGGGAGAGATAGTCTGCATGGGCTTCATTGAGCCAGTCAGTGACTCTGATTAATTAATCCCACTGGTCACATTATGACCATATGACTCTACCTCAATGAATATAAACTTGAATTAATGTGAGGGTTGGAAATTTTACACGATAAGACACATTTCCTGCTACTCCAGCAGATGATTACAATCAATCTTTGTAATAGAAACATGTTATACTTAAGTCATAGCTATCACATAATATGTGGAGATTCTCAGACATGCAATTACAACATGAAACTATGGCTGATTGAACACTTAAACACCTAATTTCATGCACAAAACTTTGAAAAACTCCCAATCTTGCAATGATTATAAAAGTGAACGAGTAGATCCTGGATCCACACCCTTAATCAAGTTTGCTCCAAAAGTTAATGGGTACTCTCTTGACCCATACACCACCCTTCCCCAAGTTTTACTAGTTTTTCTCTATTCCAGCGATCAGACTATCAAACAAACAGCAATGAAAACAACCTTCATGGCAAAATGAGGTAAAATGTGCTGTACAAATAATTCCATGTGCAGGGGAGTGCTGACTGATGACAGAAAACCAAGAGAACTAGGACGAGGTAGTAAACAGGGGAATTCAGATGTCCAGGGGAGCAGATCAGAGGGTCTACAGTGTCCATGGATAGTGATGATGAGGAGCTGGATTAGTGGTAAAAGTAAAGGTGCAGGTGCTCCTAACGCGGACAGAGAACAAGACAGGGTTAGGGTATGGACGGGCGGGCAGGCACACAAAAACATTGTTATCAACACAGGCAGCCAATTGTGATGCAATTGCCTTGAAAAATATTTGTAAATATAAGTATTAGTTATTTTAAGGTGTGTTCAGTTCATATCTACTTTAGTTAATTTCAACTACAACTTTTGTATTTACTTGATTCTGGACAAACCATTGGTGTTGCAGAAAGTAGTGTACTTATTGAACAGCATGGGAACATATAAAACATTTTTTTAACAAGCTATAGTGTGAAGTTGTGTCTCAATTCAGGGGTTGCATCCTTCAGAGGACACGGTCTACTCGGCCCAAGAAGACCCCCTCCTTCGTGAGCCACGTAGACCCTGAAGGCCAAATCGAAATGAGAAGGTCTGGTCTACACAGGATTTTGGTGATCTGTGTCACCAGCTGGTCCCGGCCTTATTGTTGTTGCCTAGCAACAGAGCTGAAATTGGACACGATGAGAAAGTTTCGATTGCCCTCGGTTTTTGTAGTAGTGTTAGTAAAGTTGAGTTGAGCGAGATACTCAAGCATTGGATGGCGTCATTACTTTGTTGAAAAAAGGTTGGTCACTGAAGCACAATGAATCCTGTGATCGATTGGGCCAGAGAGATCCACTTGTTGCAGCCTTCGTCTCTCTGTGATAAAAGGACACCTTCCAAATGGGACAGTCTAGCCTCTGAAGATGAAACCCCTGGATTGAGACACAGCTTTAGTGTTACATAAACCTTTTTCAGACATGACCTGCGGGTAAAATCTGGACAATTGGCTACGGAGTTTACGCACAGTCTGCCTTTCACACATGCACAACGCAGCAGGAGGTTCGGGTGCCGGGTGCAGCAGACAGAGGCAGGAAGTGACGTATTCATTCCACTGCAGCGATCACGTGATTTTCTTTACAGCACACTGACACCAGTGTCGGCTCTTATCACCAAACCCTTTTTTGACATCTACGTCCGTGCCTTTCTACGGACTTTATACTAGGAGGCCAGGCGGAGAAAGTCAGCAGAAATTGCAGAGCCTCTCATTCGGACATTTGCATTCACACATGCTGGAGAAAATACGGAGCAACTACAGAGTTCGGTGCATGGGTGAAAGCAATAGACATTTGTAGTAGCAGGTAAACACAGGTGTCACTAACTAGTTTATGTTCTGTTGTGTTTCTACAGATAATTAATTACTGTGAGAAACCTGCATGTGTTTATCTTCATGTCAAAATGGCTGCTGTGAAAAAGGTCTGTTATATCTGTGTGATTTTATATCGCCACTCTTTGTTGGCGACAAAGAGTGGCCTGAGAGGAGCAGAGAAAGATGGTCATCTTGGTCAATGGAAATCTTTCAACAACTTCAGTACTTCATCATTTATTGTGGCTTATTGACTAACATCCTTTTATCTTAGGTTACACAGATTTTAGAGATATTAAGTTTTTGAAGATACTCATCGCAGCAAGCAAAAATAGCATTGTTGGCACTGGAGGACTATTTCTGTTGCATAGTTTCAATTGGCGGTGCATCAAAGGTGACCTTGGTTCACAAGGAATCCTTCACTTCTTCTGCTCATCACAGTCAACACAGTTCACTGAGAACCTTTGTAAGGCCAGACGCTAATCTTCTCTAACATTAGGTCAAAGTCAGTCGGAGAACATTGTAGACAGCTGAAGATGCTTTGACTAAATCTGTCGCTAGACGTGGTTTTCATGTCTCCAGCTCTTCTTGCTGCAGCAGCGGAACAAAAGCCTGTCATGTTGCTTTGGTGCCTGACAAGGCTGAAAAACACTTGTTGCATGTTGTTGCTCAGATTTTGGTCCTTTTAAGACAGGGTTAGGGTGATTTATTTTCACTTTCTGACAAAGACATCTCATCAATTACTTTGCGTGTGATTTATGCCTCCAGGTTTATTAGGACCTGTTTCTTTTACTCTAACATATTCACTTACTGTCTGGCTTGTCTGGATTAAGCGTCTGCCCTAATATGTTCCATCTGATATTTAATTTTTAGAGCAGTTTGATTCAGCATGTACCTGAATTTGAAACTATAAGTCTGTATATGCTAGTGAAATAAGACAGAAGCGAGCTGATGGGCTGTGCAGGTGAACTGCCAAAATATGTCTTGCAATGAGGATGATTTAACTCCATCATGATCGCATGTGTATCGTTTTCTTGAAGAGGAGTATGTGACGAATTATTATATACATTTTAAATGAACCTTGTAAAATGCTGCCTCGACTCATTCTCCGTCTTCGTCTCTTCCGAGCATCCTCTGTGGTTGTCAGTGTAACGAGGGATGCTTCCAGTTAACAGCAGTGCACTGATGCATTCTCTGTCATCTTCTGAAAAGCTGGCTTTGGGAACTTGTTCTTTGCACTTCGCTGTTCGACTTGTTGTCATTTCCAAGCATTTCTTTTTGTTTTCTGAGACAGCCGCTTCCTTTTCCTTTACAAACTCCAAAGCTCTCTCCCTGCATTGTATCTTTGCTCTGATAACTTCCCCAGTTTTTGGTGAGTGTCTCATAGTCAGTCTGTCAAAAAAAAAATCTGCAGAAATCGATTCCTGCTCCCTCCCTTTTTCATAGCCTGTGGCTATTTCAGTTATTTCCTGCTGATCTTTTTCCTCCTCAACCGCTTGACCTCCGTGCCCTTCCCACCATGCATTTCAGTCGAGATACCTCCCTGCTCAGCAACACCTATTCCAACAACCTGCAAGCTGCAGTTTGCAGCCTTGTGCGGAGCAGCAGGGTACAACATTTTTTCCCTTCTTGTATTTAGAGACCTGTTGAGGTTACTTTCTGCCATCCGCAAAAATCCCAGCTTGATCCTTTCTTCTTCCACCACTTTTTTAAAACTGCTGCTGGTGAAAATTTCCACATTTTCCTGTTCCACATCGATGCCTGTCAGCACATTATTTCTCCCCGAGGCCATCCTGTGTTTAACTTTATACTAAGGTTGAAATCCTCCTGCAGAAAATGGTTGGTAATGTTGAATCCTTTGCTTCAAGTCAATGATCTCTGCTCCATCGAGCTCAACACGACACACACTGTTCAGTGTTTTAAGTTGCATTTGTCACAAGGAGGAGATACAGTAAACACTGAGGCCCTTACTCTGCACTCTGCAGCTCTGTAATGAAACTGTCATTGATGTCCTTCAACCCTCAGGGGCTCAGGCAGTCAATTACAAACACAATAACACCCCCCCCCCCCCCCCCCACACACACACACACACACACACACACCCCCCACACCCCCCCCCCCCCCCCCCCCCCCCCACACACACACACACACACACACACACACACATACACACACACTCACGGCCCATCTAATATCATGGAAGGATGAGAATAAGTCATCTTCATGGCAGTCCTGCACTGTAAGAGAGTAAACACAGTATGTAGCAGTATATCACCGTTCATCTCGCATACTGTATATCATTACATATGATGAATGTGCCATTAAAGCCAATATAACAAACGATTAATTATTAACACAGCAAGACACATGCCCCATGGAAGGGTTTTTCTGAACGGGCCTTTCAGACACAGGGCCAAGGGATCAGGGGGCCCTAAGGCCAGGGGACCAAAGCCTCTGTAAGATGGGACTTCTAAAGAAAGCCAATGAAATTGCTACAAGACATGAACTGACCACAGAGACGCAAAATGACCACAAATAGGAACAAATTGAACCACAGACAGGTGCAAAATATACTAATAATAATATTATAATACCCCCATGATTTTTGAATTGATAAAGATTCACACAATAAAAAAAACATTACATGTGTCAAACATAAAAGAAAGGTTCCCTGATTATGAAATGTTTTAAAGGGGACATAGCATGCCCATTTTACCACAAGTTGATATGGTTCCTTGGGGTCTTAATGAAATGTCTGTAACATACTTTGGTCAAAATAAGGATCATATAAAACAGCACCCTTTTTACCCTGTATAAAACAGCCCTCCACAGAGTGACCTGTTTTGAGTGCCTGTTCCTTTAAATGCTAATGAGCCAGCTCCCCCCTCCCCCCTCTCCCCCCATGATTTTAAACGATATAAATTACATATTTTATATGATATAAATTATCAAATATGCATCCCATACTTTGTATTCCCCTTCTGTTGTCCTGGAGTTTTAATTTTCCCAATCACATAATTAAATGTCCCCCTCTGCCCCCCCACTACAAGCACACAAGCAGACAGACAGAGAGAGAAAGAGAGGGGCGGGGGGGGGGGCTATGAAGACCATCATTTACCCCCGAACCCCGACATTCAACGGGTACAACAACAAGCGGAGAAAGCAGAATCGCGGGCTGACCTTATATATACAGTCTATGGGGCTGACCAGCGCGGAGAAATGTACGTCCCGTGTGAACAGCCAGGCGGCTGCGTGCTGGAGAACGGCGCTGCGCTGCCTCGCAGCGGCGCTTCCGCATCCGGTGTAAACCCGGTGTAACTACTGTAACCCGGCGTACAGTAGTGCTGAACACTGCGGAAGTCTTCCACACTGCTGGCTGTGTGGCGCTGACACAAATTCCAGCTCACGCATGGGAGAGCGAGCGGTCGCGCCCGAGCAATATCAAATATATTAAGACACTAATTATGTTCCCACAGTTTGGAGGTTCAAACAGCAAAGGCCTCATCAAATCAAGTCACTAGCCGTGATCTGAGAACATCCAGTATAAGAACACTGACAAAATAACAAACGGAGACACAAAATGACCATAAATAGAGGTAAAATAATTACAAAGAAACTCAAAAGGACCAAAAGGAAACCAGGTGTGAAAGAACCACACGAGTGTCTTGGCCTTTTGAAGGAGGTTGTGGTCTTTTTAATTTTTTATTCATTTCAGCTTGTATTAAGTCAAATTTCTTATCATCTCTTTTGTTCATCTGTGTGTAACTTAATGAGAGTGAGGTAACTTGTGTTTTAACATTAGCCTTTAATACTATGAGGTCACAAAGACTTAAATATCTGTGTGGAGCCGCAGAGCGTCAGACACAAAACCCACAACTTTTAATCCTCTCAAACTTCTTTGTCTTCTCTGCAGCTTCGTAGTCACAATTAAGGCAGAATCCGTCCACAGCCTTCCCTCCTGCGCCTGACTCCATCTCCCTCTCTCTCCATCTTCACACTCCTTGTGTCTCTCGCTCTCTCTATACCACACTGTGCACCCATCTGCTTCAAGAATTTCAAAAACAGTCTGTATCCCCTCGCTGCTTTTCTTTTGTAAGTTTGCTCGGTTCAGTCCATCGCTCTTTTATCTCTTTCATGTCTCCTAAGCCCGACTACAAAAAGGAAAGAGTCTCATCTTTTACTATTTTAGCACTTCATGACACGGCGATGCAAACATTCCCTCTGTAATGTTTGTTTGTGCCTGAAAGGGAGCTGTACAGAATTAAGCCGATGCATGGGCGCGATGGGTTGTTAGCATGAAAGATAGACGGAGGGTGAATAAGTGGGAGTGTATTCATCTTCAACCACAGGATCTACTTAGAAATGCATAGTGGATTAATAGAGCTGGGATGCTTGATTTGGAGAGGAGCACTCAAGCTGTGTTCGTCATGACCCCTCTCATCTCTGCTCCACTCTGGACGGCTTCTCATCCACATCCTCAAATCACAACTCTGGAGAGCAACAAGAGCTGTGTGTATGTGTGTGTGTGTTTATCCTTCCTCTATGTTTCGGTCTGTGTGCGGGAAAGTGATCCATTATTGGAATAGCCTTTCACTCAAGTATCACTTTTCCGAGTGCTAGGATTCCTCGGAGTCGGAAGATATATCTGCTTTATGTGGATTTTTTTTTTTTGTGCACGCCAGGCGAGCGTTTGATTGGAGTGTCAGCTCTCTCTCACCCGTGGCCGAGTTTTGGCGAGAGTTTTGTGCGATGTGTCTCACAGTTCTGGCATTGCATGACTCCAGCTGCCTTTGAATGCAGCTTCAAAGCCTGCCTCGCTGAATGTTTCTCTCCACACGTTCTGGCGCTATCCACCAACCCCCCTGCCTCTTCCTCCTCCTACTCCTCCTCCTCCTCCTTCTCCCCTCCAGCTCTCCGTGTTTTTCCAGTTCACTTTTGCCCTTGTGTCCTTTCCACCTCGCTGTGTCCTCTTTTCTGCTGTACACCGTGTCCTCTGACAGCGCCTGCTTGCCGGGCCGAGATAGAGCACGGCTCAACTTTGACCTCTGCCAGGACCGCAGCACCAGAGATCAATGGAGTCAATGGTGAAGGACAGAAATATGGAGGCAGAGGAAGCAGCATGGCATATTCTGTATCAGCTGGGAACAGCAGTATTGGTCTGAGCCAGAGCTGCCTGTCTTTTATTAGGAAATGAGCAGATGGGAGGTAATTTGGTTGTGGCTCATTGTTCTTGGGCTTATTTTATGAACACTGTATATGAGGTCATGTTTTTACAAAGTATGGATATTCATATGTTGATGATTTTTTGTGATGAGGAGTCTTTTTTACTCAAACCAATTTGTAGTCAAATTCAGGCCAAACAAACCACTTATGATAAGTGTCAAGTGTTTCCAGCTGGTAGCTGAAGTATTGCCAAACTTCTCTAATCAACAGTCATTGTCAGCAGAGATGAACTACACTCACTAAAAATACCATAAGTTTCATATTTGTGGTTTAGTTTTTATACAATTATTCTTCAGAACTTAAAGGATAATTCTTTATTACAATTTAAAGCTAAGCTTGGTCAACCTGGAAAAAATTGCAAGAGCAGGCTACTTATACAACAATAGGCCGTCTCATTAAAAGCACACTCCTAGAAGCCGACTTTTCGTTCCCTAGCTTCTGACCATTGTCTCTGCATCAGCAGTGAATGTCTCAGTCTGAACAAAATGATTGGTCATGTTTATTACAGTCCTGCGAGGGTCACAGACACTGGACTTATCTCTTTTTTCGTACGACTTTATTGATGTAATCAGGACGTGAAGAGGATTTCAACAAGAATACGTTTTTCAGAAACAACTTACTAATCCTACCACGAAGTCGTATTTTTATAGTTTTGGCCATAATTTTTGTTGTTAAAAATAACATTGGGATTGTTAAATACCATGTGTTCATGTTTCTTCCTCTGTTGGACTTAGTTGACAGGTTCACTGATCTCTAACGCTTAATTTGGTGAATCCAGTGCTGTCATAACAGATAGAAATGATGCCACATACTCAAAAAACAACACACAAACTGAAATGATCCTGTAAGAAATTAAAAATATTTATAAGAAAGTATAATTGGATAAGATTGACAGATTCTCTGTGTGACATAGTCAAAAGCCCTTTTTTACATCATTTGTTTATGGATAGTGAATTCAGATGATAAGTGCGTCAGATGAATTATTTTCCCCTTCTGTTTAGCTGTTGGGGAAACATGTTCCAAAATTTCATGGGGAGGAAGATAAATGAATGGAAAGTTGAAACTGCTAGTGTGTGTGTGTGTGTAGTCCTTACACCTGACACACCTTGCCCTCCCACTAAGGTTTGCCAAATGTTCGCCCACACTATCACCACCTGGCCACTGCTGTGCACTGTGTGATTGTATAGTGTTCATCTGTGTGTGTGTGTGTGTGTGTGTGTGTGTGTGTGTGTGTGTGTGTGTGTGTGTGTGTGTGTGTGTGTGTGTATTTGACTTGGTGCTCTCTAACAGATGGAGTAACCTAATACATGTCTCATTTCTGCCCCGCTGTCCATTGGCCCTCATGGTCCGCTGGTGATGCTAAGTGGGCCTTACCAGCATCCTGTCTGCTTTGTTCCTGGAAACAACCAACCCCGCCCTGTCCATTTTCCTGCCGCCGCCGCCGCCATCCCACATGCCCCCGGCACTCGCACTCAGACACACGCCAGTCCCGCAAGAGCCGCTCGTCAGGTGGAGCGGATCTCAGGTTACCTGGGACAGGTTGCTTTGACGGGGGCTGACTGAATTGTGTCTAGAAAAACAACATATTGTTTACAGTCAATGAACAGATGCTGCTTTTGTTGTAGACAGGCTCATGAGATTATAACTGAGTGTGTGTGTGTGTGTGTGTGTGTGTGAATCAACTTTTACATACAAGCTATTAAAAAATTCAACAAGCTAAAAAAAGTTTTTTATTAGTTTGTTGTAAAAAGTGAGACTTTGAGTATACAAGGTTTCTGCGTGACTCACAGTGTGCTGACTCGTGTCTTTGTGAACGGCTCTCCTGCCGGTCCTCTCTCGGTGTCCTGGACAGGTTCTGTTTTGTCACCGGGACCAGGTGGCAGCGGCTCCTCCATCCGTCTCCGTGGCGGCTAGAGGTGACACTCCATCAGCCAAATGGATGAGTCTCATTGGCTGCGTAATTTATTGATGTTTTCCTCTCCTGGGGATAATGGGTGCATGGGCTGCTGATTGATGAGCGTGTGTGCCTGCCTTTGCAGCGTGTCAGCCACAGTCAGCGGTCAGTCCGTCAGTCCTGTGCGTTGTGAGCCATAGAACTGACTTATGTTACAGCCGGCCTCATGAACATCAAATATGTTCATTTGACGGGCCTGTCATAGATTATATGAAAAGCCTGTTGGATGTGAGAGCTGGAGTCATTCAGAGCTGAAAGATGTCAGAAATAAGTGACCTCGCTGTGACAGAGATTTATTAGATTTCTTTTACTCTTTAGATAACCTGAAATCTGCTGCTACTGATCAGGGTGTAATTGGTGTCTCTGATTAATGACAAGATACGCAGAGAAAGGAGATATAATGATAAATGTAGTACTGCAGAGTCGCTGTGTGCTCTGTGTACTCCCTGAAGACTGGACTTCCTTTAACGATGGGGTAACTCATTCTGGGCAACGACTGTTGATATTTGAAATACACCCCTCCCTTCAATGCTCAATCTCAAAAAGTTGGAATCAGCGACCACAAACATTTGCATTATCTGTGGACAAAATACTCCCTCTGTATTCACACAAGCTGCATGTTCAATGACCAGAATCTGCCGCGACAGTGTCTGTCAGTCAGACCTCAATGTACCATTACAGCTGCAGAGGCAGCTCCCAGTGGTCTCTTCTATGTGGAAAAGGCTCCGCCCTGTTGTTATTTTGTCATCTTCTCAGGGTTAGCTGTGCAGAGACCACAGCTTCAGCCCTCAGCATTTGGAGCGCTTCTATGAAAGTTATTGTGGGTATAATGTCCTGTGAGATAGTGTTGTTAACATTTCCGGGGCTAACAGTAGTTGATACCGTCTGAAACACTGGTGGTGTACGTTATCTTCGATAGTAGAAGGCATTATTACATTATTTTGTTTGAGATGTAACTTGTGATGCTTCCACTTGTTTTACTAAACATCGCTCAGAGAAAGAGGATCGAGATATCACTAGCATGTACTGTTGATGACCGTTCAGAGACCTTCGTCTTGTGCACTAGCATGAATACCCTTGTTGCTGATTGGCTGGAACAGTGTTGTGCTGTTCTGGTCGTCCAGTTTTCTATGTTTCCCAAATACAGAGCCAGGGCTGTGTATTCAAACCTGATTATTTTCTGTGCAAACACAGAACTTGCATCTAGTAAGGAGATATTAGCAGAATTTGACAAAAGATGTATTAAACTAATATGGTTTACCCCACCTTTAATGGATCTGATATCTATATTTGTATGCCCAAGGAAGTGGAGAGGCCTAGAATCCTTGGGGTAAACATTATCTGGCTGGTGTTTATGTGGACAGAGGTAAAAGAGGAGCAGAGAGGCAGAGACATTTCCTTTTAAGCCATGTCTGTAAAAAGCCCCGAGTCTCAGAGGAGGACCAGTTTTCCAGCAGCCAGCGTTCTGCCTCCATCTGTGATACTGACACAAAATATATGCTAGTGCTAATTTTAAGCGTGACCCAATATGTTTCTGAGGGCTCTGGCTCTGGTAATGTGTGCTCTTGACCTCCTGCAGCTGGATCCAGAATGTCCCAGGTCCCTGACACACAGCCCCCTTTCCCCCTCCATTAGCGGATACCTGATCCCACGCAGGCTTTTCACTGATGAAAGAGAGTGAGCGGCGTGCGCAGGAAATGGGCTCACAATGGTTCTTACCATGACCCCCAGAGCCATTGAATTGCATTTATGAAGAGCCCTCTAGTCTTTCGCTTCACCATTACAAAGTGGCTCATCTCTTTGTGGTGTAAGAGATACTACAGGTAGCAGTTGAATTACAGGGTTTGATGTAAGAGGCTTTCGTATCACCAAGCAAACCCAGGCAGGATGGCTTCAGGGTGGATGTGCATTTTCTGACTAATCAATCAATAACCAAATATAAGTGCTCTTTGCTCATATCCTACCAGAGATAGAAGACTTTGTATCTGTGAGTGTGTTTTTCTGCTCGTCTGTGTGAGGGCGTGTCTTTCCCTCCTCCCGCTCTGTCTCCTTGTCTCGGCTGGCAATCTGCACATCTGTCTGCTCATTGATCACAGAGGGAAGTGCTTCGGGGGCGCAGCAGGGCGGCCGTAGCCTGAAGATCTAAACAGATGTGTGCTGGTCCCAAGCATCCTCTCGTACTCACCCAAACACCCATAAATGTTTTTCTTAACCTTTATTCATCCGACAACTGTTTTGCCGAACACACATGCTGTCTTCCACCCTGTTTCACATGCACAATGGAGTACCACTCTCTTCCACTGAGGTAGAAGGGGGATAAACAGCTTGCTTAACACAGCACTTAATGAATTCTGCTGAACAGTATTCACTGAGTCTCATGTGGGAACTGCAGATAAGATTCCCTCGATTCAGTGAATTAAAAAAAATCATCTTTTATGAGCATCTTGGAGTAACACATTGTTTTGGCTCGAAAAAACCTCAAATTCAGACACACAAAGACTCAACCCACAGTGCCTTTTAAAATGAGGCTTGGACTACAAGGCAAAATCACTTATTTTTTAAGATTTTTCTTTTTTTTTACTTATTCAATTTCTTCTGGAAATGGACCAAACTATTGCAATGGACACTATACTCTGGCACTAGCATCAGTTAATACTATACTGAAGTAACTGTGCATATGTTTCATTGCTCTTCGTCTTTTAGCAGGATTATGCAGATGGGAGAACCCATTAACTTTTGGAGTGGATTTGATTAAAGGCATGGATCCAGGACTTTTTTTTTTCAAAATTTTTATCAATTTCTCAAGAAATAATGCAGAGATCTTTCTGAAAACAATCAGGCATATTTAGAGGACTGATGACTAAGATTGTTGGTGCAGCCTGATTGAATTTTATAGGACGCTTGGGGAAGTGAAAAATAATCCTTGTCGGAGTCATACCTCAAATAGGTCAAAGATTGACCCACATTGACAGTGTAACTTACACTTCCTAAGGATATTATTATCTAGGATGTCTATCTCCATAAATCTGCTGAGTAAGCATAGAGAAACAAAAAGCCTCAGAATTTGCCAGAGATTCATCTTATTTTTTAAGGTTTTCTCAGTATCAAAGTTATCCATGATAGTTTTCCACTGGTTCATTAAAAACATGATCTGCTAATAGCTAATATAGCAAAAGTAACAGAAGCTAGAAAACAGGGCTCAAAAGACAATATTAGTACCTACTGAGCTGAGCTAGGCAGTATAACAACACATTCAGTGAGCCTTTACAGGGTCTCCACATTGCTTTTATTTTTTCTGATGTGATATGAATGAAGTAGAGGGACAAGCAGCTGTGTGCACAAAGAATACCCTCAGAGATCCAGTTATAATAAAATATACTGCTCCACACGAGAGCGAAATTACAGGAGAACCAGCAAGCTAGTAGAAAAATTGCAGGAAGGACTATGGGTAGGACAACACAGGATCCCCCTCAGCCTCCCATAAAGACATAAATCCTGTCCAAATTAGACAATGTTCGAGTTGGACAGGTATTGAAGGTTGAATTGACTCAGTAATGTCAGTAGGCTGTATCACATTGGGTAACATAAGTCACCATAAGGAAGGACCATTGACTGTATATAAAGATGAACTAGGCATCTCCACATCCTCCCACTATCCAGGAATGAAGCCAAGTCGCATGGGATGAGGCTGCGAATTACAATTGATACACATGCTTGACCCAATGTGAGTCATCTCAGATATCAAGCATGAAGTTTCACCCCATTTTTATATTATACAATAAGAAATTAAAAACAAACTTACTGTGAAAATTAGCACACTTGAGCAAACATCAGTGCAATTAATATTTATATAGAAAATGACAGAAACCATCTTTGGAATAAATTTATTTTACTTTTTTTTTTTCATAATCCTAAAAGTATTTTTCATTATGAGTCACATTTTGAGTGGAACATAGTCACACTTTTATACATCTAATATTTGATTTCAGATTTTTTGAAAATTCAGTGTGCAACATTCATATGTATAGTCAATCAGACGCACAAAAGTAGAATGTGAGTAAACCTGCATCCTGTGTGAGAACTGTCCTGTGCTGAATATGGCGTGGTGCTGCTTGGACACACAACAAGTTGGTGCTAAGTTTGCTGTCTGTTGTAATGTAATGGCCATTCAATTTAATACAAAAATTGGGAATAAGTCATGCTCAGAACCCCCAACTCTGACTGACTTCCAGTGTCACTGCTGCAGCAAAACCCTGGAGTGCACTGAACATATTTTTCTTTTGAATTAAACTCTGATTTAAGTTATGAAAGAAGATTGTGTTCATTCTTCTTTCAGAGGTCACAGAGTTACATAGTATGTAGGAGTGGTGTTTCATTTCCTTTGCTAATGTTGTCATCTTCTCATATGGACGTCCATATCCTTATAATTAGTCACAGAAACACATTGTATGTCCCACACAAAAGAGGCAGAGCCGTCACTTTGTTCCTCAGAGCTGTCCAAGGACCCAGAGCCCTGTGTAGGCTGAGCCTCATTTGACCTCAGAGAAGCATGAAGAGGAAGAAATTAAACTATCCAAGCATGGAAAACAAATCAGAGTGCTGCTGTAGCACAAAAACCAATCACTTCCACTAATGTCCCCTAAACCAGTGCTTCCAGTCTCCCTCCGCCCTCACAGAACAGCTGTGGCTGTATCTCTCAACAAAGTGATGTAGAGGACTGGCTTTAAATGGGATTCCAACATCCTTCGCTGTTCTCCTGTCCAATGCTTCATTTCACTGAGTCTCTCTCTGATGGTCCCCCGCTACGTTCAGTAATGGAGCTTTAAATCCCCTCTGTTGTGAGGTCCTCACTTATTTTGCTAGCGGGTCGATGATGGCGCTCTGTCGCTTCTTGTGCCACCTTGTTGATAAGACTTCACTTTGTGCCGAGAGACGCCACTGATTATTTTACCTCCTCGTGTTGGCCATGCACCCCTCCCTCCCTCCTGCATGCTGTTTGTGTTCTTTTTGTTCCCTGAAGGCATCATCATGGCCCTGCCTCTGCCATTAACTGACTTATGTATTGACTAATTGACTTATATTTACTCAGTTTGGTAAAGGACTTTTTAAGATACTCTGAGCTCCTTTCTAGTCCACTCTTTTGTAGTAATGAAAGGTCAAACCTCAAATCTTGCTTTTCATCTGTTACAGTAGCTTTTTCCTCTTTATATTTCAAATAATCTTCTATTATTGGAATGTTATGTATGTTTGGGTTTTTAATTCCTGTACGTGTTTGAACGTTCCCATTAGAGAAAACAGCAGATCGAGAAAAACTGGGTAAAAGGGGAAGAGGGGAGGCTGTGTGTGGGAAGTTTTTCTGCGACTGTGATCATTAAGGATGGGGTGGGTGTTATGGAGGAAATGCATCTATTTGACTGTTTCATGTTTTGGAGCTAAATTGCTGCCTATTTTCTGACAGCTTGGCGCAGTTTGTGTGATATCCTGAGTTGTATCGTCACCCACTATACACAACAGCTTTCAAAAGGTGGCCTGCATTTCACCTCATCTGACTCCTCATCTCTTATTCTGTTTCCCTCTTTTCAGAGGCCTTTGACCTGGTGCTGCGTCATGGACGCAACTCCACCCTGGCTATGCTGAAGTCGGAGTTCCCAGGGCTCGGAGGTGTGGCCCAGAGCTCGGTCGGGCAGCTCTTCCTCGACATGGCGCTTTACATCCTTGGCTCAGATTCCACAGTGGACCACATGGTGGCGGTGCTCTATGACCGCCTCTTCCCCCTTGCATACCGCCGCCTTCTGGGAGGCAGTGTGTCCTCTGCGTCTGAGGACTGTATAAGAGGAGCCTGGAAGGACTCAGCAGCATTTGGCCCTTATCCCAAATTGATGATGACCCGTCTGTCCCGTTCCCTCCTGGCCACACGGGTCTTCCTGCAGGCACTGAACTTGGGCATTGAGGTTGTCAACACGACGGACCACCTGCGGCCCAGCCGGGACTGTAGCCGGGCCCTGCTGAGGCTGTGGTACTGCCCGCACTGCCAGGGCATGCTGGGGCCGCCAGCCTGCAGAGGCTTCTGTCAGGCAGTGATGCACGGCTGCCTGGGGGGAGCGGCCGAGGTGCAACCTCATTGGAGGACCTACGTAGACGGACTGGGGAAGCTGGCTGGTTCCATGAGGGGAGAGCAGGACATGGAAGCTGTTGTTCTTAGACTGCCCTCAATGATCAAACTGGCTCTCAAGCACGCTGTGAACGCACGCAGCCGCCTCACTGCCCTGGTGAGTCCAGTACACTAATGCACAACCATAAACACAAGTTTACGTAGCTACCCCTGTAAGGACTATGTACTGAATTCCATTCATTGCGGAGAGCCAAACCAGAACCATATCGCTAGCCTTAACCATGACAGAGTCATACCTAAACCTAACCTTAGTTGCACTTATATGGCACTTTCATGTAGCACTTGTAGTTGGGCTTTTTTGACGCAAATTGTACTTACTTGATTCTCGTTGTTCTGTGTTTGTACCCTCATGGTTGAATGCACTTATTGTAAGTCGCTTGGATCAAAGCATCAGCTAAATCAAATGTAACCTTAACCATGACCTCAAAAATGAAATCTTACCTCATCAGGATCAGGCTTTTGGTCCCTATAATGAATACAAAACCAACAAATATGCTGCAAAATGTTCTTAAGAGGTACCAAAAACTAGAACACAAACATATTGAAAGTGGTGATGAAAGGAAAAAATTATGCTAATATTCAAGGTTCCGTAATCCTCATCGTGTGTATTGCTGCTGCTCCTCTTTTCAGACTCTGTCTGGAACGTTTGGTTTTATCGCCTGTCTCTTTAAGGCCCACCCCCTTTCGATAAAGTTGAGTCTGTTCTGATTGGCCTGCTGGTCCAGTCGGTTGTGATTGGTCAACAGTTTCCAGCTCATGTAGGAAATGTCGGCCTCTGCTCCTGCTATATCTGGCATTGTTAGCCTCATTGTGACTGTGGCAACTCTCAAGCCGTTTGCATTTTTCAGAGAGAGGTTTTAGGTCTCTCAAAACAGCAAACAGGGGAAGCAGTAAAAGACATCACTTACACAACATCCAGTTAGTCACCTCTGTTTCTCATAACAAGAGCGGGAGGAGCTCCGGGTGTAAACTCGTCCTCATCACTTGCTGCCGAATCCTTAAATCAGGTCAGTCTGGACCAGGTCTGGACCAAGCTCCTTTATCCTCTTTTTTTCTGCCCCAGCGCCCTGTCTGGGGGGAGAGGAGCTCCTTTTACTGGTTTTCACTGTGCTCTTTTGAATTTTTTGCTCAACAGAACTTTTACATAAACAAACTAGAAGGGTGCTCTGCTGTATACTATCTCGCCCTGTCAAAGTAGTGTTTCCCATTAATTGTCTAGACTGTGGTGGCCCGCCATATTCTAATTTGATCCACAACAGTTTCATAGCTGTGTGCAGCGCTATTTGCCGTGTGCTTACCTTTTTATATACAGTCTATGGTGCTTACTCACATGCTCGCACTGTTAAGCCGTTACTGTTCACGCAGACAGTCAGAATTCACAGTTTCAGCTGCAGTTGTGCACATACCGAGAACTTGTCTTTCACACTTTAGTCTGTGTATCTGCCACTCGGAATCTGTTGTGTGTGAGAGTGATCTTTGTGCGCATGTACGTGCATGTGCAACCCCGCTATCACCATTGATTGAATGAATTCTGTGGAAAACACTGCTGAGAAACGGGAACAAAATTCTTGGATCTGCCCATTTATTTGGATCTGCACCAAAATGTTATCGTCTCCTTCCTGACATATAACACATCCTTCCACCAGTTCTGTGCTAATCTGCCCGATAGTATTTGTGTAACCCTGCTAACAGACAGACAAACTAAAAGAAAACATAACCTCCTTGGCAGAGGTAAAAACTTGCACCAGAGGAAAGAAAAACTAAATAGGTCTTTCATAGGTCTCCTTTAAAAGAGCAGGGGGTCTGTGTTATAGTTTGTACGTTTGCAGATGTACTGGTGAGACTTTTATTGAGTATGGGAGGATAACTTTGTTTTGCAGGATTAAGTGACCCATGGTGACATTTTTGGTGACTCCAACAAGAAAACATCACTTTATGCTAAGAAACAAACACACAAGCAGCTACAACTGACCCACAACATTGTGCAAGAATGCACCTTGAAAACTGAGGAGGAGGAGATGAAGGAGGCAAAAGAAAGGGAGGGATGAAGCATGTGTTTTCTCGGGCATCCTCCCAGTACGTCTCTCGCCTCTCACTCCTCAGCAGCGGTGACCCGTTATGTGTGGTTTCAACTGCAATAAAACAGTGGAGTTTGTTCCGTAGCCCACATGTGAAGTCAGATAGAAATGCTCATGAAATATGAAGGCTTTTCTCTGCCAGAGCTACAGAGCTGGATGTGCTTGCGCTCCTTTATATCTGCTGAACTTTTCACTCTTACACCCCAAATTCCCACTGTGACCAAGTTTCCACTCAGAACCCATCATTTATTAACGCACAGGTTGACCTCACTTATTCTGCAGTGCGAGGGCGTGTCTACATCCATGAATCGCTGACTTAGGGGAAATTGCTCTCCCCTTCTTTCTCTCTCTCTCGCTCTGTGTCTCGGTGAGATCCTTATCCAAAATTAAATACAGCCTGTGTGGGTTTATTTAAGACTGCAGTTCCCGTCACCACAGATGACTTTACACTGTGTTTATGGCTCTGTGTCTGGTTCTAGTGTATGGGATTAAAGCTGCAATGGCACAGTATTGTTTAGCGCTGCCACAAGGTCATGTGTGTGTGTCTGTGTGTGTGAGCGTTTGAATGTAATCTTGTGGAGACACTCTCTGCTCTGTGGTGTCAGTGGAGGGACAGATGCATTGTTTCCCTGAAGGCTAATGTCATCTCACTGAGGAGTCATGGAAGATCAACTTCAATAAGACAACACCTGATTGCTTCAGCATTTGGCTGAATGAATTTCAGGATTAAAGGGACATTGCAGTGTTTTTTTGTTTTTCATTAAAACAATTTATCACCACTATTTGTAGCTTGTAAAGTGAACACTTTATCACCCTGCCTACCTGTGTGTGTGTGTGTGTTAAATATGCATTTTGAAGATATATCTGCATCCTATAGGACTATACACATGACCTAAAACTTATATAGATCAAAAATAAATAAATCAGTATGACATCAGAAGTGAAGTCAACCAGGTTGGCCTGGCTGTTTGTTACTCAGAAAACAGTCAGCCAGTCAGAAGAGATGCTCAGATTCCACCACATAACACTCTCTGCTTGCTAGAGATCTGGAGAGAAATGTGAGTGTGTAAAATTATTATCAATAAAATTATTGGAGATGTAAAGTTATATCAATATCTTATTTAAAACCACACATATATCAAATATATCCTCTTATGCATATCAACACTTGAAATGAAACACTGAGTGAAAGTGTAAAATATTAGACCTTTGAGATTTGAGAAATAAATCATATGAGTGGTTCAAATGTAATTTACATGCGTGTTCAGTAGAGCCATGCCATCCGTGACTCTCTTACATGAAATGTGTAACAGTGTCCTGGGTTAGACCAATAGGGGTTATTAATTTATCTCGATGTCTCCCTCTGCCTCGTCCCTAGACTTGACAGTTGAAACGGGGAGCAAAATGAAATGCATTGTCCGACACATGTCACTCACCTATATACCAAGTCATATCTCCCACTTACAGGCTCAGTCTCTCAGGATGGATTCAGGGTGAGTTTTCCAAGTTGTGGTTTCGGTTTGGATTTCATTCCGATCTCCAATCTTGACTTTTTTTCCCTGTATTTGAAGTGCAGCTCTAGTTCAGCTTTTAGATGAGAGATTTCTGACTTGAAGCTTCATCTTGTAGAAGTTGAGATCAGGATTAACCCTCTGACCTCTAGCTTCCAGACCGAGGCATCTATAGGTCGAGTGGTTAGGGTTCGGACAGGGGATCTTTTTTGATGCTAACATGCGCACATGTCAGAAACAAAAGTCAAAAGTTAGAGCAACAAAGACAGATTTGGTAATAACACTGCATAGATTCAACGAAGGATCTTTTTTATTTTACAAATGTAATAACAGCATCACGCCATATGTAGCACTGAAGACACTGATGGTGGTTACATTTGGGGGGGATTAATTGACACATCCTTTTCATGGATGGGACACATACCAGTTCCCTTCTGGATTATTCAACCACAGACGGACAACTCACAGCATGATATTTGTCTGAGTTGATTTAACAACTAGATATAGATACAAATTAAGCAAAAATATCTGCAGGCTGAGGGTTATCATTCACCCCAAATCTCATTGATGAATTGATGAGGAAAACGTTAGTCAACGGCAAAGTTTAAAAATAGGTAAGCATCAGTTTAAAAGACCATACATATGATTTATGAGCTACAAATGTGTAAAATTGCTGCTCTGGTTCTTCAAACGTTGACTTCAGCATGTGTGCATTTGGCTGCGAGGAGGAAACTACTCTTTGTACAGCAGCATCATGGCTCCACAGAGTAGTATGTCTTGTCTTGTGGTTTGCAGTGAGTGTAATAGTTGTGTCTGTGGTCGTGTCCCTCACTTAACCTCCCCTCCAGTGAGTGCAGACCCCTGTTACTGTGGGTGACAGACGGATCCACTCTATCTCAGTAAAAGACTCCTCGAGGTGTGAGAGGGACGTCTGTTCTCTCCTCTGCAGACATGAAACATTGTAACTGTGCTGCTGAGATGACCACTCATTGTCCGCCGGCCCGCTCCCTATAGCATGTTAGCATTCATTTCCTCCATCCAGTTCAACTCCAGCGTGAGTCAACCGCTGTTCAGAGAGAGACGAGGAGGGCGGCCAAGAGCCCCGCAGCTCCAATCTATTCCCCTGTCAACTTCCCACCCCACTCCCGGAGTTTGATGTCATCCACCTCCGTCTCCACATCTCATCCTCAACATCCTTTCGCTCTCTTTCATCCCCCCCCCCCCATTTATTTCTTATTCTCTCGTTCTTATACATGCTGCTGGGAGAGAAGATGCATGATTTATGAAGCTCTATTTTTACCAGTTTCTGAGGAGAAAGAGAGAGGGAGAAGCGGCGACAAAAGAGATGGCAAAGAAAGGGAGAAGAAGAAGAATGGAGAGTGTGAGGAGCGAGCCCAAGGTGAAGGAGGACAGGACAGTGTGGAGCAGACATCCATCACCCTGCGACCCCCTCGGCTGCAATGATGGAAATATGATGGATCTGACCAAGATTAGATGAGATGTACTGCAGAGTGCAGGAGTTCTGAATTGTTACACCCTCAACACGGTTTGACTCTTAGTTATAAGTCTAATATAACATCCAGTATCTCTGTGCGTGCCTGTAATACTTTCTGTCAATAATACACCTTTCATCAGCTCTCTTTTGTGATGTCTTCTGCCTTTGTGCACAAAAATAGCTCAAAGAAATCAAACCAGATCCAAACTGGTGCTTTACAGAGCTCTTATTCAATATCTGCAGTATTTTATTAATCCACTTAAACATGTAAATTACTGAGGACACAATGATCAGAGTCCGTTTTGAAGATTTAAAATCCACTTGAGCTTTCAAACGTGCAACAAATCATGTTTCTAAGTGCTCTAACCTTGCATCTCAGTTATTATTTATCAAGTCATGTGTTCAATTTGAATTATGCAAGATAAACTGGGGAGTTTAAATGTCCTTAAGAGCCCGATCCTTAGTTGGTTTGACCTGTAGACTGTATATAAAGATGGACGACACGTCTCCACAATCAAGACATTTTGGCTTCACTTAAGGGGAGCGGTCATGGCGTCCATCTTTACATACAGTCTTTGGTTTGACCGTCTAAATTACAATTATATTTGCATGTGTAATTAAAGAGCTGACATAATGATAAAAAATAAGAATTTTCTTTATTACGTCGTTAGTCACTGAAAAAAAGACTTTGATTAGTCATTTACACACAAAAATGGTTTAAATAAACCATGAACAAAACAAGGAAACATCAGATATAATCACTTTGCCCGAGATGGTTGGGTCTTATTTCCTCTATCAGTTGTGATCATCAGTTCCGTGTGACTGAATTGATAATTTGGTCACAAATCTAATTTAGCAAACAATCATTTGCACTTAACAGACACTTCTCAGTGTTCTGCTAATGCAGTGACTCTGTCCTACGTTTTCTATCTCGCTTAGTAGGAAACATCATGCTCCTAATTCAGATCGCCCCTGTCTCATCTGCCTCAGACATGTGTCTAAGAGACATCATGCTATAATAACGTTTCACAGCTCTGAATGCTTCAGGAATAGCAGAACAGTGAGTGAGACGCGTGAAATCCATTTCTCTTACAAGCATTTCCTCAACTGTGATGAAACAAACAACTAACGTCTCATTTTAAATTAGACTCTTCATCTGAACATCATCAAATCTAGTGAGATTAACATTCCCTGTTCAGTATTTAGCCTCCCTGATGGTTTTAATTCGGGGACTTCTAGGTTTTATCTCGTAGGACCGTTTTTGTAGTCCAACTTTGTGCTTAAAAAAACTGACTACTTACTGTTTTCACAAGATCTGGAGATTTGTTGTTGTATTTCATTAATGTGAAGCAGAGATTTCTGAGCCGGTGGATTTAGTAAATAGGCGAATGGAGCTGAACTGATTAGTGAGATTTAAAGATTATTCTGAAAGAATCACCTCAGGATGTTCACCTTCATGTGTGAATACACGTAAATACATGTTTTATGTTTTAAATAGCTCCAATCAGTGTTTTTCTATGCTCCATATTCACAGTGTACAGTCACACATATAGCATACATCCTTAGGGTTTAATGTTGGAGGGATGTATAATTAAAATGATAAATTTAAGGTTATGCATAAACAGCAGTGACTGATGCCGAAATGCAATAGATAAACAGCTGAATCATCAAGTAAAATCTTTAGCTACAATATGGGTAAATGGTTGAAATAATAAGCCAAAAATAACATTAATAACACATTAGACTGAAGGATATTGTTTCACAAAATTCTGGTTTAAATACAGATAACTGTCAACTGAAATAGTGCCCCGACAATGTTTCACCAGAAACCAATTTCAATGCTGGTGACAACAATGCATGGAGTAGTGGAAGCAGCAGAAGGAGAAAAAGGAGAAGAAGAGGGAAGAGGAGGAGCAGAGCTGAGCGCTGACTCAGTTGCTCCCCTGAGCCTCGACTCCCCTAGAACATTACTCACCTAATACTCCCCAATATGTTGTTCTAGCTGTGCGTGGCCTCCTGCCACCTTTGCCACAGTATCTTCTCTCCTGAAACTGTTTGCTTATTAATAACTCATTGTGATCAAGATGAATGTGTAAGCCGATTATACGTTTAAAGCGTCAGGATCCGCGCAGAATTGCCATGGATTTGTTTGGAATTTATCTTTTCCACTGTGTTTGCACAAGCAGGGCACCGCACAGAGCCTTAAGATGCAGGTGTGCAAGTGCACAGACATGTGGGCCTCTGTGTCTGTGCAAGTGTGTGTGTGTCGTGTTACTGGCCGTCAGCAGCCCTCTCTCTCTCTCTCTCTCTCTCTCTCTCTCTCTCTCTCTCTCTCTCTCTCTCTCTCTCACAGGGAGGCAGGCTGCTCGGTGCAGATAAAAGTGTGCAGATACTTCGGAGCTCTCACACTGAGGCAGGCTTTATCTGCACTCTCTCCTGTTGGTTGTGTTAGTCCAGCCCTGGGTGATATTAATACCCAACTAATAAGCCCTTTCCTTGAAGAATCCAGAAACAATCGTCAGGTGGAGGGGGTGGTGGTGGAGAATCAGTCTCTCCCTTGTGCCACAACTCCCCTACGGCTTCCTGGGAATGCACAAAAAAAAAAAAAAGCTCCAATCACATTAATCATGGCCTGTGGGAGCACCGGCACACGCTCCAGGCGCGGGAGAACGAGTGAATTTCACAAGGGGAAGATGAAGAGCGAGAAAATGTGGTGGCAGAGACAATGGGCCAAAGTGTGTGTGTGTGTGTGTGTGTGTGTGTGTGTGTGTGTGTGTGTGTGTGTGTGTGTGTGTGTGTGTGTGTGTGTGTGTGTGTGTGTGTGTGTGTGTGTGTGTGTGTGTGTGTGTTTCCCTCAAGTACACAGGAGGGGAGTATTAGTGGAGATGGCTTGTCAGGGATGTTGGGTATTAGTGAATGTCTGGTGCTGGAGAACTTAACCATCTGTGATTATCCGGATGTTTTTGTGTGTGTCTGTGTGTGTGTGTGAGAGAGAGCTACAGACAGTGTGTGTGTGTGTGTGTGTGTGTGTGTGTGTGTGTGTGTGTGTGTGTGTGCTGTTGCTATTACTGTATCCTTGGATGACAAGGCTGTATTGATTAACCCTGATGATTCTGTTTTACAACTAATCAGCATTTCTGTGTGTCAGCATGCACGCACTAAACAAGATTGCGTGTGTGTGTAAGTGTGTTGGCAATGACGAATTATTATGTAGGAGTGCCTGTTCATCATATTAATGGGCTTAGGTACATTATATTCAAATGAATAATTGCATGAAATGATTCATTTTCTGTTTATGCTGTAAATTCTGGCTGTCTACATCTGTGTGTATGTGTGTGTGTGTGCTTGTGTGTGTGTTTGTGTGTGTGCATGTGGCCTTGGTTACCACCAGATGAAGATGTCCACTACCGCTCTATCAGGTCCCATCTGTATTCGGCGGTGTCGGTGCCAGCCTATTCACTTAAACTGGAGCTGGGCACAATTAGCTGTTAACATTACATGGCAGAATTAAACCCAGGCCAGAATCCCTGAGGGAAATTAAACCACCGGCAAATCGTTAAACCACAAGCTAAACATTAACATCCATTTGCATTTTTATTGCACCTGAAAAGAACGTGCCAGGTCCATTATCTCTGAGATACAGAGAGGGACGTTTTATTTATTATTGTTATGTCGTCCCGCGTGGAGACACAATGGCATTTATATGATGGGGGGGGGGGGGGGCAAAACGAGAGGCGTTATTTTCACGCTCGCGATTTTTGGAGTGTTATGATTACAAATTCGAACAAGGCGGCAACGGCTGGCAGAGGATACAATGACTTGTTTGTTATGCAAATCCCCCGCCTCCTTTCATCCCTCCCAAAAATAAACAAACACAAACAGATGACAATTTGCAGCAGGGCTCAGCTGAGTCTGGTGGGCAGTTTCGCTGTTGACAGGTTCTCTCTATGTGCAGTGTCATTGCTATTACGAGTATGAATAAACAGGCTTAGGGCTGTGAACTGGGAGCGATGAAACATAAGTGGGGTGAAGAGGTTTGGGGAACTGCATTCACTCACTCTGTGCTGGTTTCTCATTTTCTCCTCTCCTCTCGCAGGTGAATGGGATGTGCGCACACACTCCTCAGCGGGCCTCTCGTTCAGTCGGGGCCCCTCCTCCTCAGCCTCCCGCAGCCTCTGCAGCCCGCAGTGTACAGACCTCACCCTCAGGCGACTCTGATGAGACTTTGGCTGGCCTCCGCAGGTGAGGACATCAGGGACTGTGATCCAGACTTTAGCTACATGCATTATACTACGTTTTCATTTAGAAACTGCATTTGGAAACTAAAACAATCTGTGTCCACACAAGCGTTTCGCTCAGTATCAGTTTTAATGCCTGTCCATACTAACACGCCTTGAAACACATATCCCCTGACCACTCATGTAAACACTGTGCATGGCTTGTCTCCTACATATGTATACAGTTATTCACACCATTGTTGTAAAATGCAGAATCATCCACGTTGCGTTCTACACTGGTAGCAGAATTAGCGAAGGCTACATTGTGACAGAAAAGACCCAATCAGCAAGCGGTTGTGTGTCAACGTCATTGTTTCCAATCATCTCCGTTTCTGCTCGTCCAGAGTAAAACGTAACTCCATAGCTCCCAAACTAAGACGGGGCTAGCAGCGTGTTCAACTTTCTCTGTTGTAGTGGCTCTAAAACTCCGAACCCGTAGCAGAGTTGATGCGTTTTCAAACAAAGACATAATAGTGTGGAATCAGCCTTTCACCCTTCCAGCTGATGAAGCAGCGCTCACACTTCAGACTGCAATATTTGTTATATTGTCCCTGACACTGAGGGCAGGTTTCCTATTGTTTCTCCACTCTGGTGTTTAACCACTCTTATGCAGTAACAGGCTTAAATGAATAGAGTAATAATGCCCAGCGGGGCCACTGGACTTGGCAGCAAAATAGCCGGATTAATGTCAATTAGAAATAGAAACACTGTGTATTTTATCCCTTTTACTCCCCTTCTTAGGGGGGATCTCATCAACTTGCTTTCACTGCTATCACAGTGAATTTGACTGTCTCGTTCTATCTCTACCTCTTCATCTTTGTCTGTCATTCTTTTCTTTCTTCTTTCTTTTTCTGCAGGACAACTCGTCCCTGCTGACAAATATGAGTCATATTCAGTTTTATTGTCTGTCTCTCGCCCTCTCGCTTTCTGTTGAACTTTTCACGTCTTTCTCTGCTGCAGGGAGTTCATATCCGACCTGAGGGGCTTCAGCTCCTTCTACAGTGGTCTTGGGGAGGCGTTGTGCAGCCGAGAGCCTGCTCCAGCGAACCACTCCCTCTGCTGGAACGGGCAGGAGATGACAGACAGGTAAATCAGTGTTTCATTCACACACTGCAGTCCCTAGACAACAGACCGATCCAGCCTCTAGCACACCCTGCAGACTGCAGGCAGTTTGTGCTCAGGTTCATTGGCTTTATTAATGATCGCTTATACAAATAGTCTGCTCTGATTCCTTAATACCCAGGACTCCAGCCGCACATCTAGGAGAGTGTAGGTGAGTTGAAGGGTAAGTTTGCCCAGAGCTGATGAGCTTCACATACGGGGCTCCCCTTCTCCCGCTGAGTGTGAGTGTAAATCTTGACTTTGGCTCTATGGGATGTTATTAATGTCAGGCGTGCTGTCACCTTATTCTCGCTTAGTTAATTGCAGTTTCAATCACGCTCCCCTAACATCTCCCGCGCACCCTGTAGAACCCTATTTGGTTTTCGCAATATTTCACTTACCCCCCTGTCCTTTGGCTGTACAAATCATAACTTCTTACGTTTCCGCCCATGCCCGTCAGTCGGCCCCAATTTCAATTTGGCTTAGATAGTCACAGATATCCATTTTCTCTTTTTGCCTTGTAAATTGTGTGTGGAATTTAATCAGTGCACAGGCACAATTTTCAGACGAGATGTGCTGCAGGTTAATGTTTTACCTCTGGTTACAGAGGACGGTGTATAAGTTCTGTGCTTTTCTCAAACTGCTGAAAAGAGTCCGTCGCAGAGATAGAAGCGGAGCCTCGATCTGAGTAGGAGACACCAGGTTGGCGAGGGGGCAGAGCTGTCCTGAGGGGATGATTACAAGCTGGACCAAACTGTGATAGGAAGGTGCAGGAAGGCAGAGGAAATGATGGAGAGATTACAATGTCCCGAGGCAAGCAATTCTCCATGTCATCTGTGAGGGCATATGCCTGCAAATTCACTCGGGGTACATTTTCACTCAAAGACTTGCTCTGGGTCATCCTCCATTATCCTCCCAGACAGGACCTTCTCCAGAGCCAGAACGGGGCCCTGGTTCTCATCTTGTCAGATGCAGATACATTTAGATTTGGGTGGCTGGAGGGGATAAGTCCCGAAGGCGTTTGGCACTAAATGTCTCCGATACTGGAGGAGCAATCTTTGGAGCTAAATGTGGAACTTTTTATCAGGCGTATTTACCATCACACCTGTAGCCAAGATCAGAAGAGCAACACCTTTCCAAAAGAGGAAGAAAATCAGAGAGTGTTCCACTGATAACAGTGATAAGAGATGGGACAGCTCAAAATATTACATTTCCACTCCTCGTTTAGATTTAATGACAGTGTCAACCGTGTTTATGTGTGTGTGTGATAGCTGATACAAGATATGGTGCTGTGTCAACTGTGAACATTTTAAATTACACAATGTACAAACATTGGAGTTGACGATGTCAGAAACAGGGGAAGGTGTTATTTTTCTTTTAGCTGAAAGTAAGATGGTTTAAAAAAAATACAGGATGGTCTTATTTTTCTCTTGTCCTAATGTTTTCTTTTATTTCACCCTTCCTTTTAGTTATATTAATAGTAACATCAATAGAACATTGCCTTTCAAAAAATGCTTCACATTGACCAACATCACTGTTAATGTGTTAACATGGACATATGCTAATTTTACCTATTGACAGTCAAAACATTTTGATCTCCACCTGGTGGCTGGCTGCAGTATAGGTCATAAATCCCCCCTCCTCCATGTTAGTGGAAACTTAGAATTCAAAGTTCATTCAAAGATAATTTTTCCAGTAAGTTTGGTCTTAATTAGTTATTGAATGATATATAAACTGGGTGAAATGCCATTATTGACAGCAGAGACCGACTCCTGATTGGTCGAGCACGTTTATCGACAGGACCTCACTTCCCTGATCGCTGCTACGCAGACTCTGACTCCACCTTAGCATGATGGCAGCGTTTGTATCCAGGATATTTAGGCTTCATTTTCATTTTCATATTTCTTTTGAGTTTTCCTCTCAAGTGTGAAATTAAAAATGTTCATACCTAATCTGAGCAGCCTCAAAGATGGAGTGAAAAATTGTCATAGACGAGGGAAGATGATGATTACAGATAGTTGTGTCAAAATTTAAATAACAAATCTAGTGAGAGAAGTTCAAGCCTGGTGTACTTTCTCACAAGTCCATGGCTGGGCCTTAATGTCACACTACTTTTTAGAAGTTACATATATGGTCAGAACCATATCTACCTAATCCTATGTCAGAAATTGAATTTGGAAAGTGTTATTTTATTCCCACCCACCCCTACCCTATATCTCTGATTGGCTTACATTGTTATTCTTCCCTAAACCTAACCCAATCAGAGGCAGGGTAGAGGGCAGGCTTTCTTTTACTTAGGGTGGGGAAGAAAATAACGCAAACCATCTGTCAAGCAGCTCTGCTGGAGAATACTGGCGCCTTAAGAGTTTACAGCCACACTAACTGCTTTATTAGGAAGTACTTTGTGCTAAATGCTAACATCAGCATGCTGACATGCTGATGTAAAGCAGGTGTATTGTTTTCCTGTCAACTATCTGACTTCAACATGTTAAAAAGCAAATTAATATTTAGCACTAAACGCAAAGGACAGCTGAGGTTTGTTATTGCAATTTGGTCTTAAATATTGATCCAAAGCATTGGACTAATTATAATTTTGTCTTTGTTGTTGCATTAGAGGAAACTTCCAGGGATAACCAACATGATTACAGCTTCTCCACAGGGGAACATGAATGTCTCCACCACATTTGATGATAATCTATCTGCTAGTGGATGAGCGATTTAACTAAAACACACAAATGTCAAGCTCATGAAAGCACTAGAGGAAAGGTCAAGGATCACCTAAGTAAACAGGAGACATCTCCTAGGGACTAATGGTATTTAAATACAAAATGTCATGCCAGTTCATCCAAGACAAAAGTGGTGGAATGGCAGATTAACAAAACCATCCAGGAGGAGACTTTCACTTGTCTAAATTGGTGTTGTACATTAGAAATCCTATTAAATATTAAGATTCTCCATATGGGGTAAACAATTAAATGCTTTCTGTTACATTAAGCTTCTCTTCCATTGGTCAACAAAATCAACTAACGTCTGACTTTTGTCAGTAATGGGAATGGGTACAATCCAATCCAATCAGCATTGATGGGAGCATGGCAACTGGGTGAACATGCTAATTTCTTCTATCTTTGCATTCCAAACTCCTGTATATACCCGCTAACTTTGGTGGGAAATATTATTTTGAAATTGAGTGGGTGTTTGAGTGTTGCAGCTTTTTTCTAACTCGAAAAAAAACATACTTGAAACTACATGATTGTTGACAAACATAAAGTTCAGCTATAAGCCACACCAGTCATTTTCAGACAGTCCCTTCCAGCTATTTTCACAATGTCATCTAAATTCGATTCACTTTTTGCTCAACATGACATGACACACCGGAGCAGCCTGACTGTGTACGGGCCACAGACCTCACCGTGCTTGGGACTGGAGGTGTGATCCATCAGGTGGTGTGAAAAGCATCACACTCCATTATGTATCCTTGCAACACCTGGACTCCTGCTTCTCCTCTCCCTTGTTTATTCACTCATGCAGACTGGACCTAATGGAATGGTAATTGGTGTTAGATTAGATTAGGTTATCACTGGAGGTAACCGATCACATCACCAAACAATAACACGCAGAAAACGATCGGATAACAAACTGAGAGCTGACAACTGAGACTATCAGTGGTGAAAAATGGGTTTAGTGGTGATACATGTTAAATGATGTCTCGGTAAAAATTATCCGGCATCTATAATGTGAAACACTAACCTGTTATCCCCGCTCAAAATCTCTCTCCCCTAATCCTCTTTCCTCCACCCATTTTCCTCTATTCCTGTCTTTAATGGATCGCACATCTCTTTCCATTATTAATGTGATAATTAGCTGAGGAGAAAGGGTGAGATCATGGCTAATAAGAAGAAGAAATAACTGGGGAAATGTAATTTGAGTTTAATAAAATGTCTGGGGAGACTTTGGGGAGAGCAGAAGACTGATGAATGGTAAAGGCAGGTGAAAGGTGTGTGTGTGTGTGTGTGTGTGTGTGTGTGTGTGTGTGTGTGTGTGTGTGTGTGTGCTCGTCTGTCGTAGTGATAGGAGTATGACCTCATGCTTTGCACACATACTTTTTTCAAGGCCGTTTTTTTCTCTTATTCAATTTTTATCCGAAAATACTTTTTTCTCCAACACCGACCCATTTATCCTTAGTTTTTCCAACATTTGCAGGAATATAGACGTTCACATCTCGATCTCTGACCTCAGTTACACTCACATCTCTGTGGTGCCTGAGGAAAATGTCTTGTCAATCCTGACTACACCTCATCCAAACAAACCTGCCTCATGCGTGCCAAAGCAGCTACTGTCCTCCTCAGAGCTCCAACGGCATGCTGGGAAGGGGTTAACTCCTGGCACTGACTCAAGGGAAACAACACCTGCAGGAGAGTCTCGACACCAAAGACAACAAACAGAGAGAAATCGGCCTCTCAGACTCTCCAGCTCCTCCTCTTGATAACATGCACATGTGTCGACAGAGCTGCGTTTCCTCACAGAGACGTGTGAGCACCTGCCTGTAGGCTGCTCCTTCCTAAATATACCCCCGGTGCTAAAGCAGGACAAAAAGTACATCTCTGCTAATGTCCTCTTATTAAAACCAGATATGATTAAAAAGCCACTAATTGCCCAGATTCGTGTGCATGAAATTAATCAGCAGCCAGACTTTGCATAATAGTTCGACTCCTTTGAGAATGTTGTCGCCCCCTGGTAAAGCTTGTAATTATAAAATATTTTATATGTGACATATCTGCTTCTTCTTGTCTTCGAGTTGGATTTTAGTTATAAATTTCCAATTCCTGAACTATAGTGGTCCGTACGCGTTGAAACCAACTGCCTGATGGTCTTGATTAAGGTGTACTCTTAAACATTTTGACCATAGTCCAATAAATACATTCTTTCTTCAGAGAATATCCAGTCTCCATAACTTTCATTAAATTTTTCAAACTATCTTGACATCAGCTGGTAAAAAAAAGAGTTAATCCCTATTTAACTGAAGACGTAATGTCTCCAGTGAGAGAGAAGTCAGTCCTCTCGTCAGGGTTGTATTACAAATGAACTTTCCAGCCACGAAACTGAGAACCAGGAGTGCTGTCGTTCATCTTATCAACACTAGATGGTGATAAATGCCTTGTTTGGAGTGATGGAGCAGTGGTCAGGTCATCGTGTCCTGCGCTCATAAAAAAGTTCAGCCAGTTCTTTTTAAAGCCAGCGAAAGTCATTTAAAAAAAAAAGATTGAACAGCAAAAGAACTGACTCCCTTTTTTTTGTCTCTATCTGTCCTGTCAGGTTTCCCGGGCCCAGCCTGAAGCGAGTGCACCCAGGCTCTGAGTCCAAGAGCAACAAGCCCCCCGAGCCAATCATCAGCCAGATCATAGACAAACTCAAACACATCAACCAGGTGAGCAGAGTGAGGGAGCGTCTCGGGTTGAGTGCGTGCTTGTGCATAAATTATTTTGCTCCTCTGACTTATTTTGTTCAACTGTGTCTTTACTTTGAAAGAAGAAAACTTTTTAACAACTCTAAAAACAAAAAATTGTTAATGATTTTATATGAACTTCTGTGTGTAACCAATTGAAGCAATTTTTGTTCAGTTGGTCCAACAATTTTTTTTTTTTCAATTGTCTGGTAAGTCTATATCTGTGCCCTCTCCTCTGTGGGTTTGTAAGTTTGTATTGGATCAGACTATTAGTTGCACTTCTTATTTCACAAGTGGACCTTAGATTTGGAAGTTGCTGCAGGTCTCACTTTGCGGCTCCTGTGGGTGTGTGACTGGGCTGGGTGGGTGCTAACATCTTCACTTGTCAGCACAGGACAAGTGAGGACGTTAAATCCAGCTTCTTTTTACCGTAACGCACCTTCCTCTCTCATATTTGAGAGAAACTCCACTGGGAACCATGAGTTCAAGGTGATGTCAAAACCTTGCTCATCTTAAACACAACAAAATAGTGTTGACAGGAAAGCTCTGAGTCTCATCTGCACTGCTCCAAAAAGCACAAACACCAAAACAGAAAGCCCCTCTTTTCTCTCGAGTTGTGACACGAGGAGTTGTTGTGGTCAGGAATGATGTCGTCCATCCACAGTAGCCCCCTCGACCCCCCACCTGTCGTCAAGGCCAAAGACCCCCCCTATTTTTTACTGCTGCCATCACCATGGAAACCACCTTTTTGGAGTGGGCTGAGATGCTCACACAGAGGCTCAAAGTCAGCCTGGGTAGGTAGAAGTATCAGCCCACAGATCTGTTTGTAGTTCCTGGTTGCTGGTGGTTGCACTTGTAGCTGTCAACATGTCAGATTGCTGTAGACCACCTATAACCCCCCAGCCCCATACACACACACACATATACGCATAGTGTCTTCTAGCGGTGCAGTGTGTTTTGCGTGTGTTGGTCTTTGTGCGGGAGCTTCTGAGTGCTGCAGGCCTGTCTCTGTGGATTACAAACCTCCTCTGCTGTTTAAACAACCTGGGAGATCTAAAGAGCAGCCGCGGACCTTCTTCCACTCCCCGTCTCTGACAGCCTGAGACCCTCGAGAAAAAAATACGAAGGGCTTGTGGGTTGAGACGCTCCAATTTTCCCATTACTTTGGCTGTATTACCTCATGCTCGCTATGGTCGCACTCTAAGTGAGAACAGCAGGATCGTTAGGTGTTTCCTCAACCACCACCTCACCCTCTTCAAATGGCAGACTGTATGTGTCTGCAGTTACAACCCTAACCCCTAACCCTTAAATTAAAAAGATTATAATAGACCAAACACTAACCCTAACCTTAATGCAACAAGCTTTTCAAAACGTCCTGCTCTGACAGGCACAAACATTTGTTCTCATATGATTAGAAGCAGAGCGGATGCAACTCACACTGTTCGCCATCACGATCCTGATCAGCTCCTGATGAGAATTTGCAAGAAAATGCAGTTTGGTGAGACGCCTGAGCTCGCTGCGTTTCAGACAAATCACACAATCCCTTGGAATCATGGCAACAGTCAATTCAGATGCTCCCAGAAACCTGATACTCATTTCTCACTGGCCCTAACGTTGCACTGATGACGTGGCGCATACATGTGGACATTTATGGCTCTTTAATATTGTTTACATAAACGCCTGATATTTATGCAGGTTGACTATTCTCATGGGAGCTTTTAATCCCATATCTGATGACCATACAGCGGAGTGGAGCACATTCCTGCTTGACCTCCAACTTCCCTTCAGATCTCGACTTCAATGGGCTGGATTAACATCTGACAAAAGACTGGCTGCGCTTGATTACATATTTCATGTGCAGTAAAACTGTGTATGACTCATAGCCATACCTCTTTTTTTTATTTGTGCAGGAATCAGATGACAATAATATTTTTACCACAAATCATCACTATAGTGGGATGCACAAAATAACAGGAACGCCTTTCAACATGATGCAACATAATACAATAATCCTGCAATGAAATTCACCCTTTGTAAAGTTTCAAATATTCCGTTTTTCTAGCCAGAGTGTGAGGCCTTTACTTACAGTGTGTGTGTGTGTATCATTTCTTGTTATGTTTAATCCACTGAATAGTCTATTTCTGAAGTTTGCAAACATGTTAGAAGCTAATTTAATGTTCATGAATGAGAGTATGTCCTCAATCACTTAATATTGTATTTATTGTCCGCCATTTTATTCAAGTGTAAATGGTATCTGACAAATGATCCCTTGTTTTATATGGCATTTTATTTTGCACTTTACAGTGTAACTATTTCTATATCACACATCACTCACACACTCTGCCACAGACGTCAATTTTGGGTTCAGTATCATGCCCAAGCGCACTTCAGCACACAATGTGGAGGAGCAGGGAATCGAATCAACTACCTTCTGGTTAGTGGACGACCCGGTCTTCCTCTGGAATTGAAATGTGTTCAAAATCCGAATGTGTCAATTGGTCCACCATTTACTGCCTTCAAAAATGAAGTGTCTGTGACATGTACACTACCTTCTGCAATGCAATATCACATTTTTAGATGCAACACTCCACAGCTGTCAGTGTAGACACAAACTGCTGATGATGAGTGTCTGAAATCTTAATTTACTGCTCTCTGTGTAAACTACAGCGTCTGTTATATAGTGGGAATGGGCACAGGAAGAGTCTACAGCTACGCTAGCAGCTCTGTATTGCTGTGCTTAGGTAGTGTTTATTTAAACGCAGGCTTTGTTTGCCAGACTGTGGAGAGTAAAAGGGGAGGAACACATTGACTGAAATGCCTCCGCTATCAGCTTTTTAATCTATCTGCATTCATATGTAGATATCTGTTGATAGAGATAAGCCAAAATCCCGTCTCTACTTACAAAAGGTATTACTGTTTGGGTTTTGTGAGGAGAAACGCTCAACTTGTGTGATAAAAGAAAGTTGGTCTGTGTTGGACTGTGAACAGTGTCCCAGATATATACCGTCTACACTGGAAGCTCCAAAGTATTGGTTGTTGCCCCCAGAGGTTAATTCGTGAGAAGAGATTGACCTTATGGGGGCACTAGAGAAAAGGAACCATTGATTTGTGTGCCATTTCATCGAGTAGATTCAAAAAAATCACAGGATAAGTCAAAGTTTTGACCTGCTGCTGGTGCCAGATAAAAACTGAGGGAATCATCAGTAATGTGGTTTCATCCTCAGGGGACCGTGCATGTCTGCACATAATTTCATGAAAATCCGTCCAATAGTTGTTGAGATACTTCAAAGCTGATGGTAAATCCATTGTCAACAAAGCGTGGAATCTGCCAGTGAACAGAAGGCTGATGTCACATATCACCAAAGAGACAGAACTGAGCTTAATAATGCTGCTGAACGTTTATAGACCGTACACAGCATTTCATGGTCCACGCTTCTCTGAGCCTGCGTGTTGTAAACAGCCTCTAAAGGCACTGGAGAAAGTGATGTTGTTTAGTTAAAAGCAGTTTTACAAGGTCTCCGCCTCCCCGCCAGTTGAAAGGCCACCGGCTCTGGATGATGTTGCAACGGCTCAAAGCAAATGGACCAATTAACCATCTCATACGAGAAAATAGGCCACAGCTCAGAGATAATTACTTTCATCTGCCTTGTTTGTATGCATAGTGTATGCGGATGGTCCAACAATGCGATAGTAATGTTCCTGGAAGTCAACCAGCATGGTGCCATGCTGATTATTTCAGTCCCTCGCTGTCGCCTGTGTGCCTGCAGCATCTCAGACAGCATGTTTAGAGCTGATGAACGCATAGAGTGTTGTCGTCTACATACATTCAGCTCTGCTCACGTACTGCTTTTTACAAGTCCTATTAGGCTCTTTTATCCTGCACACATTTTCCATCTGAATGAACATTGTTTCCCTCTTGTGAACACTGAATACGATCAATGGTTCCTCCAGCTTGAACTGACCCACTTTCAAACCACGAATCCGTCCCAGCCCACGGTATACGTGAGACTGTGTCATAAAATATAGGGGCTACACTCTCCAGCAGTGAGGGGGAAAAACGGGACCCCACCAAAGAATCCACTTCCTTCCAACTTTAATCCCCCTGATGTTTCACTTCTCCCCTCTTTAAGTGCTCTGTGACGATTCAGCTATGCAGCGGAAATGTGTCATTTCTCACGTTGTCAGTTTTGATCAGAGTATCAGCAGATACAGAGACAGTCTGGCAGGGAGACCATTCGCCTTTGTGCCTCTGTGTTGCAGCTAAGCTAAACACCAAAAGGGAAAAAAAAATATCTTCGAAGCGGTGGCCTCAGCTCATAAAATAGCGCTTTCTCACGCCTAAAGCGGCTGATGTCATGACTTAGCCGTGGCCAAGTTTAAAGTGAGTCGTGCACTATAAATGGATGAAGAGAAATGACTTTCTCCTTTGGTTATTGCTTCTTGACTTGGAATCTTTAAACAGTGTACGACTGTGAGGAGCCACGGGCATGTGCATGCTTACACTGCAGGGTAACATGTTCCTGTGTGAGGTCCTGTCTGCGCGTTGGGCCTTGTATATGCAGTGCGGTTAAAGTGTGCACCTCCGCACACTCGCCTTGCCTGTGGCTGTGGCAGAGTTGGTGATGTTCCAAGGAGGCCAATCTGATGAGTCTCATGAGTAAATATGACTCTGTAATGCTGTCATTTTAGCTGTTTTCCAAAATGACCCCCCAGGAATATTACTCAATGGGGTCCGGACATTTTCCGGAGTTTCTCTGAGGTTCTCTGGTCAGACGCGTTCACAACAGGAAAATCTCTGGAGCGCGGGGAGGCGAGGGGTGGTGCAGCATAAAGAGGCAGCAGGACGTGATGTAAACATTATGCTCGCATGTTTTTGTTTACAGCACATCAACACCGGCGTCGGCCCTTATCAACAACAACTCTCTTTACATCTTCATCGGTATGGCAACACTTTTTCATCCTGAGATGTTTGCATTGATTTAGTTTTTTGTTTTCATTTTTGCCTCTGTCCTTTGTTAGAGGCGTCATAAACACGCCCTCTCACTTGTGGTGAATCCCACTCGAACATTTGAGTTCTCACATACAGCTTCTCCGCAGAATGTCTGGAAATTAGTTCAGTGCAGGTCTGAAGCAGCTAATGGGAGAACTGGCCATGCGACTTCCCACATGGAGAGACTTATCTGGAGTTCGCTCTTAAATTAGAGCTTATAATTTTGATGATGTGTTCTTGCTCTGGAGAGAGATGAGTTTGTTTTTTTCTGAACATCTGTTTAACTTCCCAGAGTATTGGGTTTCTCCTCTGAACAACTAATCTCACAGGAGATGGTTGAGCTAGTGGCAAAATAGACCAATTATGTGATTGGTCTTTGATTACAGAGCGTTTCCCACTCATTTGTCGGACGAGTTTGCCATTTGCAGGGTCAGACCTCCTGGGATCGTTCTGACGACTTCTCTTTCTGGCTATGTGACATGTCTTTGGAGAGATGGAACACCATGAATATAAACTTTGTTGATGATTATTATGAAATCCCTTTTGGCAAAACACAATTATTTCATCTTAGACCATTACATTTGCTTTGTCATGTAAAGAATAAAAAACCTCTTCATTATGAACACCAAAGCGTTTATATTATAGCATCTTTTTTAAATGCTTTGTCTTTCACCTCCATCACTCTCTATCTCTCCCTCTTCACTTCCTTTCTCTCCATTCATCCAGCTGTGCTGAGTTGTGTGTGACAGACTCCAGTTCTGTCGCTCTTCCCACCTCCCCCCTTTTTCTTCCCCCTCTCCCTAAACCTCCCCCTGGATCCCCTCCCTCTCCTCCAAGCTTCCCAGCCTAATTGAAGCCAGAACCTGGGAAAATCCTGCAGGTACAGGACAAGAAATCCAAGGTGGAAAATAAACCAGATCCCAAGCGGTGCAAATTCCATCACGCAGTCTCACTTCCTGCGAGCCACCAGAGCCTGGGCAGCGTGCACTCGACACCTCGTGCAGGCTCTCACAGAACACACTTGCTAATGTATAACTCTCACACACACACACACACACACACTTAGGCACGGAGAGTTTTTCACTGTGCCCACTTGCAGCAGTTAATCTTGTACACACATAGTTAGGAACCCAGCTACAGCAGATACATTTCCTGCTCATATGCAGCTGTGATACACACATTTGAGTGGCTGTGAATTAAAGCAACACTTCAAATAGCCTCTTTGAAATTCACGAGTAGATGCAATGCAATGTATTTATTATAATCGCAGCAGAGATAAAGATGGAAGCTGCGTCACGACAAGGCCAGCATGTGTTGGCTCTCTCCTACAGGGTGTGCTTACAATCAAACTAATAGACACCATGGGCGTCAGACTAGACCTGCTGTTTTGTAAACTTACACTTGCTAACCTAGCCATTATGCTCACTCCAGTCAAAGAGGCTGACTTCTGTTTGATGTTATTTACTGAGGGGTTATTTAATATACCCCCTCAGGGCCTTCGTCCTCTCGCCCTCCTCTTTTATTTTTTTTCTTTAATGTGTGCGGTGTTACAACTGCTCTGGAAGTGAAAGAGGAAAAGGGGGCTGTTATGGCGCTGTATTTTTGAGCGGGGGGATAAGCCATGAGGGTTCTTTAAATGAAGTGTGACACCTGGTGTAAACCTCTGAGGGGCTGCAGGGCGTTTTTGTGCAGGCAGAGGTGGTTTATCCTCTGCAACAGCACCGCACACGCATGTTATCCTTTCATTTTCTGGAGACTTCTGACTACATGGTAAGTTTAGGATTTGAAGAGTTATGCTTCCTTGACTTTAGGAATCCAACTACGAGATACCGACCCCCCGCCCCTCATCTCCAGACACACACACACACACACACACACACACACACACACACACACACACACACACACACACACACATTCTCACACACCCCACTCCCACCCTGACTTTCTATCCCGCTGGCTGGGAGGTCAGACGGAGCATGTGAGGGTCTTTTTTCCTCCCAATTAGTCTGCCTGCTAATGAGGCCCAACCATCTCTTTCCACCACTGCCACCCATTCCTTCGTACCTCAATACCTCCACCTCTCCCTGCCTCCTTGTCGCCTCTTCCTCCTCCCCATCCCCTCACCTTCAACCCTGAGGCCAGGGTCGGGGTACCTCTCTTTATCCCCACCACCCCTTCACTCCCACACCTCCACCACCCCACTTGGGTGTAATTATCACACAGCCTGCATATAAAAACCCTTCTGTACAAGCCAACCTGCTCACGATGTCCAGCAACCACTTCACTCACTGTTTTCACCTGTGAGTTTTTTTTATTTTTTATTCTCTCTTTCTAAAATGAAGATGCTGACTCTTTTCCTTTTTGTTGATTACTGTTGGCGAGCAGAGACACAAACAGCTGAGTCTTCCTGCCGAAGTCTCTGAGCTGATCCGCACATCCTGGATTTGTTGTCACTGGGCACAGTCACGTGTTGCTGTGTAACAGAATCCCCCCTCCCAAAAAAAGAGGTCAGGGGTCACACTTCCTGTTTCCTGTCTCTGCTAGGTCATCAGAGGGTCTCCTTGTGAGGGTCAGAGATCTCCTCTGTTCCCCCTCAGCCTTTTGTTTGGCACTGCAGCGCTCTGGTGGGATGGGGGTGTTTGTGTGTGTGATTTTTTTTTTGGGGGGGGGGTGCACAGCAGCGTGTAGTCTCTGTTCGTCCTGTCAAAGTGTTCACACTCCCTGACTTTATCATCTGCTCACATCTCACCCTACATACCTTTGCAGTATGTGGTAGTTCGTTTCCTCTTCCTTTTTTTTTTAACTTCTCCATCTTTGCCCCCAGTTTGCTATTGTCTAGCACTCTATTAACTACAGGATATACTAGCCAGCAGTTGAACAGCTGGCTGTAGCCACATTTCATTATCTGCCCACCCAAATGAGCATCCATGGCCTCCTGCGAATAGTGGAGGAGGTACACAAACATTTGACTTGAAGGGATAGTTCACCGAAAAATGAAAATTCACTCATTATCTACTCACCACTATGCCGATGGAGGGGTGGGCGTAGTGTTTGAGTCCACAAAACACTTTTGGTGTTTCAGGGGTAACCAGTGTTGCAGCCAAATCCAATACAATTGAAGTAACTGGGGCATCATTTCCTCTGATATCCTCTGGAGCCGCGTTCACGTTTGCACATACACACACCGCACACACCACACACAAGCTCTCGCCCAAGGGTATGCGCGGGGGGCGGAGTAGCACCACTACTTCGGCTGGCATCACTGACATTTAGGCTAAAAACATGGTGTAAATAACACTGCTTCAAGTCAAATTTGAATGTCGGGGCTTACAGACACTTGGATGAAACCACAGGAGCAGTATGTTTTTCTTCTGTTGTTTTTTTTACGTTTGAAGAAGTGGTCCCTAATGTTACCTGTCTGCTGGTTGGATCAGTGGACCAATTCCTCTCTCATTATTCATAACCTGAAAAAATATAGAAATACAACGTGAGCATGTAATGCTATCCTTTGAAAAAATGTAATGGGGTAGAAAGTACAGATATTAAGTGGAACAAAAGTTAAACCTACATGAAAAATAAATCTACTTTAGAAAAGTACAGATACTTGAAGTAACAAAGTAAATGCATTTGTTACATCCCACCCATGGCTCCCACTAGGTGTGATCATGGGATATGCACAGATAGTCTGCTGATGTGAAAATAGAGGTTTTCTTAGCAACACATGACTCTGGGAACCACGGCGATATCGTTTAAAGCAGACAGGCAGCAAACAAAAAGAGATTGTCTGTGGGATGTAATCAGATTTAGTGACCAGCGGCCTGTTCAGGAATGGGACGTTTTTAAACTATTAAACCCCATGCAGACAATCAGGCACATTCACAGACATAAGTCAAGATTTTCATTTGGTTAGCCTCAAAAAAAGATTGAAGATTGTTGTCATACCAGATATATTTAATACTAGGGGGGGGAGTTAACCCTGTGCCTTCATGCGCTGCCTAGATCTGAATTGAGAATGTCTGACTAAACAAGACAGAAATGTTTTGTTCTTCCAGGAGAAGAACTGACTGCAGTTTTCTAATCTGCTATCTTATATGTATGCAGAAGAGTTTTCATTAGCTTTAAAAGATTATCTACCAGAGGAACGATGTCCCTGCCAACAACCCCCATCCAAGTTCAGTCCAAACTACAGAAATCTGGAAATAGCCTTATGGGCTTAGTCGGGAAGGTGGAGTGGACACACGCCCAGTTTAATACATGACTGGAGAGCTACTTTTTCCCTCTGTGTGTTCTGTTCCAACTGGAATTAACATCAGGAAATTAATCTTGTCTGCATTAACTGTCTGAGGCTGGGCTCCTGTTGCGTGACATACTCGACCGCGGACAGATACAGGAAGACTACAGGATCCGGAAAAAAACCCCAGAAGAGAAGAATGAGAAAGCGTGGCTCCTTACATTTCATATTCAATAAGAGTTGAGTAATGAGTCAGGGAAAGCGGGTGGGACTGTTGGGCAAGCTGTGTCGTCCGAAACGCTGCTCGGTCTGTCAACGTGCTGAGGTGCTTTCCATGACTCATACTGTGGAAAGTGCCTCCTGTCATTCCTCTGCCTGTCTCTCCCATGGAGTCCCTCATTCATTCCCACCCTCTTACTTCTTCTCTTGGCCCGCTCATCTAAACAGCTCGTCTGCAGACTCGACACAGGCGCAGCAGCTCAGAGTGCATGTGGGGATTAGGTGCAGAGAAAAAACATTTCCTTCATTTATTAAGAAAAATAGTCGGGGCTGAAAAGTCGTAAGTTTGATCTTTCTAAGACTGTGACCTGGACATCAGCCTCGACTTAGCTTTCAAAATATGCCATCAGTCGTACAGTGCAAGTTTAGTTTCACTGGAACTCTGAGATTAATTAGAGACAGTGTAAAATGCAGCAAGTAATTTTTAAAGGGGACATAGCATGCAAATTCCACTTTGTTAGTGCTTCTACAGGTTAATGTGGGTATCTGGCATGTCTACCAACCCAAAAACTCTGGGGAAAAAACACTCGCGCGTTTTGTTATAGTTCCTCTAAGTCAGAAACGTCATGCTTGAGCGACTCGATTGCGCTTCCTGGGTATTGTGTCGTAACAAGGAACTGGAAGTCTCCCTACATGGATCGTTGGGACTGGGAGGCTGCAGCAGCTGCTCGGGAGCGACCGCTCGCTCTCCCATGCGTGAGCTGGAATTTGTGTCAGCGCCACACAGCCAGCAGTGTGGAAGACTTCCGCAGTGTTCAGCGCTACTGTAACCCCCGAACCCCGACATTCAACGGGTACAACAACAAGCGGAGAAAGCAGAATCGCGGGCTGACCTTATATATACAGTCTATGGGGCTGACCAGCGGAGAAATGCTCGTCCCGTGTGAACAGCCAGGCGGCTGCGCGCTTGAGAACGGCGCTGCGCTGCCTCGCAGCGGTCTTCCACACTGCCAGCTGTGTGGAAGACTTCCGCAGTGTTCAGCTCTACTGTATGCCGGGTTACAGTAGTTACGCCGGGGTACAGTAGTTACGCCGGGTTACAGTAGTTACGCCGGGGTACAGTAGTTACGCCGGGGTACACCGGACGCGTAAGCGCCGCTGCGAGGCAGCGTAGCGCCGTTCTCAAGCGCGCAGCCGCCTGGCTGTTCACACGGGACGAGCATTTCTCCGCTGGTCAGCCCCATAGACTGTATATATAAGGTCAGCCCGCGATTCTGCTTTCTCCGCTTGTTGTTGTACCCGTTGAATGTCGGGGTTCGGGGGTAAATGATGGTCTTCATAGCCCCCCCCCTCTCTTTCTCTCTCTGTCTGTCTGCTTGTGTGCTTGTAGTGGATGGGCAGAGGGGGACATTTAATTATGTGATTGGGAAAATTAAAACTCCAGGACAACAAGGGGAATACAAAGTATGGGATGCATATTTGATAATTTATATCATATAAAATATGTAATTTATATCGTTTAAAATCATGGGGGGAGAGGGGGGAGGGGGGAGCTGGCTCATTAGCATTTAAAGGAACAGGCACTCAAAACAGGTCACTCTGTGGAGGGCTGTTTTATACAGGGTAAAAAGGGTGCTGTTTTATATGATCCTTGTGGTATTTTGACCAAAGTATGTTACAGACATTTCATTAAGACCCCAAGGAACCATATCAACTTGTGGTAAAATGGGCATGCTATGTCCCCTTTAAATAAATGTTCTGAATGCACATTAGTTGTCTAGATAAATTAAACTATAAAAGCATTTTGTTTTAACTTTGAATTTCTCATTTGAGAACCTGTTTCGACATCACTATTAAAAACTAAAGGGTAAGTTTGATTCTTTTTTAGTTTTAGTCATCACTCCTACAGTTAAGTTAACTGCTGAGATTTGGGAACTCAGAAACATTGTTGAAAGACGTAAGATGGGGGAGGTAGCTTGTAAGTATAGACATTCACACCATAGTCTCTATACAAAGATTCACATCATTACAGGTCCCCAAAAGTGAAGCCAAAGCATTTTGACTACCCCCTGGTGGCTGGCTGCAGTATTGGTCATAAATCACGCATCCTCCATGTTAATGAATGGGAAATGGACCAAACCAAAAAGTCAAACACGTTTGTCTCAAAGTTGGTGTCTGTTATTATAGGTAGTTTTTATCACACTGATGTTTGTTCAAATGCTCCTTTTACCAGTAAGTTCTGTTTGAATTACCACCGCCAAGGAGGTTATGTTTACGTTTGTCAACATTATTGTTTGTTAGTTGGCAGGATTACACAAAATCTATTGGACAGATTAGGGTTCAGGAAAGAACCCATTCAATATTTGTAACATTTTCATTGATTTCTCAGAGATTAATTTAGAGATTATTTTTAAAAAGGAGCCATGTTTAGGGGACTTAAGTTTATGAGTGTGTTATTTGGTTAAAAAAAAGGAATTCAAATGTGTTTTCGTAAGGGGACTGTTGGGCCTTGGGGGAGGTATGCGCTCCACTGAGTGCTTTTCTAGTTAGTTATTTGCCGCTATAAAAACGAGGTGAAACATCATGATTGACAGCTGAGACAGAAGAGAGGAAGTGGAGACACATCGTCGGTCTTTATATAGTCTGTGGCAACATTAGCATGCATTTGGAGTCATGTCTCTTGCCACCTGATGAATCCAATATCCACTCTATTTTATTTATTTGTCTACACCAGCTCTAAAGGGAATTATCTGGCTCTTAAGCTCCTAAACGCTATGTTCTGTAAACTGTGTTCTCCAGTTAGTCGTTAACTTTATGTGGTGTTCGGACGTGGGCAGGTAGCTTCCTTCTTCTTTTCGCTTTCATTTTTGAATACAGCTGCCTGCTTTGGCTGAATAAGGGATACATGAGAACAGTGACAGAGAACCAAGAATTGAGGGTTAGAAAACCAAAACAATGAGCTGAAAGCAGCTACAAAGCTCTGTGGAGCTAAGAGTAGTAATTCTCTGATCGTTCATCACAACTATAAGCTGCTTTCAGACATGCGCTACTCCAGACATTTTCCTGAAATTCTCCAAAGAGGCTGTTATGTGAGAACGCAAATATCTGGGTCAGTTACCCATTTTCCTGAATTTTACCTGCTAGCCCGGGAAGCAAAATATCCAAGTGAGACCATTTGAGAATACAGCAGGAAAATGTCCGGAACATTCACAGCAAATGAGTGGGCATTTTGAAGACATTTCTAACATGCAACAGAAGAAAACTGGAAAAGAAAAATGCAAATATCGCAGTAAGAAATTGTAAAAGACAAAGATGTCTACTTGGAAAGACAACAAGATTCAAGAGCTTTTAGTGATAAGAGCCGACACCGGTGTTGATGTGCTGTAAACAAAAACATGTGACTTTGTACGTTATGTCCCGCCTCCTGCATGGCACCACCCCTTGCCTTAATGTTCTGGACATTTTTCTGTTGATGCAGTAAACGCTTGAAACCCCCAAAATTTGGTCATTGGCTTTCATCACTGAGCTAAATTGAAAACAGTATGCTGATGGCAGTGTGCATTTTAAGCATTCAGCTCACAGCAATTACAGATGGGATCAACATTAGACAGCGAAGCAGGGCCTTTGTTATGAGCATGGGCTAAGCAGAAGTCTGTTTGGGAATTCAGGCTTCAAGTTCTTCTAGATTAGATTTGTAGACAAGATGTGTTGAGGCATTGATAGAAACATTCAGTGCAGCAGATTCCGTCTGGGCCGAGTCATGAGCAGCTTGTGCAGACAAGTCCTGTGCGTGGAGAGCAGGACATAACACAGGCCCTGATCCCAATCACACACGAGATCTCCTCTCTTTCTATTGGCTTTCTGTCTTCATTCCTCACCCTCTCCCTGTTTTACTCACAAGGGCACTTCAACATTCACTTCTAAATTATTATGTTATTGTATTACATTTTTTCAGCTCATTTTCAGATTTGTTCTCTCTCTGCCTGTGATTCATGTTTTATGACGTAGGATCTCACGCTGAGGACTCCCAGCTGATGGGCAGGTTGTTTTCTGTCGCTGCAGGTCAACCAGTGGCCGGTCTCTGGGGCTCGGTAGCAGCTGTCATGTCGAACAGTGACCCTGCGTGGAGTTCATGTCATGTGTGGGAGGCAGTGACAGACTTGCGGTTTCAGTGTCTCTGTCTGGGCTGGCCTGCACTGAGCAATCTGCCACATGTTTGGGCTTTGTGTGCAGCGTTTGAGCCCGTGTTTCCTTGGTGTGACTTGTGCTTTTGTGTTAAGGGGAGGTGAACCCTGTGGCCTGCGGGATGCCTGTAGCTGCACTGATTACATGTTCTCTGTGTCCAGCTGTCTGTCCAAGCCAGCTCCCGATGTGACTCTCAAAACATTGAAGAGAGAAAGAGAGGGGAATAGTGAGACTGCCAGATTTCTTCTCCTAATGGAAAACATACTGAGCATTTCTTTGGAAAATTTTTCTATTTTATTTGTTTCCTCGCTGCTTCCTTTTGCTTTTGGTTTTTTTTTTAATTGGAGAAGATTCCAGCCTAGAGCCACTTGAGGTTTCCCCCCTCTTGTGGTAAATATCAAGTCTCTTGCCGGATCACGCTGTGGCTCAGCCATGCCAAAAGTGCAGCGTCACTTTCGACACAAACATACATCCCACCCCTCCCCTCTACCGCAGCTGTGGCAGAGGCAGCCAGCCAGCGGGCAGAAAACACAGTGCCCAGCCACAGAGGCATGGGCATGGCCCCGCCACCCCCCATATTTAAACATATTTTTCATCTGCTGTTCATCTGATACTATTTATAGCTGGTATGTTCCTGATCCTATGATCCATGTGTGTCTGAAACTGGAGTTTGATTCCAAATTGTAAAACTCACTTTAGATCGACTGTAGCCTTGCTCGCCAGTCGGTCCAATACACACGACTCCGAGTGAAAGATGTCTCCTGTATCTCTTGTACGTCAAAGCCAGCAGCTTTACGTGGGTTTTTCAAACATGGGTAAACAAGCTAAAAAAGGCATTTGACTCCTTTCCCATTGCCAGTAGAGGAGTTTGCCTTTCTGTTTTTTTCCCTGGTGCATCATGTTTGACATCACAAATGCAGAGAATACTAAGGTGCACTCTCCCCTTTGCCCATAGGCCAAATAAGCGTGGGATACAGGATAAAATCCAATGGCATTGTTGATCCCCTGATGTTTTCTCTATTGCCACTGTCAGGTCAAAGTTTTCACTCACCGTGTGAAATATCATCTACCTGAGAGATTGGCACAAAAGTTCGTACGCACATAAAGGATTGGCTCAGTGCACTGCTGTGTCTGTGAGTGAGGACAGAGTGAATCAGAGGACAGCCTGTCTGTTTATGTGTTGGGGAGCTGGTGTGTATGTTAGCAGGAGGTGATTTACACCCAGTCTCAGCTCTAAAAGGGATATGACAGTCACTGTTTCCCCTCGCTCTGCTTACCTTTTTTTAGGTTTTGTTCTAAAATACCCTGAACCACATCTTCCGCTACTTGCTTTACAAGTGTTTGTTTGCGTTTTAATTGCGCCGCGAGGCGCCTCACCCCTCCCAAAGTGCGACCGATGTTGCCAGGATACAGACCATGAAGAGGAATTTCAGCACCTCAGTAAATCTCTAAAGGACTCTGGCAAATGCCGACAAAGACAGCTCTGTCTTTAACAAAATGGTTCAGTACATTAAAGTCCTATTTGTCACAGGGGAGAGTTTGTTTCTGGGAGATAACGGTGTGTTTAATGTGACACCTGAGGGCTCTGCTCGGTCAACAGGTGGCGCTTTGCTATGCGGCCACAAATGGAGGTGAAATGTTCCTCTGGTCCAGCCGTGCTGTCTGTGAGTTACTGGTCCATCCCTCTATCTAAGTGACCAGGGGTTTTGAAATGTTGTGGTCATCGTCCGTGTATGGCCGCAATGTGTCGAAATGAATGGAGGGTTGTTCGGCAGCCATTCTGGGAACAGGCTTATGTGTGTTCCCTCTCTAAACTTTAGAGTTTATGTCCCTTGTAAAACCCAGATTGACTGAGTTTGTATATGCAGGCGGAGGGAAGAGGGTTGTTTATCCTCTGACTGACGTAATTCTGTGATTAGCTCTGGTTTTTTATACCTCCGCTCTCTGTCTCACACACACAGATCCCAGGCAGATGTCGCAGCTGACCTGAGACAAAGCCCATATGAACTCAATTTTCTCCCATAGACAAAAACAAGCAAAAACAACAACAAAAAAATGCAGGCTGACGTATACAGATAGGAAGGAAATCAATAAAAAAAAAACAAGGCGGAGGCAGCGCGGTGAAATGAAAGGAGGCTCACAGGGCAGGCGGCTGGAATTTAGCACATCTGTTAGCTTGGCAGGGCTCTCAATCATGTGTGATGCTGCGGAGACTGAAGGATGGTCAGAGAGCAGTCGTGACGGGTTGTCTGCAAACCTTCTCACATGTTTTCACTCGTGGATACAAGACAGGATCGCTCTTTTTCATCAATGTTGTTCTAAAACTACACAATGAAAAAGTTACTGTGAACAACGTTTTTCAGTTTGTAACGTTTCACTCACTTTTATTGATTGAACGTATGTAAAGTTTGCTTTTTCCCATCCTTTTATTTTTGGTTCAGAGGAACTATAAGACTTTTTATGAAATTACTTTCTAGCTCTTCAACATTTATTTTATTATTTATGACTTGATTAGTTCACCACAGTTCTCCATAAACACTGGTGGTATGTGTTGCACAACACATTATGAGCTCCTGCAAATCACTTGGGAAAATATTGGGAACAAGAACGAGTGCTTTTACAGCCCAGAGGCCAAACTGCATTAAGATTCTGCTGCAAATTAGGTTATATTCTGTTGAAAATTCAACACTTCTGCTTGTTTTATATGTTTGTCGGCTTCTGTGTGTTGTTGTCTTTTGTTTTTAAGACTTGACTTATCTGTTCCCTGATTTTGTTTCATTTGTAACTTTTTCATGCTGCATCTTGACCTTGTCTCCCTCGCAAGAGAGGGTTCTAATCGAAAACATGATTTGAATAAGATTTTAAAAGTAAAAGCACAAAGTGTCAGAATATTACAAACATTAACATCTCTTTTTTTCCATCATTACCTTTCATTATCTTTCTTGTTTTAGATCTTGGGGCCTTAGTGTCCACTGGGGCAGGGTGTGTTATGTGATATTATTGTATCCATGTTGCCCTGACTCGACCACTCAGGACACTGATGTTTGCCAAAAACAACACAATCATACCAGTCTGCTTGCCCCACTGTTTCTTTTTTCTACCAGTAAATTACATGCATCCACAGCCACAGCCCTTTGAATGAATCACGTTTGGACAAATATAACAAAACTGGCACCGATAACGAAACGGTTTTCCTGCCTGGTGATTATAATTAGAGTTTGTCAAAAACCAGCACTGTTAGATCTCGCTGTGTTTTTGTCTGGAATTTCCCCTCATACTGTTATAATCACACAGTGCACAGTCAGTTCAAGAGGCAACCCTCACTTATTTTCACAGCTTCGTTAAACCATTAATGCACACAGGCACATTCCGGCCACAGAATGATTCACAGAGCGACTAAGAGGATTTTAATGTCATTACCTTTAACTACTTCCTGTTTGTCCCACAGTTGCTGCGGCTTGTGACGGTATCTGAGAAACGCTGGAGAGCCCGGTCCCGTGGTGGCGGAGTGGACGGGTGGAGTGATGATGGGGATGAGGGATTCCAGAGCGGTGACTGTGACGATGAAGACGAATGCACTGGAGTGTCAGGGCTGGGGCCCCCACCGAGACGCAAACGGTTGCGCATTTTTGCAGGTTGGAAGCACGTGATTGAAACTGTATCGCAAAATCAACTTTAACTGCAGAGTGTGTGGTTTCAAATGAGCTGCTGCATAAGTTGATAACGTCAAATTACTTGAAATTGCATTTATGAGATGGGCTGAGAAAAACATGTTGGGCACAAGCTATTAAGTTGTTTACTTTTAAGCCTGCAAACCAAATTGGAGCTATTTATTTTCAAAGTGGTGAGTGCATGAATAGATTTGGCTGCTTCCGCAGTGAGTCAGAGCCATCACAGTCCAAACACAGGCCGTGGGCACAGCAGAGAGGTGTTGACATGACTACTGTACATGTTGACACCACCGTGACACTATGCCGCAGGAGAAGTGAGACTTCCTCAGGTAGCCGCCTCACCTCAACCTTTCGACCTCCGCGCTGTCAATCCCATGAGAAATGTCAGATGTGCTACCTGAAAGCCAAACATAGAACAAATGAAGCTACAAACTGTTGGAAGAAAAGAAACCAAACAGAAAAAAGGGAGAAAACAGACAGGGAGCAGGAACAAGGGGGTTTGATCGCTCCATACGCAGACACAAAGCCGACGCAGCTGAGCAAACAGTGCGCTGGGAGTAGTCCTCCTCTCCGGGGTGTTGTGGCAGAGATTTGGGTTTGTCAGGCAGGGAGCGGGAGCAGGAACCTGGGGATAACGCAGGAATCCTGCAGGGCCATCACTTCCAGCAGGCCGGGCCGTGAGAGTAAGACCCTGAGTCATTACACAGTCTCCTCAGGTTTACTAGCTGCTGAAGGTCGACACTGTGGAAAGTTAAAGTTCCCTTTATAGACTGGCTTCAATCTCTTTCTCATAACCCCAAAAATGTCTTGTATTTTTCTGTGAATTAGCACATTACCTTACCTTACCTGTGCTTTAAGGCTACATCTACTCTACTACATTTTCATTTGAAAATGCATGGCGCATGGCATCCACACTACTCCGGAGATTTAGAGCTGCTAAAACTGAGAAGTTTGAAAACACTGCTGCTCTACTGCTTGTTGATTGGATCTATCTGGTCTCAATGTAGCCTTCGCTGGTACTTCAGCCTCCTATCACATGACCCCCTCCTGGAAGAAAACAACCGTCATTAGCCTCGGCTACCAGTGTAGAACGCAACATGAATAATCAATTACAAGTGTTTTTGACTCTGTTGTCTTTGCTAACAGCTGTTATACAGTTAAATTCTGGATTTTACAATGATACAACTGTTTACATGTGTAGGAGACAAGCTATTATTTTAGCAATCTGCAACAGTTCCCATGTCCTTTTTACACTGGCGTGGGCATGCTCAGTGCACATGAGCGGCCACATTATATGTGTTTTCAGGCATGTTAGTATGGACACAAAGCAAATACGCTCGTGTGGACAGAGATTGTCCATGTTTTCATTTGAAAAGACACTGTCTCCTCTGGTTTATAGGCAGCTGAAGGTTGACACTGTGGGAATTTAAAGTTCCCTTTATAGTCTGACCTTAATGTCAACGTCAGTACCCTGAGTATGTCTATTATTTTCCTGTGAATTAGCACATTAAGTGTGGCACTGCGTCTGCAGGCACATATAGGCCTGTTTGCGCCTGTTTGTACACAAGCCAGTAATGTTTGCAGACCTTGTGGAGTCCCTGCTCATTGGCTGATAAACAGATAGCCACTGACAGCCTGTGATGACCCAGAGAAATGCTGACCTAGCACGTCCGCTCAGCCCACTTTGGTCAAACAGGGGACTGGAGTTCAAAGGTCGACCTACAGAGTATGAGGCCTAATGGGCTGCCTGTCTGTGCTCTGCTGCTCCGAGATGGACGAGGCAGATCTGTTTTCACAAAGCCTGGAGCAGACACACACACACACAGATGAGAGGAGTTGGGGAAAGGTGACAGGAGCTACAACAACAACAAGGTGCAGACAGGACAGAGGCAGACCTGAACCCCCCCCAACAGTCCAGCTGTCAACCTGCTGACCACACAGAGGATGTTCCCAAACGTGCATCATGATTGATCTGTCCTCGCTCATTCTCTCCACAGATTCCATAACCTTATGATCACTAACGCCACTCACCCACAACACATACAGACACACACAGACACACACACATGCTGCACATTCCCGAGAGAATTCCAGGCCAGGAGAGCTATTCCAGGACAGTGGGACCCCCCCTCACACACCACCCCCAACTCACAAAAGCCAGGCTCAAAGCCAGGCATCGAACTAGTTACAGCTCAAACATCAGATACAATCTGTGCTCTGACCTCTGGGGATGTGTCGGATACTTAAATTTTCCTCATAATTTGAGTGCTGGGAGATCTGTTGTATTCCAGTGTGTTCCAGGCTCACGGCTCATCTGGTAGATCACCATCACAGCAATCAATGACAACATTGTAAGATAGTAGTGATGGTCAGATAATCAAATGATTTGTCTGAGGTCACTTGTTGCACCATATGCACATTGTTAGAACAAGCCTATGTAACTGACAGTTATGGAATAACATAAGGTAGTAAAGGGTGACATGTAGGCTGTCCTGAATTCTTAATGAGAGTAACACAAGTAGTATAAAGTTTGTCTTTGTGTAGTTGTCGTGTATGCTGTAATCTGTGATGCTGTCTTTGGCCTTTTCAAAATCAGCGGGTTCACACAGGTTTTTTAAATGTGGGTATTGCGATTGACTCCTTTACCATTGCCAGTGAAGGAGTTTGCCTTTCTGTTTTTTTCGCCGGTGAGTCATGTGCGACATCTTGAACGTATATATGGAAACTGAGGCGTTCTCCCACTTCACTTTCTTGCCAGTCCTGTTGCACGTTGTTCCAAAGAATACGGACACAAACGTTCATGGTTTTTTATCCATCAACGCCCTAACGTCGCCCGAAAAGGTGCAGAGTCAGCATCTAAACTGACAAAATAAAGAAGAAATTCGTGCGTTCAGCCGAGTGTCATCTTTCCATCGCTGATGTTCAGAGCAGGAGCCGATAAAAACCAGTGTCTACTTGATCCAGGAGTGAATAGACAAAAGCCAGATGTTAGTGGGTGTTACTGGATTTTCTAACCAGTGGAAAAGAGTATTTTCACACTGGATGAGGGCTCACCTGTGTGTTCCGATGCTCTCATATACACCTGGCCTCAGACTGTACAGCCTCTGTGTCAGGCTCAAAGCGCCTGCCACCGTCTCCTCACAAACCTGCTCACAGATTCCTCTCAAAGCCTCTCTTCATTCACTCGTCCTTGCTTCATTTTTTTTTCTTCTGCTGCTCTTGCTTCAAATGTGTACTGCAGTGTTTTCAGACTGCAGCCTCACAAAAACAGTGAGTAATTCACCGTACAGTCTTACAATGCTGCTTCCCTTGTGAAACATGAAAACCTGGCGTCGAGGTGAATCATTTGTTTCCAGCTGAGTTTCAGCTCTTGTGGGAAATAAATGGCGGCGTGGTGAGACATCAGCCTCAGCATTAAAACCAGTTAAAACCGGTTGAAATGGTGCATTTAATCAGTGTATTACGTCGCTTCACTAGTCTTAGAGTTACCATTAGGGTTCCTTCTTGAAAGAAAATGATTGACATAAAGAAAAGGTGGAATCAACCACAGAAATGTCAATTTTTATAACAGGAGCTGACCTCTTAATTCTAATCCACTTATAGAAATGGCGACTTAAGAGTTTTAACATCCAACTGCTCGACTAAGTGACATGTTAAAATGGGTTTTTGATGCAGTTTGGAAACATTCGAGCGTCTGAAAGCCAACAGTTGGTGGGATCGGCCCAGAGCTCTGCCTTGTGTGTTTTCTCGCTGAGCTGGACGGGCCTTTGCTGTGCGCTGTACCTCGCCGCACTCAGCAGGAGCCGTGTGAATAGACCTGTTGTTATGCTCCTGTGCTCAGACGTTTGGTCACTGCAAGCACTCTGGAGGAAAGCTGTTCTTTCTTTCTTTTTTTCTAAGCTTGTGAGCGTTTTATTATCGCCAGGGGTTAGCAAAATACAAAGTAGAAATATTCCTGTAATGTGAAACACGCCGCTTACGGTGAGACGGTGGGCTGGGCTCACCTTTCAGTTCTGCTACAAATTTTGCGGCTGGAACAAAGGGGCGAGTAAAAGAAAGAAGAAGGTGATGAAAGAATGCGGGGAAAGAACAGAAAGAGACAAAAACACCTTTGATAACTCTAAAGGTTGATACACTGTGAAACCTAAACATCCTTCGCTTTGTATGAGGGTGGAATTAACAGCAAAAAGCGCTGCCAATAGGACAACCTGGTATGTTAATTAACTGCAGATGTGACCCCCGACCCTCAGCACATGATAGGTGAGTCACACGGCGCCGGTCCTCCACATTAGTGTTTGCCACATGTCTTCATCATAGTTGCCATAATCCAGACACTGTTGACACTAGCTCAGGCATCTCTGGGTATGTCCGCCATGTATTTCTGTTGCCTCCTTATTTCAGTTTCAGAGAGCTGACGATATGAGCTACTGCACTCATGAATGTGTGCCCAGTTAGAGTCGTCCACATGTGGCTGCCAGGTAGAGGGCCTGCGTGCCACAGGTTGGCGTGAGACAGAGGGAGACGTGCTCAGGCGTTGCAGATGTGCGCAGGTGTTTGGATGGCGGTGGAATCTGGGTGCCCACATGTCCTCTGTGGTCTACAAGAGCGAGCAGAGCCAGATGATACCAAGGTGCAACAATAAGCAGACTTCGGTATCCCTGTTTGACACAGCAGGAAATCGCCAATTATTTATTTATATAGCACTTCTCAAAACTAAGTTACAAAGTGCCTCACAAGTAAAAAATACATACAAAATTAGATAAAAACAAATAAAAGCATTAAAAATGAATCAAATCTCGGATTAATTAAATTTTTATTAATTAAAGAATAAAAACACTGAAAGAAGTATAAGCATGACCTGCCAATACAGCTCCCCTAAAGTGAAGCCAAAATGTCTCATTCACCACCCAGTAGCTGGCTGCAAGATAGATCATGAACCCCCCCTTACTCTATGTTAACAGCTGGGACAGAGACCAAATAAGAAATGAGAGTACACACCAGAAAACGTTTTCTCAAATATGGTTTCTGTCATTTTAGGTTGCTCTTAACACATGTTCGTTCAAGTGTTCAACCTTCTGATAAGTTTGGTTTTAACTAGTTATTTTGTCATATAAAAATATCATGATTGACAGCTGAGACTGACTGATTGTGATTGTGATTGTTTGAGTGTATCAACGGGTCCTTGCTACTGCCATTCTCTGATCGCTACTGTGTAAACTCTAGCTGTAAATACGCAAGATTGCAGTGTTTATATCCAGAATATTTTAGCTTCATGTCTGGTTAGTGGGAGGAAGTAGAGATATGTGTTGTTCATCTCTATATACAGTCTATGGTTGGGTCACATGTTTGGACTCAACTCTAACAGCAGTCAAAGTTGTATTAAAGTAACATTGTGTGAACGTATAGAGTATGCATTATACCTGCGTAACATCAGCGTGTTGTCATTGTGAGCACGTTACATTGCTAATGTTAGCATTTAGCTTAAAGTGCCACTGTGCTACAGGCTCACCGATACATCATTTGATACGTATACAAGAGGAGTACACAGACAGAATATAAAGATGGACATGACGGCTCCCCAAAACGGAATCCAAAGTATCTCAATCACCCCCTGGTGGCTAGCTGCAGTATAGGTCATAAACCATGCCTCCTCCATGTGATTGAATAGGACATTGACAAAACTAAAAAGTCAAAGTAGACGTCTAATACATTTTTCACAAGGATGTTTCTGTCATTTTAGGTAGTTCTTATAAGACTGGTGTAAGTTCAAGTGTTAATTTTTAATTAATAGCCTTATCAATTATTTATTTGACGAGACGATTTTTAAGAAACAGGGTGAAACATCATGATTGACAGCTGAGACTGACTTGTGATTGTTAAAGCGTGTGTATCGACAGGACCTCGTTACCATGGCTCCCTCCCCTGATCGCTACTGCGCAAATTACCTCATCAACACAAGATGGCAGCTTTCACGTGAGACTTTTTGGGATAGTCAAAGGAAATAGAAACGTGTTGTCCATCTTGAAATACAGTGTACGGGTGTGATCTGCAGCCTCCCTGAAAATCACTCCTAGGATGTTTATTTAAAAAAATACCTGCCATTCTCATCCTCTGCCTGAAAAACTAATCTTAGCCAACTATAATCTGTTTACGTTTCAGATGATTAATGGTTAACTTGAAGTAATGACTGCTGAGGAGGTGTTGAGAGGTTGGATGGTTGTTGGTGGTGGAAAGGCTGATAATGTGTAACACACTGGAAATGTTCTGACCCAATGTTCCCTGCCCCTGTCCCTCCTCAAGCTTATAAACAACCTCTATAAATTCAGCCAATCCTCCAAGTTCCCCACCTCCACCACGCCCCTCACAAAAATAATGAAGCCTGCCACCATCTGTGTAAACAGGCTTGGTTAGTATGAGCTGCAGTCTCTCACTCTTGTTCTTACTGGAGTCAGCCACAGGGCCCCGTGTGTCGCCAGCTTTAGGGCTGAATGTGGTGGCAGTGGAGGGGAAGATGAGAAAGGAAAGGGAAAAGAGGGAGGAGAGGAACAGGGGGATGAAATTACCCTCTTATTGGACCCTTGTTGGTCTTCCGCCATGGAGCTTTCTCAAATCAGTCCGGGGATAAAACCCTTAAGATTAGCCAGAAGGCAGGAAGAAGAGCCCTGGTTTTAATTTCTGTGGATACAAGCGCACAGTGCCGACTGGGTTCTCATCATGTACATGAGGGGGGCCCAGCAGTGTTTGATTCATTTTGTAGCCCGTGCATTTTTCTGTGTTTGTGTGTGCCTCACGGAAAAGCGTTTGTTTGCCCAAGAGCTTTATTTACATTCACAGGCACTTTTTGGACGCACTAAATTGATTCCAGGCCCGTTCCTGGGTCGTGTCCATCAGCTCAGCCACAGTCCACAAACACTCTGCACACAGCAGGGCCATTCTCGAGGCCTGCTGCTCTGCCGCCGCAGTGACACACTGCAGCCATTTTGTGGGAATGTCTTAAAAGCCTGGTTGAGGGTTTAGGGTGATTTGCATTTTACATGTTAACCCTCTACTTTCACCTGCACCCTCCTACATTCTCGCGCTATCCAGTGTTTTCTCACTGCCGCATGCTCTGGCTCTGTTTTTCCAGCCCATTCTTGAAAGTAACTCAACAATGCAGCGAACATTGCAGGAGTCCTGCTGTCGATAGACTCTGAGCTGCTGGAGGAAACCACAGGCTAACCACTAAAAAGGGCTGAGATAGACTCAACAGGAGCTCGCCGTATGTACAGTCAGACCGGCCAAATTGTCACTCTTGGCTGTATTTCCACTCTGCCTCTCTGTGACAGGAATGTAGGGAAAATTCTGCTTGTTTGTTGGCAGAGATATTTGCACAACAAACACGAGTCTCAATCTGCCAGCTACATTTCCTTCACTGGACTGACTGCTGGACCCAGGAGGAGAGTGTAAACAGATCTGTGTGGGATGTCAGCTTTCCTCATTATTAGAAGATAAAGATAGCATCCGAAGAATGTGTTCCTTAGAGGCTCCCTGCATGGCCAGGACCAGGATGTCCCCCAGGCCAAACATTGACCTGCCGGTCATCAGCTTGGCTCCGTGCGCGGCCACTCCTGCCTCTCTCTCTCTCTCTCTCTCACCCTGATAAGAAGCACCATTGTCCAATCTTTGAAGAAACACCCTCAACCGGCGCTCCCTGCCAACCTCTGACCCTCCGTCAGCACCGACCTCCTAGCTGCCGAGGTTCACAGGCCTCCTCTGTACGCGGCGGAGCTCCCCACCCTGAACGAGCCCCTTGCCCTCAGCACAGAATCAACTCTTTGTATGTTTGATTTGTTATGGTTTTTTACCTCTCTCACACTTTCCACCCTCACAGCGTCAGCACTGCAAGGAATTCTCGCTTAAAATTTATGCCTCTGTTTCATGCTTTTATTTCTCTTCATGCTCCTTCGCTTCCTACTTTCTACGTACTTATTTCTTTCACTGTAAATGGAGACTATTGATATATTACAGGAAGGAACGTATCGAGAGGCCAGTGGGTTCAACATGCTAGTCAACCCTTCACTGACACCACTTCCCCTCACTGACCAACTTAATTAATAGGCGTTGACTTTCGCTTGTCCCACAAAGCAACAATTTACAAAGTGTCTGGGAGGGTTTTTTCCTTTCCCTTCTGACAGCTGTGTATATTCCTCTTATCAGAGCTAAGCAGCACATTCACGATTCAGTTTAGAGTTTCAGTTTTTCAGATTTAGACTCACTCAGCCATCAGTTTCTATCCTTCTTTTTTTGCTTAATTTAGTCTCCTAACCCCATTCTTATCAGTTCTGTACCTTTCCTACTCCATTATCTCTGTTTGTGTCCTCTGTCCTCTGTGGCGTCACATGTCCCTGTCTTACACTCTTGCCCTCTTTGTGGGAGGGTCCCTCAGCCTAGAATAACAGTGAGGGCTGTGGAGGTTGGGAGGCCAGTGCGGCTCAGAGAGCGATGCTGTTGCTAAGGCCAGGGGAAGGGCCTCCTCCAGGCGTCCCGTTTGTGTTGGCCTGACATTCCCAGCCTCTCCGAGCGCCCCTGTGGTCAGCCTGTGGGTGTGGAGGCAGACGGTCACATTCCCTCCAGCCCATGGACAGAAGCATCCCGCACCGCTCCCTTCCCAGCTCTCAGTCAGCAACGTTCCGGGTCAAACAGCCTTGGACGAGTCACAGAGGTTACAAAATATGACCAACAAGCCAATAGTTACAATCCAGCTCCTTATCTGTTGCCTTCTACAAGATAAGACCCAATCAGTCCTGCTCCTATCATGTTTTCACAGAACCATTGTCTCGGAAGCTGCAATGGGCAGCTCCCAACAGAGGATTGCACACACACACACACTCGCATGCACACTCCAGTCCCTCGACTTCGAAATTTGCTGAGTTTAATATGCAAGTGAATAGTTTGCTCTGCAGAGATGAAACGAGTGATAAAATATTTGCTTTGCTTCGGAAACCATAATATCTTTTAAGCTGTTGAATCTTAAAAACCTAGATCAAATTTGACCAGCTTAGGTGTGTGATGTGCACACATCGTCTGCCAGTGTAGCAGCAATCTAAACCATCTCTCCCCATTTCATAAGGAGCACCTGTGTTTGGAGACTTAACATTCCACATACTTATCTGACCAAAAAAAGGCCTTTGTGCATAGCACACATGTACTGAATAAACTGTACTGGACCATGAAGGTATACACACTCACCAGAAGGGTCATAATAATGTCTCGACTGGCTACTGATGTGCGTCATCTCCTAAAAGCAATTCTGATTTATTTATGCCTCTTAATCAAAAATCTAAACTTAAATTCAGATTCAGCTGCATTTAAGAAATGTCTGTAAATACAACACAGCACAAATGAACCATTTCCTGTGAGTTTCTGTGTCATGTAATCATCACCTGCACTTGTGTGCTAGAAAATGTGTCTTTCCTCTGCAATTGCAATTTTTTCGACATAGTTTGCTTGTTGTGACAACTGTGAGCTGGAAACGACAAGCCTCAGGCCCCGAGCGCTGCTGAAAACAAAACTCCAGACTGTCTCCCCCACTCTTTCCCTGTTTTCCTCTGCACAGACAGACATGCCACACAGACACACATGTACAAACACAGTATACACATGCATGCAAACACACACACACTTCAGCCCCTTTGACCTGTAAATGGGATCCAAACAAACGTCTGCTCCCCCTAAAAACTATGTAAGTATTTATTCCTCTGTTCTCCTGAGGACAGGGCTCTAAACAGAACATAAAGTTAAGGCCTGAATGTGTCGTTGACTTGCATGTGACCGCCCAGCCGGCTCATTCTTAGCGCAGAGACTTCAGTGTAACCAATCAATGGCTGGACTGTTGACCTCTTCCCTTCGGTCGTAACTTGAGCTCATAAGGCCACGACAAAGCTAGCAGGGGTACGTTAGCGAGGTGATGTCCTTTGAGGAGTGATAGCCTTAAAAATGGATGAGCTGGAGGAGGGCTCGGCTCCACTGAAAGCCTCAAGGGCCCACATTGGTGACATTAATCACAGCCCGGGATGTGGCTCTATTTTTAGCCAGACGTTATCCGTCTATTTGGCTAATTTTCCCTTCCTGTCCACTGTCCTTGTTCCTCCCCAAAAGGCCATAAATGGAAAAAGACAAAGACTGCTGAATCTGGATTACGCCTGTCTGCGTTTTCCTCTCTTTCACTCACTCTGTCTATACTTTGCTCCACACACACACACAGGCACAGGTGTTCATCACTAATTATACCAGGATATTATTAGTCCCTGCAGCCCTGGGTAGGAGTGTAGGGGATCTAAGTTTGCACAGTGTTCAGTCCCCAATGGATTGTTTTTAAAGCCTGCAGAACAGGGCCCCTCTGTGGTGCTGCTCATGTCGAAGTGTTTAAACTAGCAAGAAAGACCCTTTTTTCCGCCCCCTGGTTTGAGGGATTTTTTTCACTCACATTATTGCCACTGTAAAGCACACCAACACAATGCGCTCCCACTTTGTCTCTCGCTTTCTCACAAACACACATGGGGACAGGGCGCGCACACACCCCACTCAATCATCCCGCACACAAACACACAAATGCAGACGCGCATGCCCCCCGCCCTCCCTCTTATCCGCAGTGTATATAAAAGCTGTATCGAATTGCACCTTGAGCTTAATTGGCACGGCAGTACAGTGTGCCGCTGTCGACAGTGACAAATCGTTCTTTCAGAGCCCTGAAGAATGTCTGCCCACTGCCATGTCAGAGGACACAGGAGGAGAAAAAAGTTAATTGTCCCCTGGCCGCCATTCAAACGGTGTTGTAACCGCATAGAAATTCGTATGAGATGTGGTTTGGAGCTTTAGGGGTTTATTTGTTTGCCTCCTTCCGCTGTTTGAGATGGTGCCTGGCAGCTGTGGGCACCAGGGACCTGGAAGGAAGGGCCCTCGTTCTCTGTGTTTCTACTCACGGAGCGGAGGCTGGAGGTTTAGCTGGACTCCTCGCCGCTCCCTGTGATCACACAGTGGCTCAAATCAGCCACTTCATCCCACTGGATCACTCCCACTGGGGAGTACAGTAGACACATCAGATGAGACGGCTAATTCAATTTGGAGCTATCGGTTATTTTAGGAGCTCAGATGTGACAGTGTGTGTGTGTGTGTGTGTGTGTGTGTGTGTGTGTGTGTGTGTGTGTGTGTGTGTGTGTGTGTGTGTGTGTGTGTGTGTGTGTGTGTGAGAAAGTAATTGTTTATGCACACAGCCCCCTGACTATGTGAGGGAGGGGTATGTTAGAAATGCACCAGCGTTTGGGTTTGTGTGTGTGTGTCTGGAGAGGTGTTCTGCATCTGGCATGACGGGGGACAGCTAAGCTCATAGTTGGCGTTCCAAACCATGGAGTTGCTTTATTACTGATATCCTCCTTCCTTCTCTCATAACTCAGCCTTCTTATTTCAGTCCCCCTCACAACTCCGTCAGACAAAGTAGCACAGAATATGTAACACACACATACACACACACACACACACACACACACACACACACACACACACACACACACACACACACACATGCACACACTGGGAGGAAGAGCTCTGCTCAGCGTCAGCCGGAGAACAGCTGTGGATACAGAGCAGCAGTAAGTAACAGCAGAGCAGCAGGTGACCATGAAGTCACTGCGGCGTACAGAACAGATGGAGAAGAAGGGAGGAAATACAGGAGCGAGTGAGGAGTTAGGAAGAATTCACATGGAAATCTTAAGAGCGAGAGAGCTGTTTACTTTTTTAAACTTTCATCTAAATAAAGTATTCAACAAAACCTCTGCCTCCTCTCCAAAAAGGAACACACTTACACCTGGGAGTTTCCCCGTCTAACCACAGTCTGCTGTTAAATGAAAAGCCCAATTGCAGCAAATGAGTTAAGTGCCTTGCTTGAGGGCATATTTACAGTAGTTGTGTAGGGAGAGGTGAAAGTTAAGGATGACAGGCTGCTCACAGTGGACGGGGGTCACCGGTGTACACACTGGTGTAATTGTCTCCCATAACTAACTATTTTCTCTAAGTCCCAGAGAGGCTCACTGCAGACACGCAACGACGTGCATGATTAACGACACAGTGAAAACATAGTGTGATCACAGAAATAAAAAATGGCTGCATGTGGGAGGGAGTGCATGAACCTGACAGCACTGCCGCAGGACTTCTCTGCATCCTGACTTCTAGTCACTGGTGATGATAATATTCACTCTACAGAGTCACAGACGTTAAAACATTGTATCAGATCCAAGGGTACATATTTTGTATTCAGAAAAGTGGAGGTTTAGTTTTATTTTCTACACATATACAACCTCTGTTATCTGTGTGTCTACAGCTGCTTCCCCTGCTCGCAGTCTTTCTGCTTAGCTAAGCTAACTAGCACCTGGCTCTTGCTCCGTCATTAATGCACAGACACAAGAGCAATGTCCCTCAGTAAGAACACAATAATTCCTTTGGATACAGAAATGTTAAACCAAATCGGATCCTCTTGTGCATTCATGTGGTTTTGGAATAATCTGTAAAATTCACATGAATGCCACCTCAAGTCAGAACAATAACTCAGACGGTCCCAAAGATGATGTTACACAAGATGCCGAGTTGCTGATGCCTCTAAGGAAGGTTTGTGGCACAGCCGCAATCCGTTTGTCCTTTTTTATGTTTTCTGATAATATCGTCGTATGTGAATTTGAACCCTGGTGTGTAGGCTGATGTTTGTGGTAGAGGTCGGTGGGAGGAGTTGAGGGTTCGCATCCACGACGGAGCGTAAATCTGCCTTAAGAAGCGATAGCAGCCTGTGTGGGGAGTAAAGTGACTGTGTAGCCAATCAGAGCTGATGTTTGTTCACAATTTACTTGATTTGTTGCTGACTAATAAACCAATTAACATAATTTTACAATCAACTCAAAATAGCAAGTTTTAATGTCAAACACATGAACACACCAAAGTCGGAACAATGACTTCACAACTCAGGAAATGTGACTTTTAGAGGAGCATGTGAATGCACAATTCTTTAGACCAAAGATAATATATCTATATCATGATCCTGGTCATATTTGCATCTCCCAGCAAAAAATGGCAAATCGGATTTTACGTGTGATGTGTAAAATGCAGCCAGTGATCCATACAATCCAAAAGTAAAATAGGCTTCATTTGTTCCCCTCCCCACTTTGAACTAGATAGCTATTTCATTCCCATCATCCTTTCACAAGTAGGTAGATTTGTTGATTTCATTTTACATTAAAGTTATATATATATATATATATATATATATATATATACGATGACATACATTTTGAGACATGAGCTCATACAGTCAGTTTGTGGTTTTTTTCTTTATTTTTTGTTTTCAGCATCAAACCACTGAAGTACACATTTCAGCACTCACTCTCAGTAAAATATATGTCTGTGGGATTTAACATGTGTCTACAGCAATAACATGCGACATCTGGTTATATGTGGAGGTTGGATTTCTCGTTCTCCCAATGTAACATTGTTTGAACAGCTGTGAGAGACATCATGCAGGAGGACAGACATACCACACGTGTTTTTCAGCTTTTGTGACCGTGTTTCTTCTAATTGTCTCCATCCTCTCCTCCTGTTTCTCTCGTGTTTTTCATTCTTTTGCCTCCTCTCACTATCTCATCTCTCTGCCTCCGTCTGTCTGTCTCGCCCTCAGATCTCGCTGATAACCTGGCAATGGAAGACTTCACCTTCCAGGAGCAGCTGCTGACCCCCCGGCTGGCCACAGCCGGCGTCGGAGGTGTCTACTCACCCACGGCTCCGCTCAGGAGGAGCTACCTGGTCCTGACGCTCCCTGTGACGCTCGCTCTGCTCCTGCTATGTCTCCACTGACCTGTGCACTCACACTCTCCCATCCCCTCTTTACCGTAGGATTCAATACAAACTCTGTGGAACATGGAAAACTGTGGCTCATCGAAAGGAAGCATGAACTACAGAAATTGGTACATTTTTCTTTCCTTTTAACACGTCTCAGAAAGAACTTGTTTTGTTTTATTAAAAATCACTCAACAAACGTATTAAAGCACACCAGATAACCCCTTGGCGTTGTGTAAATAAGAAACCCATTTTCTGGTCCACTCTCACTATACCCTCTTTTTCACTGGTCAAAAAACCCACTAACACCCACTTTCTTCTGGCTTTGTCTGCAATGTGAATGGATATAATCAGCATTCTATCCTGGGTATCCCGCAGTAGATGCAGGTTTTCATCAGCTCCGGCTCCGGCAGTGATGGAAATGTGACACCAGGCTGAACATATACTTGCTTACTCTGGTGTAAAAAGAGGTATGTGGTAGTGACTATATTTGTCGCCTCTTGCCTCACCTCCTCTTTGCCCTCATACTGACATTTATAGTTACAATGTGGCAAAGACCCCCCATCATTAGTCAACTCTGACATGGGGCCCGTAAGGGAAGCACTTCTTGGGAAAACAGACACTCAACTGTACTTGTTTCGCAGCCTGCAACAAGTTATTGCCCAGCAGGAGCACGTTGGAGGAAGAGGAAGAGCTTCTGCTACTTTCCTCTGTGGCAGTGAAGAATCTCCTGCAGGGAACTGAGCTGGTTGCTTGTTTGACGTGAACTCCACATCCCAGAAAGCCAAGGTGAAAGCTTCAGTTAAAGACGCCCTGTAACCTTCAAATGCTCTTTTGAATCTCCTTCCTCTCGCTCTCATTCCTTGTGTCCCTGTGATATCTATATTATTTCAGACTGATCCCAGCAATGCAAGTGTTTATTTATTTTTTTCACTGCTGCTGTTAATGTTTGCTTTATTTCGTAACGCTGATCATGATTTTTTTTAACAGTAACAGCCCTATATGAGACTTAAAAACCTATAAAAGACTCAAGGGCTATCCACTGAGCGCCGGTCTACAAATCAGCCTGATAACTGTACAGATGTATGTTTCTCTGTGTTGGTGCCATGTTTACAAAAATATGTTGATTTATAATATTGACATATTTCATTTTAAGAACATTTTGTTGGTGGACTAGATTGTTGGCCGGACTGTGAAGCATTTCTAGCTCATTCTTTAGCACTGTCGGTGAAGAAAGGAGTGATGTGAAATGTAAATATGTATAAACGTGTGTAAATTGCATTCTACTAATGTTACCTTTCTATTGAATTATTTGTTCTTCGATGTTTTGTTTAAACCAGACGCCAGATTCTTCTTTTTCCTTTTGTTTGTTGATTTTAGTTTGTTGTGAAAAGTGGATTCCAGCTCCCTGGTTGCTAAGACATGTGATGGATGTGGGGAGAGAGGCTAATTAAAAGCCGGCGCTGTATGTGCTGCCGCCACCCAGCTGACTTCACAGCTGTACGTGTTGACTGTACTCACTCCAGACTATTTGACTCATGTCAGGAGAAGCACAGGTGTTAACTCATGACAGCAACAATGGCTCTGCTCCACATGGGTGTGCCAGCGAATCATGTCAGGGGTCCAGCAGGCAGAGCACTAGGGTCCTGACATCAGACATAGCTGCCAGGAACAGAACCAGGAATGGAGGATGACATGTTTTTCTTTTATTTTCCATGTTCTTTTTTTTCAGTTGAATGTTGTTGGGGAAAGTACAATGTAAAATAAACTAAACATGATTTACTGTTTGTGCTGTCGCGTCTCTTTATGATATTTATTGTGTATTATATTTGATTGATATGTGTTTCTTCTCATGAGATGGACTCTTGAGCTGTTTTCAAACATGATCTCCAGATAATTTGCAGAAAATTGGGTCCAGATATTTGAAGCAGTTTTCCTTTCACACATGAAGAACGCAGCAGGAGACTGTCAGGGTCACATGCTTTCACGGCAACAGGATAATGTGCGGAACATTCAGGCCAGGGGTGGCACCATGTCGAATATACAGGAGGCCGGACATGTATGAAATCCTGTGTTTTTCTTTACAACGTCGGCCCTTATCACCCTTATCCTTGTCAATGTCTTCTGTTTGTATGAGAGCTCTTTTTCATCCCGAGATATTTGTCTTCTATTTTTCAGTCTTGCATTTGTCACATGTTAGAAATGTCATCAACACGCCTCCTTGTTCGGTGTGAATTTTCCTGCTGTATTCTCACATGAGGTGACGGATATTTTCCGGTTACTTACCAGGGGGCTGGCAGGAAAAGTAAAAATGTCCAGAGCAACTGACTGGGACATTTGCGTTCTCACATACAGCCCCTCCGGAAGATTCCTGGATAATATCCGGAATTTAGTGCATGTCTGAAAACAGCTTATGGCGCTGTGCCCTGTGACACGCTGGCGACCTGCCTCAGCTGCTACTAGCTCCCCAAGGAACCTTTAAAAGGATAAGCTGTTCATATTTTATTTATTCAGTATTTTCTCATGAGATGGAGCCTTGGTTTATTAGTCAACAGTGCATTTATCCAAGTCATAAAAAATATGATTTCAAACATATTTTTGATATGCAAATATACAGCATATTGACGAGAAAGATCCAAGCTGTAACCCCTCTCACATCACATTAAAGTCCCCGAAAACTTGGTTTCAACTTTCAAGTCTGTAATATTAAAACTCTGTAACTATATAAGCAGCAATCCTGGCTAAAGTTTGGGCGGAAAAACAGAAAAACAAAGTCGATCTGCTTCATCGGGACTGTGTTGCTGTGTTTGATCAGATTTGATTGACAGTTAGCAAATAACCCCATAACTGTCACAGACTTTCATTCTGATGTTGTTGAATCCTAACTGGTGAACACATGTGGGTAACCTGCCAAAAATGATTTCTAATGCCAAAAAATATGTATTTGCAGGAATTTCCGGAACCAGCATGGGTAACATTATGTAAATGTTAAAAAAGAAAACAGAAATTAAATTAAAGTTAATTTATTGTTAAAATTTAAAAAAATTGTACTTTTTTTCTAACTTCTAAACCAGTGAAATATTTATTATCCTGAAGTAGTCACCAGGATTTTTTTGTGTGGCTGCCGCAAAATCTCTCAGCCCTCAATGTATCATCAATCTTATGTGAGAATGCAGCTGGCTCACAGCAGTGGGGCAGTCACTTGTGGAGAGATGATTATGCAAAGCGACTGTCTTTGTGTCATTTTGCATCCCATCAACAACAAGTAGGAGCTGACTGATGAAGTATTTTGTACTGTGATGGGACAGTACCAACACATAGCGGCAGATAACCTCAGATGCAGCCATGGTGTAAGGCCTGTGTAAATAGAGTCTGGATGGGTTACAACATCAGTGACCATGTGGCCCATGTATGTAGATAACCTTTTGGTTCATGGGATTTATATTAACAGGCCAGTTTGGGTCTGTATTGCCTTTAGAATAGAATGGGCCGGTTAGTGCTGAGCTCTGAGCGAGTGCAGAATGGCAAAACTGGACCGGTGCAGGCCTCAGATCTGAGGCATCACCAGCAAATGTCCCGGTTTGTTTTTGTCACTTCCTCAGAATCAAATACCAGGTACTTTAAACAACAGAAAGGATTGAAATGCAGCACGTCTTATGTACAAGGCATAACGTCTTTTCTCCAAATGAAAAACTACTTTACTCTGTAATGCTTTTTCTGCTGCTTTCTCCTCTTACACATGATCCACAGTTACAGTAATTGGAAAAGACCAGGTCTTGTCCCACTTCCTGCTCAGGTTTTGTTCCGCTATGGTTTCTCTTCTTAGTTTGTTGTCGGATCCTTTTCTCAGTTTCTCTTGTTGCATTTGTTCCTCTCTGTGGTTTCCTGTACAGTTTCAATGATACAGGACAGTAAAAATCTAATACCACCATTTGGACCAGGAGAAAACAGCAACTAGCTAATGTTAACAGCTATAATTTACATTGAAATGATGAAGTGCTGAATTCCTACTCAACTATGATCGTTAAATCTTTAAAATTGTAAAAATCAGTTCCGTCTATGTGTTTCTTCAATGCTTTTCACTATAAGCTGCTTCAATAAAAGGGGCTGTATGTGAGATCTTCACCACCAGAGTCAGTTGCTTCAGACATGTTTTTGGGAACTTTTCCTGCCAGCCCCCCCGAGTAAAATGTGTGTAAAATGTCTGAGTGAGACCATGTGAGAATGCTGCGGGAAAATGTCCAGAGAATTCACAGCAGGTGAGTCGGCTTGTTGAAAAGATGCTGATGAACGAGATTCGAGATCTTTTGGTGAAGCGAGCTGCAGTCGGGAGTCAGTCCTGTTATCGGGGTAGCTCCTTTCTTGATACTCCCACCAGGTAAGAATAGAAATCTTCTTACTTTACATGAGTTAGGTCCAGTCATTTTAGATAGTGTTGGCCTTGATGGCTTCTTCCATAATTTAGAATAACAACTGTTTGATCAGAGTTTAGAGGGTGGGATTACCTTGCTCCATTCGTGAAAAGTATAGAAATAAAGTTATAGAAATATGATGGATATGGTTTGATGTTATTCCCACACATTCCATGTCAACTGAAGGTTATGTTGACAGGTGGATACACTGACCCTCCTCCCAACAAGAAATCAGCTCATGAACACAGGGTCAGGCTGAATGAATGATGAGGAACAAAACTGCATTTCAGTTTAATTGTCAGGCAGATTTTAAATCAGGATATGAATAAGGGAAAATATACACTGTTAGATTGGTGCTTTTAAGGTCAGCTTCAAACAAGTTCTCTGAGGCTGTCCAAAATCCTTCTGGGAAATGTAGCAAGGTATTACCAGAGGGAGCAGTGAAGAACAGCAGAGAGTTGCATAAACCAAAAACACAAATGACAGATCACTAAGTACTTTCTGGGACACCTTGAACGTCACATATTCAGGTATTCAAGGTGGAGTTGTACTTACAGAGCGAGGAAACATAACCAAGGGAAAATAGAATGTTTTCCGCAGAGGTTATGAATAGGACATGTATATGTTGCAAGTATATATGTTACTTTAATGTGCCTTTCACATGTCTGATCCACTTCAAAGCCCTTCGTGAATCTTCTGATTTATGTGTCTCTGGACTCCGCTCGTAGTTCTCAGGATCTGCAAAGCAGCATCTGAGTTATGTGTGTTTTTTCTCTGCATCTGTTTTCCTCACTCCCAGCTGATAATGGACCACATTATTTCTCCTCACACTGAACCCCCATTAGTTTGACCCCCAGTGTCACCTATTACCCAGGTAACAGACCATCATCCGCAGCCCAACAATGGAACTCGCTTCATTAGTCCTAATTGTTTGTGTTTCATCTCCATTTTTAAAGCCTGTCTACTTTCCTTACAAGGCCAATCACTCACAGCTCCTCACACAAACACGCCTGTCACTGCAAATACACTTAAAAAATGTTTCCGCCGTCCTGCCTCTCTGCTGTAACTTTTCACACCCACACACCCTCTGCTCTCCAGATCCAGTTAAAAATGCCATTGTTATCCAGCTGTGCTTTTCTCTCCTGAACTGGATTTGCGGCCTTTTAGATGGAAAAGAGAGGCTGATTATCAAGAGATGAGCAAACGCTGGCTGCAAGAGAGAGCAGTGGCAAGCCCAGGGTGGTGCTGCTGGTGGTGGTGGTGGTGGGGGTTATACTCTGAATGCTAATGCGAGGCTGGAGAAAGGGCAAACAGGCCCATTCAAATGCAGAGTTCATGTGTTTTCTTAGGGTAATATTGGGGCAATGTTGAAACAGCACGCATTATGAGAGTGAAAGGTCAATTTGATGTTAGTCAGCAGGAACAGGGGGAAAAGCTGACTATCAGGAATTGTTGCATTTTCTGCCTGGGTGATTGACCCTCCCTATGAATATGTATTTCAGCACTATTTCACGGTCCCACAGAGATGTTTGGGGCTTGGCTACCCTCGTGAGCCTGAGGGGTCATCAAGCGACGCATAGAAATTAAAATAACAATTTAATTCAGGTGCTTTTGAACGTGCACCCGAGCCCATTTTTTTTTTTTTTTTTAACCAAGCTGGATGCTGAAATTCCTGTGCCTAAGAGAGAGAAAAACAGAGACATGTCACGTCGTTCAAAGCTCATTCATGTCTAATTACCATGGCACTGGACCATTTTCTTACCTTTTGTTTGGCCCATTGAGAGCAGCGCCGGGCCCACGCTCTCCCATGCACACACAGCTCCCGGCATCCTCCTCCTGCTCCTCGGCAAAACCCCTCGGCCTCCCCCTGCAGCCGCCGCAGTCACACAGAATGAATGGAGCCGCCTGAGGAATGTGGACACAAAAGGAGGAATGTCATTTTGCTGAGTGCTGCACCCCCCCCACCACCCCCAATGGAGGTCCGCGCACACACCCACACACACACACACACACACACACACACACACACACACACACACACACACACACACACACACACACACACACACACACACACACACACACACACACACACACACACACAGAGAGAGAGAGAGAGAGAGAAGAACCCCACAAGTCCAGGCATGTTTAAACACAGGGGGTAGAAAGTCTTACTACGACTTTTTTTCTGTAAATTAGAGGATTTGTATATAAGACAGGAGTAGTATTGTTGCATTTTATAAAACTCTACACATCCATTTTGGACACTCTATTAGAACATGTGTTTTTGAGTATGTGCGATAGATGAGGAGACAACGTGGACATGATGTGAGGGGTTATGCTTCTTTGAAAACCTTTACTTTGCTCGTCTTCTTTAAACACAGTCTTTAATCACCATCGATTTCGACTGCTTGTCTTGTCAGTGTAATCTGAATTTAATTTGTTTTTTCCCCAGTGAAACTAGATGCAGCGAGGGGCCAAAGGTCAGAGGCAGAAAGCAGCAGGACAGCACATAAAACAAACTTGTGCCTGAGAATAGAAAAAGTGAACAGGAACAAAATATATCATAAAACATGACTGTGATAGATTTTTGCAGGAGGACCGATGACAGTCTTTACTTGGGTCTCGGGGTTTATTTCTGTACGCCACAGCAGCAGGATACTCAGTGTGTTTCCCCATCTAATGGCCTTACATGAATTGTGACTGTTTTATACCTTTCCCATTTCTGTCATCTCTATCAACGTACAGCTGCTGCGACACGCTTCCATTCCTCTGTTTACTGTAGTTTACAACACTGGGCGCTCTATGTGACAGGCAGCTGCATATTAAAAACACCACCACTGCCCCGTTGCTAACAGGACACATGCAGCCTAACCCGTGTTTGTGTAAGGAGCAGGCCTGTCATTTGGACTCCATGGTTACTGTAACACTAGCCACGTTTTAATCTCAGGATTTTAAACAAACCAAGGTCCACTGGATTATAGCGGCTGGACAGAAATAACAAATTTTGATTAAGACAGAAAATGTGTCACATGCTTTCTTCTCATGTACATGGCTGTTTTGCTATAATTTGTTTAGATTTTTTTTTTAATTATAAATAAAGATGTAACAAAAAGATCCTCACTACTATTACTATTACAACCGGTCGAGTCAGATGCTGGCCCACACTGAGTCGGGTTCTGGGGTTTGCTCATTGTGACTTCTCAACTTTACTAGGAGATGGTTCATTTATTTAATTTACTCTAAGTTACTTTTAGTTTTTATATTTATTTTATGTTAACTTTAATAATCATAACGATACATTTTATTTGTATTGTACTTTTAATAATGTTCAGAAACTTTACATATCATTAAAAATGGATTCAGATTGAAATAATGTATTTTTTTGTACTTTTTTTTTGAACAATGCTCAAAGACACTTTACATAGGATTAAGAAAACAGAGCAGATAAAAATGAAAAAGTATAAATATAAAATACACATCATTATCACACACTGGCATATAAGATGGGCGTGATAATGAAACATTAAAAGCAGTAGCAGCAGCTGAGAAACCTGCTTATTTATTTGTTATTAGCTCATTATTATTGTTGTCGCTGTTGTTTATATCAATCTGTATTCCTTTTTTTATTGTATTATCACGTGGTGCTTTGGTGTCATACAAATCAAATTGAATCATCATGGATAAGATTCACTAACAATGCATGGGGTGATTCCCCAGCACACTTTATCACCACTGATGACTTCTCTCATTTTATGTTAGGACAGTGAAAGCATGATGAGGGATGTCTGTTTACTTCAAAGAGTCTTTTATCTGCACATCGGCAGATAAGGAGCTCTGTTAAAACACAGGTCAAACCGGGGTCTGCAATAAAAAGAGATTTGTGATTTCCACCACTTCGCGTCATGCGGGCCAACACTAGCAGAGCCCTCGTGTTGTGCCGCAGCACAGCTCCACCCTCGTAGCTCCAGTCCTGATTTTCAAGCCCTGGTACTTACCGCTGAAGTCTAGACACCATCACCGAGAGAGAGAGAGGGGGGGGGGGGGGGGGGGGGAGATCCTGGGTTTAAAGTCCCCGCTCCGCGCTCCACCCCTGGTGTTTCTCACTTCCACCTCTTTGTCCCCCCGGAACTCGCACTCGTCCCTGCGCGTCCACCAGGGTTTTCTGCCCGCATCTGGATCTCTGAGCACGGCCAGCGGCACAGTGCAGGCTCCTCGCTCACAGATACCCGTCGTTCACAAGGGAAAGACAAGAAAAGAAGACAACTTTCCCGGCGTCTCCTCCTCCTCTGCTGCTGCCGCCGTCGCCCTGGTTTATCGTCGAGGCTGTGAAGCGCTGCAGGAAAGTTAGAGAGTTAGAGAGAAAAGTTTTTTTTTTACAGGTTTTTCAAAGTGTTGCTCTGTCTCGTTCTCCGTGTTTTTGTCCTCTGAGTCCGGGACTCGACACGCACCTTAGCCTCCAGAGGGACGAGGTGTGCGCGGTGTTCGCCTCGGTGTTCGGAGCCCGGGTTGTCGGAGCGGTGGCCTCCCCGGAGCCGCTGTGAATGAAGTGTCGGTGGAGCTGAAGAAAGCAGCGTCTCCATGAGGAAACTCAGCGTGGGAGTCGCTCCAACTCTGTCCTAGCTTTACCTGCGCGGCCATCGTTTGCTCCTCTCACTCTCCCGAGCCTCTCGTAGTTTTCTGTCGCTGTTGTCCGTCCCTGCCTCACCATGAAGACGCTGCTGTGTGTGGTGTGCACCCTGCTTGTCTTGTCTGTTTCTGGGACTGCGGAGCAAAAGTTGAAGAACTGCAATGAAGTCCGTGCCGCGTACAGCTCCAAGGGCTTCAACGTCAACGACGTCCCCAACAAAGGAGTCAACGGTGAGTCTTTTTAAACACTTTCTTCTTTTTTTGTCAATTTTAACCTGAAACCCAGTCAGTCCGGAGCAGTGGGTTCCCAAAGTGCGGCCGGAGGACGACCCCCGGTCCCGGGGTGGTCTCCCGGTGGTCCAACGGCTCCTGGGAACTTTTTAAGCTAGCAGAGTTAGCATGAAGAGAAACCGGGTTAAATCGGTCAAATATGTCCACATGACCTCATGTTGGCTCCCAAAGTACAACCGAGGCAGTCATTGTTACTTATAACTAACTTTCAAAAAGTTTCCCACAAGTTCTTTGAGGCAAAACGTTGTAAGTCATTGAAACTTCAAAGTTAATCGGTCATTTTTTGCTAGCAGACATTTTGTCAGTATAGATAAATGGTTAATGTTACAGACATGGTGCTTTTGTGTGTGTTACATGGCAACTACAGTTAAAGTGTGGGGAATGAAGCAGTGCCACATTTTGGGGGTAACTTCTTCAGAACAGTGGTCCAGTTATTAATCTAAATCTTATCTTCTGTATGGGGACAGAAAGCAACTCCCCTTAGTGTAAAATGTAAAATGTTATGGTGAGGACATGTTTTTTAGGTTGGTTTAGGACATGGTCGGTTTAAGGTTTAGACAAGTAGTGACAATGTGTAAGGTAATTCTCCAGGAAAGCTGTGTGTGTGTGTGCGTGCGTGTGTGTGTGTGTGGCAGCCATTCACTGCTCCAGTGAGTAAATATAGTCCTCATCTAGGAAATACTTGCAGGTAATTCATAACAATAAAGAGCTATAATCAACACACCACCCGGCTCCCCCACTGAAAGAAGCCAGGCCTGTGTTTATTTCCAGGCTTCCTCACTACGGGCTCCTATGGCTGTGAAGTGCGGGCAGCCGGCAGTGATTTAGTAAACATTGCTGTGCATTGTGAACAAGGCTTATGACTTTTTCCTTTTCGCTGGAGTTGTGATTTTTTTTCTTTCTTCTTTTTCTATGGCTTTAACATTTTCTTTGAAGGCACACGTTGTACTTGTACTTCTGTCTGCAGGACAGGATGGAAGGCCCCCAAACAAGGCTGCTCCGTAATAAATAAGCACAGCTTTGTTAGCAGGCAGACGAGAGGTGAGAAGGCAAATTAATTGGGCTAATCATGAGTTAAACCCAAGTAATGGAAACTCATGTAGAGGGGCTTTTACAGTGAAGGCTCGAGGGGGAGCAAGGGAAGGGGGTTGGGGTTTGAAATTCCACTGTGTCCTGCATACTTTAAATCCCTCCCTTCTCTGATTTCCTTTTCATTTTTTATGGTGGTTAAAATGAATATGCACACATATATTCACCCACCTAAAATCAGTCCAGTTTTTTGCTGTGGCTTTAGAAGGATGTTTTTGTAGATGTAGGTCATCCGGGCACGCCTACTGTCAGGTTAGGGTCTTGGTTTCCCCTTTTTAAGCCACTTTGGATTGAATAATTAGCTTAATCTGGCATTTTGCCACATACAACCATTTCCCCTTTTTATCTTTATGTATTTTTTTTTAACACAAACCTCTCAGGAGTGTTCACTGTGTTATTTCTTCTGACAAGGGTGACCAGTTTGTATATGTCCTCTTTGTTTACGCTGCATAGTAAGAGGATGTTCAGATTGTCCTTTTCCGTTGAAGCCACAGCAGCTCATTAGAATTTGATTTGGACCAAACTGTCACAGAGGCGGTGAAATAATTTTTTGCCCCGCATTTCATTCAACTCTATAGGTCCCTTTTGTTTTCCGCCTGCATGTCTTTGTGATGCTAAACGTCATTGAGAGTACCCCAACATGTCTGCATTGGTCGGATCTAATTGTCTTGGCTTCTCTGGATTTTGAAAGAAGGAATGAATGAAGGCAGTTTTATTGTGCAGGTTTGTGTTGTATACACACGTGCCTTTTTCTTACAATAGATTCCTGGTGTATGTCTGGGCCCTGGGCAGGACCGACCTCAGTGAGCAACCCTTTGTCATTGAGAGAGACTGAGATAATTGATCCATAGAAAGCAACAGGGTCTACTGTCATTAAGGAGTGTTGGGGGGCTCCAAAAAGCAGACACAAAAGCTCTGCACTCTCGAAATGTTTCATGTCGCTGTGGAGAAATTGCTCCAGATGTGCAGCCTGATTGAACTTCCGTCATGTTTGTCAGAGCTTCACTGCTTCTCTTTGTAACAGGTCAAACTTCTAACATTAATTCTTTCCTAACCATAACACAGTCAAAACTAGTTTTGAGGTTGAGCAAGGATTAAACCATTACTTACTTGGATATGTATATAACACAATTGTACAGTTGATAATCAAGCAAATGTGTATAACATCTGCAGGAGTATAAATAACACAACATATGCAATGAAATAATTTAGTTCCACAGATAAATCTAGAGTGTGCAGTCACAATATGTACCACTTTTATTTTAACCATAACTGTTGAGTATGATGTAGCAGAGGAGACCTACTTAAAAATTATACAGTATCTTTGCCAGTCGTCTTGGAAGTATTTTTTGAAATGTTTACCTCCTTTTGATACATGCATCATAAATCTGATTGGTGGAATATGAGTCTTTATTAGAGACATGGGAATCAAAACTCGCCTCTTACAACATTCAACATCATGTTATTGTTGGCAGCACAGAGATAAGAATGTTTGTTACCACTCAAATTTCCGACAGGCTCAGCCGAAACCAGACTCGAGATTCAATAAAGATGTTTTAATGCAGTAAAACTGAAATGGAAACCCTGATTGCCTTAGCATAGGCAGAATTAAGGGATACAGAGGAACAGCAGGCTCAGTTGGTGAATTCCTCGTTGATCCCATGGTATCAATCTTTTACCACTCACGTGGAAGCAGTTCAAGACTTTTTTTCCCCCTAGTTTCTTGTTTAGGGCTTGTGGTTGAATACCTCACATAAATGGGAAATAAATCACACTCACACTTTTATCGATGACAGATAAATATTGTAAGCAATCATAAAGAATGTAAATGGTGGTTTTACTGTCTGTAGAAATCTGCTGATAGTAGGTATGTTATATTTGATCATTTGCTGCATAGCTGCAACATGGACCAGCTCTTTGAGCTCACTCTGAAAGCAGAGCAGCTAACTCTCACCAGATTGGTATGTCAAAGGCTACTCGTTGTTGGGCTGGATGTTGTGCTTCCCATTTTGTAGCTCATCAAGCAAAATCTGTTTTGGTTTACTCTGACAGTTGGGCTTGATGTCATGCGTCAGGTATGGGACAATGGTCGAGATCAAAGTGAAGAGGGTCGTTTTTCCTCCCTTCAGCACAAGGAACGTCCCTTTCCTCATAATCAGTTCAGTGCATTATGACTGAAACTCAAAGCGTGCATGACCTCAGCACATTGGCCTCTCGCTGAGCCCGAGACATTCTGCAGTCTCACATTGTGAGGGCTCCTTCCCCCTTGGCTGCTGGCTGCATGCTCTGCATCATTACGGTTTTGGGAAATAACAGGTTGTGTTATTGCAGTGACATTCAGCAGATAAGATAAGAGCGGGAAACTGGGCATGCAAAGTCTGTGTGAGCCTTTAAAGCTCAAAGTCCAATATTTGAGTGGCTCTGCTGTGTAAGACTGCCCTTGTATTTTAACGCCTGTAATAATTAACCAATAAACTACCAACCAAGCATCTTACTTGCCTCTCAAGGTCAATCCCATAAAATATAGATGGCCCTCTATGTTTCATGTGAAGAACAATGCCAGTCTTATCATTAGGGTAAGCAAGTCTTATCTTGAGTGCAGCACTTTGCAATGAAGAAAATTGTGCCTAGTGGTTGTACTTTGTGTGTTTGTCTACTTTCATCATTGTTCAAACCACCAACTGAGTAAAATGTTAAGTTAGTGAAACTGTATTCTTCCATGAGATATACAATTGAATCAAATCAAGTTGAAACACAGTTAACCTTCTGGGCCCAAAACTGTGTTTTCCAAGAAAAACAAAGCTTTTAATGTGTGTAAAGGTTTTAGCATTGCAGCTTTATTTGTTATTGAATGGTCCTTAAAAGAAGAACAACACCTTTAGCCCAAACTCGTTTTTTTGTCGAGCAGTGTGTCATTCAAGAAACCGTTTAGTCCCTCCCACAGGTGTGCGGGGTGCCGTATACTCATGAAAGTCTGACTCATGGTAGTACAGTGTAAATAAAGAATTACTCATAGTGTGGCTTTGGATTAGTAGTAGCAAAATTCCAATTTTGCTGGTGGAAAAAGTGGTGTAAATCTGTATTCTTTTTGGAAAAAAGGTAAGTAAGCTGTAAATGTTAAGAACTGCTGTTGAGTTGCTTTCAGTTTAAACAGAAAGTTCTTGGCACAACAACAATTTTTTCCAAGAGGAATTCTTTTTGCGAACATGAATATCAGTGATTAATTGGAAGAGAAAATTGATAAAGTGTGTGGGTTGAGATTAAATATCCCTTATTAAAGCCAAAGCATTCTCTGATAACATTCCTGAGAGATGGGATAGACTTCTGCAGCTTGTTGGCTTGAAACTTTACCAAGTATTTTTTTTAACTCTCCTTAATATGCCTTTTTTTTTTACCTTTTTGAAAACAGGCGGTATAGTTAACATATTAAAAATACAATCATCTCAGCTTTCATTGCTGACTTCAGTTTTTGTTTTGTCTGCAGGTTGCACGAGGATGACTGGGCAGGGCTCCTTAAGTACTCAATAATGTTAGAGGTGTATTTATGAATCATCATAGATATTGACTTGCTGATTATTAACTGTTGATTCGCTAATCAATAAATATGTTGTATGTGGTTGGAGTTGCTCCTCTCTGGTCTTATCCTTGGAGATCAGGTGAAAGCAGTGATACAGGGAAGGCTCCTGTTGCTCCCTGCTCCGTATTTGTGACATGTCCCCTGTAACTCATGGCGAGCCTTCAGGATAATTGAGTTTAGGTATCATGAGGTTGAGGTCTTGTGAACCTGGGGTTAGCCTAGCTGCGACATTCAGTGTCCAGATGGGGCCAGGGGAGGGAGGCTGGCTACACGTGCCTGCCAGCTCTGCTGTACCCGCCACTCTTATCAGCTTCCTGTGATCACAGCACGGCAGCTCTGCGATCAGCGGCTCTCACTGCGTCCCTTTCTGCTCTGCCAGCAACAGTTATCATTGAGTTATCATTTGTCCAAAACAAATCTGCTTATCACAGTGAACACAAAAATTGGCTGCACTAAAACTACCTGCTTTAGTTCCATGGATCTTGTTTGGTGGACGGAATGATTTTGCCATGTTGGACCTGATTTGCTGCTCGGGTAGCCACCTTCTTCAACAACTGTGGAATGTTAAGTTTCCCTCTTTCACTCGCTTAGTATGCTCTGGGTGTAGCATCAATTCAATGGCTGTGTGTGAGTGTGTGTGTGTGTGGACTGAGCGTTTGTATTTCCATCTCTCTGCATCCTTTGCTTTGACCCCCCCAAATGGCCAAGTGAGCGACAGATCAGTAGGGGGTGGTTTGCTGTGTGTGGGAACAATTGAGCAACCCCTTTTCGGCCGGCCTACCTCCCCCCTCCTCACCGCATTCCACACCGGACCACCAAGACCTGCACACAGGGAACCCCAGAGCTGGGAACACATGGCAACAAAGAGGGCAGGAGGGACTAACTGAGGCATACAGAGAATGAGAGGGGGGATTTGAGTGACAGGAAAGAGTTTTGTACGGTGGCGTGTCAGACTGAATATCCAGGAGAAGTGGTGGACCAGGCAGGAGCCGGAGAGCCACTGTGTGCGTGTGACACAGGCTTAGGGAATCTGGGGAGGTAACTGGAGGCAAGCATGCATGCACTATGACTCATCTTCACTCCAACATACAGGCTTATACGTACAGCCTGCTCCTCTTAAGCTGCTTTCAGACATGTACTGGACTCCACAGATCCTACGTATTGTCTCCGGAGGAGGTGCATGTGTGAATGCAAATGTCAAGAGTGAGACAGTCTGTTTTTACAGACTTTATCCGCCTGGTCTCCTAGTATAAAATCCGTTGAAATCTAGGCAAAGTCGATGTGAGAACACATCCCCCGCTGGATTCACAGAGATCGGGTTGAGGGGTTCTGGACACTTCAAACGCGCCACTGACGCAAAAATGAAAAAGCAAACAAAAGACATTAACGAATATGTCAGAGTTTGTGGTGATAAGAGCTGATGACGGATGTTGGGGTGCTGTTAACAAAATCATATGATCTACGCAGCAGAGTTAATACGTCACTTCCTGCCTCAGCCAGCTGCACCGGGCTGCTCCACCTCTCGCCTGAATAATGCAGAGGATTTGTTGCTGTTGTGAACCCGTCTGTGCAGAGAACCTCCCGCTGTCTTGTGCATGTGTGAAAGGCAGATTCTGGGTAAACTCCGTAGCATATTCTCCGCATTTTACCTGTAGGTCATGTCTGAAAAGGGCTTTAGTAACTTACAGCACACGTCTCTGTCTAACACAAAGGTTTTAACTAAAGGACTCAACAGATCATTTTTGGCAGAGTGGCCACAGTTAAACTTTGACTCTGTATTTTGATGGATCTGGATTGGTCTTTGTCTGATGCAAACTGTGAGAAATTCAGATCTGGCTTTGTGGTTTTCCCTACTTTGAGTTGAGGGAAGTAACCCCCCCCGAAACTCCTTGTTAACACGTCCTGTTAGCATGCTGTTCAAGCCCCCCCACCCCCCTTCCCCCTTATCCCGACTAACATCAGTTAATTTTTTTCCCCCACTGCTCGCTCTTTAGCAGCTCCTCTGGGAGGTTTTGTTTCATTTCCTGGCCTTTCCTTTCTTCCTCAACTCTGGGTTATTTCCACTTTTCCACCGTCAACAGTGGTTTACTGCTATTTTCCTGCTCTGCTGCATTCAGCCTACTTACCTCCCTCTCATCTATTCTCAGCTTTTTATCTTTGCCGTTTTCTCTGTGAAGAAAGGCTTTTGGATGATGCATGGGCCAACTAGAATGCATCTCTTGTTAACACACATCTCTCTAAAGCTTTGATATCTAATTGCTGGGAAGCACCAATAACCCTTTTCTCCTTTGATACTACGTACAGAATAGTATCTGAGTGCAGCATATTTTTGTATAAACATCCACAGTGCTTTGTGAGGTGACATAGCTTATTAATACAGTCAATGCAACACTTAAGGACCTCTCTAATTAATTGTCTTGGCACTTATTCGAATTTGTTTAACTACCTCTGCCTCCATCGTACGACACCTCTGGTTGCTGAAGTCCGTTTGTGCAACTGACTCTTCGTGTTGTAATATTTTTTGTCGCTCTGATATTTGAGCTGCTGTGCGTCTCCTTTGTGTTGATCACCTCGGAACTGGTGTCACTCAGCCAGCTGTGAGGAGTGTGGCGCACGGCTGTGTGCTCTGATCCCAAACTGCAGGGGTGGAGTGTACCCCTCCACCCCCACCCTCCTCCTACTCGCCGCCGCTCCACTCACTCACTGACTGAAGCCATCTCAGTGCGGATCTGCCAGTGGTGCGGTTATGATGTAGGTGTAACTCAACCAAAGTTAATTGATTTCCTATGAAGCCACAGTAGGGTTGATGTCTGTGTTGATAGTCATGATCATCATTAGGATTTGTGTGACTCTCCAGAGGCCAGTGTGGTTACGGAATGAAGCCAGGGACTTGCCTGGGTGTTTGGGCTGAAACCCTAGTGCTGGGTGCAGGCCAGGCGGGCTGTAATCCCTGCTAATTACTCCCAAGGCCTACATCAAGACTCCCACTGACGAGGCAGTCACTCACACTTAGCTCACTTTTCCAAACTGCAGTTAGCATAATAGTTTTCCTAATATTTACCTAATCCCTCTGTGTGCTGCTCATGCTTTGATTTATTTTCATATAAATTATATTCTTTGAGATCAAAACCTCAGGTTTTGCTCTTCAAAAGTCCTTTCTTCTTTCAAACAGAAACTAACTAGGCGGGTCTTTGGCTGCTTCACGTAGCTCTGTGAATTTGACTGACGCATTGATGCCATGTGTTTAAAAGCAGGTCATCAAAACAAAAATTTTAAACATGAAGAAAACAATGGCAGACGTCCTGCTGGCTAGGGGCTGATAAGTAATGGTAGAAAAAAAAGGCACAGATGAAAGATCAATACTTTGTTAAATGATGGCTCCAAAGCTGTAAATGATTTGGCCTGTGTGTTCTGAGGGTGGGTTCCACTGGCAGAAAATTAGGAAAACAGCTTTGATTCATCGACAGATTCAGTATATCATCAGGGAGGGACTAAGCCATCCATGGCTGAGGCCCATTAAACCATTGTACCGTTAGGTTTAGACTTTCTAGTCCCTTTGACGGTCAGCGATGAGGGGCTCTCTTCCCACCGCCACGCTGGTGTCTAGTTTCGTAAAGCCCAACAGGTATATCAGAATCTTTGTTGCCCTTTTGTAGCTGTGAGCTTCCAGAAACCTGATCTTGTACCTGACCTCATTCTGCCTGGGGGGGCTTCGCCGGGCCCCGTCCTGCCGCAACATCTGGTGGACTTCAGCTGCTTTTGGATGTCTGTTATAAACATTGTTAAAGAGCTCCCTGTCCTTAAGAGGGGTTTGCTGGCTTTTACTGGCAACGTCAAAATGTATTGTTTGCGGTCAAGTCTTTTAAAAGCTCTCGTATGTTTCAACAAAGTAGAATTTTTTGAATTCTTTTATTGTGGAGTCGGAGGGAGGGGCGTCATGATTTGTTGTGTGAAACTTACTCATGCAAATGCTCATAACCAAGCATCAAATTATCCTTAGATAGTCTAGGCTGTATGGCTGTCTCTGGGCTTCAAAGCATTAGTGAGTAATATCAGCAAATATTTGAGGTTTGTTGCAGCATCTCAGCAGTTACAAGATGGCTAAGCTGTTGTTAACATTTGCCAAACTCGTCGATTTGTAATATGCCATTTTCCATTTTCATATCTGGAACTTTTCAAGGCCCACCTTCACTGAATTGGAAGTTACTTTAGTTTATTACTTTGATTGACTTTTTCAACATCTTGTTAGTGTGGAAATTTGTAAGTTTATATCACATGGTCACATGCAATGCTGCTGTCAGTGCTAGTAAGACAAGATCGGCCACGCACAAAACTAGAATAGCTAATAATGATACATAATGAGTAATGTTGGATTAGTGTTTCCTATTTCATGAATTATTTGGATATTTGTTGTAATGCATATATGATAATAACAACAAAAATAATGAACAGACGCACCATTGGAGTACTCATTTTGTATGCACAATACCATAGCAACAGTCAAAGCTTTGAAGCATCGGGGTCGACCCTACTAGTGGGTGGCTCTCGAGCAGTGCGTGTAGAACATCTTAGGACCTTATTGCTAAACAGTAGTCAATTTCTCTGACAGCACAGCAGTGTTTGTGCAGTGTCCCATGGTAAAGCACTTGGCCTTAAGTAAAGAGTGTTTTTCATTTTCTCCTTTAAAGTCTGTTTTCATTTGTGTGCCATGAGTCAGTGGAAAGATGGAGGGCTAGTGTAGAGGGACAAGCCAGGAAGGTCTTTTGTGCCTCTTTTATTTTTTTATTTGTTTTCACCCCTCTCTTCCCTTCCCTTGTGATAAACACGCTGTGCTGTAACTTGTCCTCGCTTTTTGTCTGAAAAACCTCTGCCTGTCTCTGCAAATCTTAAACATAACACAATCTCGCTCTCTTTCACTCAGATTTCCTTTGCTCACACACACACACACACAGACCTGGCTATAGCTTCAAGGTGGAATCTGTAGTAAAAGCAGTAGATCAAACACTGCAACACTGCGGCTCATCAAAAGGCACAACCCGAGAGAAAGATGTGGAAAGGGTGAAAGATTAGCGGAGTTGTTAATGTGAATCACTGCCTCTGACTTGCTCTGATAGATGGAGCAGTGGTTAAGTAGAGATTCCCAGAAGACCAGTGGTAGGAAGGAAAGTTTCTTGATTTACTTGTGTTGTTTTTTCTTTTTATGCATGGATCTGTTGTCCGTGCAGTCCTTGTCTTAGGCACTCACGATGAAACCAAATGGCTGAATGGTCGGGCCTTGCACGAGTCTGAACAACAGTCACGCCAGTCACCAGTGGTTGCTTTATTTAGCAGATGGAAATCAAACAAGTTGTAGAAAATTTGTGTTGGAAACGCTATGAAAAAGCTAGAGACACACCTTCAGGTGTTGGGAGTTCGACCTTTGTTTTTTATGATCTAATATCTTCAAAGCTATGCTTGTATATTATTTGACCCCTGGCAGATTCCCTGCTCCTGTTTACTTTCAAGTCAGAAAACTGTGTTGTATTGTGTAAAGATTGTTTATGACAGTATGAACAATTAACACTGATTAATTTGTTTAGGTAAATGAGCTCCAGCTAACATATTTTGAACTCTGTATGTTTCTACAGTCTCTAGAATAGTAATAGTGTTCATTCTTTAGGTGTTGAGGTGTAGCTTTTAGATATTTTAAATCGCTAACACCTGATTTACACTGTGTTAGCAAGAGACTTAATGTAAATGCTTTAATTCCACTTACACTAGTCTGTAATCAGAATATATCTTTACCATACGTTGCTCTCAATGCAGATGTCACAGAGTCAAACTCTGTCCTCCAGGCTTTGTGACCATAAGAGAGTTAATATAAACTGTGCTGCAGGTGAACTTTGAGAACAGCCGAAGTGGGTTGCAATTGGGTGTCTAACTTATTTGGGAAGTGCAGGAGCGAGTTGAAGCCCTGACAAAGCAGTGACCTGGGAAGTGGTGAAGGCAGGGAGCTTTTGTGTTGGGAGACAAAGCCGGAGATGCAGGGCTGGGACAAGAGAGGGAAACAGACAGAGCGAGAGGCCAGGGCAATGTTGTGGAATCTCCCCAGGGGCTTCTGGGTAAATGTTCATGGATGACAGCGTTTTGGAATGTTCACAAATGGAGAGTTTTAATTGGCCAGAGGCCCCGACTGGTTTAGTAATCAGAAATGGACTCTGGTGGCAGAGTGCTCAGATTTATGGATCCCAGGGTGTTTGGAGTTTGTCAGACTAAGTGCCTTTGAGAAAGTAATTGACATGTTGGAGAAAATGTGTATGAGTTAGCACAAATAAACATCTTAATGTGACTATCTTTCAATCTGAATAAGAGATCGGCTTTGCAGATCTTTCTGAAAGTGAATTTCTTCTGTGCAAAAAGCAGTAAATGAGACATCGACGCTGTAATACGTTTCGCTCTGCCTCGTACCATACAGCAGTACACATGCATTTTTCTTTCTCATCATATTCATGCCATGCGTCAAGAAAAGTTTGGCGGTTAGGTGTTTTGACAGCTGTGTTGTGGAACAGATTTTGATCCCTGATTCATACGAGGAAACAGACATTATCCAAAGCTTTGTGACTGGCTGCATAGCTGAAAATAATCACTCCAGAGAATGCTATGCTAAACCAAAACTTCCTGCCTCATAAATGGATGGTGAACATTGTTCTAAATTGAGTAAATCTGTCAGAAGCAGTGTAAGTGTTTCCCAGGCTCACTGCTACTGGGAGGCTCCACTTATATATGGATTACACTTGATGCTGAATCATGGTTCGATTCAACCTTAGTGTCATGACTCCTCATGTGAGGGATGACTGCTTTCTGATCAGCTGACAACATGCGGTTTGAGGCAAAGTCAAATGCATGCTAATGTCACGTCGTTACTGATTTAGGTTAGACACGACTTAACTATAAATGCAAAGTTGAAAAATAGTGCATGCAGCTATGATATCACTCTTTTTGTGTACACTATGAACAGATTCAGTAAATGGTATATCTGTGTATGGTTTATGTACATTTTATTTTATGGTACTCAGTTTCTCCTTCCCGACTGTACTGCCTTGCTTAATGTGGCCTATCTAATAATTGACAAAGTTCACATGTACTCTTTTGTACACGTGCTCTGATTTGTAAAAGCGATTTGGATGGAAACACCAAGAAAATAAATATGGCCCCTAACCCCTAACCAGCAATTTGCAAAAAATAGAAAACGTACAATGTCACTCCCAATAGCAGCACAAAAAAAGACGGAGACAGGGCTCCACTGTACATATTTTTACTGAGGCAGACATGCATATGTTTAGGTTACAATTCCCATAATATAATTTACTACTTAAATTTATATCTTAAGCGTTGTTGCCCACTTCAGTTACCTCCTTTACAGACTATTGACTAGTTATGAGAGTAGCGTATTGTCTGAGTTATGGAGCCACATGCTAAAGACGGCTCACCTCTCCCATCAAGGAGCACAGTATGTATTGTGGAATATCCTGCTTGATGTCCAGGTTAATGTAGCACCTGGTTATTTTTCTGGGGCGAGGGGGGGGGGGGGGGGTGTTAATTAGAAAGTAACATTCGTTACCATGGCTTTTTTAACAGTAAGTATCCTTCTTGACACATGCAAATATAACCCCTGTGAACATTATTCAGACCAACTTGAGCTATACTGTGTGTTCTTTAACTTTTCAGTTCATTTAGGCTTAAAGACGCTGAGCAGCAGGGAAGTGAAACACTTAGCATTAGTGTAATGGAGAAGTTTTGGCATCACTACCCACATTTTTATTAAAACACTTCAGTCATATTCAGATGTCCCCTGCCAGCACATGTCAGTCCCTTGGACTTTCCTTATGGAGCCGAGAGCTCAAAAGCATTAATGGTTTGGCCAAAACTGCTATAAACTTGTCATTACTCTATTTTTGTAAGAGGCTGAAGTGTAGAAACGGAATAGGTGGAAGTAGCGCCCTGCCCTGATTATCTCCATATGAACAGCATAGCCTCTAATAATGGTTTCTGCTTACAGCATAATCTTGTTGAACATTTTCCCATTTTGCGGTGACTCATCCATAGCTAAGAGTACACCCATGTACACAGGATATTAGAGTGTCAGATAAATGTAATGTATGGAAGGGTGTTGACATTTATCTTGGCTTGTAACATTTCAATTTAAATAGTTCTCTCTGTTTTTGAACATGACAGTGGTTTTGCTCCTTTTAACATGGTTTGGAAATCTGAGAACGTTAAATACTACGCAAAGATTTTGAGGCTCAGTTTTCATTGTGAAACCCTGCTCAATGTTCTATAACATTTAATCATCTTTTTTGACTTGCCGGAACATTATTATGTGCTGTCTAATTTTCTAATCCTTAAGTAGAACTGTTGCTATGCACGGATGGCAGCAAAGTAATGGTTATGTTGTCTGGGATGTCACTGGTCTGAGTCCCTAGAGATGAACTTGGAAAATCTGGATAGGAAAAGTGAACAAGACTCACTTTCCCCCTCCTAAATTAATACTGGCTTAATGCCCTTGAGCAAGCGTCTGTGGTTGTGCTGAGCAGCAGCTTGATGTGAATGTGTGGAGGTTTGTAACCTTCCCTCCCCGTAAAGCTGCTCCTCCAAAGTTGTAAATAAGACAGAGCTCTTACTCAGCTCACCCAGTTAAAGGATTTGTTGTTATATAGAAAGAAATATCAAAATGTACCCAGGCACTTCTCCTAGCTGTACACTGAAACTGTAAGATTCAGTATATAACAGGACACTGGTGGGATTTATTGTGCTAGACTGTCATGTGGGAGAGTTCCCTGCTAAACCCTGTACAATTATGGAGCCATGACAACATTTCATCCACTGTCTTGAATACATGGTGTGTGGGTTTAATTTCAAAATGACACATCGCACATTCAAACAAAATTATGCCCTTTCAAAGTTATTACTGAAAGCTGATAAAAAGCAAATAATTTTTGCTTTCAAATTAGTGATTTATTATTTTATTTGTTGAGGACTAAATTATCAGAATCATTTAAAATGTTTAATTACTGGCTAAGAAAGTAATTTGAAATGCTTTTTTCCAAATATGTACAACTGGAATTTTTGTATTCATTTGTAAAACCAGATACGGACATCTCTGAACTCTCTGGTTCTCGCTGATGAATGAAAGGGAGACAAAAAAGAAAGTGGTGATTTGACAACATGCTGCAACAAGAATGAATTTAAGAAGGGAATAACTTAGGAAACAGAATTGCTATGATTTTGAAAGTGAAATATGCAGCTGTTGGTCTTTTTTATCTCTCCTTTCAGTTGTGGCTTCACCTCATCCCTCTTTCCTTTTGCTTCTTTAAAACAGTCCACACAAATGATTACGCCTATCACAAACAACATGCTTGTTTGTACAACTTCACACCTTTAAAACAAAACGCCATGGACTCTTGAAGACCACAAGTTCAGCTCATGTGATTGTGCCTGACAGGATGTAGAGCAGAACAGAAAAGTTACCCAACAAATGGCACCGATCCTTTAACCCCCCAGGATAATTACACCCTAGACAGAGGTGAGGAGCAGGAGAATGTTATGGCTGCAGGGCGTGCAAATTTACAACAGTCTGTAAGAAATGCTCAGTAGACTGGCAGCGCTTTCCTTTACATGTTACAACAGGGTGCATAATACTGTATGCCAATTAATAGTCAACCTTTGTATTGTAGTGTTGTTTCACATACTTCACTCTACTGGCAACATTTGGAGCTGAGTTTTACATGTTGGACTAAGATTAATCAGACCAACCTCTGATATTTTCACACGTTTTTCAAGTTTGGAAATTAAATTGCCCCAGTATCCGCTGTCTCACATTACCTAGATTCCACTGGGATTGGATTAGTATGTACATAAACTATGAGCTGCATACAGTTTATCATGTAATTATTTACAAATGTCGAGTGCTGTGTGTGTGTGTGTGTGTGAAAGCTCCGAGGTAAGGTTTAGTTGCAGACCACCAGGCTCCAATTAGTGACAGACGTCAGTGAATGGTTCATGACATGCTGTACCCCATGGCGTCCTTCATGGCTCTCTTAGCAGTTTAAGTGAGGTCCTGGATTCAGGAGGGTTCAGAAATAATCCTTGAGGGACCTTTATGACTCAAGATTGGAGAAGATTACTGTTTTCTATTTATATTTTTGCAAGTGCCTGCGACTTTCCAGGCTGTTAATTGCCTGTATATAGGTGTGAGGGGGCTTTTTTTGTATGTGTGTTGGTGGTGTTATTATTGGGGTTTGGGGGGGGTATGTTACTGTGTGTGGTGGATGTGCTGGCTGGCGGACAGGGAAGGGGGTCAGAGGACAGGACCTCTCTCAGAGGAGTGGCTGTTAACCCCTGACCTCGCTGGTTAAGCCTGCAGGGTGGTGGCAGTCGAGGCGGAGGTGGGGGGCACCTTGAGGTCTGTCTGGTTCAGGGGCACATGATGGCAGGCAGAGGGGGCGGTGAGGTGTCTAATCTGGTTTTTGTCTGTTAGGCATTTTCACCTCCCCCACCATCCTTCCTCTGAGAACAGAGTTTGAGAGGCAGGACAATGTCAAAGGGAAGTGACTTATTTTATGAGCCATTTAAAGGGGATGGTGGTCTCCCCACAAAGGAAAGCCAGAGAAGTGGTGGAGAGCTGATGAATACCATGACACACAGTCACATGCTTGTTTACAAGATGCTCTCTTGTTTTGTCCACCATAAATGGCAGTTTTCCTTGTCTGAGTGACACTTCATTAACGTGCTGCCTCTGTGTCTTATTACATTTTTAAAGTACTTGGGAAGCTTGAAGATTGAGAGGCCCCTGAAAGGAACTCCATGAGACAAGTGAGAGCCAGCTCGCCATCCATACAAAGACTATTCATTCCAGTCATGGTAGAGAAATGATGCGTCAACCTACACCGCTTATTGTGAAACAGTGAGGCTGAAACACGTCACGCACAGTCCGTGTTGAGTTTATTTTATAGGATCTAACTGTTCTCATTAACCGTTCACTCTGTTCTGCTCCAACAGTGCTATTTTTTTCTCTCCCAGAGGTTTGAGAAATTGGCTGCCACAATGTTTTCACAAAGTATGCATTAGCTCAGAATCTTCAGTTTTCAGAGACTTAATCCTTTGCGCTAACAATGTGACATTTGTGCAGACATTCCTGTGAAATATTGACCATCTCACTTTTATTTGTGTACTTTGGTAACTAGGGATATTTTCAACGTGGATATGGCTCTTTTAATTGTACGCCTGTGCTGTAGGCGAGCAGGGGGCCCTGCTGGAGGAGAGACTGGATGGCTTTTTCACCTAAAAGTCAATCTGTGTGTGCGTGCACGCTCCTTGTACCTCCAATCATGCTGGTACAAAGAGCCATGTGTTGAGCAGTGATGTGATGTGTGAATATGTTTAAGTAGGGGCTGCCAACTGTGCCTGGGTGAGCGGGTGTGTGGGTGCGTGCATATGTGTAGAGCAGGGGATCGGTTGGAGGGGGAGAGATGAGTTTGGGGAGAGGACTGTGAGAGAAGGAGTGACTTGAGGCTTATTTGGACTTGATCCCAGACAGAGGGGTCCGGTTTATGGCGCCAGGGTGCATCCCTCCCTCTGGTGCCCTGTTTAGATGATTGTGATGCTATGAGTCACTTCTGACTCTACAATTTAATATTTCTTAACATTTTTAGCTACTATTTCAAACACGCAGGGAGGTTCTCTGAAGTTTGTGAGCTATTATTGGCTTTAATGTTTGGTGTGCAGAAGTAAAAGTGAGATTGTTTGTGTGTGGGTTGCGGTGTTACAAAGTTAACAGTCCTAGCACATCAAGCTCTTAAAACAAAAGGAAACTTCGTATAGAAATATGCTTTTATATCTTCATCTATATAGGTGTATAGTAGTCGTTCTGTCCATCAAATAGAAGTCAATGGACGGTGTCTGATACATGCACAAAAATAATGAAAACAACCTCAAGATGTCACAGAAGAACAAATTGACATGTCTGAGTTGTTACAGCAACACATAAAACATAGCAACCAGCAGTGAAGATAACAAAACAGCCCACAATCTACGGACAGGCCAAACCAAAGCAAGTGTTCCAACATGAACTGATAATACAACAACGCTCAACCCAAGAAGAAATTGGATAGTAAATGTTTTAATGCTTCTCCAAGCAAAGTGAGAAACTCCACACTTTTCCTGTCATTGGGTGTCACTTGGAGGAAGATACATTAATTATTTTACGATAATGTAAATGTGCAAAATCAGTGCAGTAGTGGTTAGTAAGTGATGGGGACAATAGAAGCCGCAATATCCAGTTTACACCTGTTTAGTTTACGGTGGAGCCAGCCCGGTATAGATTTGTTGTTGTCCATGCCAATCTCAGGATATCAAATATTTCTGAAAATATATCTACCGATATATTTATTTTAAAAACCTGGCAATTATTCCTTAGATGTCGTTATGCAATTCTTATGACATAGAAATGTAATTTAGACTTGATATTTTACAGTTTATTTATGAAGAACCACATATATAGAACATAAGTTTATATAAAAAAAATATATATATATAAACACATAAATGCTCATCTTTTCTGCATTTTGTACTCTGTAAAACAAAGTGCATGCCAGCAGACATAAACTTCGATACTAATGTCTCTGAAAGGCTCATATTGACTGATATTATCAGCCAACTGATTTATCTGTCAGGCTCTAGTTTGCAGTTTTGAGTTTCCTGTAGCTTTCAATAATACACTTGTGCTTGCAAGGTTTTATATAAACGAACATGTATTTCACTGCACATTCCCTGTGCAAAAATGGGGTCGAATCATTTCTTCTGCCTAAATTGGTCTTGACATGTTAAATGTGTCTTTCAATAAATGCAGGAAAATGTTATAGGTCATTTTAAAGCTTCAGTCCATACAAGACACAAGACCTTAATGTTGCAGTAACTTGCAGGCACTCAGGCCTCGAGTCAGTGAGCACGAGCTGGTGGGGAAAACCAAACAGGCCGTTGGTGCCTGGATGCAGTGAAAGGATCACTGTGTTCCCCCAAATTCCAGCAGCCATGTTTAAAACAAAACATTATTGCAGCTGCAACTTCGCATTCGTCTACCCCTGACCCTCATTTTGATTGGATGTTCAACTCATTTCCAACAACTTTAACATTTGCTGTTTTATCAAAGACAGTATTTGAGTTTTGAATAATCATTTTAGTCAGAAGACGTAAAAATTCAGTTTTTTACTCTTTATTTTGGCTTTATTGATTTCAGTATCGATTCTCATGTGTGTGAATGTGAAAACCTATTAAAATGTTCTAACAGCCGGCATTTTCAGAACATTGTTTAACTACACTGATGCTCCAAAACACTAAAACTTCAAATTTCTCCTCGGAGGGCTACGTAAGCCAGGAGTGTGACACTTTTTACGACAAATAGCTTTTTGCTGTTTTCAAAATGTTTTTTTTTTTTTTTTTTTTTACAGAGCAAGCATTAAAACGAGTGTCACCAATTTAAAAATGCATCACTTGACAGTCAGAGTGGTCACATGGAAATTGCCCCATTCACTTTGCAACAATCAGCAGACCAGTGCTCTCTTGTGTGTTCTCCACCGTTACACCTTTTTTTTCCCTCAAATTTATGGTGTTTGAAATACCACCCTGTGTGGCTGCAAAGCCAGAATGACCTTAAAAAACTCTGCTTCAGGTTTAACCGCGCCATTGCACACAGCTGAAGTCAGCCGTCTTACCTGCACACAGTGAAGAGCTAATCCCCTTTTTTTTAAAGTTTGTGTTTTAGAAGGCAGTCAGCACTCAGAGAAAGATACAGTGTTAAACTATCAATCAGGACAGGATAGTGCCAGGATAAAGTGGCCAGCTAAAGACTGCTCTGAGCTTAGTGTTGCAATTACTCCACTGAAGTGCAATTAAGGGGGTTTTCACTGCGAAGGTGCGTTTGATTTAGTGAGCGTGTCAGGTTGTTACTTAACAGACGGTTTTATTCTATAGAAATGCAGAATATTCTGTTAATGACTAATGTGAGTGTGTTTCAGTATCTACGTTAATTGTCCAATTGGCTCAGTTTATTGTAAATCTACACATTGTGTTTTGTGTTTTATGAGATGCAGCCTCTTCTGAGCAGATTTGTATTCTGACATTCCTATTGTTGGTTTACAACTGATCTGTTTTTATTCTAACATAACAGATTGCATGTACTGTATTTCTCTGTAATGTGACTCATGATGACAGATTCCTGTAGCAGATGTTGTCTAACAGCGTGTTCTCCTTGTCTTTTCCAGGAGCCCCCCTGAAAGTGTGTCCGCAGGGTTTCTCCTGCTGCACGGTGGAGATGGAGGAGAAGCTGAGCCAGCAGAGCCACTCAGACATGAAAGCTCCCGTCTCCAGGCTTAGCACCAACCTACAATCCACCTTCAAACAGAAACACGACCACTTTGACAGTAAGCAAACAACCCTACACCAACAATCACACACACATGCACACCAGGCGATTTTCAGACTTCACTGTGCTGGTGGCCCTGAGGGTCCCCATTGGAGCACTTGTGTTGCATGATTTTTGACGGACGCTCCCACCTGCCAATGCACTGCCCGAAGTGGAGACAGTCAGTCTGTGTCTGTTGGCCCGTCCACCTGTCTCTCAACGTCTCAGCTCCCTGCCTCATCGTCCCCCTAACAGCCTGGTCCCCAGCAGCTCGCTTCACTCCTCTCCAGAGAGACGTGTGCCCTTCCAGACGGACCACACACATAATCAGATTTAGTCTTCTCTGTACTTCCTGTTCCTCTGTGTGTGAGCACATGTGTGTATGCCTGTAAATATTGGGATCGGGTTACTCTTGTTAAGGGTGGGAGCGCATGGGAACGTAACACTGCTGAGTCACCAAGGAAGTAGGGTGACTTTGAAAACCCTCAACCACACAACCGTGCCACCACGGCAGCTCAGCTAAAAAGAAGCTTAATAATACATGTAGAGCATGAGACGTTTTCTGCTGCAGATTCACAAATAAGACAGGGAATCTTAGAGTTTCTAAATACATTGGAGTTATGCTTTTGTAAGGGTAATTAATGTGCAGGGTTTGATGTTTATGTACAGTACACATGCATGCACATGTGTGCATATGCAGGTCAGGGGCCTTCACATCTTATGTGTCTGTGAAAGGCAGCGAGGGATCGTCAGTAACAGGAAGCGTGTGTATTACAGCCAGATGTGAACAGGAATGTGACGTGTCGGAATGCAGTCGCTGCTCGAGCCGTCCGCCCTTCTTTTTTTCCTCTCTTACTGCCCTTAGTCCCCATCCCATGCCTCTCTCTCCCCAAAAAACCCCTCTCTTTGCCCCTCAAACTCTTCTTTCTCTTTCCATCTCACTGTTGATCATGTTTCACCGCGTGCATGTCTCTAACAAATGTTGTTGTTTTTCTGCTCAGCTTTGTCCTCCAGCCTCTTTATAAATCTTTGCAGATTTCTCGCTCTGACTCAACCGGTGCTCTCTTCGACATTGATTTAGGGCTACAGCTGACAATTTTCACAATTGATTAATTTATTGCATTATCCTTTTAATTAATTATTTGGTCTATAAAGTGACGGCAAGATGCTTACGATTATATATAACCTAGACCCTAGGCTGATGTCAAATTCCAAAACAGTCATGAACCCAAATATGTTCAAAAGTAAGAAACCAGAATAAGGCACATTTTAGAAGTAGAAAATAATGAATGAAAAAAAATGTTGGATTATTGAATTATTTTCCTGTTTCTCTTTCGATCAATGAATCAATTAGTGATCGTCATTTCTACTTTAAAAAAAGGCCTTGTCCTTGTTACTTTAAAGTCAATGTATACATCATAGTATAATTCTATTTATAGAAGGTTTTTACAACAGTCTTTTAATTAAACTTGGAAATTTATATTTTGCAGTATTTCTTAATAGAATTGTTATTGTCCTGAGAACATAACAGTACTTGAAATTGAGAAAGAAACATTTTCTTATCAAATAAAGATGTAATTTATTCTCGCTGCATTGTATTGGTCTGTTGAAGCAGGTGTTGAAGTATTTATCTGCAGACTTTGTGATAGATGTTTAAGATGTGATGGATGGGACTAAAAATGATTTATTGGTTTTAGATTTGAGGAACTGATACTGATGCCAAAACTATCTAGAAAATTTCCACTGACATTTTACATAACTTAAAAACCTTTCAAACTCTACTGTAGCTTCACAGTCCTATCCCACCACCAAACAAGTAATGTTTAAATACTTCTAGGTATTTTCTTCCCTCTTACTATATCTAAAATCTTTTTATAACACAGTGATTCATACAGTCATACAGAAATTAACAGAGCTGTAACAACTTGTCCAAGAGGGGGCAGACCTCAAGCTTACAGGGAAACTTCTTCCCTGTGTTTCATTAACCTTCCTCCCCCTCTGTGCCTCCCCCCTCATCACTGTAGGCTGCTCGCTGCTGTCTCTGAACTGTTAGATGTGGGATCTCTTTACAAAGGCCTGCTGTGCTTTTTTCCACCTGGGCCATTAGACCTTCTCTCTCACTGGATACGATGACAGGCTCGGGTTGCCGTCCCATTATTTCCTGTTGTCACACCGAGACACCCAGGAGCAGGCACATCCCGTCAGTGAAACCGGCACAGGAAGTGCTTATCATTGTATTGACTCTTACTGAAAAAGACGGCCACGTCAGTGATGTCAGCTGACTGCTCCTTTAGCAGAGTGCATAGGTGCAACAAAAAAAAAGAAGCTGCAACTGTACATGAAGTTGGATGCAACAACATGCACTCGCACACCAACAAACTCAGGAAGTGGTGTATGTGATTAGGCAGGCTCTCATGCGCCTGGAGCTAGGAGTCATGGCCAATTAAGACCAGAGCCAGAAATAGTTCTCCCCTCTCTGCGTCTCTTCACTGTGTGTTTGTCCTGGCCTCAGCCTGTCTGTCCTGTTGCATTGACCCTGTCCAGCAGAGCAAGCCTATGTCTGGGATTTAAGCACATGGATTAAGGCCCCTTTCCTCCACACAAACACACACACACACAATATAAGACACATCATCCGAAGCAGTGAACTCCAACAGCAGGAGGGACAGGATCCCATCCCATAAGAAAAGTGAGAAGCGCAGGGACTAATTGTCACAAATAGGATGCAATTACTGCCTGGGCTGGGATTGGGAGGAGCAGAGTTTATATGGACACGGGTGGGGGGGCATGGGGAAAGGGGGGAAGCTCCTTGGAGGGGGAGGAAGTGGGAGGGAAGAGTGGGAGGAGATCAGTCAGCTCCTCTATTCCTGTGATGGATTGGGCCTAACATTGCTTATAATTTAAGGCTCTTCTCTCTGCAACATGTGGAAACGGTGACAGGATGAGGGAAGGGAGGAAGGAAAAGACAGATCCTCGCAGAGACAAGAGTCATCGCTGTTTTACATTTCACTTCAGCTTACACTCTCCCATTGTAACCTCTCACCCAGATTCTCATAGACCATTGGCTGAGCGACAAGCGCATTTTTAATGGAAAAATCCTGAGGGAGTGTTCAGCTCCTCGGCCTGTTGGCAGACGGCTGCGTGTCATAAACTGTTTTTAATGACAATGCAAGATGCCTATGTAATGCTGCTCATACTTCAGAGCCTCGGCTAAGGGCCAGATAGCCTCTAAATGCCCCCTCCCTTACACACACCGTGCACAGATCGCTCTTTCTAACCAGTGGGTTTGTCCAAACTCATTACAGGGCTTATCTGTTTAGCATATAGGCATTACCACTCTTAATAAAGTGTAAAGGAAACAGAGAAGTTTAGGACTGTCCTGCTTCTTGCCTCCTCCTCTTCGACTCCTCTGTCTCCTTTCACTGACTTTAAACTTGTGGCTACTATGACATTCCAGGGGGTGGGGGTGGACCTTTTGTTTTAATCTCTGTCAATGGAGCGTGGAACTTGGTGCCCTCTCCCCTGGCTTTGTGTGTGTGTGTGGGTGCATGTGTGTGTTGGAAGGAAGGTGGGGGCAATGATGGTGGGGAGGTAAATGGATGGGCTGCAGTGTTTCCGGTATCCTTGGCGACACAGTGGGAATTTGGAGTTAAAAAAGCCCTCAACTTAACCCGCCCCAAGTCGCCCTCACCCCTCCCCTACCTAATTTTTTTCGTTTTAGTGTGTCAGTCTGAAGTGGAAGTGACAGCGCTTCTCGGGGAGTGTGTGTGTGTGTGTGTGTGTGTGTGTGTGTGTGTGTGTGTGTGTGTGTGTGTGTGTGTGTGTGTGTGTGTGTGTGTGTGTGTGTGTGTGTGTGTGTGTGTGTGTGTGTGTGTGTGTGTGTGTGTGTGTGTGTGTGTGTGTGTGTGTGTGTGTGTGTGTGTGTGTGTGTGTGTGCGTGCGTGCGTGCGTGCGTGCGTGCGTGCGTGTGTGCGCGCGCGCGTATGCGTGCTGGTGGCAGTGAGCGTTTAGTGACTCCCCTTGTGAGAGCATGGGAACTTTACATTTCAAAGGCAAGCAGAGGACACTGAGAGAAACTTGCAGCGGGACAGAAGTTTTGTGGGGGGTGTGGAGAGCGGATTAAAAAAAGAGAGATGAGTGAAAGGGACTAAGTGTATGCTTGCATGCACGCGGCACAGAAGATGAAGCATTTTTCAGAGACTCTGAGGAATTCTCATTTTGTTCAGATTAAGAAAGTTATGGGTTGGGAAGGGGGGGGGGTCTGTGGGAGAGGGGGGCCTGGATTATTGGGGGTGGGGGAAAGTGGTGAGGGAGGGGGGTGATGGACATTCCTTAGGATGAAGTAGGTCATTGTTCCCTGTCTCTCGTGAAGAGAGCTCTCTGAAGGAACTGATGAAGTGAAAGCAGCGGAGGGAGGGAGATGCAGGACTGGTTTGAGGGGGGGGGGTACAGGTCCAAATACGGGAGAGGAGGAGGGGGGGCGTCGCATTATTCAGTAATCCTATTGAAAATGCCTCTGAAGGACAGTCCAAGAGAAGCTGGGAGAAAGGAGAGGGAATGGAATGTGACAACAGAAAAATGCCATTGATGGTGGTCAGTTTGAAGCGGCTTGATATGGAGAGACGTCTCCACTGAATGGCAAGTCCACAGAGACGAGGAGCAGCGCCGCTCGTTCAGCCTGACAGAGATGCTCCGGCTCCACCTTTCACCCCACCCGCTTCACTTCGCTCCTCTCATCTCCTCGTTGTCAACCGACCCCCTTCACATCGCACATTCCTCTGCCTTTCAGCCAAGATTTTATGCTTGAGCCGTTTCTGTTGAGATGCTCAGAATGTCAGGACATGGTTGCAGGTGAAGCAGAGTAACTTAAGTCTGATTTCATTCGGTGGGAGCAGCTCAGAGCCAGAGAGCATAGGTGTTGATGGAGAGCTTTACATATCAAGATCTATAGATGTACTTCAATACAGTCATTCGGTCAGAAGTTTTACAGCTGCAACATATTATTTATTTACTATATGTACACTGTAGAGATGTTTTGATACAGTTTTTCTCTGCCCGATACCAATTCCAATACTTAGACTTTGTATCAGCCAATATGGACTACTATCCGATACCAGTACATTAAAACAACTTGTTCTTATATTCTAACAGGTGATTACTAACTCTGGATGGAAATGGTTCTTCAGATTTTTTACATCGCCGTTTTACTTATTGGACTTTCCTGTATTAAATATTTGCTAACTACTGACAGTGCAGCTAGCTCTGGTGAATGCTGCTGTTTTTGAGTCTCAAAGAAGTCATCTCCAGGAAAAGAAAATTGCAGTTTTATCCAAATGAAACAAATATAATGTATAGACGTGGTATCGAATTGGTACATAGATTTGCTTACTGGTATTTTCGGTAGTATCGGAGGCATGCTGGTATTTGTATCGGGACATCTCTACTACACTGTGGTGATAATGGAATCACAATGTGTTTGTGTGTTGTCTGTTGTTTTTACAGAAGTTCATAGCATCTTAAACTGAATCCCCATCTCAAATGTTAACCACTATTTGATCTGTATCTTTTCAACCTCAACATTTATTCATCACATTAACTTCCACATCTTTCTCTTCTTTTCTCCAGAGTTTTTCCGTGAGCTTCTGAAAAATGCGGAGGTCTCACTGCACAACATGTTTGTGCGAACATACGGGATGATGTACGTGCAGAACGCGGAGCTATTCAAGAACTTTTTCGAGTCCCTGACTCGGTACTATGTGTCTGGCAGCGCTGCTGTCAACCTGGACTCCATGCTGTCGGACTTCTGGGCCGACCTCCTGGAGCGGATGTTCCGACTAGTCAACGTGCAGTACGAATTCAGCGACGCCTACATGGAGTGCGTCAGCCGGCACACAGAGCAGCTGCAGCCATTCGGCGACGTGCCCCGTAAGCTCCGCATCCAGCTAACCCGGGCCTTCATCGCCGCACGCACCTTTGTTCGCGGCCTGGCTCTTATGCCAGAGGTGATCAATAAAGTTTCAATGGTAAGCGAGAGTTGCTTGTGAAGCTTTTGTCTTTCCCAAAAAAGGATATAGCAGTCAGTCAACCTCTGGACACGGAAAAGCTTGCTCTATCCCTCCCTCCTGTTTCTGACTTCATATCTTTCTTGGAAAAACTGGCAGGGTTTCCACTGCAGTGTCTCTGATAACATAAACCTCTTTGTCTGCTCTGGTATTGCATGGTTTTTCAAGTTAGTGAGTGATTCATTGATGATTAGATTCTCCTGATTTGTGGAGTGGGATTACAAAATGACTGTTCATACTTTCCTAGTCTAAGTATGTGTCTGTGTTGCTGTTGGATGAGTGTTTTTGTTGTGGTACAGTGATAGCTGAATGCTCACTGCCCCCTGCCTCTTCCAGGTCAGTGCATCTCCCAGCTGTGTGCGAGCGGTCATGAAGATGATGTACTGTCCCTACTGCTCGGGCCAAGTGGCCCTGAAACCCTGCCAGAATTACTGTCTGAATGTCATGCGTGGGTGTTTGGCCAACCAGGCCGACTTGGACACAGAATGGAACAACTTCCTCGGTAAGCAACCGTCATGTGAACAAGGACACTTTCTGCAGTTGTTATCAAGCAAACCTGACCGTAAATGCACCCTGCTCTAACCAGAATCACTTAAAGTGTTTGATTTGGCAACAAGACACAAATTCTTTCACATGTTGTCACCGCAGTGCTCATATTTCAAGTTTTATCTAAACTAGTTTTATGTAAACATTTTTGCCTCTTTACGCCTACGGGCATTACACCAGGATGACATAACAGGATTGGTGGCTTGATGGAACTGGGGTAATTACATGTGAGGAATATTTTTACCGATCGTGTTCACCGGCTCTATGGCACTTCAGTTTGGTAAAAACATGTATAACAAAGGAACACAGTGTATTGTAAAAATAAATCGTGTACAAACACATCCCTCATTCTTTAGTATCTTGTTGAAAATAAAGGGAGCGAGGGAGTGGCTGTACATGCTGTACATGTTGTGGCCCTCAGGATGACTACAGCTCCTATGTTGTGTAAACACAGGCCCAGATCAGTTTCCTTCTAATGAGGGTGGCACACATATCACTCTTTTGTATAAATTATATTTGCTCTACATAACTAGCTTTGACATCACCATCACATGTGTTCGTCCCTGGCTGAGGACACTGCTCACTGTGGAGACAGTTTCTGTGCAGCAGCTTTTCTCTGCAAGAATCCAGTCTCTGTTTAACTGTTTATCAGTAGCCTGCTCGCTGGTGTGTGCTTCCCCCTAGTGGCCTTTTGTAGCATCCACCTCAGAATAAGGGGAAATAGATATAAGATGACTTTAATGATCCCACTCTTGGGTAATAGATGGGACGATGGGAAAACATGTGAAAGTGTAAAATAGAATAAGTTAGGCAATAAAGCAGAATTTTTCAAATCGGATTGAAATAAAAATATAGAGAATATACGCTTTTCACCACAGACAGAAATGTTATTTGTAGAGAGAAATATACTTGAGTAAAGTAATTTTATGAAATATCTTTGCAGTGAATAATTTTTTCATGTGTTTTTATTTTAATGAAATTCTCAAATTTTCTGCTCTTCAGATGGTATGCTTAGTCTGGCTGAGAGGCTGGAAGGTCCCTTTAACTTTGAGTCTGTCATGGATCCCATCGACGTGAAGATCTCCGAGGCCATCATGAACATGCAAGAAAACAGCATGCAAGTTTCGCAGAAGGTCAGTATATTTTTACACAATTATTAAAAGAAAAGAAATAAGGATGAAAGGATTCAGTTCCACTTACATAACTTTATTCTTGTTCACCTCCGATAGGTTTTCCAGGGTTGTGGGCAGCCCAAACCGAGCATGGCCTTCCGTTCCAAGCGTTCTCTCAAAGAAACCGGCTTTACTGGCCGCTTCCGCCCCTACAGCCCTGACGCAAGGCCCACCACCGCTGCGGGCACCAGTTTGGATCGATTGGTAAGGTCTAAGAAAATCCAGAGCACACTCGGACTACTATTGCTTTGTTTTAAGTTGTTGTGTCTGACCCGTTCTTTGTGTCTGTGCTACTTAGACAACTGATGTGAAGAAGAAGCTGAAACATGCAAAGAAGTTCTGGTCCACATTACCAGAGGCTGTGTGTGTAGGTGAGAGGATTGCACCTGGGGATGAGTGCTGGAACGGAACCGCAAAAAGCAGGTAAGAAAAAACAAACCAAGTACATGGAATTCAAATTTTGCTGTATTGTTGTTCAGTCTGACATTTTTGACTAATGTTAACTCTCACTCGACACAGGTACGAGTCAGTTGTCATTGGCAACGGGCTGGCCAATCAGGTATCAAACCCCGATGTGGATGTAGACATAACAAAGCCAGACATTATGATTCGCAGTCAGATTGCAGCTTTCAAAGAAATGACGAGTAGGCTCAAAGCTGCGCACAGCGGCAACGACATCTCTCTGGAAAACGGTGAGGACTATAGTTCTTAAGGATTTTAATCTATGATATAAAGTCCTAGTTGCACACGTCTGACCCTCTGTGTCTTTTATGTTCCCCAGATGACGGCAGCAGTGGAGGAGAGGAGAGCGGCAGCGGCTGTGACTCTCCATCCTGCGACACAGACCGGGACATGTACTTCTCCACTCCACCGAACCCTGGCAATCCCCGGGTTGATCAAGTGGTGGTGGGCAAAACTCCATCGACTGGGGCCGCCACACACGGAAGCATGGCGCTGGCGCTCTGCGGGCTGGCCCTGGCCCTGCTCGCTCCCCACCTGAGATAAGACTGGCTGGGCAGGGAGAGGACGAGAACGACCAGGAATGACGGAACGAAGGGGGAAACTGTCAGAGAGACTTTAAAAGACTGCCTTCAGGACCTTGGACTGTCCGCCATTGGGGAGGGAGACTCTTCTTAATATTATAATAACTTCACTTTTAATTATTTGTTTGTATGTTTTTAAGGACATCAGTGTACAGCAATATGATTTTCGTCCCAAAAATCCACTTTATTCCCCTTTTCCCAGATAAACCTTAACTCCTTATGGCTCTTAGGGAGCTTCACTATGGTTCTGCTTGCTGCCTTACAAACATGCTATAATTGCCTTATTCAGGCAATTTCATAATTAATTAGTGTGCCTTCTTCAGTGATTGCCACCTGATAACTCAATAGGAACGAGTGAGTGCCTGTGGTGGGACATGTCTTCATAATTCTGAGGATTGTTTTTCTTTCCATTATTCAAAGGTCAACACATCATGTTGTTGTGGGTGTTAACATCCCATAACGATGACTTTTCACATTGCCAATGTGCACACTGTGAACATTTCTGTGCATTTATACATTTACACACATGAACCAGTCAAAAGCTCTGATGCTGCCTGTTGATCTCCACTCAGGAACAGTTTGAGCTTCAGTTGAGTTTGAGCTGCAGAACGCTCATAAATCCAGAGAGAGACATTACAGCACAGGTGGTAATGTTTCATCAGGAGCTTTCGGGCGTCTGTGAGCCCAAACATGCAGGTTATATGTCTGCTATGAGCGTTATCACGACTTCACTTTGAATTTCCACATGAATTTGTTAGTTTCCTCAGCTTGAACTTTTCAATACTAAGTTCATACCTCATGCATGCTCTCGATGTCAATGCAACCGAGTGAGTTGAAAGTGTCTGAAAGAGTTGAGACGAGCGGCTGGCGACCTGCTGAAAGGTAACCGCCGTGGAAGAAGGACTCCCCTGACATTACCCCTAAAGAAGGCAAAGCTGACAAGTCCTGAAAGCCCTTTTTGGTACTGTAAGCTCAGTTCAGCACAGAAGATTTGACTCAGCAGTCTTGCTGTTGGAGAAGAGAGGGTGGTGACATGTATGTTCAGAGCATTTCACATTAAACTAGAGAAGCGGAACAAAAGACAGTGCTTTGATCAAATGAGAATCGAGAAAAGATTATTTTAATACAGGGTTTAATGTTGAAGAGGTGTTGTAATTTTTAGATATTTTTGGTATGAAGATATATATTAGGTACTACAGTGGATTTTACTGCTAGTTTTAGGTGGTGGAAGAGGTCAGTGTGCACATGGGGGCACTTTTGGTCAGTGAGCACAGTGTGTTGGGGCTTTATTTTATCTTTTTTTTTCTGCCCTCATCACCTCCGCCCCACAAAACACACATGTACCTCTTAAATGGCCTTTGTCACTATAAATGGACTCATCCTGAACCGGTTGATCTACCTATCCTCATGTTCTCATCATTTCGACTCGAGGTGGAATGTTGAAGTATTGCTACCAAAATGAATACAACATATGGTGCCTGATCTTCGTTTTGTTTAATTAAACTTGGTACATCATTAGCAACTCGGTAAAGTCTGAAAAAAAAGAATGTCGATGTTTTATCTTCTCGTCTCAGATACCCTGAAGGGTGTTTGAGTTCATCGTTACCGGCAGAAGAGCACAACATCAGATTTTTCTATGTGGTTTGATCTGATGAGTGTGTCTGTTAGTTGCATTACCTGGTCATTTCATCTCTAAAGATGCTGCCTCATGTAGCTTCTGTACAGTAATTTATGCATGTATTTGAATGTCATTTCCAACTCTTTTAGAACTGACGTAGATTATTCACACTACAGTATTCAGGAGGTTTCTGATATGCAACGTTCAGGGGACGAATATTAATTTTTCAAAGTATTTGATTTGATCTAATATTGGAGGTTTTAAATATGCATTTTTACCAAAATTGAACAATGGATTTGCATGTTTGATATTTGTCTGCAGCTGTGAAACAAACAGGCTGCCGTTTGACAGATGACTGACAGAAGGTGAATACTGGACACATCCTGTTCGCTTCTTATTTGGCTTTGAGATAAAATTGAATTGTCTCCAAACAGTGATCAGCAAGGAAAGCAACATAAAGAATCTGATTTTGGAGGATTTTATTAAACATCTATGCAACCTGTATAAAATCCTGAAGCCTTAAATTAGAATTATGAAGCTGGGCTTCAGCAGCTCCATTTGACATCACTTCTGCATGTAACTGCCTCAATTCCCCAGATATTTTTTTTTTTTATGTTCCACCAACATTTCTACAAGAGCTTGTGCATGTGTTCGTGTCATGTGACGCAGCGTGTGAGGAAACCCAACTTTCTGAGAGTGCTAGGAAATGTTTTTGGGTGATGATGGTAAATGTCTGTGCTTGCGGGCCAGGGCAGCGACATTTCCCAGCTGGCAGGAGTCGGTCCAGCTGCTGGATGATGTTCTCTCCATCCACAGAGCAACTTCAGTCTTGTGACTTTAAAGTTGAGTGGGACAGGTGTCGAAACCCGTCCCTCTGCCTTTGGCCCACAAGAACAGAGAGGACTCACTCTCTGAGGAGCGAGTGAGGGACTTGACTGAAGAGAATAAAAGAGAAAAAAGAGATGTAAATAAAGAGCAGCCGTTTTTAGATGTCTCTAAAAGAGGCCATAACATTACACCAGATTTTTACTTGTCAGAGTATCTCCTAAATGCTATGAAAAAAACAAGATGAGATAGATGTTAAATTGTAAGAGGAAAAAAATGTATATTAAACAACATTTCTTAGTCTTGTTGAAATAAAGACTGCCAATATTTAAACTGTGAATGTCGTCATTTTCCTCAACACTTGTAAATACGATGGTCCAGGGTCTGTTGTCAGTTTCTTTGTTCTTTGTCAACTCAAAGAGGGCGACAGGCTCATAAGCTTTAGTTTCATCACAGAAATTAAAATTAATTGTTTTTTTGTATATTTTATTCTGCACAGATAAATACAAATACATGAACTGTATACAGTGCAGAGGGAGGCAGAAAACCCAATGGAATTATTTTGAAGCCTCTAACTAAACATTGTTTAATTTTCACAAAATTAGAAAATACTAAGTTGACATGCTGAAAATGATATGACTACCTATGAGAGTCAGCAAATTAATAATAACATATATATAGCCCAATAAAAACAATTATACTTTATATTTTCAAATGGTGTAAAGCAGTGGTCACCAACCTTTTCGAGCCCAAGATCACTTTTTAATTCCAAACGTAAGCCAATGATAGGAGGGTCATATTTATTATTTATTGCAATTTGTGTTAAAGGCTGAATGTACAAGAAATAAATATACACAAAGAGAGGCAGTTGTGCAACTTTTTCTATTCAATGCACAATATTCAAATCAATATCAATTCATATTTACAATGCACAATATGTAGCTTCTCAGTTCCACATCATGTTCTGCAGAGGAGCTGCTACTGCAGCACTATGTTTTTACATATAGGCTTTGATTTGAATATGGCCACAAATATGATTATTGTCTTGTATGAAAGAAGTCCCTTGTACTCAAATAAATACCAGTACTACACAGTATGAAGCCGTGCATCTTCTGCTCTTGCAAATAATTCACAATGAAAAAACCTTTTTAAACAAGGGAATGGATTCCATTAACAGAAACGCTGGAGTGCTTTTATTTTGAAAAGGCATACAGAAAGTGTTGCAACCATTTGTTTGTGACATAAATTCATCAGATAAACATTAAAACTCAGGTAAGATCATTTTCTCTGTTTATTCTGCTGTGAACCACAATGTTTATCTGTTTATGACACAAATGTATTTACAACACTTTCTGAATCCACTCATTTGTTCCAACGGGGCTTTGGTTGTTATCGACAGACCGAAAGATGCGCATCTTCATACCGCAGAGTCCTGACATCTAGTCTCGTACATAATCCGACTTGTATTGAAGGAAATGCAGGAGATAAACCTGCAGCTCAGACGCCAGTAGCGGACACACAGCGCGTGTGAAAAACAGACAACCGACACACAGACAACCGACACACAGCTGATCTGCGGCGCGACGACAGCCAGTGAGTCCAGAGAGTTGGGGGATCGACAGTGAAGACTGGCAGATCGACCTGTAGATCGCGATCGACGGGTTGGCGACCACTGCTCTAGACACACTTCTCTTTGGCACTAGGCATGCAGGTGTAAAATACTTGAATTATCAGATTTTCAACAAATTGATTGCTATGCTGAGACGATCCGGACTCTGTCTCGGTCCCTCCGTCCCAGCTACACCTCCAGTGCAAAATATAATGTTACTATATTATGATAATAGTTATGATAATCATGAGCCCGAAGTCAGAGCCCAATCTTAAAAGTGTGTTAAGTTAATAAACACTCCATATATGTATACTAGTTAACCCAGTTAACGTTTTTGAAGCTTCTTTGATCCTACAGCTGTTCCAAACCTTGCCCTGCAGACACCTCTGTCCCTCAACACAATGGAAGAGGGGATCTTTTTCCTTTAGTTAACCCAGTTAACTAGTTTTAGATACACAAGTCTGTTCACGCAATCTTCACATACAAAATGCAAAATTTCCATTACACCCTTCAATCCTAAAGTGATGTCTTTTATATCCAAAGCCATTAGTCAGCCTCCTGAAAAACTGTGACATGACTATCAGCAAAGCACAGGTCAATGCCCTCTGCTTCAGTGATACTGACGTCCCTGAAACAGTTGTGTCTTGTCTCTAGGCGTGACTCTTCCCCTGCCACCACTTCACACCTCATCACGATGCCTTTTCGCCAATGCACCGTGGAGATTAAAAACGACTCTGGCCGCTACACTCTGGCCAACCCAAGGTGATGTGTTGCTCATTTTCTGACATACATTTTAAACCTGACTTAAGCAGGTCTCTGAGTTGTAGTATTTGGTAAGAAGTATCCCCAAACTTCTTTAATCTGGACTTTTATTTAGTGAGCAGCGACATTACATGATGGCCAAAAAAAGATAAGCTATCATTTTTTGGTTTTGCATGTTTACCTGCTTGTTCAAACTGCATCGTGTTGGGACACCCTGTGACTGTTAAAGTGGGTCTGAATACTCGCATACCCTTTTGTACATTAAAGTGCCATTACTGCAACTGTTCTCGAAGTCAAAATAGGTCCATTGTTTGAATCGTGTTCATGTAAGTGGTGAGGAACGTAATTCACGTTCTTTGTTCTGTGTATCTAAATGTATTTTTAACCTAAGCTACCGTGAGCAGTTCAGATTTGGTCCAGAGAGAAATGAGTTTCCCAGTTTGGTGTAGAATGTCTTTGGCCTGCACCACCACATCTTGCACCTCTGCTATGGAAAACCACTGAGATTTATGTCGGTACTGTCTGACACGGTGTGTTTCTGTGTTCAGGCTGTTCATTGAGAGAGGCTGCTGTGAGGTCCCTCTGACACCACTGGTGGGTCCCTCCTCCACTGGCAACGCAATGTTCAACAAGACCACCGGCTGTGCAACTGGAGCCGTTGGCGTCTTCACGTATAACCTTTTCAATGCCGATCTGAACGACTACAGCCACTTCATGGCTGTCATGTACTCTGTGCCCTATGACCGGAACATCTACTCCACCTGGTTTGCTGTGGGCATCTTTGAAAGAGAAATTCACTGCGACTACTATCTGTATGATATGATGTATAATAGAGTTGAACACAACTTTGTAAGAGCAAAAGCTGACGGCTCTGGCATTTCTTATGAGCATGATAGGGCTATTGTCAGTGCCTCCATGTCTAACTCATGTCAAGCAGTCTTGAGGGTGGATATCAGTGATACTGGCAAATACTGAGTTAATAAAAGTTCCAACTGTTATAATGTAAACTATACTGTAAACCGACAGTGAGTTTAATAAAATATTCCAAGAACCTCAATCAACTGTGGTGTTCATTAATCAAAACACTTCAAGTATGAGTGTGCACTGAATCTGTCACAACTTCAGTCAGCTCTTAACATTTTCATTGTCTTATCTTATTTTTTGCATGTACTAATTCTCATGTCATTTCAGAATTCAGCCACTCCCCCCTGCTCTGCATCACCTCTTTCCCACGGATCCCAGTACCTGCCCCACCCCCAGACTCACCTGCTTTCCATCAGTCATTAGTCACCCAGTATATATACCGGCTCATTTCCTCTGTTCTCTGCCAGATCGTCTAGTGTGTTTTTTCCTAGCTTTCCAGCGTTATCCCTTGATTCATTGTTCTGCCTGACCTCCGCTCTGACCTGCCTTCTGGACCCTGGATTCCCGTTTTGCCTGCTCCCTATCGGATTTGTTTGCTACCTCTGACTGTCTGCCTGGCTTTTGACCCCTGATTATCCATTAAACAAGAACTCCTGCCATTCCTAAGACTGCTCTAGTGTCGTGCTTTTGGGTTCACGTTTGCCATTTTGCGCATCCTGACAGAATCCTAGTTATTGGATGTGTGATTTTGAAAAGCTGATCCATCAGATCCTGTTCTCTTTTGCATTGTCCATGTATAGATACAATTCACCTGTATGGGAATTTGAGCTAATGCAGATTTAATTTGGCTGATGACACCTCCTAATACACACAGGTCTAGTTGATGGGGCTGCTTCTTATGGGTTCAAATCTATAAGATTGGAATTATATCAGTTTACAAATTCAAACAGTTTGTAAGTGAGGCAGTGTGAATAAAATCTGTGAACAAAGGATATCCGGGTATCATTATATTCCATGAAGTTGCTCAGAATAATAGCAAATATATAATGTGCTGTGAATGTAATAGAAGACTCCACAATGTTGTCCTTCAAAATCGTCAACACTTTTCAGCACCCACAGTGGAGATGATCGTAACTGATCCCCCTGCCCTCTGATCAGACTGTCACGATCTAAATATAATTCAGGTTTAAAGATATCGTAAGTACTTCAGGCTCTCATGCAAAGTGTGGGAACTATGAGTGTTGAGTTTTCTAAAAGCAATCGAATCTGTTTTCAGATGTTCACAAAATCAACTTCTATCAGTGTCTGTGTCACCACATTATTTGTTCTCTCTTTTTTTCCACTAAGTCAAATCTTTTCTACTCAAGCACAAACCTGAATTTCTCGTGGTGCTTTATTTTACAGGTTCACAAAGATTCAATAAAAGCTACTAACTTGTTTCTGTGATCATCACTTTACAAGCTTAAAATCTTTTTGACCATAATTTGAGGCCATCATTACTGGACAGTTTGATGCCCCTGGACTGATCTTTCTATATTCGAAATATATTTGACAAATATTTGAAACTAAATTCATCATCTCCTGACCATAATCGATGCTAGTGTATCTTCAGGCACAGAAATCTCAGAAGCAGCTGAGAATCCTGTTTAGACAGCTTCTCTCAGATCAACCTTGATAACTTAACTCCAATTAGCTCATTAACTTGTATTTTAGAACTCATCCCGACAGAACTACTCATAGAAATTAGTACTTCACTGAAGCAATCTATCATTATCACCAGGCTAGGTACCACAATCCTTTAAGCTAGCTGTAGTAAACCTAAAAAAACACCCACTCTGGACCTGGATTAATGCAGAGCCGACAATTTAACTGATAAGCACGAGGTGGTCTTTATATCAAACAATTGGGACTGAGGGGATCGTGTTGGATTTAGACTAATTAATGATTAACAACAATTATGACTGAAATGACTGGAGACAGAGAAAAGAGAGATAACATTGGAGGATATGATTGATCTGAATCAAAGGGCACTTCTGTAGTTACATTTCTAGAGAGGTGCATGCCAGGCTATGATGCAGGGTACGCAGCTACATCAGCATTTATTCAACAGGGAAATATAAACTGGCTTTTAGCCATTAAGACTCTGTTGTCTTGTTCAGCATCTTCATGTAATTTAAAACAACAACCTATGGAAACTTATTTTAATTAGAAATAACCTAACCACACTTTTATTTGCATTGAAAAAAGATTTAAATAGGATGAGTTACTGTGTGCATGTAGGAGCGTTGACTCACCAAAAACCAGAGCCAGACCATGAGACATCCCCACAGCGATCACACCCGACACTGTCTGAACACAATCAAATACAAAATAATACAATATTCAATAAATAAGACAATATCAAACTTTCTGCCTCCACTTGCACTCACACAATCAAACACTACGAACACATACCGACACAGACACACATGTGGCAATATTCCCATTGGGCTGCATTTTTATAAACAATCATATCATTCATTGACCCTCACATTCTCTTTCTTGCTATTTTAACAGATAAGAAGAAAGTTCTGTGTAAACACTGTATCCCCTTTGACTCGAATCTTACATTTTGCTTCCTGTATCTCTACAGTATTGTTTGTAGTTGACAGAAACATCAAAACAGCCCCATAGATGGTTACAGCCATCTGAATATATTTATGTCTCTTATGGAGCATGCATAAGGTGTCAAGGTCATTAAAGGTCATAGAAAGAGTGACATAATGACATCATTAAATTCATTTCAAAATAATTCCTAACAATATCACATATCTTTGTTCAGTTGATTTAAAGCTGAACAAACTCAAACTCACTATAGCAGTTGGCAGTCCAGCATCCCCTTTGTCCTAAATAAAAGATAGACATTTTGTGTTGTTTAAAAACAACAATAAACAAATTAGACTCCAATTCTGATGCCAGTCTTGAAGTAAAAACTCTTGTCACAACAAATATTCCCACTCCATTGAAACCAAATCTGCAATGGAACGAGAAAAGGAAAACAGACAGACTATCTGATGATCTTCCTAAATAAACACAGATAGGTAAGTGTGTGTGTGTGTGTGTGTGTGTGTGTGTGTGTGTGTGTGATAGTCTCACAGCAGCTGATACGATTTGTGCAGAGATTCCCTTCAGCAGGCTGTGTCGAAGAACAGAACCATGAACTGTCGCATTTAGATCCACGGTCCTTTTTCTTCACACATGTACCCTGGAGTTGGACTGTCTGTGTATCAGCCCCTGAAAAATAAGTAACTCTGTCTTAATTTATAAGATACACATACATATTTTTTTAATAAGAAACACATCTTTGAACATTCACAGCCACCATCATCTATCTTTTAGGACAAAGACCACGGTCTCCATAGTCAAACAGATTTTAATATTGCAGATCAATAATTAACAGACTGAGAAGACATTTTTCGATAATACACCGTCACAAAATGAAAGTCCCAGTTATTCTAGTCACACTAGAGAACAGATGTCTTTTTTATAATCTCAACGTGCTCAGTTTGGGGACAGAGAACACATTCCCTCAATGTCACGATCATTTAAATCTTTATATTTTCAGCACCTAAATTCAAATTATCTACCTGGGGAAAAATAAGATCAGCTTTAAAGCTCCAGTGTGTAAGATTTAGGAGGATGTAATAGCAGCAAGATTCATCATTGTGTTTCTGCTACCTTAGAGACCACACTGTAGAGATAATATTAGGGTTTCATTTCACAGCTGTAGACTCTGTGGGTAAAGGTATGACGTCTGGTGCGTCACTCACTTTATCTGTTCTGTTATAATAAAAACATTATAAAAAGAAGAATGATTGCAGGGGCAGAAAGCTGCAATTACAGTTTTTACCCCTTTAACAGATGCTAAAAGTGAATTTGTGAATTGTTATCTGATTGATTCCACCTTAAGATCCCTGAAGCAGCAGCATGAAGCCACAATATTTAAATTTATCTCCACACGGAGTTTATGCATCTAACTTTCTTTGTATGACATAATGACTTACTGATTGTATATTACTGATATCCTCCTCCGGAGCTGCGTTCCCGCATGGATCACAGAGGACATTTACGCTAAAAACATGGTCTAAATAACGCTGTTTCCAGTCGAATTTCAGTTTCGGGGCTTACGGATACTTGGATGACGCCACAGGAACAGTGTTTTTATTCTGTTGTTTTATACGTTTGAAGAAGTGGTCCCCATTTAGGGGGCAGCAGTTTACCTCTGAAACTCCAAAAGTGTTTTGTCGACTCTCACACCTCCCCCACCCATCTGATGGCATAGTGGTGGGTAGATAATGAGTGAATCTCATAAAAAAATTAACACTGTAGAAGCTATTTGATATATAGGTAATTACCATCGAATGTATATAAAGATAGACAACAACGCAGCTCCGAAAAGTGAAGCCAAAGCGTTTCAATCGCCACCTGGTGGCTTCCTGCAGTAGAGGTCATAAATCCTGCCTCCTCCGTGTTAGTTATTGGACATGGACCAAACTAAAAAGTCAGAGTACACATCATATAATGTGCCTCTCAGAGATGGTTTCCGTGATATTATGTAATTCTTATCACACTGATGTTTGTTCAAGTGCTCATTTTTCCAGTAAGTGTGAGTCGCAATTGGTCGATCATGTTTATCGCAAGGGCCTTGCTACTGCGGCCCCATCCGCAGCCGCATACTTTAGCTTCATTTCTGGACAGTCTTAGGAAGTGGACATGCGTTGTTCATCTTTATAAACAGTCTGTGGTAATAACAGGTGCAATGAAGTATTCTATATGTCAGCATCTACAGGTGGTAGACAACAGCTGCACAGGCAACAACTGCCAAGAGAGAATCAGTGTTTATGGATGTTACGGTGCTGGTGCTCATAAGATTTCATGTAAATAAATTTCATCTTAATACTGAAGTGTTGTTCTCCTCTTACTACCTTGTTTTATCAGATCTGCAACGAGAAATATCTGCCACCGGACGGCTGCTGATGGTTTTAAGGTTGTCTGCTCTTCTTGTGATTAGGAAGAGCAGCTCTGGATCTCATCTGTTGTCCCTGGACAGTTTTTAAAATGTCAACCTAAAATTAAGATTAAATGACTTGTTATAGTCAACACATACAAGCAACATATACAGACTAATATTCCGACAGGTACAATGCATAACAATAAGTAACAGGACAACATATGTGACAATGCACAGCAGGTAAAAACCAACAAAGACAAACTGCAGACAGGCAGCAAAAGTCAGGAGTTAGTCTAATGTGCACAGATCTGATGCTCAATAAGCCATTTCTTCAGCTGACCAGTATAAGAACGTTTAGTATTTACTTCTCTTATCTGCATTGGCAACAGATTCCATTCTTTAGATGCTGTCACAGAGAACGCTGACTGACAAAAGCACATGTTCCAGTGGGAATGATACGTTCCCCCCTGTGATACCTCTGGTAACCTGAGTGCCTGATCTTTGCACAACAAATGTCTTCAGTGGGGGCGGAGCACTGTTGGGTAATATCTTATTAACTAGACAAAGGTTTCTATATTTAACCATGTTTTCCCAACGTAAAAGTCTATGTGTATTTATAACTTGACAGCAGTGAAAATTGTTGCGTTAACAATACTTAAAAAATGCGGAATAATCATTACATTTGTTTATATCTTTGCGGTTTCAAAGCTGAGTGATTGTCTAACAAATCTAAAATTCCTAAATTAAATCTAACTCGTTGGCATATTCTTTTTAGATGAGATCTATAGGAGAGATTGAAATTAATCCAGACAACCAGATACTTATACTGAGACACAACTATCATTATTTCGGAAATGATTATATGTGATATCATTATAGCTGATAGCATTATATCTGATATCTGATATCAGTATATCTGATAACATTATATCTATAACATTATATCTGATATCATTATATCTATAACATTCAATCTGATATCATAACATCTATAACATTCAATCTGATATCATTACATCGTGGTCGTTTTGAAAAGAACATACAGTTCTGGTCACATTTTGCTTCTGACATGATCTTGGGTTCATGTTTTGTTAACTGTAAATATTTTGGTGAAACTAATAAAATAAAATGACACATTTTTGTCCAAGAAACCCAGCTGCAATCATGATATGAACTTTTTTCTATTTGTATAAAAACGTCATTAGAAGTGCTGTGATTGTCAGTGTGGCTCCCTGGATACGTGAAGCATTAGATCAACACACGATAGGAAAATATATTTGAGCTTTAGACAACAGGGGAATAAATAACAGGCAGTCAGGCTGACTCAGACCGGTGACAAGTTTCTTCAGTAAAGTGAAGAAAGTCGTGTGTATACCTGTTGTTTTTTAATGGGGTGATTTTTCCTTCTTTGAAGATTTAGATGAAGAACCAGTAAACATGTTACCAGTTGTAGTCCGTGTTTATTCTCCATATAAAGAAGCAGGTGCCATGACAACATGAAGACCGACAGGCGCGCGTGTACCAGTCAAACCTGTCCGGCGGAAGTTGTGCTCACGGCCTAGTCACAAAAGAAATGGCGAGCGGTATCGGCAGTGAGTAATATTTTCTAACTCCTCCTCGATCCTACTTGTGATTTACAACAAAAACACCAAACCAGCAACACGCGGCTTAGCTCCATTAGTTAATTTGACTAGAGTTGTGTCGTTCTTTGTTAAAACGCTGCACAGTGTAGCTGTGTGTGTCTCATCAATAGGTCCCCCGTAACCAACTGTGCTAAGCTAATGCTGCTATTAAAACAGTAGCTAGCTGCATGCTATTTTATGTGAAGTAGCGGTCTCTGAATGTGTGTTTTTGTTGTTTCTGTTGTGTTCAAACGTCAGCACGTGTACATAAAGAGTGTAACTAAATAAACACGTCTTCATAACACACGATACACGCTAGTAGCGGCACTGCAGCTAACGGCAGCTAGCTAACCTGGTTAAATAAACAAAACATACGTGAGTTAAAAGTGTTGCTGGGCTTGTTTTATGTTGTTTATCTTGACTTTAGTGACACATCACATGCCGTGCAGTTTATTGTATGGATGTGGACAGTAGCGGGCGCGCACACACACGCGCACACACAAAACACATCCACCAAAACAAAACACACGACCAGCCTGAGAAAATACGAAATAAACTAAAATCTGAAGGAAAGATGAACTCACCAGCTCTTAGAGAAGGGAACTGTATCTGAGTGTTTTTATGTATAGTTGGTCGTGTATGTTCTGAGTTTATTTATGACAGATTGTATTCATTTCTCAAGTCTTGGGGCTTTCAGGGATCCCTGGACACGTTATAATGTGTATTTGTGTTGTTGTGTTTCCTCCACAGAACACAAGATACTGACCGTGGGGCCGACGGAGCCCTGGTCAGTCCGGGAGAAACTGTGCCTGGCCTCCTCGGTTATGAGAAGTGGCGACCAAAACTGGTAAAGAGAAAATCTGCTGATAAATGCAGCGTATTCAACCAAATCTATGCAGAGTTCTGTCTGTGGTATTTGAAACATGAATGTGATGGATGAGTTGCAGGAATGGGAGCAATAAGAAGGAGGTCTTTTGCTTTTAGTTGGACTCATAGTGAATGTAACGGGTCATACACCACCTACCATATTGATCATTATATGGCTGTTTTCCTCATCCTTTCAGTATGAGCAGTTCAACAGATGGAGTCCGTGGATATCCAGTGTTGTGTTCCGATGTTTAATTTTACTCCCACTCCAGTTGGATGTGCAACAAAAGGAGGAAAACAGATCTGCAGCAAACAAATCGGTTCATGAGACAATTGTCTTTGACCTGAAGATTGTTTCCATTATGCTTCCACAACAATGATCTCCATTAACAAACGAAAGCATCAACCACAACGAAACACTTGGATTCACTAGACGTGAGAGAGACAGACTGAACGGTTTTCTCTTATAAAATGAGCTGCAGGCAAATATTAGTTGACGTCAGAGTTTTAGAAAACCTCCATTTTCCATTCAGCAGGAGTGGCACAGACACTTGTAGCATTCTTTAAACAGTGGGAATTAAATATTTTTGCTGAAGAATGTGTGGAACCTTTGAGTCATGATCTTACTGTAGGACGAATCTCTGACCAACCTGTCTGTCTGTTACTTTCTTTTTCATACCACTCTGATAATAATACGAAGCACTACCCCCTAGTTACTCATTGACAAAAGTTGCGTCACCTGTGCTGTAAATTTACCAATTTCATAATCCCTGAAACAATCCCTATATAATAATATAATCCCTGACTGAACAACAGTGACAGGTGGATCTTGGACAATGATGGCACAGAACTTTGACAGTCAATAAGTAATTTATAAGAGAGGATAAATACCAACCTGATAACTGGGAAACATTTACAAACAACCAGCTGAACCCTCACAAACAGAAATGAATCACTGTTGCAGTATTCTGTGTTTTCTTTGACCTGTGCCAGTGCTGCTGATCAATTTAATTGTGATTTGTTTCACATCACCCTGGAGTTCTTTCATATGTCCTTTATGTCATTTATCCCCCAAATTTTATGGTTTATTCCTTTATATGAATGCATGTCTTCAGTCACCAGATGCATTTATTTTCTGATTGTCTTCTCCACAGTTGTGTTTATTCTGAGGCCTCTATTTGTCTTCCAGGGTGTCTGTAAGTAGAGCCATCAAGCCTTTCTCAGAGCCGGGTCGTCCGCCTGACTGGTTCTCACAGAAGGTGAGAGAATGTTGAAAACCTGTGCAACATTTTTCTCCATTTGTTTCTCTCACTATCTAATTCTTTAACTTTGTGTTCTGGAAGGACAGGCTGCAGCCTTCTTCAGCATTTGCCTCGAGATAACACCTTTTCTTTTTTCTCAGCACTGTGCCTCACAATACTCCGAGCTGCTGGAAGCCACAGAAGCACCAAAGTTAGTACTACAATGCACACATACACAGACCTATGAGAAGAATCATGATCATTTAACTTTTTTCACCATAAATACAATATTTTGAAAGTTATCCTAAAGCCTGTGCATCCGTCTTTGCTCCAGGCGCAAGCGTGGTGAGAAGGGCGAGGTGGTCGAGACGATAGAAGATGTCATCGTTCGTAGGCTGACCACCGAGAGGATAGAGGAGCTGAAGAAACTACTACGAGACACACAGGAGCAGTACAGGTACATATACACCTGAAAGAAAGACATTTGACAATTGTGAGATGTGACTTTTAACCTCCCTGTGATTTCTGTCCTGACAGGAAGTTGAAGAAGGAGGTGGATATGATACAGACAGGTCATATGGACTCTCAGCTGAAGGAGCTGTGGGCAGACATCACAATGTAAGACTCCTTTCAGTTTTTCTGTCTGATGTCGATTGTATTTATTACTGTTGATGCGTGACCCATGTTATATAAAACCGACTCTAATGCGGACGCCCGCGTGCAGCCAAAATTTGTGTCTACGCTCACGCTCTATATCGACCTGCTGGAATAGAATGTGGGATCAGGTTGGCGTGTGTGGAACACCAGACTCATTATAATTTGAAAGTAACTGTGGACATGAATGTGTGACCAGAACAAGCACATAACTGGGTCTGGACACAGAACTCAAAGGAATGGTCAACTCTGTACAGATTGTAGCTTTGTAGACGGTATCCCGCATGGCTCTGGGATTCAGGTTTGCTGCTTTCACATCAGGCTGATTTTATCCCCTCTGCAGTTGCTTTCAATTACATTCCACATCCATTTTTCAAACACCCCAATATATTGTCGACCTCCTACTCCTGTTTTATGTCCAATCAGGTTCTCGGGTCATAGGACAAAAATTGGCTGTTCCATGAAGCTGCCATAAAACCAGAGGTCACAGTGTCTTTCGAGCTGTTTGACTTAGTTTGTGAAATACTCTCCACCTAATGCTCGATCACACTTAATCTTTCTGAAGCAGCTGAAAATGTTTTTATTCTGACAGTCTTTAGTTTAGGGTCAGGGTCGTCTGAGTTGCTGCTCCATTTAATGAATTGCCTATTTATTGGAATTTCCTTGTCTGTGCTCAGAACCTTTGTACTTGTTTTTGTCTCCATCCTCATTTGTTTGTTGTTTATTTTAACCTTAACCATATTTCTTGTTATCGTAATTTCTTTTATTAATACAAAATATATAAATAAATGTCACCTTCTTACATTTCAGCCACAGTATTTCCCCTTACTTGCTACATCTGCTCAAACTATCTGTGATCTGAGTTTTGATCTGTTTGTTTTTCCAACTCCAGAAAGAAGAAGCAGGATGAGGACGAAGCCGAACAGAAGAGAAAAGCAACAGAAACAGCGTATCAAGGTAGGTTCAGTCTGCACATTGTGACGACCTTCATGTTGAAATATGTTATTATATATTTTCCTCTGCTGCAGTTTCCTCACGACATTGATTCATTTTCTCATTTCTCTCTCTCTTTGTCACAGCTCGACAGGCAGTGAAAAACACACCAAAACGTTTGCCCAGTGTAACTGTTCGTTCTCCTCTGGGTGCCAGCCCACCAGCAGTGGAATCTCAGGCCGACTCCTCAGTCTCTACACCTCCCATGGATACAGGAGGTGGTGCCTCCGATGACACCACGACCCACTCAGTTGTAAGAACTTACTCGTTGATAAGATGCCACGAGAATATGGCACATGCTGAGGGAAAATGTGCTACATAAGGTTTTCAATGACGTTTTTTTTACAAACCTTTTCCAAGATTTATAACTTGAAACAGATTCCACAACATAATATTACTCATATATAATTACTTTACAGAAGTATTATCCAGGCTTCATTGAGATGGATTTGACTGTACACTGTCACATGGACTGTAATTCATTGCCATCTCTGGTTAAACTGGACTCCTTTTGTTTAATCAGTCTAACCATCTATTTAGTATGTTGTCTTTGAATTCAGTGACTCCACAGACGTGCCTTTCTATACCTCCAGCTTCTTTATTGTGTCATTATGAGTCAGTGGACAAATCTCATCTCACATGATGGCGTTTTTGGCAAAGCTGGATGGAAACATTTACTATAATGTAGCTGACAGTTCCAACCACTCACTGATTCTCTGCTGCCTCTGCCAGGTTCAGGGGGTCGGGGTTTTTCTACCAGTGACGGACACTCCCGGCCCTGGGCCCAAAGATGGAGGCCTGGCTGCTCTAGTAGATGACTCGCCGCAGAAGAGGCTCCTGACCCAGAAGTCCACCCCGCCACCTTCTCCTCTTCTGTCAGAACTGCTGAAAAAGGGCAACCTCATCTCAGCTAGCCCCCGCCTGGTGAGTGGCACCTTAAAGCTTTAGTCAGTACATTTCCAAAATAGAGGAGTGAGAGAAAGAGAATTTAAACAAGTACTTCTATAAAAAATGTACTTACTTCATCAACCATATAAAAATTGATTTATGAAATGCTCATAATGATAGGCTGCAATAAGAACTTTTAAAATGTCACTACAAAAGGAGAGATGATATATCCCTAAATGCATTCATTCTTGTTTTGGTGCATTTCAGTTTTATTCACTGCTAGCTGATCTTGCAATATCCAATATCAAGTCTTCTTACTCCAAAGTGTTTTTCACTGTACTGGATTCAAATGTTGCTTTTAGGGGTTTTCCCCCCTTTTTATTTTGTATTTGTTGATGTCAGGTTGCAGAAGGAGACTTGACTGGAGGCCTCACTAATGGATTACAGACTGCCACTGCAGCCACTTCCTTACCCCCTGGTCATGTGGTCATCACTGGTAAATATAAGTTAATCTAACAGTAGCTGTGTCCTAATTCAGGGGCCGTGTAGTCTACATGGCTGTGACAGATATTCATTGGGTTTTCAAAACATGCAATATGTCCCAAGTCTGTAGACTATATCTGTAGCCAAATATTATCAATAGACATACAAATTACCTATATAAGGTAGATAAAAGAAACAAATATTACCAGGCATCAAAGAGACATAAACTGTGATCACAATGCCACCAGATCAATTTCCATTATATTACTAATAACGTTAATATTGCAGTGATGTTTTTATTATGTGCTCATATTCTTATTTACTCTGCTGTGTGTGTGTTTGCAGAGGGAGAAGCTGAAGCCGCAGTGAAGGTAGAGCTTGGTGAGGAGACGGGGTTAGTGGAGGAGGACTTTGTAGCTGTGTCTTATACGGGAGACGAACTGGACCTGGAGACAGTAGGAGACATCATCGCCATCATAGAGGAGAAGGTACAGGAGATGTCATTCTGTTTACATGTCTAAGTCATTCAATCTCACTTGAATTCTCAAAACAACCAGTGATTAAAACTGTTTCTCGAATCATTAATATCATAAAGGTAGTATGTGCTACTTTTGTCTTATAATATCATTTTGTCTAAATCTTTCTCTCTCCCTTTCCTCCCGTCCTCCTTCCCAGGTCGATGACTCTGTGGAGCTTTTAGATGCAGCAGCGGTGGAAGCGGCGCTCTCTCTGTGTGAAGAGGCCGTTTCAGAGGGACACACCCTCCCTGGCCCCTGGGAGACCCAGGAGCTGAAGGCTTCGGATCCTACGCCCACAGTCCAGGACTCCAACCCCACACAGGAGCCTCAGGATGTGACCACAGTGTCGGCCCCGACACCTGCAAGCACAGAGACCCACACCCAGCCGGAAACCAAAAGGGAAGAGCAGCAAAAGGGAAACTGTGAGGGACCAGAGGTGACAGGAAGTGATGTCACGTCTGATGACGGCGCCACAGGAAGTGAGGTTACGGAGGAAGCAGCGACAGGGAAGGAGGTCACTGAAGCTACAGTAAAGAGTGAAGTAGAGGAGTGGAGCCAGCCTGAGCCCAACCCACCTTGCCTAGGTGGGTGGTGTACAAACACACTCTATGCCGTTTATTTAGTCTCCAAATATGCCCACTTAAAAACGCTTGCATATATCATACAACAGTGCACACAACAGTATCCGTGAGTGTTAAACCATACTCTCGAGGGAGCATCTTTGCTCTGTGTGCGCATCTGCGGTTCCATGAGAATTGAGCTGAGACCAGCGCAGTTGCTCGCTCTTCGAGTTGAATTTGGAGGCGGGGACAGCAGCTGATGCTCCCTTCCTTCGACTGGTCACTTTGAACACTCCCGTCCCTGATTGTCTGAACCCCTTCCCCTTCAAATGTCTGTCGCAATTGTAAACTTTGTGGATCAAACATACCGACCACAGTCGTGCACGCAGAGGAGAAATGCTCCCTTGCAAGTCTGTCTTTCCTCTTCGGGATAATGATCTGTTTCCCCTTGAGTGATTTTGCTGTCGCAGATACTTTTCTGTGCACTCGTTCCGTATGCGCAGGTGTGGTTTTTACTTGAACAAATTTTGAGACCAAATAAACACCATAACACACACACACACACAAATATCATATTTGTATGTGTAGATTTTTTAAATCCTGTTGTAATTCCTGTTCCACAGATTCTGAGGACAGCTCTGTGTCTGGGAAAGAGTCCAAGGTAACTCACTTAGTTGCAGACTTGCACACATGAACACCCTTCCTAAATTTCCGTCTTTTCACTTGTGTATTTTTTTTTCTTCCAGGAGGTAAAGGAGGAGGAGGCGGGCAGTGAGGGTGACCCTGAAGAAGGGATGGAGCTGAAGGAGGAGTGTGGGGAGGGCCCCTATCTGTCAGAGGTGGAGCGGGCAGCCAGCGAGAGTGAAGACGGCTACGGCCCACCCTCTCAACGCTACACGGCAGATTCACTGGCCAGCAGCCCAGCCTCCTCTTCCCAATTGTAAGTGTCGTACACTGCTTCTGGAATGGTTTGACAATTGTGTCAGCATAACTAAGTGTAACTTTATAGTGGTAGTGACAGTGTGCATCAATCCAGGGCAACGGCCTGAGATAACCTCCTTCCCTTACTGCAACAAAACATTTTAGGTGCTCTGCTGCAATAAAACTAGATAAAGCTCAGCTGGCATTGTCATGAATATTAATGTCCTGACCTCTGAATCAGATTAGGACTCCATTTCCCTGAGCTAAGCAGTCTGTGACTGCTGACATCAAAATTGTAACACTATGTGCTTTTGTCTCGCTGCCACTTGGGCTTTCTCTTCTGCTTTCATTTCCATTCACTGTGGATCCTCTCTTCGTTCCCCACTCACTTCCTCACTTCCTCTCTTCCTCCCCTGTTCTCCACTGTCTCTGCATCAGATCTACCTGTGGCGAGGACCAGGAGGCAGTCCAGGCACAAAAGATCTGGAAGAAAGCCATTATGCTGGTGTGGAGAGCTGCAGCCAATCACAGGTGGAGCTTCTTGGCCTGTCCCATGCGAGATAATCCATCAGACTTTATTACTCACAGTCGGGTTCATTTAGAAAGTGTTGTTTTGGCTTCTTACAAAAGCGTAGTGTATAGAGCTTGTGTTTGTTATAAAAGAATATTATTATATATCAACCATATCAGGTCTATTCATGATAATGCATCATACCACCAGTGCCATGTAGCCAGCTCTTTGAAAATACCGTAGCTATTTCCCAGGCACTACCCCAATACAGCTAATATATTTGAAAAGAAAGCACACAAAAAGTGAATCATATTTTTTTTTATCAAATCAGTTGTAAATTATGTGATTTTATCTTCCAACATGATGGTGCTTAAACCATCTATTATATTTTAATGTAACGTTTGGCTGAATATAATGTTCCTGTTAAGAATTGCATGTAGAAAGAATCAGTCTGTCTAATGCACTGTAGAATGTGAATATCCACAAATGGTGATTGGGCCATGAGTATTGTTTCTGAGAATGTCTAGGTTTTAGATCAAATATATACTCACAATTTTTTTATATAGTTTTAAATTTTGCTTGAAAATTTAAGTGCAGAGGAAAACATGTTAATTTCAAATGTAATCAGTAGCCTGTAGCAGCAATAGATTTATTTTGTGCAGAAATGTGAAAAACACTTATTGGACAAAATCTTTTACAAAATTTTAAGATAAAGCTACACTACTATGTTTAAGTTTTAAAACGCATCACTGTTGCTACATTTATGCTTGTGATCCACACTAAAGTTTTCCAGCGCCTAAAACTAAGAAGTTCGGAAACGCTGCCGTTTTAGTTTGAAAACTGCATTTTAGTCTGCACAGGCAGAAATTGTTTCAGTTGCAAACAACGCAGTCACCTGCATTCACCCTTAGATTGGTCCTTATCAGTCACAACTTGACTTCCAGCGGTGAATGCAAAATGTTGTAAACTAAGAAAACAGCTTTCCAAGAAGACGAATAGCTTCCTCTTTAGACTGTTACGCACACGCCCAGTGTATGTGAATGGTCATGTGATGTGTTTTCAGGTGTCGTACCGGTGAGGATTATTACTGATACAGAGCTGAAATGCTTGGGGGATCGCATTAAAACAAAAATATATTCTTTTGGATGTAAACCTAGTCTGCATGTTTTGAGTTCAACATTTGTGTCTTTTCTGTTGACTGTCCCTGTAAAGTTTTCTAGACAGTAGTTTTCCCCTTTTCTTTTGAACAAACCTGTTCACAGCGAAACAGATGATTCACCTCTTTGGAGAAATAAATGCCAACAGTCTGCTGAAAGAGGATCTGATGGCAGGGTTTTACAGTTTCTGATGTCCTGTGTCTCTCAGGTACGCCAGTGTCTTCCTGCAGCCTGTGTCAGATGACATCGCCCCCGGTTACCACAGCATCGTACACAGGTCTGACCACACACATATAAAACACTGACTTTTAAATAACACTCTAAGGCTATTATCCTGGTTCAAATAAATGTGTAGGCTTTCTTACTCATGTCCTAGAAAATAGTGTATTATGTTTTTTGTTGCACGAGTCAGCTTGACAGGGCAGAGAAGCTCTTGTTTGTTAAGATCAACCATCAACAAAAATCCCCGTTGCTGCAATTCCATTAAACTGCAGAATATATCAAAACAAATAATAATACAAACAACTCCCTCCGTCCTGTGACTCCTGCCCCTTGTCCTGTTCCAGACCCATGGACCTGTCGGCCATAAAGAAGAACATCGAGTCAGGCGTGATCCGCACGACAGCCGAGTTCCAGCGAGACATCATGCTCATGTTTCAGAACGCTGTCATGTACAACTCGTCGGACCACGATGTGTACCACATGGCACTGGAGATGCAGCGTGATGTCCTGGAGCACGTTCAGCAGTTCCTGGCCACCCAGCTCATCATGCAGACCTCGGAGAGCGCCATCTCCGCCAAGAGCCTCCGCGGGAGAGAGGGAAACCGTAAGCCAGGAGAGCCAGCTGAGAAGGTGGGTTGGGTGTAAAAAGTAGGATTCACTTCAGAGTCTCTTAAAGTTTCAGATAAGTCTCATTTTGATGAATACTGAATTTACATAGTTCATGTTCCGAAGCAGAGCTGTGTTTGTTTGAGGTCCCTCATGTTTATAGCCTGACTCCCTTTACTTGTTCATAGGCCAGAGTAATAAATTCAATACACGTAATGATTTAATAACTGGAGTAGACAACCAAAAAACATGTCCACAGAAACTATTCAAAACATGTTTATAGTAAACTCCACTTCTCCACTATCCATCTGTCTGTAATGACCTTGGAGGCAAACACATGTATTGACTTGCTTCCTGCTCCTACTTTTCTATGTCTTTGATCAACCCTGATCGAACAGAGTGCAGAATCTTAGGCCTCCACCTGGCAGCTGCTTTTATAGATGAACAAACCCAGTTTGATACAGATCAGGTTTTTTAAAGGGGACATAGCATGCAAATTCCACTTTGTTAGTGCTTCTACAGGTTAATGTGGGTATCTGGCATGTCTACCAACCCAAAAACTCTGGAAAAAAAAACACTCGCGCGTTTTGTTATGGTTCCTCTAAGTCAGAAACATCATGCTTGAGTGACTCGAATGAGCTTCCTGTGTTTTGTGTCATAACAAGGCACTGGAAGTCTCCCTACATGGTCTTGGCCCACCCCCCACCTCATCCCCCCCGCCCCCCCACACTCGTTACGCCGGGTTTACACCGGATGCAGCGAGGCAGCGCAGCGCCGTTCCCAAGCACGCAGCCGCCTGGCTGTTCACACGGGACGAGCATTTCTCCGCTGGTCAGCCCGTGATTCACTCACGTGGCATTTGTCTGGATCGTTGGGACTGGGAGGCTGCAGCAGTTGCTCGGGCGCGACCGCTCGCTCTCCCATGCGTGAGCTGGAATTTGTGTCAACGCCACACAGCCAGCAGTGTGGAAGACTTCCGCAGTGTTCAGCACTACTGTAACACTGGCACAAACACACAGAGCCCCCCCACTCGTTACGCCGGGTTTACACCGGACGCGGAAGCGCCGCTGCGAGGCAGCGCAGCGCCGTTCTCAAGTGCGCAGCCGCCTGGCTGTTCACACGGGACGTGCATTTCTCCGCGCTGGTCAGCCCCATAGACTGTATATATAAGGTCAGCCCGCGATTCTGCTTTCTCCGCTTGTTGTTGTACCCGTTGAATGTCGGGGTTCGGGGGTAAATGATGGTCTTCATAGCCCCCCCCCCCCCTCTCTTTCTCTCTCTGTCTGTCTGCTTGTGTGCTTGTAGTGGATGGCCAGAGGGGGACATTTAATTATGTGATTGGGGAAATTAAAACTCCAGGACAACAGAAGGGGAATACAAAGTATGGGATGCATATTTGATAATTTATATCATATAAAATATGTAATTGATATCGTTTAAAATCATGGGGGGGGAGGGGGGAGCTGGCTCATTAGCATTTAAAGGAACAGGCACTCAAAACAGGTCACTCTGTGGAGGGCTGTTTTATACAGGGTAAAAAGGGTGCTGTTTTAAATTATCCTTGTGGTATTTTGACCAAAGTATGTTACAGACATTTCATTAAGACCCCAAGGAACCATATCAACTTGTGGTAAAATGGGCATGCTATGTCCCCTTTAAGCGAGCGGATCATTTTGTTCAGATGGACATGTGACTTGGGAAAGTCCAGTTTTGGAACCATATCACCTGTTGACATCACAGATAATGGGCTGATGCTGTCTTTTTTAACTGATATTTGATGGACTAATATATGTGTGTGTCATTCCTCAAATAACAGGTACATTTGTAATAATGTTTTCAGATCTGGATTGAACAGATAATTAACATTCTTGCACACTGGCATTTTGGTTTCATGTAGAGTTTTCACATATGAAGAACGCAGTAGAAGATTGTCAGAGTCGGATGAGTTCACAAGTATTGTAGAGCGTGCCAGAGGCAGGACATGATGTACAAAATCCAACCGAGTCTCTTGCTGTCCCCACAACTTCCCTGAGAATTTCTGAGTTGGTCCCCGTCGCCAAAAACTCTTGAATCTTGTCAAGTTGACATCTTTGTTTGCATCTTTCACGTGTATGACATCTCTTCTTCATCCTTAGATATTTGTATTCTATCAGTTTTATGTTAGAAGAAGCGTCAACACACCCACACGCTCACTGTCAATTTCCAGACATTTTCCTGCTTTATTCCCACATGAGCTCAATGTGACATTTTCCAAACATTTTTCTAGGGGGCTGGCTGGAAAGTTTCCAGAGCAACTGACTCAGACATCTTTTTTTCACAAACAGCCCCACCGGAAAAAATTTCAGGAAAATGTGTGGAGTTCAGTGCTTGTCTGAAATCGGCTTATTTGTGTTGCCGTCAGTGTTTCACACTCAATGTAAAGTGTGGTTATGTAAACACAACACAACATGATATACAGAATACACGATGGCAGGTGCTGACAATGCATATAAAATCATGGTGTTTCAGGTGACAACATGATTACTCACGATTACTTTATTTTATATTTCAGGCTCTCCACTGAAAATGTATATTGTCATATTGATGTTACTTTTATATTTAGGAATATATATTTTGAATCATTACACTATCATTCACTCACAATGTGCAAAAGGCAGACATTCACACACTGTTGAATACATGGAAGATCTGATCCACAGCCTCCGCCTGCTGTACTGTGCTTCAGAGAAATGATTCCTGGTCTTGACTCCCTCGCTGGTTCATGTCCTGCATGCTGGCTGCTCCTCTCCTCACTAACTTCTGTCTGTCCCTGACTCAGCTGTTTGTCTGCCGCTGTCCAGCTGCTTTCTGTCTGCTATCAATTCTATTACTTGCTGTTGTGTGTGTTTGTGTGTGTCTGACTTAACTGCATGAATGTGTGAGTTGTGAGTGTGTGTCTAACATCTGTTCGACTCATGGCGGATTTTTATGGAAGTATTGTGTTGTTTTAAAGAAGTCATCTCAGGATAGGGAATATCCAGGAATGTGCTTAATCTTCATGGGATGTCCACAAATGTATTTTGATCATAGACTATATTTAGCAAGTTTTTAGACAAGTTAATGAAGTTTTTAAAATATTGTTTGGCTGTTTCTCCACAGCATGCTCAGCTGGGTTGGATATGAGTCTGTCACATTATCTTCAGAACTTGACTGTTAAATGTTAAAATATATTGCAGCTCATACAAATGAATGAGAGTCCTGAGACTCTGGTACGGTGTTTGTGGGCTGTGTTGAAGACGTGTGCATGTGTGCCTGTCTTCTTGTGTCTGTCATTGATCTCACTATTTACGATCTGCAAATCTGACTGAGTGTGGGTGGATATCTGTCTGTCTTTCTGTGTGTGTGTGTGTGTGTGTGTGTGTGTGTCTTTGTGTTTTTGCCGTGCAGCGGTCAAATGGACTCCCCACCCCCACGGTGTGCTCCCGTGTTTGACGCAGACTTGTATGAAACTTGCTTCACACGCACGTGTGTCTTTTCTCTCTTTCTCACTCCAATGTTTGTCCTCCTACAGGACAGTGTCCCAATGGCCTCTCCTGCTTTCCTTCTCTCTCTCTTTGTAAGTATTCAGGTCCTCCCTCAGATTTCACCAGAACCAGGAAACGCTCCGCACATGCTTGTCTCAGCGCAAGCGCGCGCGCGCGCGCGCACACACACACACACACACACACTTTACGCATTCATCTGTACCGCTCATCTCCTTTCTTTTTCTCAGTTCAATTGTGCTTTAGTTGAATTAAAGGAAGCAAACCTGTTGTAGAAATACAAGTTGTGAGGATTAAAATAATTATAAGAGCCCCTTTATTGGTGCTATTCAATAATATAGCTCCAAATTGTCATGCTTGTAGTAAAAACATATCCTAATCAAAGTGTTGTTAGTATGTTTGTTTAAAAAATGATACAATTGGCCGACATATCATGATAAACCTTCTTTAAACAGCAACAGTCATAATGAAACTTTTAAAAACTATTTAATTATAACAACTAAAATTGCTGAAGCTGTAAATATATTATTAGATATTCCTAAAAATATCTCTTTTTATATAATTATATATTTTTGGATTTTGTTTTATGATATGGATATTTTATTTTATTTAGTTGAAGTTGGAAATAAAAGCATACAAAATATGATTTATTGATATATGAATTGATAATCTCTTTGCGTTTGATCAGATTTTCTTCACATTTCCTTGTCACCTTCAGTCCTGCAACAGTTGTTTTACTTTGCACATATTTATTGGTGCATTCAAATAGCTGACATCACCTTTTTCAAACTTAGCCCCACCCACTTCAGACCAGTGAGAAGAGAACAACACAAATATCTCATGAAAAAACTTTGGGGCCCTAACAATAGATTATAATGGCTTTTAGAATAGATCAGATTTTTTGCTGTCTTTTTTAAATTAGCTTTGCTCAAAATGAAACGGTAAACTTCCTGAAAATGTCCGACTTTGGACAGTAGAGGAAAAATACTCAGACACAATATCACTGTATAGATGTGTGTTGTGGATAAGAATTGAAGAACTCCTTTACCTTTCACTCTTGGCTCTTTCTTACAGTGTCTCACACATCACACTTCACTGTCTGTGTCACCCTCATAAACATCAACACACACACACAGGCTCCTTCCATCACCCGAGCTTCAGTCGACCTTCGGTTTTTGACCCATGCCGGTTTCCTGTGTTTTTCTGTTCTCGTGCGGTTGTCCATGTCTCTGCATGTTCTAATTTCTTTTCTCCTTCTTTTTTACTTTTAAATGTTTTTCTTTCTCATCATAATTTTTTATGTTCTTCATTTGGGGAGGAAGCCCTCCGAAGTGGACTGTGCTGTGTTTTTGTGCGGAGCTCCATCACGTGAGGAGGCCCACCTCAGGGCCTCCCTTCACACTGTCCAACTGACCACCACCCTGCCCACTCCCATGTTAATTCTTTCTCCTATTCTCTCTCTCTTCTTTCTTTTTCCCTGTTCTCCTCATTTGTCTCCCGCTGCAGGACGGAGGCACCAGGGGTCGGCGCAGTGCCATGGAGGCGGACCTCAAAATGAAAAAATAGCCTGAAATTTCAGAGGAGATGCTATGAGTGACAAACAGCCACTTTTGGAATCAGAGAAGGTGGAGCTGAATACTTATTGGTCTCTTCGGTTGTTTTGTGAAGAGGACTGCAGACTCTGTGCCTGGTTCGAGTGTGTGTGTATATACACACCTAGTCATCCGTGCTTTGGCGTAGACGAGGGTATATGTGTCAGTGTGTGTCAGCCAGTGGACCTGACAGAGCTGCATAGAGCTTCCTCTCTTCTGGTTCATATGATTAGTTTGTGTGCAGCACTATAGGATTTCACTCCGGGACAAAACTAACCAGGGCACCACTTTACCCAAGTATCATTTCACCAGCCAAGGTAGTTGGTCATCATTTCCTCCAGCTGAGAGGGAACAGCGGAGGACTGAGAGGAAAGAGACAAAGAACATTTTCACCAGCAGATGTGTTTGGGATCAAATGATAAAGGACGGGTGAGTTCTCCTCACCAGATTGTATCAAGTTAAATCGTGGACGCATCAATACTAGTCAGTGACTGATCATTGATCTTGCACCAAACTGTGCACTAGCCATCAGGGCCGAAAACTACGCCCAGGACGGTCACACAACAAATAATGATGTTCAAAATGATGGAATTAAGATCATCTCTGTCAGATCACGACAGTGAGAATAACTAATCACATCTTTATGACTGGATTTTCAGGGTTTTTATCATTAATGGAGCAAAGATGATTAAATTAAGGAAATCAGATCATGTCACTAAACTGGTTATTTATATCGACTTTGTTTAGTACCTTACTTTATTGCCTTAAAGGAACATGTTTTAGCACATTAACTGCAAAATTCATATACTTTACATTTCTGCTGATATTTTTCCAAAGAGCAGGTTCCATAAAATACCATATTTAATTAAATTCAACCTCATAATCTGCAGGCAGAAATGAAACATGCCTGAGTTATGTCATCACTCTCAGTAAACCGTTGTCTTGTGTTAGTGAGAATTAATTTCATCATGTATTTAATCTCCTTGCTTGTGCATCCAGGTAAACTCAGGCATCTTAAGTTTTTACAGATCTGAGGTACTTTAATTATCCGTTATACCTCCTCACTGTGCTGCATGAAGCATAAAGATATATAGAACCTTTGTTTTATTGCTGTTGATGAAAATTGTATTGTTAGTGTTTATACGGTTTTATCGCCAAGCCCTAAGTTCACAGATTTAAAGTGTCACTGAAATCACTGAGTTTTCAAATCAGTTCCTATAGATGAACAGAGACCATTAGCTGCTTAGTTAACATGTGCAAAGTGAAATGATCGATAGTCATGTAAAACCTATGATGTGTTGCGTTAAAAGGGCTAAAAACACAGAATGTGAAGATTTTTGTTGCCGAATTAGTATTGATGCATCCCCACGTGTCACTTAGGCTGTAGCCAGTGTGCTATGTAAATAGCATAAGAACCGTTTGTGTAATTAGTGTTAGCTGAGAGTACAAAAACAGGTTTGTACTAGTGACGGATCATGTAGACTTTGTTTTGGTAGCTGGTACATGTATCACGTGTTCTGTTGTACATTTGTTAAATAAAGATTTGATCTAAGCTTAAATCAGGTCAGAGATGTTTTTTTTCCCCTCGCTCCTGCCGTCATTATTTTGACGTCTCAGTGGAGATGAGCTGATTGACACCCATTGAAACAAAAGGTCTATGAAATACTGTCACATTTATTTAAAAATTACTTAAATAACAACAAGTACAACACATTTCAGGAGGGAGACCTGCCCATTCCTGAAGAAAATGTCCATGTTTACAATGCATGTTGCAACATTCAACTATGTGCAAAAATACTACAGTCACACTGTCTATGGAGTAGAAAAACAAGTTAGACATTCATGTAGGAAACAAAAAAATCTGCTTAATACTATAAATACAACACAGAAGCATGTTACAGACCACACTCTCAGACTGTGCATGAGGCCCAACATTTGAAACATGAAAAACAAGGTTAACAGTGAATCAGGGGTTTACTGCCTCGACTTTGCCCCTAGCTGAAATCATGGATGACAGGACTGGCAGAGGAGTAAAGCTTCCTCTTCACCAGCCGGTACTCTGCTCTCAGCTTCAACACTTTGTTGGTATCAAAGATGTTCTTGAGCGGCGGCCAACCGTCGTCTTTATCTGCCTTGAAGATCACAGACAGTTCAAAGGTGGGGATGACGCTGGGGTCCGGGAAGATGCTCCCCACGGATTTGAGGCCATCTTTGAACGCCACGTAGACTGCGATGGAGGCGCCACGGAGCCCACAGGGCTCATCGGCCGAGGAGCGCACCACGTCCTGGCCGATCCTCATGGTCATGCGGTGAGGCAGCAGCAGCACCTGGCAGTGGAGGCTGGACGCCTTGGCCTCTGTCAGACAGCGCTCGATCTGCCGGGTCACATCCTGCTGCAGCAGCCGCTCCTCATGCTCCACACCAGTGTCCAAACTGCAAACTGTGGAAAGATAACCAGTATTGTTAGAACAAGTGGCATTAATTCACAAAAACACATTAAGTACATTTTTAAACATGCTTACAGAAACATGCAACTTTCTTAATTTAAAAATAATACTCCTACTCCTCGCCCTGAACGTCTTTTCTTGCTCTATTAATGTCGGTGAGAAGTATGTAACTGACTGATAGTTGCAGCAAGTTAAAGGGTAACAGTGAAATGTAGATCAGGAAGACTTAAAAGTAATTAAGAAACAGTTTATCAAATATTCAGCGAGGAAACTTAAAAACAGCAGCAGCTCTACTGGAAGCCGAGGATCATGGGTAATATCCACGGTTCGGTTGTGTTTCAGTTCAGTGAGCGACTACACAGTCAACACATTGACAAGCTTCCTTTTCCCCAGGACACGAAAACAATCCCTCAGTAACAGCCTAAAAGAATGGATGACCGCATGTGGCTGCAGAGGGCGCTGTTGCTCAGTAAAAGTTACTCAGTGTTGCTTTAATATCGGCGCTGAGTGTGTCATCAGCTGATCCAAGACCCGATTCACTTGCATCAGACTCATCCCTGTCAGGTGGATTAGGGAATTAAAGTGTCCTTCCGCCAAATAGTATAGGACCATTTCCAATAAAGGTTATTTTACTTCAGTTAGCGGATTGATATTTAACTGTGATGAGGTTATGGGGGTCAACTACAGCTGACCTCCACGACAGTTTCTAAATTAACTGTTTAATATAATTTCTGAGTTAAACGTGATGTAACTTTGTAAACTACTTACAGCGGGAGTTGTTCTCTCTCTCGTCGCAGCTGTCGACGCTCCCCCGCCGGGCAGAGCTGCTCTTGGTGCCCGGGGATGTGAGCTGGGACCAGTACTTTCCGATCATGTCCGTCACGCTGTGCTCCGGCTCCGTCAGGACGGACGCTCCGTGTCCGAAAAGCAGGGCCGCGGTAAACACCATCCTGGTTCTGGTTCGAGTTGGCTGAGCTCCGGTTTCTGTGTTTTCTCCATGTATGAGGTCGGCGTGAATGAGCCGAGGCAGAGGGAGCGATGCTTTTAAACCGGAGGAGCCGCGGGTTGCATCAGCTGAGCGTGTGGGCGGAGCTGGCCGCGTCCATCCAGAAGGTTCCTGCGGAGCATCACGCAACATGTCCGGGCATTACACAGGTGAGGAGGCCGGGAATACATGTACTACCAGTGAAATTACTAATACACTGACGGAAATGTCCTCAAGAACCACATTAACTTTTCTACTTTAGTACTTTTAAATATACTTGAGTATTACAAGTAAGAGTAACACATAAACTTTATACTTTAGTAAAAGTAAGTACGTTCTTGAAAGTAAAAGCACCAGTTAAAGTAAGGAAGTACTTTTAAATATGCTTGACGTATTAAAAGTAAAAGTACCCCATTCGCTTTTTACGTGAATAAAAGTAGGAACTACTTTTTAATATGCTTAAAGTATTAAAAGTATATTTATATATTTATCAAATATATTTAAATTTTATCAAATAAATCTTGCACCCAAGACACACACTCTGGTGTCACTTTATTAAGCACACTTAGCTAAAACTAATGCAGCTTAAATACTGTAGCTGAATCAATAAGTCAATTAATTGATTAATCCATTTTTTAAATTTGTTTCATCTTTTATGTGAAATAATCAAATCATGAATCATTGAAAACTGTTTTTTCTTTCCTATTGATTGGCATAATTGACAGTTACAGACATGGGTTTTATAGGTCCATAATTTCCCATGGACAGATCATGAACAATTTAACATGCAGTTGCTAACAGATGTTTTATTATTTACAGTGAACACTGAATGACCTCCAATGATTATTTTAAAGTATTAAATGTTTAAATTGTTCCGCCAGGGTGTTGTCTAGTCTGGAGGCATTTAGAGGAGTCTCTTTAAATCTTAGGTCCAGACAGAGGGACTGTCAGAGTTGCCCCACCTTTTATTTGTCAAAAGCACTAAAGGCTGCGGGATGGAGGAATGTTCCTTATTATCTTTTCAAAGACACAACACAAACTGACATCCAAGAAAAGCTGGTTGGAATCATTAAAAAACTTTCAGGGAATCTCCGGTTGATGGGTTTTTCTTACTATTGCAAAAAATTGAAAGTGCTGATTTCATGTATAAATTGATCAGGTTCTTAGGCCACGGACAAGTCAGTTGTTTACTTTAGGGTCCAGTTTTTTTCCTTAATAACATGTATTAGAGTAACAAAACAATAACATGTCAACAATAAGGCAAAATAAGGGTTGTTTCAGTATTTCTGGCATTAAGGAAAAATCCAGATTGGGGAAACACTGAGGTTGTCGGCATTCTTTTACATTAGATTACATTACATATAGCTGATGCTTTTATCCAAAGCGACTTAATAACAGTTGGCGAGAACAGTTTGACCATTTATGACCAATCTGCCTTAAATGTTGGCAACTATCATAATAGTTCAGACATTGATCAGTCACTATACCCTTGATTTTTTTCATATAGACAAATAGCTTTATTATGAAATGTACTGTATAGTCAAACAAGGTGACTACAGTAAATATACATAGAAGAAGATTTTAGTGAAAGATACTAGTTCCATCAAATTATCTCTTCTGGTTAGAAGAAACACTTTAATTCATCTTTATGACACTTCCCAGAAAATCGAATTGCTTCTAGTTTTCCCTGAGGCTCTGTGTGTGTGTGTGTCAGGTCTAGACATGGTAGCATGAGCCCTACCTTACTCACAGGTGAGTAAGATTTTCTGACACTCGTCATTTAGACTCGTGCACAAATGCACGCACACACCTGGTGGAGCACCGGAGGCGTATCCACTAAACTCAGGATTGTATCATGCGTAAGCTTTACAATAAAAATAGCTTGAATATATATAGCGCCCAAGGACGCTACTCCCACCACTGTGAAACACATTCACCTAAAAGAGGCTCACAATGGGTTGACAAACATACAGACGTCATTAAAACACACCGTGGTTTCCTCATCTTATTATAGAGTAGGAGAAAAGTCAAACTAGGATCAAGGAAATGTAAACCATCACACTGGTTGTTGCTGCTTTTCACTGACTGATCAGTTTCAAAATAAGTGTTAAGATTTTATTTCATTCCTAACTTTTAAGAGGTTTGTGGTCTGTTTACATTATTTATGGTAGGCTCAAATTATGGTGGAAAATAAGTATTTGGTCAATAACAAAAGTTCATCTCAATACTTTGTTATATACCCTTTGTTGGCAATGACAGAGGTCAAACGTTTTCTGTAAGTCTTCACAAGCTTTTCACACACTGTTGCTGGTATTTTTGGCCCATTCCTCCATGCAGATCTCCTCTAGAGCAGTGATGTTTTGGGGCTGTCGCTGGGCAACACAGACTTTCAACTCCCTCCACAGATTTTCTATGGGGTTGAGATCTGGAGACTGGCTAGGCCACTCCAGGACCTTGAAATGCTTCTTACGAAGCCACTCCTTCGTTGCCCGGGCGGTGTGTTTGGGATCATTGTCATGCTGAAAGACCCAGCCACGTTTCATCTTCAATGCCCTTGCTGATGGAAGGAGGTTTTCACTCAAAATCTCACGATACATGGCCCCATTCATTCTTTCCTTTACACGGATCAGTCGTCCTGGTCCCCTTGCAGAAAAACAGCCCCAAAGCATGATGTTTCCACCCCCATGCTTCACAGTAGGTATGGTGTTCTTTGGATGCAACTCAGCATTCTTTCTCCTCCAAACACGACGAGTTGAGTTTTTACCAAAAAGTTCTATTTTGGTTTCATCTGACCATATGACATTCTCCCAATCCTCTTCTGGATCATCCAAATGCTCTCTAGCAAACTTCAGACAGGCCTGGACATGTACTGGCTTAAGCAGGGGGACACGTCTGGCACTGCAGGATTTGAGTCCCTGGCGGCGTAGTGTGTTACTGATGGTAGCCTTTGTTACTTTGGTCCCAGCTCTCTGCAGGTCATTCACTAGGTCCCCCCGTGTGGTTCTGGGATTTTTGTTCACCGTTCTTGTGATCATTTTGACCCCACGGGGTGAGATCTTGCGTGGAGCCCCAGATCGAGGGAGATTATCAGTGGTCTTGTATGTCTTCCATTTTCTAATAATTGCTCCCACAGTTGATTTCTTCACACCAAGCTGCTTACCTATTGCAGATTCAGTCTTCCCAGCCTGGTGCAGGTCTACAATTTAGTTTCTGGCGTCCTTTGACAGCTCTTTGGTCTTGGCCATAGTGGAGTTTGGATTGTGACTGTTTGAGGTTGTGGACAGGTGTCTTTTATACTGATAACGAGTTCAAACAGGTGCCATTAATACAGGTAACGAGTGGAGGACAGAGGAGCCTCTTGAAGAAGTTACAGGTCTGTGAGAGCCACAAATCTTGCTTGTTTGTAGGTGACCAAATACTTATTTTAACGAGGAATTTACCAATTAATTCATTAAAAATCCTACAATGTGATTTCCTGGATTCTTTCCCCCCATTCTGTCTCTCATAGTTGAAGTGTACCTATGATGAAAATTACAGGCATCTTTTTAAGTGGGAGAACTTGCACAATTGGTGGCTGACTAAATACTTTTTTGCCCCACTGTATATATATATATATGTATATACACTGCTCAAAAACATGAAGGGAACACTTAATCATCACAGGGTTAGGGTTAGGGTTAGCACTTTCAAACCCTATAACACCAAGTCAGTTAAACTTCAGGGATCAATCTGTCCATTTAAGAAGACCAAGTGATTGTGAATCAATTTCAGATGCTTTGGTGTAAATGTGACAACGGAGGCAAAAGCAAGACAAGCCCCAAACAGGGAATGGTTTTACATGTTTTACAGGATGCCACATCCATACGTGCGGTCCGAAGAAGCTTTGCTGTGTCTCCCGGCAAAGTCTCAAGAGAACAGAGGAGACACCAGGGGGCCGGCCGTTACACAAGGAGAGCTGGAAAAGGCCGTAGAACCCCGCAGCAGGACCGGTTTCTGCTCCTTTGTCCGAGGAGGAACAGGAGGAGCACTGGCAGAGCTGTACAAAATTACCTCCAGCAGGCTACTGGTGTGTATTTTCCTGACCAAACTGTCAGAAACAGTCTCCATGAGGACAACATGAGGGCCAGACGTCCTCTAGTGGGACATGTGCTCACAGCCCAGCACCGTGCAGCTTGATTGACATTCGCCAGAGATCACCAGAATTGACTGGCGCCCCGTTCTCTTCACAGATGAGAGTAGGCTCACACTGAGCACATGTGACAGGTGTGAAAGAGTCTGCAGACGCTGTGGTAATGTTATGCTGCTTGTTACATCATCCAGCCTGACCAGTTTGGTGGTGGGTCAGTGATGGTCTGGGGAGGCATATCCTTGGAGAGTCAGACAGACCTCCATGTCACAGCCAACGGTAGCCTGACTCCTGTTAGGTACCGGGATGAAACCCTCAGAGCGATTGTCAGACCTTATGCTGGTGCAGTGGGTCCTGGGTTCCTCCTGGTGCAGGACAATGCCCGAGTGTTGCGACAGTTCCTGGATGATGAAGGCATTGATGCCATTGACTGGCCCTCACATTCCCCTGACCCAAATCCAATTGAGCACCTGAGGGATGTAATGTATCGGTGTATCCAAGTACCACCACAGATTGTCAAGGAGTTCACTGATGATCCAGGTCTGGGAGGAGATCCCCCAGGACACCATCCGCCGACTCATCAGGAGCATGTCCAGACATTGTCTGAAGTGCACACAGGCCCACAGAGGCCATAAACACTACTGAGTCACATTAGGAGTTGCCTTGATGAAATTCACACAAGTTGGATCAGCCTGTGATTAAAATATGTTACTTAGATTTTCGGTGTGGTCTGGAATGCAGCCCTCAATGGGTGGATGATTTTGGTTTCCATTGACTGTTGTTTTGTCATTTTGTTCTCAACAAATAATACAAATTACATCAGTAAAGATCCTCAACTTGAATAATTTGTTCGTCTAGATCTGATGTGTGATTTTAGTGTAATATATCCTACTTGCATGACATGAGAGCAGACAGACTGAATAGGTTCACCACTGACATCTGACTCACCTTCCTGGGAAATGTCCCTGCTTCTGTTACATCACAGCTGCCAACCAATCACGGTATGATCTGATGCTGTCGTCACAAAGACCTGACACCAAAGGAGGAAGTGTCTCTCTGTAGACCTGCAGGGGAACTACAGGATTTTGTTACAGCATATGCTCGCGACATAACCAAAATGAATTTTGTGTGTGTGTGTGTGTGCTCATATTTATTACCTCTTTAGCATAAATGCTAACACTTTGAGAAGCAGTAGACCTCATAGGGACCAAAGCCTGGTCCTAATGAGGCAAAACGTCCAGCTCCTGGTTAAGGTTAGGGGTAAGATATAAATTGTGGTTCGGTGAAGGTTAGAGTTAAGCAGGAATCTCGGTTAAAGTTAGGGATAATGTTTTTGTTAGGCTGTCCACAATGAATGGAAGTCAAAGCAAAGTAAAAAAAAAAGGATAGCTGTGCAAACCTGTGTTTTTTTCTGTGTGCACAATGTAACCATTTAATTCATTTTCAGTTCCAAATGAACACCTAATCTGATGCATAGAAAAGTCCCACTTTCAAAATTATCTTGAACAAATATTTCTGTGTGATGAAGGTCACAGGTTTAATGTTTCATGAAGTCATGGATGACTTGAGCCATTCATGAGCCAGTACGACCTTAACAAGTGTGTCAATAATCACTCAATAACCTCATGAACTGGATCAGATATATCATTAGTTTACATGAGTGCAGGTCACTGATATCCAGTCTCCTGAAATCTCCTGTCAGTAAACAGTCAGTCTCTTACTGTGTGTAAACTCTGCCAGTGTAGTCTATCCACAGAGTCGGCTGATGTCAGGTGGTCGGGGTGTTGGGTTTTTGGTGGAGAACAGGTCAGACCAGTCTCCTGTATCTGATTCGAAAAACTCACATGTCCGCAGCGGAGAGTGTTGTTTTTTAAAATCCTAAACTAAGACACACAAGACAGGTGAAGGTAGAGCGCATACCTACACCACTGTTAACACCCTATCTCGCCATGTCATAGAAAGTGAAATAACATTCCTGGGTCCATCTGTTTATCAGGAACAACTCCAAAATTGAACAGGTGCTTCCATGACTCATGTCCCACCCCTCCACCAAGTTTCAATAAAATCAGTTCTGTAGTTTTTGCGTAATCCTGCTAACAGTCAGACAAACAGCAATAAAAACCAAACCTCATTTGTGGGGGTAAACATGGTCAAAACACAAACTCTTATCAGTGTACTGTGGAACACAAGTTATTGACATACACTCGTATATCTGCTTAATGCAGTTAAAGACTTCACAATATCGTGCAGTGCTCAAACTAGATAGAATATATAAAAAGATAGGTACACATTACACGACAACATTTTTTTAAATGATGCTACAAGTGAATGTTCAGATGACAACAGGAAAACACCCAGCAGAATTCAGTTTACAGTAAAATGAAAAGGAGAAAAGAAAGTAAAATGTACATTTGAGGTCCTGAGATTTGTGCACCAACAGTCTCTATAAAAGAAAGCACGTGTTGCGTTGTTCAGATTGTGTTATCAAATGTGTCATTCATGGTTAATCACAGCTCCGTCAGTGTGGAGCGAGAAGAGTGAATTTTGAAACCTGTTCAATCCCTGTGTGGAGGAAGCTGGGAGAGAACCTTCACCAGTACCAGAGGATCAATCAGCGCAGGTGAGAGCTGTCTGCGGATTGATCCTCAGGTTTAAAAGGCAGCAGCGGAGCTACCTCAGGGAGACACTCAGGACCGAGACACACTGAGAGACACTAAGAGACAAAGCTGCAAAGCCGAGGCGCCAGCAGGAAGTGTTGAGATTTATGTTTGGTTTGGACTTTATGTTTCTTATGAAGGGAATAAAATGCTGAAAAGCAACAGCCCCATGCCATGGTCATCTGCCACACCCTGTATTCTCAAACAGTGTTTTCCAAACTTCTTGACTTGTGACACTCTTTGGAAATTAACTTGGAGTCAGGTGAAAAAATGGTACAGCTCTCATGCCTGTCTGTGCATGGGGAAACAGCTGGTCTGATTCTGTCCAAAGGTGACAAAATCTAACACCTGATTTGTGCTAAACTCAGCAGATTAGCTGCAAGGGAACAAGGGCTTTCACCATGAAGTTGAACTATTTCTTTAAAACAAAGATAATAAACCTGTCTTCTTGTAACTCTTGCTTACAAGGAATGGTCTTAGGTTGGAGGTGAGTCATTGTCGTTGAACTTGTTTCATTGGAAAGATTTTCAGAGGTCAGAGGTAAACATATGTACAGAAACACACATGTACAGTATATCGTTTTCTCCCCCCGGTCTCCTCTCACACAATATTTGCTAATCTGAACCTTCCTAAACTGTCCTCAGTGTTTTTCCTGTTTTTTCTTTGTTCAGGTCTACCTGTGACTTGACTTCCCCATTTTGCCTTCAAAATGATAGGGTCCTTATACTTAAGAATTATAAAATCAACATTTCATGCCTTTAATCCCATGTGGAGGATGTATGGCACAATTTGAATGTATTAACTTGGTCATTGTTAAAAATTAGCTGCTGTGATTTGTTTGAAACATTACCACGGTTACATTTTAGAAATGAGGCTAAGACTATTCAGTGAGCCGTCTGGTAGCGTCAGCCAGAGTACATGACCTCATGCAGCCTTTGTGCTACTCCAGATGATTAATTAAACTATGTATTGAATGGACGTTGGCAGGAGATCATGTCCTGGTGTCTTCAGGGGGAAGGACGATGACAAACTCTTCTAAACAACTTTGTCAAGTTGCAACACTGACGTCGCACTAAAGCATAGTGCACTCCCTCTTCAGACTGTCCCATACTTAAAGATGGATGACAGGACTGCTCCCAAACCCCTAATAACTAATTCAAAAAATTGAATTAGTTATTTAAAGGGGACATAGCATGCCCATTTTACCACAAGTTGATATGGTTCCTTGGGGTCTTAATGAAATGTATGTAACATACTTTGGTCAAAATACCACAAGGATCATTTAAAACAGCACCCTTTTTACCCTGTATAAAACAGCCCTCCACAGAGCGACCTGTTTTGAGTGCCTGTTCCTTTAAATGCTAATGAGCCAGCTCCCCCCTCCCCCCCATGATTTTAAACGATATAAATTACATATTTTATATGATATAAATTATCAAATATGCATCCCATACTTTGTATTCCCCTTGTTGTCCTGGAGTTTTAATTTTCCCAATCACATAATTAAATGTCCCCCTCTGCCCATCCACTACAAGCACACAAGCAGACAGACAGAGAGAGAAAGAGAGGGGTCGGGGGGGGGGCTATGAAGACCATCATTTACCCCCGAACCCCGACATTCAACGGGTACAACAACAAGCGGAGAAAGCAGAATCGCGGGCTGACCTTATATATACAGTCTATGGGGCTGACCAGCGGAGAAATGCTCGTCCCGTGTGAACAGCCAGGCGGCTGCGCGCTTGAGAACGGCGCTGCGCTGCCTCGCAGCGGCGCTTCCGCGTCCGGTGTACCCCGGCGTAACTACTGTAACCCGGCGTAACTACTGTAACCCGGCGTACAGTAGAGCTGAACACTGCGGAAGTCTTCCACACAGCTGGCAGTGTGGAAGACCGCTGCGAGGCAGCGCAGCGCCGTTCTCAAGCGCGCAGCCGCCTGGCTGTTCACACGGGACGAGCATTTCTCCGCGCTGGTCAGCCCCATAGACTGTATATATAAGGTCAGCCCGCGATTCTGCTTTCTCCGCTTGTTGTTGTACCCGTTGAATGTCGGGGTTCGGGGGTTACAGTAGCGCTGAACACTGCGGAAGTCTTCCACACTGCTGGCTGTGTGGCGCTGACACAAATTCCAGCTCACGCACGGGAGAGCGAGCGGTCGCTCCCGAGCAGCTGCTGCAGCCTCCCAGTCCCAACGATCCAGACAAATGCCACATGTGAGTGAATCGCGGGCTGACCAGCGGAGAAATGCTCGTCCCGTGTGAACAGCCCGGCTGCGTGCTTGGGAACGGCGCTGCGCTGCCTCGCAGCCTCGCTGCCTCTGGTGTAAACCCGGAAGTAACGAGTGTGGGGGGACGGGGGGGGGGTGGGCCAAGACCATGTAGGGAGACTTCCAGTTCCTTGTTACGACACAAAACCCAGGAAGCGCAATCGAGTCGCTCAAGCATGACGTTTCTGACTTAGAGGAACTATAACAAAATGCGCCAGTGTTTTTTCCCCAGAGTTTTTGGGTTGGTAGACATGCCAGATACCCACATTAACCTGTAGAAGCACTAACAAAGTGGAATTTGCATGCTATGTCCCCTTTAATACTAAAGAACTGGGTGAAATGTCATGATTGACAGCTGAGACTAACATGTCTTTGGACTGTCAATGCGAAGGACTTATTGTTACAACAGTTTACATAGATTTCTAATTGTATGTGTTAGTACATATACATTTGTTGTGATAGTTTCCGTGTTTACTATTGAGGAACTGTGAACAAATTATTCATTACAGATTAAACACAACTCGTTTTCTGAGAAAAATGTTTTATTTATTAAATATTTTCAGATTACAATTCAGATATACTTCAAACTGTTATAAATGGAGTATGATAATGTAGGCGACCGTGCATGCATACATGCATGTGTGTGTTTATATTCCTCTGACTCCTCTGTGTGTCTGAGCATGTGTTTATGTTGGTCCATCTTCATGTTCGCTCATTTCAACAGGTACCTTCAGGGGTTGAGGCTTCTCCAGGCTGATCATGATGGTGGGCTCCCTGCTCAGTGGCTCTGGGTGCTGCCACCTGCCGTTTAAGTGCCACGCACTTGGCTGGACGCTTGAAGTGTTCGCTAACGGGTTCACCGTGTCCTGTTTAGGACAAGGCGTGAGGCAGAACTCCTCTTTCTCCTGCTGCTGCAGGTGTGTGAGGATGGCCTTGGACAGGAAGTGAGAGTCGTCCTTACGCTCATCTAGAGGAAGAGGAAAACATAGTCTGAGGTTTGTTTGAACACACTGCCTCTAATTACTTTCACTGTTTTGAGTTCACCATGTTTTCAATGTGTGTCTGTTAAAATAGGGAGCTTTGAAATTGGCTTTCTCACAACAATCACAAAGATAAACATTCTTGACCTTCATTCTTTATTTTAGTCATACACCATAAACACCCAATTCCTGACTGTCAGTCTTTGTGGAGAGTCAGTAGATAAGCTAAAAACTGAAATGCCCCTAAAAGCAGTCTGTCTCACACTGTGTGGCAAGAGACACAAACACACACAGACACACACTTAGCGGCCCCCTGACCATTGAGCAGGATGAGTGTGTAGCGGTTTCGACACTCCAGCGACTGCTCCAGGATGTTCTGCAGGGTCCTGAAGAAGATCAGCACCTGCTGCCTGCGCTCAGGCTCCCCAAAACCAGCACTGCTCTCCTGGGACATGTTGTAGAGTGTCAGCAAAGGTGTGGCATACTCCACTACACACTCACGGCCCTGTTGACACAAACACGAAAACACAAATCTGAAAACACACATTAAACAACTACACAGAGGTGGATACATTCCCTAGACAGATGATCTTTGAAAAGCTTGTGACACTCTCGCACCAGAAATGTTTGATTACCGTGTTTGACGGATAGATAACTGTATTACAATAAATTATTCTTCCACTGGTGAATTATCAGGTTCAACCAGGAGGTGGTGCTCATGCGGTGTATGGAAGGGAAAGATGCAGGTGAAGGCATTGTACTGGACTAAATATTTAATTTTTGTGTCTCAATGTACAAATCACCTTTGTCAAACAAAAACGTCACTAAATGTCTCAATATATGCTCAAGACGAGAATTAATTTCCTTTTACACTAATATTTAAAGTGAAATAAATTCTAATCAATGGCATTATAAAATTTCAAAATTATTGTCACAACTAATTAAATTAAGTTTCTTAAAAATGGTGAAATAACAAATTGTAATTTGGATCAAAAAGCACCCAAGCTAATGTCAGGGCAAGTTTAGAAAAATGGGCTCTACAGAACAGTTCTGCTGTTTTTTTTACATAATGTGAAGACTGTTGGTGAGTGTTTTGTAATTTGCTGATGAACCCTTTTCATAAAATGTAGTTTAATGCATTTTTTTAGTCAGTTCAATGCAATGAAAATTTTTCTCATCAATTCTGCCAGAAACACAAACATAAACTCCACAGCAGCCCACTACAGAGCGAGTCAGTCCCTATCCACAAGGTTGATGGTTTGATCCCTGGTTCCTCCAGTCCGTATGAATGATGAATGACAGAAAAAGCGCTGCATGAATGTGTGTGTAAATGGGTGAAAGCCACTTGAATTGTAAAAGTAAAACTGGAAACGCTCCACTAAAAATACAGCTTTCCAAGAAGTTTACACAGTCACTGAATGGCAGTAGGCCCAATAATTAGTTGGTACATCATTTCTTAATAGCTTAAAAGTTTGAGTTGACCTCAAACACCTAGAGCAGAAAGTTTCCTTTGATGTTTGAGTTGTCCAAACTTAATAAAGTTTAGTTAGTTAGTATGGTGAAAATCAGACCATTTTTCCCACTTGGTGGAAGAAAACCTCAGATAGTGTACTTCAATAAAAATTGCAATACAAGAATGTAAGAAAAAAACTGCTCATTTGTCATAGCAAGAATGTACGCCAGAATATTAGGGCCGAATAAAGTCATAACATTATGGGAAAGAAAATCGAAAAGTAGGTGCTGGTAGTAATCGACTACAGCTCTATCATTGATTAAATCTGCGTTCTATTTAAAGAGGTTTTCAGATTCTCAAGAAACAATAAGTTTCTTTACTGATAACGTTCTTTACTGATTACTCATTACTTTATTCATTAATATACTTGGTGTAAGACGGTATTATCAGTCTCATTTTAACATTTCAGAAATAGATTAAAATGAGATCAGGGGAATTTGGAGGCCAGGTCAACACCTTAAAATTGTCATCACCAAAATGTGTGATTTTTACTTCACATTTCAAAAGTCCCACATTTGCTATCATCTTATTTTCTGTAAAATACAGCCACAAATCTGTTCTGGTAATCACTTTGAAATAACTGGAGGCTATTTTTGGTCTGACATGAAATACGGGATGTTTTCATGCAGCCCCAACCTTCCTTTCCCTTCACTGGAATACAGAGCCAGTTCTGAGCCCAGTCACTGTTAGATTTGTTACATCAAAAACATTGAATATAGAACACATTGAAGTACTTTCTTAAAATACTGAAAAAACAATACACAGAAACAGTCCCTTGAGTCTGTCACTTTCCTGTGACTCTCTCTCTCTGTCACATTCAAGATGAGAAGTCTTTACAAATCTGATCAGAGGAGAAAATATCAGCACACTGAGTCTCTCAGCCCACACTGGCAATAAGAGGACCGACACGGAGTTGAATTATAGCACAAGAAGTTCAGCATTGAAGCTGCAGCTTCTCTGGGAGGTATATTTATCTGCCTGTAATCTGATACAGATGAACTTCTTATCAACTTATTGTGTAAACATGGAACAGTGTAATTTTAGAAATAAACGATCATGCAGTTATTTACCTTCCTCATGTCCTCGCCCACCACTCTGTAGACGCTGTGCTTGTAGACCCGGCCCCGGACCCCTGCCCTGTCAATCTCACTGTTTGGGAGGTTGTCGTGAAAACTAATGTTGTCGTCCTCATCTTCTAACTTGTGCGAGATGTTGGCGTTGAGAGGAATGAGGATCAGGAGCTTCTTGGAGCCGCGCCCCCATGAGGAACCGTTGTATTGATGGGTGGATTGAAATGATGCGATGGAATTCTCCAAACCTGGAAGGACACACACGTCTGTTCATTCACCTTCATTTATATCTCTAGGATCACTACAACACAGTGCAAGGTGCAATACTATGACGTAATATTAGGGCCATGCCAAAGAAAAAAATATTTTAAGCTTTTGAAAATAAATTTGTAATATCATGAGAATAATGTCATGATTTTAGGCTACTTGTCATTTTACAGGAAGAATATCAGAAAATCTGGACGTTGGCTATGATAAAATGAGGAATGGTAAATTATTCTTTAGTAAAAGTTTCACAGATAATGAAATACTTCATCTTTTGAAAAATCTGTCTACTCTAAAGAAAGAACCACACAGACTTGAAGGAAATGTTAGTGGTCAAGTGGGAGGTTATCCTTTGTGTGAATTTTGTAGTTTCTCTAGAAACAAAGAGATTGGTTCAAGATTTTTGTGAAATTCCAGTGAGCACTGGTTCTCCTTGTTGCTACAAAATGTTACAAATGTTATTTATAGTTTTATTGTGAGGAATCTTTGTGCTCTCTCTCTCTGAGCTCTGAGAATCTGAAAACACAGAATCACAACTGGTGTTGTTTTATAAACTTTTCTTTATTCTTTTGATATTATGAATTTTTACTTATAAATGTATGACTTTTTTCCTCACAGTACTATGACCTTATTCTCAGAATCTATGTATTCCCTTTAGGGGCCCTAATACCCTAGTGCAATGCTATAGCCCTCTAAATATCTTGAGTGTCACCAAAGATGAATGTCTGAGGTTTGAAGTTACCTAATTAACAGGCATATATCTACTTAAACTGTTAAAATGGTAAAATGGTATGGTATTGTGTTAATCCACACATTCTGGTATTCTAATTATAGGTGATTTATTTCAGAGACGAGGAGGATAATCCAAATGCGCATTGTGTGTGTGTGTGTGTTGTGGCGTTACTGACGTGGCAGCACCAATCGCAAGTAGCCCAGGTAGAAGGACCAGGCCAGGCCGTGGGCTACGTTCATCTTCCTCCCCTCGCAGATGTCTGACACCTCCACCTCCGACGGACCCTGCACACCGACCACATACAGTAAACAGCTGGAAGCACATCACAACACCTCAACCTCTGCTCGGGAGCTGCCTGACACCTTTTGGCAGGACACAGAGAGACAGAGCTGAACCTAATCTATAACGCTGTAAGTTTCTGTAAAGAGTCTGAGAGAAGCTTTGTACAAAAATGATTCAATTCTTTGAGGACAGAATTAGTGCTATCGTCATTCTCGCTGATGAAGATGAATATTGAGTCTATTTTTACTCCACATATATCAATTATAATCAACTGATCCTTCAGGAAGTGTTCTTACATATAAACTCTTCTGTCTGAAGTGTAGTCCTCAAAGTGCAGTTAACTCTCAGATTATGACGTATCTGGTATAAGATGATCTAAACTTATACAGGTTGTGAAGACTGAGATTCCTTTTTCAGTCATCCAGGAAGGGAGACTCATTGATACAGGTCTAACTAGTCAGGACAGGTTTTTTTTGTTTAAGATGTAGAATTTAATATTAATGGTTTTACTGAAAGTAAGTGTAGACCATAGACTGAATATAAAGATAGATGACAGGACAGCTTCTCCTAAACTGAAGCCAAATTGTCTTGATCGCCCCCTGGTGGCTTACTGTAGTACAGGTCAAAAACCATATGGGACATGGACTGCACTAAAAGTACACGTCAAATGTATGTCCAAGTGCTCATTATTCTGGTTTTAATTCGTTATTTGATGGTATAAAAATGGGATGAGATGTCACAACGGAGGAAGTGGAGACGTGCTGACATTTTCACCAATTTTGCAGGGAATAATTCATAGATCTAGATGAAAGAAGTAAGGCATATTAAGGAGGCTTATATCTGTCAGTGTGTACAAGTTGGTGCTGTTGGACTGAATCTATTGGACTGTTGGGACTTATGTTACGAGGGAGGTTGGCCTGGGATGATGTAACACACTCTCTAATGATCCTGTAGTCTTGCCTGTACGCTCACAGTTATATTGAAACTCTTTTGTCTTTTGTAAGACAAGATAGTGTCTTTGAAGTAGAAGTGGACAAAAGGGAGAGCAGCTGTGCCACTGAGCAGGATGAGGGTCATGGCATGAGGGTAAACTGCCAAGCAAAGCCGTGGAACCAGTCAATCCAGAGCCACATTCGATGGAAAGTCTGGTGAAACAGACATATTGCTCTTGTTGCGGCACTTGGAGCTGTGAATACTGGGGTTTAATATTTGAATGTCATCATGTCTATAGGTAAATGACTCCATGGACGTCATGTAAGATGTTGTACTAACACCAGTGTTTAATTTCTGTCTGTGTGTGACAGTACTGAACATTCGCCCTCTCAAAACTGTCTTTGATTAGCTTTTCTTAGCCACATCAGAAACATTTTTCTGGGGCAGTGACTAGTAGTGAAACAGAAACTGAATGACACTGACTCATAGTTATAAGGAGTACAGTATTGTCTGGAACATAGACGGAGAGCTGTAACCCAACCTGTCAACTAGGCCTGTACTTACCAGAGATAATGACAGTTTCTGTACATAAGTGATGCCTGCTGCTGTACCACTGTTCTTCTATGTTGTGTAATGGTTGTTGTAGTTTATCTTTTTCAAATTGCTTATGAATTACATTCCCCAAAGCACACAGTGTTTAAATGTGTACTAATGTCAGCCTGAAAGGACACTTAAACATCTGTCATGTAATGGTTAAAATATAGTTTTTTTAGTCTTTGTACTAAAGTGAAAGGGACCAAGACCCCAGAAAATACAAAACCAGTGGTGCTTGTGTTTGTGTGTCAGGTCTGGATCTCACCAGGACTCCCAGGCTTTTAAACAGCGCGTAAAGAGTTGAGGCCAGAAGGAGGACTTTCCAGCACTGGCCTTGGTTGGACAGTGGTTGTCCATCTAGGTAGAGCAGAATACCTGCCAGCCCGGCAGTCAGCACAGTCTTTCCCTCCAAGCCACAGGCAGGAAGCACATGGCTCAGCAGCCCTCTACCTCGATACCTGGTAAGAAAAAAAAACATATAAACTGAAGGAATGAGGGCTGTGTGTGTGTGTGTGTGTGTGTGTGTGTGTGTGTGTGTGTGTGTGTGTGTGTGTGTGTCCTACACTTATGTTTACATGTAACCACATTGATAGAAAGGGTTTGGCAGCAAACGTTTTGAATTTAAAACTGATCTACTCTGTCCAGAGAGGAAAGAGTAAACCAGACAGTAAAGAGCTAGGAGCACTAGAGCTAGGAATCAGGGTTTAATTGTCAGTGGGTTTGAGCAACACGCCAGATATTACGCAAGATCACTGAGCCATGGTTTAAGCTAAAAGATCAATTAAAATGGCTTTCAACAATGCTAAAAGAAAGGTACTGTTTAGAGATATATCAAAAGAAAACACAACCACAAGCATTGAACACTTGAATCTGTCTCTTCTCTTACTCCAACTGATCTCTCACCTTGTGTTTGAATGGTACAGCATCTCCTCTGCCAGCAGACAGAGCCCGTGCAGCAGAGGGCCAAGGGTCAGGATGAGTATTACCATAGCAACCCAGCCAAATAACCTTTCAGGAGACAGAAACATGATGCATCCCACTGTTATGGCAGCCAGCACCGCTGCACACATCTTAGGCAAAGTCCCACGAGGCTTCGGGATGAGAGCGTCTTGATCTCGGTGGCATTGCATCTGTGGGGGAAGAGACATCTGGTGTCAGGAGTCCTTTTATAAAAAAACAGCTGTAACACTTAGTATGCAGAGCTAGCTGACCAAGAAAACCTACTTGAACCCGTTTGAATGAAGTCTAAACTATGTGGAAGTCAAGTGAGACTTCATCAACCCTTATACCGACTGAGAACATTTGGGTGGCGAGGAACACTTCCTCTCTGTAAGTTCTTCAAGTGCCACCTTCTAGATTTAACATTGAACATTTAGATTTAACATTTGACATAAGGTTGAAATTTAATATTTACATTTAACATTGACATCATCTTCAATATATTTTTTACAAAATATGTAAATATGACAAACTTCGCAAATATTGTTGTAAATCTGGTAAAAAGGTGACTTTAAAAAATACACACCACTTTTTAACATGTGTTGGAGCTAAATTTGGTGAAAAGTTGCTGTTATCTTCAGCATGTGCCTTACAATCGGCACCCCCTACCTTCTGTCTAATTCAGAAGGTCCAATTTTAAAAGTACTGTACACACCATCCTCAAACAGCCATGAAAGACTGAATAGCCTCATTGCTTTCTACTCTGGTTTCCGGTGCAAGTTTGTCTTTAGTTGTGCCACTGTTTAATGAATGAATGCTTTGGCCAACCTCTGTCGAAAATAATAATGCGTCTTAATATGTTCTGAGTCACCAGTCTCAAGAATAACAGGGTCACTACTATTTGTAATCTCAGTTTGCAGCAGCTCATACTCACACAGAGTTTGGTACATCATCCAGAGAAAGGTCTGTGATTTGAGTTGCCTCTTCTTGTCCTTCGTTTTAAGTCATGCAAAAAGTCTAAACATAACTTGGACTGGTTTGTCTAAATCTATGAAAGGGGAATTATAAAATGAAACAAGAGAAAGAAATGTATGAAAGGACTCACCTTGGTTAGTTTTCTGGATCCTGATTAGAGAGACTCCTTCTCTTGTTCTTCTGCCTCTCGTCTCCTCTCCTCCTCTCCTCTGCCCGACCTTTTATCATAGTCCAACACTTTCAGTTTTAATTACCGGTAAATCAGCCCTCTGCCTGTACTCACTCCATTTGAACACGTGTGCACTTGTTCACATTTCCTTCCGCTCTGTACACCGATCAGCCACAACAGTAACACTGCTCTCTATGTTTTGGTTGATCTGTGTGTATATACAGTGTACCTCCTTGTTTCAACAACACCAGCTGTGCTTCTTTGTTTTCAGATTCTCAGAGCTTAGAGAGAGAAAGCGCAAAGATTTCTCACAGTAAAACTATTCATAACATTTCGTAACACTTTGTCACTTCGCTGTTGCCAAGTATTTCACAACTGAATAGGTGTTGGTGCCTCCTTCTTTGCGTCATCTGTACATAAAAGTGTAAAAACAACATCCTGTGTGAGACGTGTTGCTCTTCAAGTCTTTGAACCTCTTTTGAGGGGTTTGAGGGAGCTGCAGGCATCTCTCAGTTTTATTTAGACATTGTTTTTAGTGTGTTAATCTGCCAAAAGATGATCCAAATTTAGTTAATTTAGGTGAAAGGGATCCATTGACATTAATTGAATATAAAATAATCCTAGTGATGTTTTCGCGAGTGTGTTTCATCTAAATTATACAAATTGTTGTTTTATTTACCCTAGAATGGGCCCTTTATATTGAAATACTTTATATTTACATCAGGAGCAGGTCCTCTCTATGGAGGCTGCCATGTTTCTTGTAGTAGCCCAGACTGGACAAACTAAACAGCCTTTGAATTTTATGAAAACTGAAGGTTACCACAGGTTCTCTTTCATGTTTGGAAGGGGAGGATGAGGTGAGTGGTGTTCAGCTGCAACATGCAACTTCACCACTTTATGTCACTTTAAGTGGTGAATTTGTCTGATTTATTTTCAGAAAATCTTTAAGTTTGCCATGATATCTAGTTTGTTTCTTATCACTCTCTCTCGGGTTAAGCATTGTAATGGAGGTTCGCCCAGATTGTTATTGACAAGGGCCTGGGGTCCTAAAACAACCAAAGCTAATTGTCTCAGGAGGGAGATTTATTGCTGGACCCACAATGTACATGGAAGCTTTTTTCACCCCAGCACCCACAGACCAACCAGTACTATACAAGAAAGGATTAGGCTGCTTAACTTACGGATATAAAATTAATAGGCAGCACTTTTGATAATTAAGCACGTAAAATCACCCTATTTGAACTGCTTGTATACAGTATATACATGTGGTGAGAAGGGGTTGCAGTTAGACATTGCAGTTAAGCATGAGACTGCAGAGCCATGTGCACACCATTCAGTCCATGGTGCACACAGAGAGATCACAGAAACTGAAAAGAACATTTAAGAAGCCAGGAATTAGGGTTAGGGTTACGGTTAGGCCCTAACCCTTCAGTGAAAGCTGTATCTAGAGAAAGTCACTTATATTGGTTTGATCTCAGATTTGAATTCAAACACAGAAGAGAGAGGGGGAATGGAAAAGAGAAGGATGGTGCAGACTTATGTGAGCTGGAGCTGCCCATCATTGGAAACACAGCACTGCAGGTGAACCCTCAGCTGAAGGGACCATCGGGACCAAATGTTTTCAATAAAGTTTGGGTTAAGGTCCCACTCGGTGCACACACAGGGAGTTCTGCATAAACAGACCCGAGTGCAGTGAGCACCACAGCATCTCCTTAACCATCTCTCCTCTCAGAACAGAAAATATTCAGTTTTCAGAATGAATAGGCCGCACTTGGAGGGAACATCTTAACTAGAAGCTGTAGCTGTAAAACTATGTATGTAAACACCAGTGTGTAAAACCTAAAGATGGGTAACTATTTTTGTGAATGAACATTCTCCTCTTCAACATGTTCATGTGTTTAAAACAATTGTAATATGCACTGAAACTTGTCTGTCTTTTTTAAAGATACAAATTATTTAATATTATGCAAATTTAAATTGTTTTATAACTGTAGAATTAAAGAAGTAAATAACACAATTACTGATTATTCACAAGCATTTTAGTTGTCAAGTGTACGTAAGAGTGCTGTTCAGTGTGCGTAGATTGTGATTCGGCAACTGTATAACAGGTCTTGTCGGTTTGACTGGTTTTGATGGAGAGTTTCTCTGTGGCATCAGTGTGTGTGTGTGTGTGTGTGTGTGTGTGTGTGTGTGTGTGTGTGTGTGTGTGTGTGTGTGTGTGTGTGTGTGTGTGTGTGTGTGTGTGTGTGTGTGTGTGTGTGTGTGTGTGTGGTTTTACTCATGTTGTGTCTGTGTTACTTTATGGGGACTTGTCTCCCTTATGGGGACAAAAAGCATGTAAATCATTACATTTTATGGTGAAGACATTAAGATTAGGTTAGGTTAAGGGTTAGGCAAATATATGATCATGGTTAGAGTAAGCCTGTCAGTGTGTGTGTGTGTGTGTGTGTGTGTGTGTGTGTGCGTGTGTGTGTGTGTGTGTGTGTGTGTTTGTGTGTGTGTGAGTGTTTGTGAGTGTTTGTGTGAGTGTGTGTGCCCACGGTCAGTCGTGGGGAAATAAAGACACGGTATCCATTCCAAAGGTTCATGCATATTTTATTCAAGAGTAAAAAAGTGGATCGTCCCATGGGGCATGCTTACAGTGTTAGTGACTGGGGGAGTCAAACCGAAAGAGAGTAGAGAGGGAGAGAGACAGAGACACAGAGAGAGAGAGAGAGAGAGAGAGAGAGAGAGAGAGAGAGAGAGAGAGAGAAAAAGTAAGAACCGTGGCACAATTTCTATGGCACAGGGTCTCCCAGGGGGGTTCACCTCTCCCAAAGAAGCACAACAAGATCAACCAAGGAGCAACGCAACATGAAGAGCAACCAGCAGAGAGAGAGAGAGAGAGCTTAAATATTAAGAATAATGTCCATAATAAATAGAATCATAATAATCATAGAATCATAAATATCATCAAATAACAAGAGGAATCATCAAGAGTCATGATCAGAGAGAGTACACTTTTTTCCTTTAAATTGTGACGGTAACACACCGGCTCTTCTGTTAAAATGTGTCTTGCTGCTTTTTGCTTTGAACAGCTCAAATTTTAACCATGCAATCATGCTTTGGCTGCCTGAATGCCTGTGCCTCTGTATATAGTATGGTCATTCATCAATGCTAGTTTAATATTTGTTTATCATTATTCATATTTATCATTTAAAAACAACTCCTGTACATCGACAAAGAAGAGAGGAGAGAACGTGGACTTGACACTTTGAATAGAAGCGTACTGTCATTCTGTACAGCGTCGAAAGAAACCGGAAACACAGGTTGTGAAAAAAAAAGAAAAAGAAAAAAATATAATAACACAAAATGAATACAAAAAATAAATTAACATTATGTACAAAATAAATTATTCATTATTCCTCAGTTCATTTATATCAACCAGAAAACAAGAAAAAAAATCCTACCATAGTGAAACACAGAGCACAAATATAATCTTCACATTATTATCAAAGAACTTAACTCTGCATGCACTGATGCGTTAATATAAATGCTTTACAAAGACCTTTTCTTCTGACTTCTTCTTGTTGTCTCGGCTGCTACCTTCACCAGAAGAGTCTGTTTCCTGTGTGAAATATCATTTCCTGCTAGTAAGGCTGGAGATTCCCAGCCAACGCTGCTGTTTAGTAGCAGACAGAAAGGAGGATGTAGAAAGAGAATGGATAGAGAATGACTTCACATTTCAACTCCCCCCGACTCCCTTACAGACAGAAAGCATCTTAATTCCACTATACTGCATCGTGCATTCTGTGATCATATGCATCAGATGTGCAATAGAGCCTCTCTATGTATCCTATTTACACATGACAGGTAGGGAGGAACACCTCAGATCTGATCCGGCCCCGGTGTCAGGCCTTTCCACCAGAGTTAACTGGCCTGGGATCAGAGTTTTGGGGGGTGGATGGTTCGGGGAGGGGGGATCCTCCACTTCACTTCAGCTGGAGGACGGGTGCTGTGCTACAAAAGTAAAACGGGAATCTCCTCCCGAGAAGAAAAGGTCAACTAGGGCTCAGATTAGACGGCAGCTGAGATTATCTCACGCCGACAGATAGACCTCCACACCCCTCCACACTCCACATGTCCGAACTTTACTCAACCGCTGCCTGCTTTAGGACCAGATCTGCCCGTGTTTGCAAAACCAGGACGCATTTTCAAATATAACCTCACGGACAGTTACATGTTGAAGCATGTGCACGCAGACAAGAGAAACTACAACCCTATACAATTGTTAGGATTTTAATAATATAATTAGACACTATAGCCCCGAAAAGGATCGATTTTACGCGCACCATGTTTGTACCTTAACAGAAAGAATTAATGTGTGTGTGTCTGTGAAGATGGCAATGAAACTGAACTCTAAACAAATGCAGTATGTTAGACAGGGGTGGGGGCAGGGGCAGTTTGGGCTGAATATGTGGGAGAATGTGTGGCCTTCACATAGTGACTTTTAGTAGCCGTTGCTGGCTGGTTTTAATCTTGAAGTTGGTTAGTGTGTGTGTGTGTGCGTCACATCGCAGTTCAGTCTCGCACCTGTCTGATAATGCCTGTTGTGGAGACTGTTCATCTGTGGCATACAATACACTGTACTTTAACTTGTTCTCATACCTAACTTACTATATTACAGCCTAAACTCCATTAGCTTTTTTCAACATCACACATACATGAATGCACTGTTTTCATAAGAAACTGTGACCTACCCTTAGAAAGAATTCAAGCAGCTGCCACTAGGTTCTGAAGGACAGATAGGAAAGGCGTTGTTTTGTCTGGAAAATGCCCATGCTTAGACACACAGAACATACAGCCGATAACGCAAGGTTTCTCACTCCAATGAACAACAACACCGTATCTGCAACACTACTGAAGACCCACAAGGCTTCAGCTGAAGGCCTGTCTGTAAAACATGAAACCAAACACTGTCAGAATGTGAAGATTTTCCCAGCTACTGTCAGAGGAGGGGCGAACCTGGGAGCGGCTCCTCATCATTCGCAGACTCCAGGGCCAAGAGGGTGGGACCACGCCTGCGCACCAGCAAGGGAGAGCCAAGGTCTGAACCATGGTGACTCCCCCTCGTTATTGACCAATGAAGTTATACCTACTATTATAAGTACTGTACCCGTCGTCCGTTCGGGGCGACTCTTGACTACCCCGTGCTACTGACTTCGCCGAGGCTGTGTATTGAGTGCCCATAGCTATGTGCACATAGCTATGCTGTACCTTTTCATTGCTTCTGAATAAATACTTGTTGAACCAAACCGAGGCTCTTCTCATATCTCGGGATAAAAGAACACGACACAATCTACCCATAGAAGGTTTGGTTCCATTTCCTGTTTCGCAATGCAAACAGGAAAAATAACCAGGCAAATCTTTAACGCCCCAACCTTGATCGACACTAACAACCCCCCCACCCCCACGTGCAAACACTTGACCCCGCCTGACACAACAGACGCCACAGACACAGCCACGTCATGCCTACACTGGTGATCTCCAACATACGAGGTGATCTGCAGCTCCTCCTGTTTAGCATGGGGACTGTTTTCGTAGTTCTTTTCCTGTTGTTGTGCAGTGACATGGGAGTTGTAGTTCTCTAAATAGGGCTGATCAGTACAGTGAAGAGACTCAGCCTTTGGTGGTAACGTCCAGGTACACTCATGCCTTTACATACAGCTGAGGGCAATGGGAAGGGGGGCAGTAATCATGTGTGTCTGTTTGCATATGTGTGTGATGTTGTGTGATCCTATTGAGTGAATGAAATACTGTGTCTGTGTGTGATGCCTTTTTTTCTGGTGTATATATGCCTATGTACAGGTATCTTATAAATATGGTACCATATCAGTGTTGTAACTGCAGGTTTGGGCATGTGGGAGTGTATGTCCATCACTGTATATTGCTGTTGCTGTTGCTGTCTGTCCCGTTGGGCTCTCCCATGTTCATGCGGCCCATTGACAGGCCCACGCTGTTGACGCCGTCGCGCCGCGGTGGCATCCTCTCGTTGATCCGGTCCAGACCTTTGGCCTCCTCGAAACTGCTGATCCGATGCTGTGGGGAGAAGCCTCTGATGGCTGCAGAGACAGACACCAACACACACACACACACACACACACACACACACACACACACACAAGCATACATACATGCACACAGAGAGTTAATATCTTAAAATACATACAGTCAAATCTTGTGTATCCAAACCCCCTGGAGGACACATTCAGATCACTATCAAATGTGAATATGCAAACATTTACAAAACATCCATTCTCCTCTAATTCACCTTTTAAATGCTTTTGTTTGCGTGCACCAGAAAGAACTATCTTTGACCATTTTGATCCTGATAGTGCTCCCTCAAGCTGAAGGCCATTTGGGGGTTTGGATAGACAAATTTCTCTAGCATATGCACATCTTCAGGGCTCCTACACCAATACACACACACACACACACACACACACACACACACACACACACACACACACACACACAAGGATTACTTTGACCTCACGGCTCACAGTGGACGTGACAGTCAGTGCGACTTGGCCATTGATCCTAGATCAGTAGAGATGTCTGGTTTGAGCCACTAGGAGACACAGTAAAGCTGCACGGGAGCAGTCGTTCATAAGTCCTGAAAACACGTTTCACCTCTGTGAGGACTGTTTGACAGTGAGACAATTTAGCGTAAAAAGTCGGGTGTCAGGATGGAATTTCTCTCCAACTCTCAGGTTGCTTCGTTTGAAATTCCTGTCTAAGTTGGCTACAGTATAATCGATCAAATCTGACTTATTTGTCTTTTGTCTAAACTAAACACAGTCAAGTCACAATGTCTGTGGTGTCATCCAAGTGTCTGTAAGCCCTGACATTCAAATTCGACTGGAAACGGTGTCATTGACAGCATGTTTTTAGCCTAAATGTTCGTTGTGATCCAATGCGCGGACGTGGCTCGAGAGGAGGATATCAGAGGACATTTAGGCTAAAAACATGCTGTCAATGACACCGTTTCCAGTCGAATTTGAATGTCAGGGCTTACAGACACTTGGATGACACCACAGGAGTGTTTCTTCTGTTGTTTTTTGAAGTTTTCAAGAAGTGGTCACCATTTATTTAAATTGTACTGGATTAAATTGTGTGATAATGACTGAATTTTCTACTAAAGTCATGGAGGGAGTATTTTCAGAGGATTGAATGAGAGTAATAACCCTACTCTCATTTCTTATGTTAAATAAGACGCAAGAAACAAACCAGCCATTAGCTTAGCTTCACTTAAATACTGAAAGCCTCTTGCCACAAAATGTTGAACTGTTCCTTTAACAGAAGTTGCCATTACAAAGTTGTTGTGTTTACCAATCAGGGAGAGTTTCATGTTGCATTCATGCAACCTCAGCTGAATGGGAAGAATCTGTTCTGTAAATGAGACTTGGGCACATTCACACATTTTTCCAAGATGGTTACTCCCGCTGCTCGAGCTTGACATCTAATTACCTTAAAGTACCTTCTTTTATACAGAATAGTACATTAACAAGTCTAAGTAGATACAAACAAATGGTATATCGTATCTGGTTGGCTTTAGACTCTGATTCTTGTTTTAATCTCTTTTTTGAGTCTCTCGACTACTTGGAAGTGAAACTTTAAATCACTGGAATACCCGTCTAAATTGAACTGCGGTCCCAGATACGGAGGTGTGTCCGGAGGGACCAACGTCGAACAACAGCTACTGTCATTTTACCTTTTCACACATGCGGCACACTCACAAATACAGTGTGCTACTGTGTTACACAGCAGACAGCCAACACCCACCTACAAGTCATATAACATAACAGAAATACACAACACGAGTGATTCCCATAATTTATTTGCTCAAACAAATTATGGACTGTAGTTCATGTAAGCCAAGGACAGCAATAAGGGTACAAACACAAACGACTACAATTAACTAAGCGTGCAGAGTTATCACATCACCTATGTACACAGAATATTTAATACAATAGAACACAAACACCATGACCACAATCTGTTCAGTAGCACAGAAGAACTTGGCAGAACTGTCCTGGTGATGCCCAGTAATTCAATAAAATGTGCAAAATGTGTTTTATCTTCTTATGTGTTATTATATTCTCTCTTTTTCTATACGCTGAGGTTTTAAATTTAGAGATTATGTCTTAACCTCAGGAACACATCTGTAGTAAAAATATTCAAAATTCAAGGTTGACTTAGTCATAGTTAGAAAATAAGTAAAAATAGTTGCAGGAGCACTTTGACAGTAAAGCAGACATCTGGGGCTCAGTTTGGAGTGATTCATGTGAAGGTTAATTTACTTTGCCTTCAGAGATTTCAACCATATCCTCAGTCTTCTTCAGCAAATGTCTCAGGTCTCACCACATGATCTAGGTCACATCACCTTCCCTCTGTACTCACCAGACCGAAGTTCTGTGCTAAGGTCATATGATCATTTACTGGAGGAGGTCACAGAATATGGCCGAAAGCTCCTTGAAAAGCTGAACTGAACCTTGAATTCAGACTATTTTAACCCGAATAAAGTTTTAAGATTTGGTTTGCAAAAATGAAAACAAATATTTTTTAGCTTCACGAGTGACTGGTGTTCTGCCGTATGTTGTAGAGCTACAGATTGATTGCATGTTCATTTTCTACAGAACTACAGTACCTATGAAATACAGAGATAACACACTGCAGACTACAAGAGGTCTTAGTGACCCTGCCCACCCTCACAACACCCACTCCCTCCCACAGTCCCGCTCTTCACGTGTATGTAAGAAAAAGTTGTGTGATGTGTGTGTATGTGTGTTGACAGAGCAGATGTAGCGGTATTCCTGTTTACCAAGTGAAGGAAAGAGAAAAATGTGTGTATGTTTGTGTTGTTTAATGTGGTGGCTTCAGCGTGGGGCAGTTTTAGGCTTTGTTGTGAGAGGCTGATGCGGTTAGAAGAGCTGAGTGCATTGTGGGTAAAGAAATTCTATGACCTTATGAGCATGGGTTGCTGAGAGCGCAGCCATGCTGCTCACACGCACACCCACACACATGTGCACACATGTGTGCGCACACAACACACACACACACACAGTGAAATGAGTGGGATTTTACCTTCAGCGTCCTTAACTGTCTCGATGGCTTCTATGGCCTCAATGGTAGCTGAAGGATGGGCAAAGATAAAAGAAGAGACAGGAAGAGAGAGAGAAGATGACAGTCCAAGAGAGAAGATGAAGTGCAAAGAAGGAGGAGAAGAAAGGGGTGGAGGCTGAAACATGCTTCTGTGCAGTTATGTGTAAATGTATTGGCTTCAGGACACAAAGAAAAAAGAAGTGGTTATGGGAAATCCTAGCCCAGGAGAGGCCTAAAAAATCTCAGATAGATGTCAAATGGTTGGGTTGGTCCATCACCAAAGCAGTGGGCGATTTGTGGAGGAATGAGGTGGGATTCCATCCCCATAAAGCAAAAATCCTCCTCCAGGAGGTCAGAGCAGAGGCACACAGTCAATTTCAGACAGAATGGCAGTGGAAAAACATGATAAGGGGCGGGATGATTGTCAAGGGGGTAAAACATGTACATTGTAAACTTCAACGTCTCAGGTTTGAGTCCAGCCAGGGACATTTGTTGCATATTTCCCTTCTCTCCTCTCACTCTCCACGTTTTCATGGACTTTTTCCATATGATGGTTTAACCTAGCCTGTCTTCAAAGGGAGTCGTGCTTACTATGTTCACAAGGAGAGTTCATATGAACGCCTCCCTCTTCTGGTATTTCCACCTTTTCCTGTGAGCTGACGTTTTCAGAAATGATTCAGGGCATGGTTGTTAATTTTTCATTGGATTGTGAAGTATAGACCATTTCCCTCTGTCTCTATGTATTTGCACTGATTGTTACCTGAATGCTAGCTTGCTAAATTGTTAGCTGAGAGTACTGTTAATATTAGGATCCATTTAGCTGTTGCCTAGCAGCGCTGTTCTCACAACTTTACCACTTAAACTCCTAGTGCACTGTATATGTGACCTTGCACATCGCAACCAGGAGCTCATGAGTTCCATTTGAAGGCAGCAATACGTCCCGCTTTGACAAATCATGGTTTTGTGCAGTTTGTGTTGGCAGACGAGTGCAAGCATGGACGCACAGCGTTCACAAATTCACAGACTCAAAAGAATGTTTCAGGCTTTAGTCATATGAGGAACTCAGGGCACTGAGGTCATGGTAGGTTCAGAGTTAGCAGTAGCTGCTGTTAGCTCACACACACACACACACACACACACACACACACACACACACACACACACACACACACACACACACACACCTCACACACACACTTTAGCTGTATGTCCCCTCGCTGCCTGTCTCTGCAATACTGTCCCTTAATATAAAGGTTATTCTCTCTCTCACTCACACACATAACCAGCAGGCTGTTAGTATCCTCAGCGCCGGTGAGGTGAGGTGAAGAGGGTGACTGAGTCAGTGAGGCAGAATGATGAGGAGAAAAACAGCAGTCGAGTGGGAGATAAGGAAAGAGGGCAGGAAGGAAGATGGTCCAAAGCAGATATTCAAATTGAATCTGTGTCTGCTTGTGTATCTTTTAAATCTACTTTGGAAGGTGTGCTCTGGGTTAAGATGCGGAGTGTGTCTGTGTGTGTGCAGGTGTGTGAAACACTCACCGCTCTGCAGGGTCTGTTTGCCCCCAGACAGCACTCCGCTGGGCAGCATGCCTGTAGGGGTCAGTCCCTTCAGGGTCAACACGTTCTCACTCTCCTCCCTGAGAGACAGAAAGAGAGAATGTGTGTGTGTGTGTGTGTGTGTGTGTGTGTGTGTGTGTGTGTGTGTGTGTGTGTGTGTGTGTGTGTGTGTGTGTGTGTGTGTGTGTGTGTGTGTGTAAAAAGAGAGAGGGTGAGGGAGTTACAGAGAATTACACACTTCCTGACGCAGTACATCTGCAACAGTTTAACATCCTTGTGGTTTCAAAGTGACAATCAGATAACTTCTCATTTCTGCAGAAATGAAAGGAAATACTACATTTATTGCCAGTAAGCCAACACACACACAACCAGGACTCAACCCACCGTAGAACAGAGAACATTTTGGCCATCTTCCCAATGGCTCGGATCTTGTTTTTGATCACCTCTTTCCTTGCTGCTGCTGCACTGGCTGAAAGACCAACAAACACATACTCAGACCTACATTAACAAAATAAATGTTACAAAAAAACCTAGTTAATGACATATTATTAAATAAAAAATATAATTAATTATATATGGCTCTAATGTCAGTGCTGTGTGTTTGTTACCATCGTAGATTTCCTCTCCGTCGTTCACGAGTTCGTCGTCAGAGCAGATACTCAGGACATTTACCAGCATCTCAGTCACTGCAGGACGAAGAGAAACAGACACATTCTCAGGGACATGGTGACACCCTGGTGGCCTAGGATATGGACCATAACCTATAGTATCCCTGGTTTACACCCAGCTGGAGACTCTTGTTGTCTCCATCTCTCCCTCTCTCCTCATTTCCTATCATCTATCTACTGCTGCTGTAGCGAAGGAGAAAATCACAGTGAACTCTAGTTACCCAAATGTCTCTAATCCAGTAAGTAGGGGTTGTTTACCTTTTAGAGCTGATGTCACTGCTATTTTTAGAGAATATTATTAAGTGGTGCTTCAAACATAAATATTTTACCTAACAGAAAAAGTATGAATCTCTCATATAGTCAGGAGGACTGCAACAACTATTTGACAAATATTTCATAGTACTCTGGCACTGTGTCCTTACATCACTCAGTATAAAAATACAAGTAGCCAGTACCAGTCTGGCAAAAATCAATTGAAAAATTTTTAAGAAAATTATGTCAGTGTCAGTACTTTCAGTGTACTGTGTGTGGAAGAGTCTAGACAAAGTAGTGTGTGTGTGTGTGTGTGTGTCTGTGTGTGTGTGTGTGTGTGTGTGTGTGTGTGTGTGTGTTCGGTTAGTGTGTGTGTGGTACCCTTCTCTCCCACGAAAGGCAACGACCATGTGAAGACGTCCATGAAGTTGGGAAGCCAGTAGGGATGAGGAGAACAGTTGAACTGACGAATGTTCATCACATTGTTCTCATACTTCAGCACCGCCGCTAGACACACACACACATACAGATATTAGCCTTTTCCCTAAACACTAACACACACGTAACACATGTAATACTAAGAAGAAGGGGAAGATTGTGTACATGTGTCACTGTCAGACCTTTGTTGTTGTAGACATCCAGGTAGTTTGGAGCAGAGAAGATGGTGATGAGGGAGGGAAAACCTGTAGTCTGACTCTTCCTGTACATACGGTACCTGAGGAACAAGCAAGACAAACAAACCGCCCACATTACAGCCGTTCAAATAAAACACTACTCCGTGGATGAAAACCCGAGGATTTGCTTCAGAGGCCTTTAAACCAAACAGGGACCGTTTGAAGACTAGACAGCCACATGATGACAGAACAGAATCCCTGGCATGGCTGAGAAAATCTGAGTGCAAAATGACAGGGTAAAGTAGAGCTGTCGAAATCTCCTTGTGTTTGAAAGAAGGAGTGAGAACCAGAAGTTAACACTTTGAGTTTTAGAATGGCACTCAGTAGAGCGCATACCTCCGGGTAAGGCCCCACAATCCCCCCAAATTTAATCAAGCTGTACCAAATTTCTAACACTGATAAATATCAGTCTCCTAAACATGCCAGATTTTTTTTTATCAAGATGCATGAATCATTACCAGGGAAATCAGTAAAAATATATTTTTTTAAAACACCACATCTCGCATTGTTAAATAAATAGACAAAAATCCCTGGATCTGCTGCCTGATCATTTGAAAGCATAAAAGCTTCCTCTACCAGTTGTCTCCCTTTAAGGATGGACTAATTACAAAATTCATGACTAATCTGGTATTCCAGGTACAAGTGCAGCAGCTTATTCTACTAAAAATAACATTTCTATTGACCTGTCCTTTTTCCAAGTGCACCAGGTCCCATGGACGATTACCCAGACTACCCGGCTGCATGACCAAAATACTGTTAATGGGTTCAGCAAACAGCACAAGTCAGAATAGCTCTGTCTTAATTGCAGCATTATAGTTAGAGGATTTTCACTGAGATAACAGATGCTGGTAATGCATTTGGATTTTTTTGGGGTCAGACATTTTGTTTTGCCCCCACTTTGTTTTTATTGAGACTAGTAGTGCAAGCCTCACATGGCCCTGTTGCCTTAACATAGTGTTTTCAAGAAGTGAGTTATTCAACCTGGATTTTGTTATTGATGCTCTCAGTGAGACAAACTCTAACAATGGTAATAATAACACAGTTTAATGGTGACAGGGGGTAAAATTGTGGAACCTCTTTTTCCCTTAATGTGCCAATTCCTGCACAAAGAGAAATAACAGGCCGGCACATGAAGTATCAAGGTAAGCAATTAAATTAAATGGTGCTCCCTTTTTAAGCCGAGAGAAGGACTGAGCTGTGACAGTCAGTCAGCTTACCCAGCATCCTGTGCTTCATGTGCTCTGATGATTGACAGCAGGTTGTTGGTCTGTAGGAACTCACACACTGCTGGGTAACTGGAGACAGAGACAGACAGAGAGAGAGAGAAAGAGAGAGAGAGAGACTTAGAGCGAGCTAAACAATCTGAAAAATGGCAATGGAAAAACATCCAGGTGAAGAAATATCCAAAAAGATCCAGTAAAGACCGCATTACATAAAAAAACGTGCCATTTGCTATTACATTAAGACAGTTGTAAACCACAAGACAGATCAAAGTGTTTTAAGTCTAGCAGTGGGAGATGAGTAGGCCTCTTATTTTCTAAAGTCATGTCTGACTGGGGCCAGCAGGGGGCATTAGTGAGCGCAGGCAGGCCTCAGTTCTGTGGGGGTAGATTGATGCCTTGTCCGCTTAACATAGAAAATCACAGTGTTCTCCTCAGACAACATGTCATAACACCAACTTCTACACTCGAGGACGAGCCCAAAGCAGTTCAACTTCAGCTCCGCGTCTTTTACATTCCTTTATTTTTATTTTTTGAATTACAGCTTTCATCTTCCATCCTTCCACCACCAACACAACCCTCCTCCCATGTTGCTCTCCCCCTTTCTCTCACTGTATCTTAATATCACTTCATATCTGGCAGGAGTAGCCAGTCGTCATAGCAACAGAACCGCGCAGTCTCCCTGGGGATTGTGGGATATCGTTTCATGCTGAAACGGAACTGTGTGTATGTGTTTGTGAATGTGCTGTTTGTGTGTGTGTGTGTGTGTGTGTGTGTGTGTATGTGTTTGTGAATGTGCTGTTTGTGTGTGTGTGTGTGTGTGTGTGTGTGTGTAAACTGGCCAAGATTGTCTGTCTCTTGTTCAAATCCTAACCATTATTGTCGTATGTTGGATGTGGTGTAACCAGGCTGGACGGTCTTCTCATAACCGACATCTCAAACCAACTACCAGAATTCCACCTAAAACTTATTAGATGCCTGGTTTATAAATGAAAGCCACATCTCACTGAACACCAGGCACTCGCTTACGAGGCACCCACATCATTAAAACACATTGAATGAGCCCCACACAACACATTTGAGAGAGCCTACCTTACTTCTGGCTGCATGCTGTAGCTGGTAATTTGAAAGAATGTTGTTCCTAATGTGTATTTTTTAAATATATGAATATTGCATTCTGTCTGGGTTGTTTGGACACCAGGTTAGTTCATAACATTGGGCTTCATAAGTGCAGGGATCTGTTATGTCAAGGCGACCAGACCAAATTCATTCAAATCACGCTAATTTTCTATCTATCTATTTTTTGTCCGAGTCACCTTGAGGAGTAATTTTGTCCTGTACCTGTAGAAATAGGAGCAGCCTCTGACTGTGTTGTGGCCAAAATACTCCTGGGTCTTCTCGTTGCCAAAGTCTTCCAGGGGGTCGGCCCACAACAGGTCGCACATGGGCCCAAACGCTGGGGGCTCCTTGAACCGGTCCAACTAGGACACAGGAGGCACACAGACAAACACACACAAAGAAACACACAAAATGTAAGCTTACATGGACACAGTTGTTCATATAAAGACCAGCACACACAGAAATTTACATTTAGGACCAAATAATATATATATATATATCACACAAAATGTTCAAATCAACCTCACACCTATACGCATAAACAAATACAGTATAGATCGGAGGAGAAAAAAAGCAAACACATAGTGCACACAAATGCACACAAACACATACTGTCAGAGCAGAGCATCTCCATGGCAACCCTCACCACACAGGGGGGAGAAGATGTCACACCAGCAGATTCACCATGGAAACACTGCCATTAAATGAGGAAGTGTGTGTTCTCATGTCTCTGTGTGCATGTGTGCGCCTTTGTATTCTGTATTAACTGAATACATACAGACCGTGTGAGCGTCTTTTCCACTGCTGCATCTTCTGGTGTCTTATGAATTATCTGCCTTGCCAGTGGAGGCTGTGGGTAGAGTTAGCTTACCCAAAGTATATTGGTTGAACTTTTACAGGTGTTAACTGTTTTTTCACCATCGTGATTAGATTTGACTATTGCATCAAATTAGGTTTTTTAACTGAATTACCAAGATGTTAGTTTATAAAAATAAATATGTTTCTTTTACAAGTAGGGGATGATTAATTAAGTGAATCTAGTTTTAGCTTTAGTGAAAGCTAGCTATGGTTATCTCACAGCTAGTAAAGATGGACGACATGACAAAAGTGAAGCCAAGTCTTCATTGCCCCCTGGTGTCTGGCTGCAGTATAGCTCATTAACCCCACCTCGATAGGACATGGCATACATTTTTCTCGAGGTAATTCTTATCACGATGATGTATCTTCTAGTGAGCATGTGTCTGATATATTTGGTTTTATGTTAAATTAGTAAGTTATTTGATGCTATAATTTAATAATATAACAACGACGTGGAACTGGACGAGCGCATGTATCAGCAGGTTATCAATACCGTCGCAGCACACCACAATGGCTACTGTGCAGGCTCTGGCTCCAAATGACATGAAAGGTGCAAGATGTTTTAGCTTCATTTTTATAAAACAGGAGAAAGTGGAGATGCATCATTGCTCATTATATATGATTTTACATGAGAGATAACTCTCTTGCTTTAGCTAGTAGTTATCTCACTCTGTGTGAGTGCAGTCTGACCACAGCTTCTAGATAAACAAACCAGAGTGTAGATATTGCTGCCTATTTTTTAAACTCTTTTATGTACTTACTCTAAATTTCAAAAGCAGTTTTCTCAGAAATCATACATTATACACTATATGGCACAACATTTCTATATAAAGCAGATGTCAAAACCCAAATCTTGCATAAGTAGGGTAGCACTGTTCCTTCAAACTTTGTATATGTGTGTGTCTTATTGTACCTTTTTGATGTCGTCCAGCGTGTGGATCTCTGGTGAAAGCCCCCCATGCACACAAAGGAACTGCTGGTTCATCAGGGCTGCCAGGGGCAGGCAATCAAACGCCTCCATGCAGGATTCATACACCTGCTCCGAGTACTTGATCTTACCTGGAGGTGGATGGAGCCGTGGAGAGATATTTTCAGACGTGAGACAAAAGAAGCTCCTGAGTGTGTTTTGACATGCTTTGAACAGCCACTATCCCCAAAAAATGTATAGTCGGTCCCTGTCACTCAGGGTGTGACTGTTTCATTTCACACACAAACACACTGTGCAACAAGAATTGCAGAGAACAAACAGACATGAAGCCTTTACATGGATGGATCTGAAGAACTGAGTCATCTTAAGGTCTCAGACTGACTTGTTTGGCTCCTCTCAAAACATACTTGAGTTCACTTGAGCATAAAGGCGCTAACATGTAGGATTTCCAAATAACACGTTATTAATATATGCTTCCATCTCTTCTCCAGCACTTGACATGTTTATCTCCTCTCGAATGATTTAGAAATGCCACTTCCCAGAGAAGAAGGCACGTTGCTATAAAAAAACTGCTCCATATTAGAACACATAGCATATTATTACAGGCAACATATTGATGCAAGACTCCAGTTCTGATGCCAGTGAACAAAATCTGACCCAAATATACACATGAAGCAGTGTAACTGTTAGGCAGAATCTTTGCTCCATGAAAAACTCCTTTGATTTGGCAGGGATGTCGATAAAGACATCCAACACGCAGCATCTTTAAGGACATTTCACACATCAACGTAACAATACATCTGACACAAAACAATATCACAGAATTAAAATAGCTGAAAGGAGATAGGAGGATGGAGAGAGAAGAAGAAGAGAGAGGAAGAAGGGTGGATTTTGGATGACAGCGAGCAGGGAGGAATGGAAAGGGAGAATGATAATTTTATAAAGAGAGATTGATGGGAGGAGACAGGAGAAGGAGGAGAGGTTAAGAGTGGTGAGAGGGAGAGAGGGAGAGAGTGAGGAGAGGCGACGACGAGGAGAGAGGAGAGAGAGGAGAGAGAGATGGGAAAGAGGAGGGGGAGTGCGAGGACACGGGAATGACATGTACACAAATCAAAGCCAGTATTGTAGAGCGTTTCAGTGTTTGTGTGCGTGTGTGTGTGTGTGTTTGACAGCGAGGAGTGTGTTTGTCAACCTCTCCATCTGCCTCGTGTAGAGCAAGAACTCATTATTGCTAGTCCACCAGTTGTCAGCCCCTTACACACACACACACACGCACACAAACTCAAACATTTATGAAGACACTCTTGCACACGCATGCAGTCACAGTACATGCACTCGCACACATACACACATACACACAGCAGATGGTAATTGAGGGCGACCACTATTCGCCATGAGCACCAGGGGAAATTAGCTTCCTCGTCCCTTGGCCAATCAGACACAGAGGAGTAAGTCCCTGAGCCAATCATTACGGGCCAAATTAATTTGCTGCTAATCACCCACCCTGAGCACAGGACGGCGAAACTCACTGGCAGAGGAGAGAGTCATAGAGAGAGAGAGAGAGAGAGAGAGAGAGAGAGAGAGAGAGAGAGAGAGAGAGAGAGGGACTGGGAGTGGGAAGAGGAGATGGAAGAGGGATGAAGAGGAGGAGAAATAGGATGTGGAGAGTGGAAAAGGAGGGAGGATGCAACCTGCTAGTGAAAGAGGAGGATGAGGAGGATCTTTGAGGGGGAGGAAGATAAGAGGAAAAGCCCCGGAAAGTATTAAAGTTTACAGCTGAGACAGTCAGTCGATGTATTGATCAGTTGATTGACAGAAGATTAATTGACTCTTTGCTAAACCTCTCTCCTGAGCAGCAAATTATCCAATCAGAGTGTAACTAAGCACAGCAGAGCTGTCAGGGTTTGAGTCACACCTTGTTGAAGCAGTGTGTATAATGAGAGTGATACTCAACATCTAAAGAGTTTCGAGGGGGGTGAAGAAGTTTTAGTTTTTGCAAAACCAAGGATACAAGAGCAGATGTGTAAGGAGCTGGTTAAAGTGGAGTTAATTGCTGCAAACATTAGCATATTCAACTAACTACCTTACTTCCTACAACATAAGAATACAACCAGTGAGGCCCAGAATTACTTCCAATGGGCAAGGAGCCTTTATCAGCCAATTACAATTTGCAGTGCTACAGGCTACATTGACAACAGACCCAATTATGATAGCTCATTCGCTGTATAGTATAGAGGCTAGTGCTAAATGCTACTAGATCAGAGTTTAGATTAAGGTCAGCAGGTCTGTCCTGCTCTGTTGGGTTTGTGGAGATTTAGATGTCAGTAACAGCAGCCAAACTTGTTGAAAGTGAAGCTCACCATTTAAAATTATAAACGATAATGCATAAATCTAACCTCTATCTTGTTTGTCCTTTTATACAAGCAAAGCTGTGTGTTAGAAATGATATCCAACCATCCATCCAATATCTATACCACTTTACCTACGAGGGTCGTGGCTGAGCTGGAGCCAATCCCAGCTGACATTGGGCGAGAGATGGGGTACACCCAGGACAGGTCAGCATCTCTGTATCATACGGCCAACATACAGAGACCATTCACACCTACGGTCAATTTAGAGTCTTGGATTAAATTTATCCCAACCTACATGTCTTTGGACTGTGGGAGGAAGCTGGAGTACTTGGAGGAACAACTCCAGACAGAAAGGCAAAGCAGGAAGCTTCTTGTTGTTAGGTGACAGTGTTACTGCACCACTGTGTGGTCATGGAAATAACATTATTTCTAGAGCAGCACTTATTTATTCCTAGAAATGTTATATAATGCTTATAATACTAAGAGCTCAACATGACAAACGGAAAACAAGCCTGTTTCTACTCATCTGCTCAACAGTCATCAAAAAGGACACCAAGGTTTTTGCCTGTTACTAAACATGTAGTTTAAGCTTCAGTGTTTCAGAGTTCTTGTTTTAAGTCAACTGGGAACATGAAAAGTCTCCACAGGTCTCTATTCAATTCATGGCATGGTAGCTAGCTGACTAATATATCTTAGGTAGAGCAAAACCTGGATTAGTCTGATTATCAAGGTTCAATTGTTTCAAAAATGACTTTAAATAAAAGTCAAACTGATGTTTAAAGTTATGTCAACTTATGCTTTGGGCAATTATGATGGACAGTTTTATTCATTTCTATTCTAATAAAGTCAGCAGAGTAATACAAAATAAAAAATAAAATTAGTTGCAGCCTTAACTTTAACAGAGAGATGTGATGTGATATCTTATGAAGTAGGAAAGCAGAGGGAAGAACAACAGAAGTGCTGAAGTGATGAAGCAACATAAAACATCAGGAGGAAACAAGAGTAACTCACATTCTTGTTTGAAGGTGAAATATTCGGTCAGATGTCTACATTCATGGTTTCCCCGTAGAAGAAAGAGCGTCTTTGGGTAGAGGATTTTCAGTGACCACAGGTATAACACACACTGAGGGTTCAACCAGGAGAGAGGAAATTAAGCTGGTTAGAGAGAGCAGCTCGATGGAAAGTACAACATTTAACTTGACAAAAAAGGGCTAACATATGAATTTTGAGTACATTTTAAAAAAGGAATTTTAACAAAGTGAAAAACAGTCTTGTTTTGTACAAGTATTTATTACTGAATGTCTATTTAAGATCAAGTTATGAATTCTTTGAATCAACAGTATTTGTCATATTCAAAGCCTTTTATTTTGCTGACAATTTTTCTTAAAACATCTAGTGGTTCACGGACATAAAGCGGACGTCCCATATACTGGGGCTTGTCCCATACTCTGCATGCTGCACGTCTTTCCTAACCATTTCACACGGAAATCTGTCCTGTCAATGGGTAAAAAATGGCCGGAAATATCTTAAGTTTTTAAAGATAACATTAAGTTAGTTTTTATCTTAATCTAAAATCTTAATCTGTTTAAAAAGAGATTATGTTGCTTATAATATACACAAAATGCTTAGATTTTGGTATTTTTCTTTAATTTTAAGGCCCATCAAGTTCTTTCAGTGACTATAATTTTAGTTTTAAAAATTGTATTAAAGATAAGTTGAATCATTTCATTGGTAGATTTTCACCTCATCCAAGACAATCTAGTTAACAAAATTTGACTTATTTCTAAAAGGGATGTAATTGTAATGCAATGTCAGCATTAAACTAAACATCCTTACTCTGGTATTGAATATTATGTTGCTCAGCTCAAAGGAGTAGTTAGACATTTTAGGAGCGTTATATTGTCTTGGCTAAGCTAACAAAACAGTTAGTAATTGTATGAGACAGAGTTTGGGGTCATTTCACTTTAAGTTCTCCCAAATTAAATTCAAACTGGAGATCCAACGTGCGACACAGAGAATCACAATGGAGCCGTTTCTAGGAATTCCTTCACTGTCCAAATTAATTGAGCTGAAAGCAAATTGATCCGTACTCCAGTCTAAAGATAGACAGAAACAGCATTTTGACAAGAATCATCCCAAATCAGACTGTGATGATCAAGTGAGCAGGGAAAAAATAGACTTGAAAAACACCTGTAGCTCCTACCAGTTTTCTCTTTATTAACCTACTAATAACTCATGGAGCGTTATCTCACTTTTACACAGTATCACCACTGTGTCCTTAAAGTGTGTCGGGAAGGTGACCGACCTGAATACTGCTCCGAACTCACTCTATGTGACACATCATGTCCTGGTGGCTCAACAAGCTCAGACACTCACGTCTAAAGAATCAAATGTCCAAACAGCCCTGTGGATGGTCTCCTATCTCCTCTAGGCTTCCATACATATTTCAGCTAGCAGCATGTTCTACTCGTGTCAGTGACTACAGACCTTGAATCCTTCTTTGTCTGTTGTGTCCTATAGGAAAGCACAGGCTACTTAATCTGAATAGTGCCTGAAAGCTGATCTTTATATTGAGACTCCCTGTCCATGAAGTTTAGATTACATCACCTCAGTCTATGTGCACATTGTCAGACACACATTGCGGTGTGTCAATGCCAAACTAAAGTCCTGTAACTGTATACCACAGTGACATAAACCTCACCCCTGGAAAAGGCCTAATGGATTTGAGGGCAATAGTGCACTATCATTCAGTTGTAATCTCACTGTATATGTAATACAGTGAATACACACACAGCAAAATGGAGACGTGCCACAGTGAAGTGTGTACAGTGTCCATCCTCACCTCAATACTGAAGTAGCCCCTGTCCACATAGTCCCCCAGGAAGAGGTAGCGTGTGTTGGCAGGAGAACCTCCCACTTCAAACAACTTCATCAGGTCAAAGAACTGGCCATGGATGTCTCCACACACTGAGGACACAGCACACACATCATGAATACTCTGAGCTGCCACACAACTCAGCTAACAAATGTGGGGCCGTCTCTGCCTCGGTGGCTCCATATGGCCTGATTTGCATCTGCAGAGGTATATGTGTCCTGTGTACTGAGCTAGAAACCCCACTCATCTGTCTGATGAGAAAAAAACACAGAAAACACATGATAAAAAGGGTCTAGTGAGATCATTTGAAGGCCTTGGTTTGAAATGCATCAAGGATCTAAAAAAGGCTTCTAAAAATTAGCCTCTATATCAAAATTCTCTGCCAAATCACCTTTAATGCTTTAATTGCCGTGTGAGTATTTAGACCTGAAACAATTGGTAGAATAATTGTTGGTTAGTTCATCAATAGAAAATGATTGGGTGGCCAACTAGTAATTTGATTCATTTTTCAAGCAAATAATATTTTTATTAATATTTATAAAGCATATTTTTGGTTTAAATCATAGACTGTATATAAAGATGGACGACATGACAGATCCCCAAAAGTGAAGCCAAAGCGCCTTGATCGTCACGTAGTGGCAGGCTGATATATAGGTCATAAATCCTGCCTAACGTGGAGGGAACCTGGTCCAGACTAAAAACTCAAAGTACACGTCAAATACATTGATATTTTGGCTTCATGTGGTGACACGTTGTTCATCTGTACGTCTATGAAACATTTTGCAGACACAGCAAGTAATCAATAAATCAAGAAAATAACCAGCAAATTAATTCATATTGAAAATAAATAGTTTTAGCCCTAAGGCTTAGTTTGAGTTTACTGTTGTACTCCAACACCTGTAGTTTTTCAAAGCATCCTTTTCTGCTAACTTTCTGGATAGAGCCTCATCAGGTCGGATTCTGTTCATTCTTTTTCTGATTCTCTCGTCTGTGTTTCCCACAATTTCTTCAAGTGACATCCCGGAGAATTGGATCTAATTCAGAATAGGCTTCACATGCTGAACACTTTATATTCTGAAAGACGTCAGGACTGTGTCCATCTGTATGACGTGCCAGCAGACATCTTCCCATCCACCTCCCTCACCATCTGTCTGGCCTCTCCTTTCAATTGCAGTTGATGTCATAGTTGCCCCTCCGCAGCCATTATGCGATGGTCATTTCACATCTGTCTGGCGTCTGGCGTTTCTCCATCTGCTTGCCATGTTAATCTCTGTTTTTGTGTCGACTCCTCAGCATTCGCTTTAATTTGAACTGGGAATTGGGAATGCAAAAAATGGCATGAGCGAAAAACTGATCTGTACCCGTCGGCTTTCTCAGACCTGTCTCAGTATTCTTCCAGACGCCTTTGTGTGACACCCGAAAAGCCTGTCAGCTCAGATTTTACCCATTCACCTGCCCTTCTGTTCTATAGATGGCCGATCTTAGAGCATTTCTAGAGAGACTGCATCAAAGTGCTGTTTTCTGAATATCTTCTCAACATTACTGTTGCTTGTCTACATGGATCTGCACATCTTTCTGTAGTTTTATTGGTGAAATCTTTTTTAAATCAAACTTAGACGAAGTGTTTCTGGGTCAGAATCCGTACAAGTGGAGAAACTTGGAAACCGGGATCGATAGGTTGCTCCTTGGGAACGAGCAGGTTTTGAGAACCGCTGTACTGAGCTGCTTATGATCGACTGTCTCTCCATCTGCCTGTCTGTCTGTCTTCGTCCCCGAGGATCTGTACCTGTGAAAGCTGAGCGTTGTTCCCACACTGCGTGGGCCCGACAGCCCACTCAAAATTGTCTCACCCTTGCATAAACACACACATGTAGAAGCAGAGACAGACAAGTACATTAACTAGGTGGTGTCAGGAGGTTGAGATTGCCTGAGTCCGCCTGCCTGCTTGTCTGTCTACTCTGACATCGTCTACGAATCGTTTTCCATTTTGTTTCTCAATCTCCTCCTCCTCTCCACATACCCCCCGGTTCATACCATTTCCTTGGCAAGGGAATACATGCAGATATTACCAAAGCCAGCACCTGCTGCTGTGAGGTACATGAGGGCCGACTGGTTTTCTCAGTGATCTGCCACCAAATAACATTTCACATTAAAAGTGAGGGAGATTAATGAATCAGCCAATGTATCTGAAATCTGATTATTTCATAATTGCTAATATTCTGCCTTTTGTTCTGCAGCTCAATTCTCTGTGTCTCTGTGTGACTGTTTCTATCCGTGTCCTCGCTGTTGAAGTGCGTGATCTGTTGCCACTCATGCATGTATATAAACATCATTGTTTTTTCATGCAAGATGCCCCAGACTGTGCTTTGTAAACAATTTTTAAAGGAACAGTTCAACATTTTGGAAAATAACCTTATTCACCTTTTTGATTAGAGTTCCATGAGATTAAGATTAATACCAGGAGCAGATTTACAGTTTAAAATAAAGAGTAGAAACAGGTGGAAACATCTCGAATTAACCTGTCAGCACAAGTAAAGCTCACCAAGGCTACATCCATACAACTATATTCTTTGTTTGAAAACACAACAACTATTAACCTTATGTTATGCTCTGGAATAGTTCTTGTCCAGAGGTAGAGACTGCAGGACGTTACCACTCAATAAATAAATAGTTTGGCACATAGCTTAAAATTGGTTGAACAAATGACATATTAAAGTTTAATTGGTGAGCTAGCTGTTTCCCAGTTTCCAGTCTTTATGCTAAGCTAAGCTGTTTACATTAACTGTTGTATTTACTGTGCAGACATGAACCAGTGTCATAAGTTTCCTCATCTAACTAACAGATGAAAACAAGTACATATTTCCCTGAATGTCAAACTATGTAATTTACTGATATCAGGATTAGCTACTGTTATTGCCCTGTAATTCGTCACTATATTACAGACTTATTTCACTGTTTCATCACTGTACCATACCCGTGACTGGCGCCTCAATGTCCAACATAGTGCGCTCCTGGCGCAGAATGGCGGCACCCTCATCGATGATGCGCAGGGCCACAGCCTCCTCCAGTCGGCCCTCCTTGGTGAGATGAGCTTTCAGCATGTCCACCCGCGGCCGGCCCTCGGCGTCGAACACCTCCTTCATGGTGAGCCGGTGGGCCAGGGGGAAGGGGACCGCTGGAGACGGATGTTGGGAGTGATGGCCAGGTGGGCGAGGAGAGAGAAATGAGAAGGTGCAGAGAGGAATGGAGGCAGTGGATGGAGCCAGTGATGGAGAGAGGGAGATAAATTATAGCAGATATATGAGATTAAGAAAGAGGAGGAGTGTTTAAATCAGTGGATGTATGGGTGGAGGTGAAGTAGATTACAGAGGGAGTGAGAGATGTTGATGCAGGGAAAAGAGAGAAGAACATTTATTAAAATGCAGAACATGATTTATTGGCATTTCCTGTATACTTCAACAAGCTTGTCCACAAACATCAGCGGCCTTCAATCTTCACCATTATCCTGATCACACCTCTGCTGCAGGCTTTGACTGTGTGTGTGTGTGTGTGTGTGTGTGTGTGTGTGTGTGTGTGTGTGTGTGTGTGTGTGTATGTGTGTGTATGTATGTGTGTGTGTGTGTGTGTGTGTGTGTGTGATGTAAACCTAGGCGTGTTGTATTGAAGCAGGGGCTGCCAGAGTTATCAGGGCTGCCTGCCTCTGTTCTGCAGTAATGTCTTTCTTACATAATGAAGGCCCCCAGGGCGCTGCTGGAGAAGGGGGTTGACTGACGACGGGGGTGATACAGCAAGAGCGCACAGCTGCACGTGAGGAGTCACATACACACACACTTACACATACACACATACGAAAACACTCTCGACAAAATGCAGCCACGCACACAAGTGTTGTTAACAAACAGGCACAAACTCAGTGGCAAGAAACAAAAGGCAGGGGCACAGGGGCGCATGCGTACATTATGTATGGCACAATGGAACTAACATGCATGAACGCACGTGTGTGAGCCTATAGTGGCGCACACTCACATGCACACACACACACACATTGAAGCTCATAAAAGGTATTGTTATGCAGGATCCACAGAGCCTGTTGGAGCCCCACTAGTGCTAACACAGATAATGGCCTAGATCACACACTAAAAACTAGGCCTGGCTCTTTCACTCTCTCTCTCTCCCTCTACACACACACACACACGCGCGCACTTTCACTCTCTCACTTTTGTCTCTGTTTTGCACTTGCTCCTCTTGCCCCTTCTCTGTTTTTTTTTCTCTCTTTCTCTTGCTGCATCTCTCTCTCTCTCTCTCTCTCTTTTCCGGTCGCAGTGACAGGCTGCAGTCTTTGCTTTCACACTGAGGTCCATCATTACACTTTAATGTGATGCTCACATTTAGGAGTAAAAGCATTTCAACAACATCCACATGGAAGCAGACAGCATTGTTTTATGTAATCACTACTGAAACATCAGCAACGTTTAGCCGGAGCTATTGGGTGGGTGGGGGTGTTGAATAACCAATCATTTACAGTCAGTTTACAGTGTCATTAGGAAATCTTTCAAATATGTCTGTTGATAAAACGTATCTACATACCGCACCCCCTTTTCACAGCATTACACTGAACCCAACACTCTGAGATGTCCCAGCACACTACAAGCTGCCAGGCTGAAGGAGGTCTGTGTTCCATCTATTTAGAACAGTGGATTCTACACATTAACCCCAGTTTTGCTCTTCGGGTTTGGTCTGATGTTATATGTGAGAGGTTTTACGTACCCCAGGCTGTCAGAGAAAAAAAGCCAGAAGATGAATTACCATGCATGTTGGTATTTGTGTGACTTTGTATTTATAAGAGAAAACAACAAGTGTTCCTCCTCCTTCACTGTACTGTTATGTACTGTCCTGTATTACTGTACTGCACCACACTGCACTGTACTGTACCTCAAACGAATGATGCTGGAACATGTCATGTTAAGAATCTGCATGTATATTGAAAAAAACATAGATACTGTATGTACTGTATGTGTATTTCTGTTTTGAGGTAAAATTGAGCTTTCTGATCTGTGTGTGTGTGTGTGTGTGTGTGTGTGTGTGTGTGTGTGTGTGTGTGTGTGTGTGTGTGTGTGTGTGTGTGTAAGGTGGAGAGAGGGGTGAGAGGGAAGGAGTGTGAAACTCGTAAATTGTGAGAGCAGTGTGAAAGTAGGGCAGGTATGAGAGAGTGGAGAACAGCAGAGACTGAGCTTGGGGAAAGGAACTAAAGTTGGTAAAACTGTACTCGGCAGTTGGGGAATAGAAAGAGGAGAGGTTCAGAACCAACTCAGTCAAACCAAGAAGACGACTGATCGTCTGGTGTGCAAGACTCTGGCATTTTAGACAAACTCCAGAGGTTCAAGTATGATTGGAAGGCTAAAGACTGAGAGGAAAGCTTTCTGGGGCTTAGAGTTGTAAATTATGAAGAAACCTCGTCTGACGTTAATATTTATTCTGACATGAACTTGTAAAAAATGTTGGTGAAGTTTTTCTCCACATATCCAGTTTAACTTGTAAAAATAAGAGTTTCCCTTCCTAATAATTAAATACTTTCAAAATTAGAGCTCAACACTATGAATTTTAAGTTATTTCTAAAAATATATATTTTGATTATACATTTCATAGTGACCTTTTGTGCTGACCTAGTTTGTTTTCTTTAGGTGGCCAATTCAATTATTTGGAAAATATTTCTATGCAAATAGAGTATTTTTTCCTAATATTTCAGAAACAACGGTTTATTTACAGTGACATTATAGAACAAAAATATGAGATCATTATTTACAAAAACTCAAAAGAAATGCTTTTTGATCACTACATGGTGGTTGGAGGCAGTATAGGTCATAAATCCTGCCTCCGACGTGCAGTGGTTTTCAAACTTTTTCTGCCCAAGGCAAAAAATGCAGGGCACACCTGTATTCTTATTCATGCAAAACCACTGTTATCCACTTTTTACCATGTTTCTCTCTTTTATTAAGTTGCTCTCCTTCTCACTGGCTGTCAATCAAGGTCTTTGATGTGTCAAACATTAATAATTCCCACCATCTGACCGCTGTGCCAACGGCAAAAATTAAGTTAAAAATAACTGATATGATAAATTAAAAAGTAATTCAAAAATGTTTGTTTCAGGGCTCCAGACTTACTTTTTACATTGGTTGCACCGGTGCGCCTACCTTTTATATTTAGGTGCACCCATAATACACCTATTATACCTTTTCTTGACAGTTCCCATATGCATTGGTAATTTCTTTACTGGGGCTGGGTTCGATGCTATTTGATTTGTTTGAATATCGATTAAGTTAAAGATCTTTCAGTGTAGAATCAGTTTTGCCTGGATATGAAAGAAATTCTCGGAGATCGAAAGCTGTAAACTGTACAAGGAAACCTCTAACTTTGTGCATTCTCAAAAATATTAAGTTCGGTCCTTCATAATAATCAATGTGTGTGTGTGTGGGTGTGTGTGGGTGTGTGTGTGTGTTTGTTTGTGCTCGGCACATTTTCAATGTGTTTAAATAATGTGTTTAAGTACCTAAATACTCATAAACTCTCCAGTAAATCAAACAAACACAAAGTAAACATCACTACTGTTCAGGTCCTAATATGTCAATGTCAACTTTATTTATGTAGCACATTTTAAACAACTTGGTTGACCAAAGTGCTTCACAAAGTAAAAGGTACAACAAGAAAAACAGCAACACGCAATGCATCAAAATACCAATGGTAAAAATAAATAAAGCTCTCAACTCGAGAGAAAGGCCAAAGGGAAGAGATGTGTTTTTAACAATGATTTGAAGTGTGCTATAGAGAGGGCAGATCTAATATGGAGCGGTAAGCCTGATTAGTGTTGGTGTTTATAGTTAAAGTGTAAAGTGAGTGCAGGTCAGCAGCAGCGTCGAGGGAGGACACTGAGACAGAGACTCTGACATGGTACAAACCAACAGCTGCTTCTGCTCTGATCCTGAAGCAGCGGCGCTAATAATTTTACTGCGTTGGTCCAAAGTGGAAAACCTTCATTCAAACTTTTTGTTTCTACTGTTCGACATGCATTGTTCCGTTCACCTCCTCTTCTCCCTCATCTCTGCTTCATGTGAGTCAGTGTGAGTAAGTGGGGGAGGGGCCAGCCCAGGGCCCCATTTAGGTAGTCCTACACTGATGTATGTCAGGTGTTCATTTTTTAGGGAAATTTAATTTAATTTAGTTATTTGATGCTATAAAAACAGGGTGAAACGTCATAGCACCGAGCACAAAGTACAGCTGAGGCTGATGGGAAGCATGAGTTCTGCAGGTTCTTTTTATTTTTATGAAAGCAATGGATACATTTCAATTTGATCATGTTGACATGGGATGTCAGGGGATCATCAAAGATGTTCGGATTCCTTCTCTGAGCACTGGGAGCATCTGCAGCAAAAAGTTGTCAAGGAAAACCAAAAATGTCAAAGTTATGGAGGTGTCACAGGAGACAGGGATACTGATCAACAGTAGTTACGTACTAGTCTGAATCAATGTGTCGAATGCACTGACAGACTGATATTGCTACGCCTACACCTGCTAGTGTGGCGCAACAGACACACACAGCACTGTTCTCATATAAATATAGGGGAAGTTTTAGTTTTACCAAACAAAAACAAAAAAGAAGCTCAGTTCAGTCAATTCAAAATATAAATAGTAACCGCAGATCACTTCTATCTGCAGAGGTTTCATTTTATTATCAACAGATGTTTTTTTTATCACAAGGGCGTCTAGTTAAAGTTCAATCACTAAACTGAACCTGGCATGATGGCTTATAAAGAGGGACCACAGAGATGAACATTTTTTTTTTTTAAATGATGTTTGGGTTCCCGACAAAGGATCATTATGTATCATTGGACGACAAAAAGAACAAACTGTACAAATTAAGTGCTTGAGCTTGTGCGGAACAAATTGCACCCACTGACGATTCAATCCATTTGAGCGGTTTGAAGTGGAGTGGTGGAACCAGCCAACTTAGAGTCTCACTGTGTGAGACCAGAGATCAGCCACAAGTCTGGGTCGTTTGTTGCTGCACAAGAAATGACGCAAGATATGCAGCAAGAAAACAAGCAGCAGGGCTTCACTGTTTTCTTTGGTGAGAAAGTCACATCATTCACCAGGGCCCCGGACGTTTCAGGATCAGTTTTGATCATCTACTATAAAAGGTAGTCTTTGATATCAGGTTATTTCTTACTCCATAACTCACTAACACTGTTTTCCCAAACTGTTCGAGAATTTGATATTGTTGCTCGAGGGGTAGGATTCTCACTTAGGGTGCAAGAGATCACGTGTAAAACTCCTGGACAAGCCTTTGACATTAAGATCTCGCACTGTTTACAGCGCCAAGTTTTTCAGCTTCATCAAATGAGTGTCTCATCGATACGTGTTACTGAGTTGACCTCTTCTCCAGAGCAGGACCGGATCGAGACTGCTCAGATTGGGGGGGGCAATTATAAATTTGGGTTGGGCACCTTTTCACACTGGACTTAGTGCTGAGAGTTTTTCCAAGTTTTAAAGAACGCTACACAATAGCAAATTCAACCAGCTTGTGGTATAATAATTCTTTTTTTATAAAAAAAATTGTGATGCACAGTCTAGCGCCACAGAACATTTTTACTCCTGCACAGAAGCAGACATGCAGGTGATGAGTTCCAGTCAGGAAGCTGTGAGCGGGCAATGCTGGCACACACATGAGCTGATGTTATGACTGTATCACTGATGGATGAATTCTCATACTTAAAGCATCTGATGCTACATGACGCTCTGTGGACGTTCAGTCAGGAAGACTTGTGCATGCCTCTTAAGTCACAGTTTCCCGTCATCTCTAGGCTCTGTCATCTCATTCTCTCTATTCATGCAATCACAACATGACACGTTGACCTTGAGCCAATCGCTTGTAAGCTCACCTCCACCCCTGCACCAGTACAACTCTGGATACCTGGTCATCTCCCTTCAAACCATTCAATCAGAAGCCTTCATGTCTTACATCATCACATCCGAAGCACCTAACTCATAGGACCGCTTAAATGATGTTCTACTTCCTGCCAGGGTCTAACTGCCAAAGTCCCTCCATTCACATAAATGTGATTTTATTTGAATTTACTCATTTCATATGTTTCTCTGTAAGGCGCACCTGAATAAAAATAAGGGATGTTCTAGTAAAAATTATGAGCAAATTAAACCCTAAATTATTCAAATACAGACCCAGGGGTAGACCAGAAATGTAAAGGTAGCTATAGGCTAATGCACCATGAAAGCCTTTGTCAACTGATGGAGAGAGTTACTTTATAAGTAGCAACAGAGAACAAGTTAATTATGTATGATCAATATATGAACTCTGATGTTTTTGCTGATTGCCTAATCTGAGCAATGTGAAAATCAAAAGTAAAATAGTGTCAAAGTGATTCTGCATCATTGCTACATGTCAGCAGTGGAGGGAGCTTTGACCTATGATGAACTCACATCATAAACGCCACACTTCTTGAGTAAAGTCACGATGATGATGAACTCAGTGAAAAAAAAAGGAATTCATCCAGGACTGTCATTTTCACTGAGTCAACCAATCACAAGATGCACGGCTGGCAGCGTGTGAGGTGAGATGGACTGAGCAGTGAGAGATGAGCGAAGAGGTGAAACAGGTTTTTAGCCTCTGCCTAATGTACTTTGTCCTGTTTTTGTCTTCTGGCCCACTCCCCACAGTCCAACTCCCCCGCGTGGAATCTATTAAGCACCAAAGCTGCCAGCTCAGCCAAAAATCTCCACATCACAGAGTGGCGAGGGGGGGAAGCCTGAGAGAAAATCTATGACATAGCTTTTAACCAAATCTCCTTTATTTGTTTGGGTTGGCCTAATAGCCTAACTGGAGCAGAATCTGATCAGAATCATCTTGTTATTGTGTGAGCCCTTCCTAATGGCTAAAGTTAATTATGGGGGAATATTTCATCCGTTTTTAATAACACTGGGACACCATTCACAATCAGAGGGGCTGCTGCAGGATGGAGGACGTGACTGTGAGCGAGAACAGACATACTGCAGAAGGTAGAAGTCTCTCATGATCCCTGTGTCCTCATTTGTGTCTGTCCTTGGAATCTAGCTAAATATGGCTTAATAGGTATAAAACAGCACAACCCTGTGTTTCTCCATCAACGGAGTAGGAATTTATCTTCGGAGGCTGAACAGTGAATATGCCAGAAGTTAAATTACAACAATTCATTTGGTCAAAATGTTACACATGCATTGATCACAGAAGCATCATAAACAGCCTGTATGTGCTGTATTGGGATTGAATGAATTCATGACAGTGCAGTACAGTGTCAGCCCAGACTGTAGCTGGCTGGTGACATCGACCAGAAGTGATGGCATTCCTGTATGCATGTGTGTGTGTGTGTGTTTGTATGTTAGATGTGTTGCCCTCAGCAGGACCTCATCTAAAGTGATTACACAGACATCTCCTGAGATCAGTCCGTCCTGCTGCCTGTCTCAGCAGGAATACATGAAGGAGGGAGGAAAGAGTGAGATCAGCGTGTGTGTGTGTGTTAATCTACCATCTTTGACCCAGATCAGCTAACACAGATACATGGGTCTTTGAAGGTGGTGGAGGGGGGACAACTAAAGAGGCGTTTGAAGTCATTCAATTAATGCACACTACACACATGAAGGACCATCTGTGTTCACACACACACACACACACACACACACACACACACACACACACACACACACACGAACAGAGACAACGGCCCATCCCCTACCAGCCTGTCCTCATTAGACAATCCCCCCCCCCCTCTCTCTCTCTCTCTCTCTCTCTCTCTCTCTCTCTCTCTCTGGAGTACCTTTCATATAAATAGCCGTTGCCCTGCCACCCTCCCCATAGGGCACACACAGACCTGTCAGGGTGGGACCCCTGACTCCCAAGAATAACATCAGAGTCCAACCACACACACACACACACACACACACACACACACACACACACACACACACACACACACACACACACACACACACACACACACACACACACACACACACACACACACACACACACACACACACACACACACACACACACACACAGCTCACATAGGGCTCTGAGGGAACCAAGGGGGAATGGGACAGTATGTTACACTAAAAGGAAATATGCCCAGTGTGCCTCGAGCCTTGCCAGAGGTGGTGTGTGTGTGTGTGTGTGTGTGTGTGTGTGTGTGTGTGTGTGTGTGTGTGTGTGTGTGTGTGTGTCTGTGTGCTACATTCATGCATGTGTGCAAGTTGGGTATGGCTTTTTTATGAACTCTCTTCACACATTCCCCGATATGTTCAAAAGGCCAGAACTTACAAAAGACGTATATCCCCTTTACACTATTTGCACTTGCATAATATTACTTAATAGGAAGTACTTTATCAAGGTGAGGCACGGGATCGAGACCTGTAGTTTCAACAAAAAATGTTGCTATATTTCTATTTGAGGATGTTATAACATGACTGCCCTAACTGTATTCTCTGGCACTTTAGTGCGCAGGCACCCTACCTAAGACATTTGACAGTAAAATTGTCTCTCTGTCACTCTGCCCGACATCATGCTAGCATACATGTTGTGTGCTAAGTAATCATATGAAAGACAATGTCCTAAAAGCGACGCGTCAAGCAAGTGAGCCTGGATGGTGACTGAGTTAAAACCTCTCCTGATGTAAGACAAACAAAAACAGCCAAAATCATCCACCTCTTAGGCCGTGTACCTTGTGTTTAATAAAAAAAGGGGGGAAAAAGGACACAACACACAAATGGATGCCTTATTTTCACTAGTACATTGACCGTAAACAATTTTGGATCACTAAAAGGTTTATTTCTATACATTGGATAACAATTATCCCTTGCAATTTGACCTAGTTATACACTATATGCATTGTTACAGTCAAGACTAAGTTATAATATAACTACCAATACATTGACTTTTTTATTAGATGAACCAGTGTAATCAGATGCAACCAATGCAATCCTAATAAATCTTATAATCTTCCTCTGTATTAACATGGTGTCAGAAAGGTTTTGATTCACCTTTACGGGCATTTCACAGATCTTTCTCACGCTGTTCAGTTTGAATTGTCACAGCAAGAAAAAGTATGGGTGTTACTAATTGCAATGATGATGCTTCTATGCCATTAAGGTGAACTGGTCGTCCATGACAATGAGCCAGCAGGCACATTACGAGGTCCCTGACACCTGAATGAAACACATAGATGCAGCACAGACATCATCAATGTTATTAGTCACACTTCAAAATATGAGAAAGGGCTACTGGACAGTATCATGTTATGAGATAGTCTTAAGTCTCATTTATGCTGCCTTTATGTTCGAAGAGAGATACGTCTGTTTCAATTGATGTAACCGTCACAACCCGCATACTTTCATGTGTCATTTATGTTGGCATGGTTGTTAAGCAATACATCCACAAGAGGGCAGCGCAGAGCTGAGAGTTTCTGACAACAACAAACTTGGCGAGGGTGGAGGAGGTTATGATAATTACCTCTTGTAAAGTAACATCATATAGACGGCTGTAGTTTCTAAACAACTCACAAAGTCTTCAAAAAGTTCCACCATTGTTGAAATGTCTTCTTCTTGTCTTCTGAACTACTGGCAACACTGCCCCCCCCATGATTTCCTGTGGTACTGCTCCGTTTTGCCTGTTTCGTCAGTCAGTTAGATTTCAGAAGACGTGCACAACTACGGACGAAAATAATGCAGAGTACAAATACATGGCTCAGCTGTCTCTACTTATATATCTAACGTTTGACATAAATGAGCTTTTAATATATTATGTCCACCCACATACACATTACCTGTTCACCTGCTGAAAGCTGACTTAGCTGATAAACTTATATATTTTTAAATATTAAAATCTTGAATCTATGTTTCTGCTGGTCTCCCCATGTTTTCCCACCTTCTGATGATCTGTCTCATCAAATAAACAGTGTGACCACCAACTATTATTCTCAGGATCTGCTCTTCAGATTTATGTCCGATGTCCATATGTTCACTGATGTAAAAAAAAAAAAGTTTGTCTGAGGTATTTATTTTACAATTATATAAAATGTGGAAAAACAAGCTAGTCCTCAAATTTAAGAAGCTATAACCATGAAATGCATGGTCAGTCGGCTGGTCACACTAGTCCTATATGCCAACAGACCCTTTTATACACTTGACATTTTGACATGTGCAAGTGTAACTAATAACATTAACAATGGTATCTTTCCATGTCAGTGACCCAGCGTGCACACGACCCTGACACAAGCTGTTATATGGAAAGCAACCATCAGCAATGCTACTAATTATAACTGTGCGTATATTGTGATAGAATGACTGCCATGAATAAAATCTATATATATTTTATTTTTATTTAGCCAAGAAAGTCCCATTGAGATTAAGAATCTCTTTTTAAAGGGAAACCTGGCCAAAATAGGCAGCAGCACAGGTAAAAACACGTGTTACACACAACCAGATAAGTTTAAAACAGCAACATCTTATAGAATCTGCCTCCAGTTCTTTTATTCTAGTTTAAAAGGCGTTTAGTGAGATTAATTCGCTGAGCTTTAAGTCCTTCTGTAATAAATTCTGCGTGGTAGGTGGAGACTAAGCAAAAGCCCTTTTCCCAATTTCTGTGCGGACATTTGGAACAGAGAGTAAAAAGAAGTTCTGTGAACGCAGAGAGTAATGTCCAATACATGTTTGCGTATTGCAGACATACAGGTAATGACGGAGCAGGCCCAGAAGCTCCTTACATATAAAGTTGTACCAGTGGCAGAGCCTACGGGTGGCCAGAGCAGGGCATCCTACCCGAGAGTAAAACTCAGGAGGTGATGCCTTATGACTTGTGACTCAAGCGTTAGTCCATTTTAGTCCAGTATCAACTGGAATCATACAACTCTTTAGGTGGGAACCAAAGGTTACATTTTTACACATTTTTAACAACTTTAAACTGTCATTGATTTGTAGTTGTGTGCTTTGGCCATGTCCAGTGTTTGTATCTATATCTGGACCCTGTTTCTGACCCCCAGTTCAGGATTCTAGGAAACTGACAGCATGATTAGACCCTGCAGATACACCAACCTCCATGTGCATAGTACATCCATATTTGTATTTGTTGCTGTCACTTGAATCCAGGTTTCCGTGCTGTACCCTCAATGGTACAAGGAGATGGAGAGCAGTGTGTCTCTCTCTTCTTTGTGTTACTGATGGTAAAATAGGATCCATAATGTTGTAGAAACAGGTAAGGTTGTAGCATGAAGTGGAAGGAAGAGAACTTACTTTGTGTTCCTGCAAACTGTGACAAGTTCTGTTCTGTTCAAGACTACGATAAAATAACTAAACCTTTAGGTAAGCTTCACAAAGCTTGCACAAACACACCTACACGCACACACACACACACACACATGGGTTTGCATGATAAGTGAATCAAAAAAGGGTGTGAGAAGTCTGTTGGTCAAGTAACAGAGGACTGTCTTGCTGCTCAGCTCTGTGAAACACTATGTCCCTTATGCGTTTTTCTTTTTTCTCTCTGTCTCTCTCCCTGTTTCTCTCCCTGTTTTTCTCTCTCTCTCTTTCTCCCTCTGTGCCTCTCACTCCCTCTCGCTCCAGCTATTTCACCTCCTCCGTGGCCTTGTCACAATCTCTCCTTCCCTCTCTCCCTCACCTCGCCCCCACACTCTCTGCCCTACTGTCCGTTTGTCTCGGTATGCTTTGTCCTTTTTGGCTCCATCTCTGTGCACTGCTCTCCGTGTGTGTGTGGGGGGGACACTACCAGGCACATCCATCCGCCACGCAGGAGTGACGTCCCTTTGAGTCCCCACATCATCCCACTCTCCAGCCCCGTATACAGCTAAATCTTTACCGTGTTCTGCTGCATGTGTTTGAGAGAAGGTGCATTTGTTTAGGTGTGTGAGTGTGCATGTGTGACGGATGATGCATGAGAATATGGGCCACTTAGTTTGTTCCAGTGTTGAAGCAGCAATTGGCGGCCCAGCTGCTACAACACACATGCACACGGAGATAAAGATGTAAAAATACACACTCATAAAGAGGCGATACTCATTTGGAGGTTTTAGGCAGATTACTGACTGATGTGGGAGAGTGGTGTGGGGTCAGTATTCAGTTGGTTGCAGGGGACCCAGATTTGCTAGCACCACCCCTGCACAACTGCATCCGTGTACAGGCCAGTTACACGCACACACACACACGCACAGCCATACTGTAGGCATATGCAAATGCAGTCCTGAAATCCTACGTGCAAAAACTGCAAAAAGCCCCCCCCCCCCCAAGCCCCCAAGCTCACGCCCCCCACCCCCTTTCCCAAGCACGGAGACGAGGCATGCACGCACGCGCGGAATACCGGGGCATGCCCGAGCGGCGCATCCAACTGTCAGCTCCGCTTCTTCCGGCAGAGAGACCTTGTGAGTTTATTAAGCGGAGCCAGTGGGAGAGACAGAGCCAGCCAGGCGTCGTCGCATGTGACAGGGCGGCCGTGCGTGGAGGAAGCGCCGCTGCCGTGCACAGCCCCACTGTGACCCGATGAGCACGGCAATCTGTGCAAGCTCCGCGGATCACAACCCGAGCGCAGCCCCTCCTCGCCTCGCCTTCCCCATATATTGGCCGCCCACGCGTAAAAGCAGAAACAGACACTCGCATAAACACATTAAATATTCCATAATCCAATGATTCAATAATACTGTTAAAGGCGGCAGGCAGCATCCTCTTGGGGCAGAGAGGCTCGGATACCCAGTCCAGCATCTCTATCAACTCCATTTTGTTCTCCCATTTGACACTCAGGGAAACCAGTGGGTAGAGGGGGAAGCCAGGGAGACCTTTACGGAGACGTGGAGGAGCAGTACGCACGGGAGAGGCACAGTCACCCGTTGACATTCAGGCCTCACGGAGGAAACGTCGACTTAAAATGACTCGCAGATCCATCGTGCGCACACTGGCGGCTTTTCAGCGTGACATCAGCAAACATCGGCAGAATTTCACCCAACAAGGCCCGGGGAACTAAACCCAAACTCGCGGGTGCGATGGTGCGCACTCGGCCTGATGGCAAAGTTGCCAGCAGCCTCCACCTGCCGTTCACACCAATCGATTCCCAGACTTTTGGCTCCGATTTGGGCTAAAAATAAAACTAGACCGCAAATGTAGGCCACCCTATGGAAGTTTAGTCGGCACGTCCAACACCGAGGCACCGCTACGACGCACAGCCACACACACTGCATGCGATGCAAAGACAGAAAGCGGAGAAATCCTTGAGAACCTCCAAGTGACAAGTCCTCCACAGCATCTCACCCTCCCTGCCTCCCCTTCTCTCCCCCTGCTTACATGCACCATCATCCCGTGACACCACATCCACAGCAGAGCCACAACAACCAAGGATCGCAGGTTACGCGTAACATGTATTTACCTTTATGTCTGCCTTTCGCTGTCATCGTCACACTGCTTGATGTTTCATTGGAACAAGATGCTCATCTCCCTCTCTCTCTCTCTCTCTCTCTCTCTCTCTCTCTCTCTCTCTCTCTCTCTCTCTCTCTCTCTCTCTCTCTCTCTCTCTCTCTCTCTCTCTCTCTCTCCCTCCCTCCCCTGCTTTTTGCCCCCCTCTCTCTACCACTCTCTCGGCTGTGTCTCTGTAGGGTATTATTCAGTAACACGAAACCACCGCTAGGAGTGGATCGCGTAAATGGAGCTCATGCAGCACAGGGGTGTCGCACAATAGCTTTGGCTATACATAGAGGGGGAGACATCCCCCCCCCCCTTAGAAAATGGGGTAATGCCTCGGTGAGGGGGTGAATTCAAATAGAATAACGAGGGAAGACCCTGATTATGGCGCACCGTGCTGGGTATGCCCCCCCACCCCCTTTCCCTCCATCACCAACTCCTTCCCCCCTCAAAGGTTCATGGGCACATGCATATTGACTCGCCACTCAAATTGTCATCTTTTATTACAAGGTGCTATGATTATAATAATACACGGGGATGGGCTCAGAACAAAAAAAGAAGAACATGCGAATCCGAGACGGTGGTGAAACGACAGGGATGCAAACTGAAATGAACGATGAGCAGAATCATTGGCACAGAGGAGGCTCTCACTGGCCGTGCAGGTTTCTGGTTTTTGGCATGCCTACATTTGATCACCCGGTCGGCGGGACTTGCGCTGCAGTCGGACATCCTGGAGTCGGGACGGGAGTTGGGGGGGGGGGGGGGGGGGGGGGGGGGGGCTCGCGCTCTCTCTCTCTCTCTTTCTTTCTCACTCTCTCTCTCTTGCTCTCTCTTCTGTCACGGGCCGAGCCCGTGATGTCGGGTCCTCCGGCGGGCGTCGAGGATGATGTGCGCGGTAGCTGGGTGCCTCTCTCGCTGCAGCAGTGGCATCACTCGGTGGAGTCTCCGTGCGCTCTGGGACGGGGGAAGCCTGCTGCGGTGACTTGGGGGGAGGATTGGTGGATACCTAGCTGCCGCTGTTGTGGCATGCTTGGTCCCCAATTTTTTTGTGTGTCTTCTTCTTCTTTTTGAGAGGGGGCGGGACGGGTGGGGGGGCGAGGGGCTGCTGGTGTAGCGGTGGCGATGGTGAAATAAGAAGTGGGGAGAGGGGGTGGAGGGGGCAGACTCTGGAGGTTAGATGGCGAAGGGACGCCGTGGAGAGACGAGAGAGACGCGCAGGATCTGCTCTGCCTCTCCAGGACGCCTCTGTGCGCGGGGCCGTGCAGCTGGCAACACCCCGGAATGGCGAAAGAAGGAACTCCCACGCAGAGTCACGCACAGGCGGGAACAGTGGAACACACACACGCACACACACACACACACACACACACACACACACACACACACACACACAGATACATTCACTCATAAACACACACACAAACACAAACACATAGTGCTACATTCACTCATAAACACACACCCACACATATAGTGCTTCATTCACTCATAAACACACACACACACATATAGTGCTTCATTCACTCATAAACCCACACACACACATATAGTGCTTCATTCACTCATAAACACAAACACACACATATAGGCCTACATTCACACATATTTGCACATTTATACACAGTACACACACACACATATAAAGCAACATAAACACATACAGGCCTACATATGCATACACACATACATACATGCACATTTATTTATATAAATGTGCATGTATGTATGTGTGTACACACACACACACACACACACCCATACTGCCATCCTGTGGAGGCATTGATTACAGGGCTTTCCCTCCTTAACAACCTTGTGGAGTGTTTGTGCGTGCGTGTGTGCGTGCACGTGTGTGTAACTGTACAGTAGGCTATTTGACAGATGATCACGTGGTCCCATAGGATGGTGTCTTCTTTCTGAAATACAATCTGGAATAAACCAATGGATGAAGGTGATTTAATATTAATCCAGTGTCTCTTGGGTGCATTGGATATAATATTGACTGATGTGACAGAATGGGCATTTTATACATAAACCAATTTTATTGAGTTTATCAATTAATCCAAATGTATGTGTTGCACATTGCACATTTCATACAAAGTGAACACAATGTATTTTAGACAAGCACATGGGAACCACAGTAAAACAAACAATTAATATAAATATGAGATAAGATAAAATAATTCACCCCCTGCACAACCATCCACACACACATATAGACATGTGTCCGTACAACACGCCCACTTTCATACACCCAAAGACAAAAGAGACAGAGGAAGAGATGAAGGCACAGACAGCTCAGGCCTGAACAGGAAGGTCTAAGACAACACATTTATGGTCCATCTTATATCATCAGGCAGTTTTTCCCCCAGATTTACTTTTTAACATGGGCCCAGTCAAGAGACCACTGTCTGATAACCGTTCTAGAGGGTTTGTAAGCAGCGAGCAGGTCAGAGAGAGCTATAAGAGTTAGTTTATTAAGTGATTTTTAGTGAGCAGTATTTTGAAATAATGTCTATATTTTATCAGAAACCAATGAAGTGATCTAAGTGTGGGAATAACATGTTCAGTTTTTTCTTACCTCAGTGAGCAGTGATTAATATGAGCCGGAGTCGTCCCATAGTGTTTTGGGGAAGACAAAGAGGAGATTACATTCTAGCCTCAAGGAGAATAATGATTGAACCAGTTTTTCAGCATCTGCCTGAGACAACATGGATTTACTATTGGATATGTTTTTAGATGACAAAATCTGAGTTATACTAGTGATGAGGTTTGTAAAGTTGCTTTCAGAATAAAAGATAACTGGACTGGAGACAGAGACCTGGAAGAAACTGATATTTTCTCTCTTATACTACAGTGCAAACAACAGGGTCCTTTGTTTCACAAAAGGATGTTAACAAGACAGCGTCCACCAAGCCCACTGTGAGGTATTATAGTAGGCCTACAGTAGACAACTAAATTGTTGATGCATACTTACTGGGACAAAAAATGTGAACATTGGCCAGAAGGTGGCCCTAAAGAAGAGGAAACTATGGTCTCTGAGCAGAGGCCAGTCGGCACATCTCTGACTCACAATCCCACTGTCGGTACAAGTGACATCAGTCTAAAGCACAAATTATACCTTCTGTATCTGGATAGTTTCAATGTAGATTTTATCATCTGTCTCTGTCTCTTATCTGGTCCTTTAGCTGCACTCTTCTTGTCTGGCTCTGCTGAACTTCTGATCTGATCTGTGTGCCGTGGAAGATTCCTGACATTTGCAGCTGCTAATGAACTGAGCCGACAGCATCATGTGAAAGGTAAAACAAACGTACACATATACAAGACTGGAACTTTTTTTATAGTAGCATATGCCATTGTTTTCTTCTTGGACCATACAAAGAGGTCAGCGGACGCTAAAAGGAATTTGTTTAATAACCAACTAAATGGAGGCTACTGAAGTCATGCAATTGTATTTTGCAATTAATCTGAAGTTTGTTTAAATTAAGTTATGTTTCACACCATAATTAACATTGATCTAGTTTTTTTTTAATCAAAAGTATGGGAGTAATTAATAGCATTACTTTAGATGTGTCTAAGTGTGGGTCCTGCCATTATGCACATTGATACACCAGCATGGAGAAGAGCCACCAACAGTGACATTACTTAGACAGTTCCTCCAGGTCTCAGTCATTAGAAACAGAAGGTTGTAGTTACATGGATTATGACTCGGATCGAAAACAGTTGCTACAAATTAAGAAATGTATTAACTTAATTGGATTCTTATATTTAGAGTTAGGAAGAAGCAAGAAGATGTAACTTGCTGTTTGCTCGCTGCAAACTGATAACTTGTTCCAGTATGTCATGGCAGCTACAGACATTTGAATGGCACACATGCTGTGGAAATGTTCTATTTAAAGTACAAAAACAGCCTCATTTAATATCTTATATCTCTACTATAGGTAATAGTACCACCATTGATGATATTTAATCTCAAAATACTGTATATCAACTAGTGTAGGGAAATGCCGACATTGAGTGCTGAAGTAAAAGTGACTCTTGATTGAGGATTCTAATGAAGCTGGACAAGACCACACTTTATTTAATCAGTAACCAATCATCACTCTCCTGCTGTTAATGTAAAATGACCACGGCATTTTTGTGTCATCTGACATTGTTGCTGAAAACATATGATAAATATTGGAAATGACACAAACATCATTATAGTCTCAAATCTTTGGTTGAAGACGTAGAAAGCCTGTTGATATCTTAGTGGTATACAACAAGGCTGCTGCATATTAACAGTGACAGGGCCACAAGTCTAAAAAAGACCATTGCAATGAGAGTTGCTGTAAAATTAGTTCTTAATTAAAGAACTTTGTAAAGTACAATAATACACTATAATTTCGTAGAAATTATAGATGGCAGTTATGCTGATATGAAGCCTCTTGTTTAAAGTGTTTAAATCATTCGCTATATAGGAACTGGACCGTCCTTGTATATCTTTTTTATAAACTTAAGTGTGTCCTAAATACATTCATGATGAAATTGTAACAGTAAATCAATAATAAATGCTCTAGCCTGTTTCTTGTTTAGCTGCAGGGGTTAATATGAACATTAATTCATATATATATGAGGTTTATTTGACATAGGTGCAATAGAAATGATCTCTCATGTTTCTCATATGGAATAAACGTTCAGATTTGTAAATAATGGGATTAAGTGTTGTTTTAGGAGTATGCGTAAAGACGGCATATGGAGCAACGTGTTTGCTTCTCAATAACTGTAATTTCAAAAAAGAGAGACATTTTTTAGTTGTAGCTCTGGGAGCTGTGCTGAAGTTATAGTTCCACTTTTGATCATACTTTATATTTACACCTTCACCTGAAACAGTTTGCTGGGAATTGACTCTATAAAAAAAACCCGAAACTGAGAAAACGGAGTTTCTTTTTACCCCATGATCATATCATCCAATCAGAATCATCTTATATTAACATATACAAATTTGAAATTAAGATGCACTGTGTTGTCAGCTATTAGTTACTATAGATCTGACATAAACATGGAATCTTGCGATCGCAGTGGTTGCAGTCGTATCACTCCGCGCTGGACTCCATCTATATGGCAGCCTCCCTCATTGTGTTATTATATCCATAGATACAGTGAAAAGCCCAAACCCTCTCAGTGTCAGTGAGCCATTTTAACACAGGAGGTTACTTCATGCAAAATAAGCGCAGGGGAGACATTTTGGCTCCGTCCGGGCCATGTGAACACAGGCGCACCGCCGCGTGCACGGAGCCACAATGATGCCAGTTGCAGCAGCAGCACTACGTTGGCAGCGCGCACTTGTGAGCCCCGTGCGTGCGCATGGCGGAGGGGGCTCTGTCGGCTGCGCAGTGACAGATGCGGTCCAACAATGAGACTTCCGGTTTCAGCGGCAGGCTTTCACAATAAAAGTTTGTTCTTTCATTTAATTTTGTATGGAGTGCAGTAAAGAAATATTGTATTCAGTCACCAGACACACTTAATCAATTGCAAATACTTAATTGGTCTCAGTGTAATAATACAAAATTAAATATTATTAAGACAAAATCATCACACACATTTTCTCATGCAAGTGCCAAACATTCAATGGGCAACTTGTATGATGTTTAAATTTGTTTTATATCATTGCAGACTTATTATATTCATGATTTGTATTTTTTTTCTTACACAATCAGCAATTTGAACATTTCTCATCGGTTTCACAAAGTAATGTGTTGTTTTTTTTTTTTTTTACTGTTTCTCACATTGTGTAGATTAAACAATTGGTTGAGAAAATAAGAGAGCACAACCAATACTTTCCAACTTCTCTGATGCTGCAGATTTAACATATTTGGGATTTAGACTTTTGATCGGACAGAACTAGCAATTTGAAGATTTCTCATTAAGTTCACAAAATATTTTGATGGGTATTTACCACTGTTTTTCACCTTACATAGATTTAGAAAAATTAATCTACAGAACAATAAAGAATAACAACCAATGATAAGAGCAATGATTACTTGTAGTCATGCCTCTTTATTGTTCAAGACTGCACATTTTGTAAGCCTGAGAGGCATTTAAGATAAGATAAGATAATCCTTTATTAGTCCCACACTGGGGAAATTTGCAGTTTTACAGCAGCAAGAATCAAAAAGATATCAGCAAGTAATAAGTGACATGCAATACGTAAGTGTAAGGTATATAAAAGAATATGTAGAGATGCTTGGAAAATCTGAATGTCATTAAACTAATTTATACATTGTAAAGACAGGAAGAAATATATGCAGTGTGATAATATGTTCAGTAAATGGATTGCACATGAACCGTGGATATTGCACAGACAGATGAATATAGCACAGAGAATATTGCAATGTTGCGACCTAAGGTGTTAAAGTGCAGTCCATAATGGTGGTGAATGTAGTTTTTACTAGGAGCAGAGCTGGTTGTACAGTCTTACTGCTGCAGGAAGTAACGGCCTGCGACACCTCTCCTTCAGACACTTAGGGTGAATCATTTCAAAGTAGCCTATGAGGCAATCCTCTGTGGTTGTTAATGCACATGAAGCCCTGACATTGTTTTATGCTATTCATATTGCAGGGTGCTTTTACTGTGAAGAGGTGGGTTCGGTCCAGAAGTGCTGTGCTAGTTTCCGCTGGCATAACACAGGCCGCAGTGATTTGGTAGCCGCTGCAGTCGGAGGAAGGACCGCGGTTCTCCCCCCTCTATCTTTCTGGTTCGCTTCGAAATTCTCTCGGTGGTCCCCTCTCGCAGCGATCAGCTAACCCAGCACACCGCAGCCTGTTCTATGATAGCCGAGTTGTAGTATTACCGACGGACAGTGATCTCCATCGCCATTTTAATCGCACGTTTTCCCTGACAGAACCGCTAGCACAACAATGGCTCTGAAAAGAATTCACAAGGTAAGGAAGTGAACGGCGTGGCCCGGGATTTCGCAGTTTCGTCGGGGGGTTTAGCTCCACCGGTGTCCGCCTGACGCCTTTCTGACGGGCGTAATGTGTTGTGAACGATGTAAAACGAAGGTCCAAATCAGCCGGGCTAGGTTTGAGCCGCCAGCTAACGGTCTGTGAATAGCCAGTGACGACAGTGAGAGCAGCAATGCGCCGCTTTCCTGTGTTCACCAGCGCCGCTACTAATGGGCCAAGTCCACCACTCGCTCACAAACAGCAGCCGGGGAAACGACTCTTGGTTCCGTCACGTTGGTTCAATGTTCGACATTTAATCCAACAGTTTAATGTTTTATGTCCCTACGACCGCTGCCAGTTAGTGATATTAGCGGCGTGTGTTAGCTGTGTCTGGCCAACATTATCTGTCCCGGTGGCTGCTGGGCTAGCTCGGGTTAGCTAACCCGAGATGTTCCCCTTATCGAGCCAGCTCCAGTAACGTTATATCTTTACAGTCAGGCGACGGTAGTTTCCATTTGTACACGTTTCCTGTTTACGACTCTTCCCTGTGATGTAATTCACACCCTCAGTAGTCCGTGTACCTAACATTATTTATTTTAGTAGCTTTAGCTCGCCGGACTCGCTCCTTGATTTGACAGATAAGTTACCCAACTAGCATGCACGCTAACGTTAGCTTGATTTAAGAGGACACTTTTACTTTGACTTAACAATTCGCCATCTCCTTCTCCTCTGTCTGGTTAACCTGTTCGATGGTTTTCTATCATACTGTGGATCGAAGTGGGATTGTAACAGCCCGGGGTTACGGCTAGATGAAACCTAAGCTAGCGTGTTTTTTCCATTATATCGCATCCGCTTGAATCAAAGCGTGTGAATTTCTAGTAGTCCGATTAGGATAGGTGTGTTATTGTATGTATCGGACATTATTAAGGTTTGCAGTCGATTAGCGAGCAAAAACGAAGGGATCGATGGTGATGATGTTAGCATTGTGGTGCTGTGGCGAAAACGGGCCCCACGCGTTGCTCGCCTTTTCATGTCATGTTGCTGACAGCAGGCGAGCAGCTGCTCCTTATTACAACTTACCGTTTGTTGGTGGGATCGGGTTAGTTTATGCCCAGTGTCGTCCCTCCAGTAAGGTTAGCACATGTCACAGCGAGGCAGATCATCCACCATAGCTTGACATCCTGTGCTTTTGTCGATCCTGAGCAGCAGCTAGCATTTACAGCTAACGCATACGGCTAACGAGGGTCTACCTGGCTACACACAACTAGCTTACATTCAGTTGAACCGAGTGTTATTTGGTTTAAAGTAATACTTCTGCTGTCATACCATTACACCTGTGAGGATCTACCTGGAGAAATGCTATTACGTAATAACAATCATTTCTGAAATCAGTAGTTTGGTTGTGCCAGAGGGGAAATTGAGGGCTGTTACTATGGTACCTGCCATAATGAGGCATGTTAAGTGGTATTTATTAGTAGGAATTAGTAACTGATTATAAAAAATCTTCTTGCAGGGATTTGTTTTTTGTTATATGCAGTGTTTGTGGTCATGTCGAGCGAACATAATAGTGTTTTTTCTTTTATTTAGATTATTTTTAATGGAAATATTTAAATTACTGTACCATACTGCAGGCCCCGATCAACTGACTTGTCATTTGTTTGTCACAGGAGTTGAACGACTTGGCACGGGATCCACCAGCCCAGTGTTCTGCAGGACCAGTAGGAGATGACAGTAAGTGAACATTAACACCTTCATTGTCCTGGTAGCTGTGTGGAACTGGGGCTCAAAATTAACGCTCTTGTTTATTAACTGAGGGATGCTTAAACAAGTTAACCCCCAGAAAGAAATGGTCATCTTTAAAATGCTCACAAGTGACAAAGACCATGTTTTTTCTAATTTATGTCAGACTTTATAGATCCCTTCTGCTGTAAGTTAGGTATGAATTGTCTCCAGCTTTTCTCACAGGTTTAATTTCATGGTTATTTTAAGACTGGTTGCAGAAAATTGTCCACAAATTCTTATCACAACTTGTAACTCAAATACATACAATGTTTTCAAGCTGAGGACTATTTTGTGAAGGGGAAATACAAACATCAGTGAAGGTGCTGACTTTTGATGTCTTGTACAGTGTATTAGATTAGAAGTCCTGTTTTTTCTGTCAAGTAGATCCAAGAAATACCTGGGCTTGTTCATAGGAAATACTGCTGGTAAATAAGTCATTATAAAACAATGATATTCCCAACTTTATTACTACTTCCCAATTTCACTTCCGCTTTAAGTTCATAAGGCAAAAGGGGAATTTTTCAGTTGGAAAGTATTTTATTCCTTTGTAATGTAGTAAATCACCACTGGGAGTACACACTATTAGATAAATTACACACATACTGTAAATATTTCCCTCGAAACCAATTTCATTTGCAATTTGTCAGTAAAAACAAGATAATGATGGGAAGCCAGTTTTTCTGACTGAATAGAAAACTGGTTACATCAGTGCCACCCAAACAGGGACCCTATTAAAAAATGAAAGATTATGTTCAATAATTGTCAATTTATTTTGTCAGACAATCCTCTGAAAGAAACCATCAGTTTAATAAACACAGAATTAATCTCTCTCCACAATAGGGTTTATAATAGAAGTTCGTAGCTCCTGTGTACAGTATTCTGCGGAATTACAGTGGCCAAATCGATCCTAAATATAAAACCATGTAAAATCATTGCAAATTTCTTTAATTACAATCTTTAGTATTTCAGCAGACAACCTGCTAGCTTTGTGCAGGCTGTGAAGTGTGTTGTCTGCCTTTTGACTATGTCTGAAGCTACCAGCAGTCTAAAGCAGATCACTCTAACATCCCAGCCACTTGTACCTCTGCTTTTAGTATTTCTGTTCTTCACTCACTTCTAAGCCGCTTTTAAAGCTCTTTGTTTATCACCTAAACAAAACACAGCGGAGAGTAAATTCAGACACTGAAGAAAACTTTGGTTTCAACGTTGGACATTTTCTTGTCAGACCAGACCTCTGTAGTAAGGGTTAGAGAAATTATGGTGATACATTTAGCAGAGGGCCTAATTGGTTTGTTAGGCTACCAGTAGTGTGCAGGCTAATCCTGGGTTTGAGCTTCATCACCATGAAATGCAAAAGTTAACGTTACTAACGTTAGTTTAAAGGTTGCGTTTGCATGTTAGCCACATTAGTAAGTTAGCTCCTTTGAGAGCTCTGCTCTTCTAGAGATTCGAGGTCTCGCAAATTTTTTTCCGTATTCCACACGTGGTTCACAAATTAATAGACAGAGGTTAATCTTTCAGCACAGTTTCAATGTTTATCTGTCCAATATGTCACGACTATTCATGTTTGCAAGACCTACTGTTTCAAAATGAAAGCACTTCAGTGTTTCTGTTGACTGAATCCATTCATTTGTTTTTAAAAGGGTTTTATCGTGAAATATTTGCAGGAGTGGAAGATGCGTGGCTTCATGCTGTATAGTACTGGTATTTATTTGAGTACATAGGACTACTTTTAAACAAGGAAATACTGTAGTTATACCAGAACTCAGAAAGGTTGTAGTTATATAAAAAATTTACGTCAAGAACCTCAGGTGATAGGCAGTAGTCTCTCCCTCCCCCTCTCTCGCTATGTCTCCCTCACACACACACTTAGTCACAAATTTTTGACCATTCTAAAGACAATGTAAAAACATAGCTCTTGCAGTAGCAGCTTCGCTGCTGAACCACAGCCGGTATGACCAACTGACAACTGCAACACACAGCCGCGGCACAGCTGGTCTGCAGCAGGTGTGCCACGGGGCTTCATTCATAAAGTAACGATACTAATAAAATTAGCTATTGTAATGTTTTTAAAGGCTGTGTATCACGATGCCTTTCTAGTACTGGTATACCGTGCAACACTAATAAGCATAGTATAGTAGTTTCGGTTATGTTGTGGTAGACACAGTGTCACAAGCACCTCTACAGCCTAATACAGTTTAGAACAATAACCCTGTGATAAATACCAATCATATATACATGTCTTATGATTGTTTTTGTTGAGACTGTCAGAAAAGGTCTTGGTTCCAGTTAAATTCCAGTGTTGTTGATTGCATCATATTCAAAATGAATCAATATTTTATATCCTCCCAAATGCACTTCTCCTCCCATCTGTCAGCTCAGTCATCTCTCTTAAAGGCTTTAGGCCAAAGAATAAATGAGTTCCACTATTTGTGAATTTGAATAATGAAGAGATTTTCATGTAACTTATATAACTTTGTCTTTACATCATTTTATTTGAACACTGTTTGTACTGAAGTCCAGGTCTTTTCTGTCTGAAGAAAGGCAACTTGCAGCTAGTAACATAACACAAGCAAAGGATAAAATAGATGTGTTAACAGTCGCCTAATGTCGTCAGGTCATAGTTTTTAAACGTACAATACGTAACTTCGGCTGCTAGGGGTCTCCTAATTAAAGCAATAACAAAAGACCTAGTTTGATGACATCATGAATTACTATGGGATCATGGGAGTTGTTTTCTTATGCTCCCCTGTTTAAACTTGTATTGTAGCTTCGGCGACACAACGCGCAGCAAACGTCAATGAATAATCGGGAACCATTACGAGTGACCAGTACAAACAGTGGAGGGAAAAAACTGGCGGCTGGTGAATTGGCTAACTGGCAAGAAGTGCGTTTCTTCTTTCTCATGCGTTGTTTGCATTAGAATTTGTAGCAACCCGTCTCTATAGCAGAGCCAGGTAAATGATGACATGACGCAATAAAATCCTGTTGCCTTCAATAAAATTGGGGATTTCTCTGGGTTTGAACGATGTATAATATCTTAAATTGTAATGTGTTGTCCGGAGCTAATCATAGCAATCTAGTAATTTAAAAAATATTTAATAGTAAATAATTTACTTTTCATGGCAACATAGCAGTATGAAACTTTCATTCTGATGATACATGGTCTTGTTTAGTGTTAAACATAATGTGATCACATTATTGTCTGTGGTGACACTGCTGAGATTGTTTGACTGCGTCATACATGAGGAATCATGAATCAGGAATCTAGCTAGCACTTCTGTCCGTCCTGGGAGAGGGATCCCTCACATGTGGCTCTCTCTGAGGTTTCTACGTTCTTTTTTCCCTGTTTAAAAGGGTTTTTAAGTAGTTTTTCCTTACTCTTGTTGAGGGTTAAGGGCAGAGGATGTCACACCATGTTAAAGCCCTATGAGACAAATTGTGATTTGTGAATATGGGCTATACAAATAAAATTTGATTGATTGATTGAATTAGTCAGGTGAATGACAGTTTGCTAATGCAGTAGCAGGGCTTTTCTCCATTTAAAAACGTGCTGCTGTGGACTACTAATTATTACTACTGGTTATTGTTTTCATTAGAATTCAGATAAAACAAACATCTTTCCTTTAGTGTGTAACTGAGTGGTTACACTTTTCTGCAAAATGTGTAGTTTTTCAGAACGGTGACTATTGTTAAAATGAATTGTAGCCCACTGACCCTTGTTGCTAACACTAGCATGTTCCACTAACCAACCAACTGCAGACAATATGAAGCTCACAAATTCAGTTGGCATGATCATTATTCTAATGCATGGCACATGCATTATATAATATACAAATATCAAAAAATACACAAGTCAGTCACACACATATTGGTTTAATCATAAGTTTATGCTGATAATCTACAAAGGTTGACATAAGCCTCATTGTACAGAGGAACAATGATGCTGCAGCTTGTAATGAGGGAGGGGTGTGGTGATGCTCATCATGAGTAACACCTGGTTTTCACAGGGGACCAAAACCACATCATTATCTCACATTTGAGATTTGTGACATCCACACAGGAGCATAGGTAGTTAGCATGTAAATGGATCTTCTTATGTTGAAGTAAACAGAAAATTCACTGGGTATTTGTGTACAAATTGGCATATTGAGTCATTTTTACAAACATATATTTTGTTTATCTCTTCAGCAAAATACATTTTTTATAATCTGTTACTATACCATTCATATTTAAGGTGTATTGCTGATATATTTCAGTTTTTCCTCCTAATATTTTTTTCATCCTATGCAAGAAACTACAAATAATCTTGGCCAAATTTGGCAGTGGATCAGTGGTGATTAAGAAGTACTGGGTAACTGAGACTAGTGTATTCTTAATAGACAACATTTATAAGTAGTGGTAATAATTTATAACAGTATTTCTATTATTTATTTTCACTATCAATGTTTTATTATTCCAGGGAAAACTTTAGTGGTCACATTAGAACAATAAATGTGCATGTATTTAAATGGGCTTCAAATATGCTTCCATTACATGGAGGGATGTAGCTCTCCTTTTTGAATTTCAATATTGACAGCAAATGCTTAACCTTATGAGTGTTTTAGAATTCAGGTTTATAAAATGTATCTTTCCAGCAATTAGATCATTCCAGTGTACAGATAACGATGAGAGGAGTTAGTAGTGTCAGCTGTTATCAGAAGTGTGATGGTTTAGAACCATTAGTCTTGATTTATCTATCTATGATTATTGTTTTGGGGGGGGGGGGTTTATCGATTATAAATCAAAAGCTACATTTGAACCTTTCCTGTAGTTTATTTGAAAAGCAACTTCATCTTCTACAATGATGTTTTTATATGTATTACAGACATCTGCAACTTAATTATAATGATTATTCCAGATTCAGATATTTACAATTTAATTCTCACTATTCATAATTCAAGTTCAGGATATTTACAACACCAATCTCTGAAGTTAAAACTTAATTTAATCTTAAATTGAGGCAAATTAATGATATCTTGTATGGAATTTAAGATAATAATATAATATAATAATTCCACTGAATTATCGATATCCATGATGAGAAATCACACACACATCAATAACAAATGTAGTTTGAATCTATTACAAATGTTGAAAAGATTTGAATAGTTAAAACAGTATTCATGATTATTTGGACAAGTCAAAATGATGCAATATATATTTCTTATACAAAAATTCTTACTAGTCGCAGTAAAAGTCAAAATGACGTTCTGTGTAACTGTAAGTATCTGTCACTCAAACAGTGTCTGTAGACTGGGACATTATCACTGCGGTATGAACCTTAAAGCTGTTTACGATCCTCAGTAAACTGAGAGAGGAGGAGGAAGAAGAAGCAGATCTACTACAAGTTTTCTCTTCAGGTTCATACCACAATGATCTTGTGCTGCTGTTCCATGTGGAGTCACCTTTACACAGTTTGCAGCTAACGGTCTCTCCGCCATTTTTGAAATGTTGACTCCAGAGAGGAGACGGTGTCGTCGCGTGAGCTGAACAAAGCACAGGATTGGCTGGTTTACTGCCCCCACCTCAGGAGACGCTGCCACAGTGTGTGCCGTGCATTATAATAGACCCGACTAATCGACTACAAAATTGGTTGCCAACTATTTTTATAATAGATTAAAGCGATTATTTTTTTGCAGCCCTAATCACATGTATTTGATCTAAAGTGACCTTTTGAGTCAGTATGGGAAAAATTAGTAGCAGCAACATCTCTCTTCACCGCATTTCCTGCCATCCAACAACGAGTTAACCACTCGTCTACAAGCTGCGAGAAAAGGTTTTTTTAACCCGTGATTACCATGATCGACTTTTTAACATTACAGATGTCATCAGACCTCATCAGGATGCTTAAATTTGGACATGTTCAAATGTTTATTACACCTATTGATTTGATTCATTAAACTTGTCTTTTTCTGATCATTAAAATGTGTTTATTGTGATTATACGATGTTCCCAGGAATATTTGGCATGAGATGCCGATAGGAGCTCGTTACTCAGCTGCACAAATAAACCTGCACACTTCATGTGAAATATGTATTTTTACACCTCACACACATTTATCCTCATACTGTTAACCAACTTCTCTGTTTCTGTTGTTGCAGTGTTTCACTGGCAAGCCACAATAATGGGACCTGTAAGTATTCACTTTCTCACAGCCTCATCACACTCTTTTTTTTTTTGGGGGGGAATAAACACACAGAAGCCGTTTTTCAGACTCTGGGGAATATCCGGACTTCCTCTGGAGTTCACCTTTCACACATAAACAATGCATCAGGAGATTCTCCGCTCCGATGCCGACAACAGAGAAATCTCTGGAGGGTTCATGCGAGGGGTGGTGCAGTGGCAGGACGTAACATATGGATTCTGCTGCGTAGATCACGTGATTTGATTATAGCCCATCCACACCAGTGTCGGCTCCTATCACCATATGCTCTCTTTGTGGCTGTCTTCTACGTGTGTGGCTCACTTTTTTTCACATCTGTCATGTCTTAAAAACATCATCAACACACCCACTCGCTTGCAGTGAATCCTTCCGAGGATCTCCTGCTGTGTTCTCACATGAGGAGTTTTTACTACGGGGCTGGCTGTCGAAACTCTGGAGAAAGTCCCGAACCTCTGACGCAGACATTTGTGTTCTCACACACAGTCCAGAGATTTTTCTCTCTCTTAAAGACCTGACCTTGCTCTTCAAACAGTGCTTAACCAATGTAGGATGTTATGGGGCTTAAGTAGACTGAACTAACTGTTAACTGCTTACTTCATAAATTTTAGTCAGAGAAAAAGTCATGTAAACCGCAGCCCCTGTGTATAATGTTATGTTCAATTTTGTCTTAAACATAATTTGGTCCCGATTGAGATTGATTGGGTTTCTTTCTCCCTGCATTAGAATGACAGTCCTTACCAGAGCGGGGTTTTCTTCTTGACCATACACTTCCCCACAGACTACCCCTTCAAACCGCCAAAGGTAAGCATGAACAGGCTAAGCACAGTCTTGCGTTACACATTGAGAAGTGCTTCTTGTCAACTATAAACATGCCACAGCTTTATATCAGTTTCCTGCCCCTCTTTCTCACCCCCGCTCTGCCTGTGTTTTTTTTTTTTTTTTTCAGGTTGCGTTTACCACAAGAATCTATCACCCAAATATCAACAGCAACGGCAGCATCTGTCTTGACATCCTGCGATCACAGTGGTCTCCGGCTCTCACCATCTCCAAAGGTAGGCTGTTCCTGACTTGACGTCACACTCTGACATGAACCGCTGCACGTATGGTTCCAGATAAATGGCTGATGTTACTGCATTTTGTTAAAAGTGTGTTAAGAAGGTGAAGGGGAAGCATGTTGGGTTCCCTGCAACTTCCTACAATTAAAACATTTCTGCATTTCTCTCACAGCTGACCTTGTATGAACTATCTGTAAATGTTCATGTTCGTACCACACATTCTTTTTATTTATTTTTTCTGAAACACTAATTACATGTATAATAGTCATGACATACTCGACATAACTTACATTTTTGGCTCATTTGAAGAAAAATTTTAGAAATTCTGAAAATATGTTTCCTTTTATGAATGCTGATTGGATGAATCATAACCTTCGCCCATTCCATTCCAGTCCTCCTGTCCATCTGCTCTCTGCTGTGCGACCCAAACCCGGACGACCCCTTAGTACCCGAGATCGCCCGCATCTACAAGACGGACAGGGAAAAGTAAGTGCTTTGCTTCATGTTTTGTGCCTCAGAACGGTGTAGTGTGATTTGTTCCTATGCTTCGTGCTGTCTTGTCAGCATTAAACATGTATTTATTTTTATTTCAGCAGTCTAGAAAAACAATAATATTTTTAGTCTCTTTGGATCTGGAGCTGCATGAAAACGTGTTTATGTCCGAAACTAGGTGCTGATGAGGAAATAACTGCTGCTATGATGCAGACTGTGCAGAAATCACAAGGAATTTAACAAGCTTTGGTCATGTCTGCAGAACACAGTTATCACTGATATTTGATGATCACTTATGCTTTACAATTAAATATATAACAAATAGATTTGTGCAAGTACAACAAGAGATCCTGGATTTAAATGAACAGGAAGAAAAGCTTAATTTGTGTGAACTGGTTTCACAAAAGCCAATCTCTGTTCGCTCTCAGCCTCTGAAATGTTGCTATATTCATCCCTCAAATTGAATAATTCTTCCATCTGACCTTCACAATTGTAGTTTCCCTCCCATGTCTGCTGCTCTGACTGTAACATGGTAAAATATACACATCAACTTAGATCAGTAGCGAGCCACTACAAGGGCTATGAGTAAGTTTCTCTTACATTGGAGCAGTCGGCTGGTGTCTGTTCTGTCTACTTTAGTGACACTGTCCAGTCAGAGAATTTCTGTCATTTCCTTTCTTTACATGCACATAGAAAATGATAACGTAACGTTCCCTCTGAAAAACCTGGTTGATGTTGTATTTACATGCTTGATAATCTCGGGTTGGATTTGGCAACTAGAATGGTGTCTTTAGCAATATATTTTCACTTTCTCTTTCTCTCTCTCTGTGCTTTCTGCCTCGGCCAGTGGAGTTGTTATATGCACTCCTGTTACTTTCACTAGCAAAAAATACATAACGTCACATCACAGCCCTAGTTGTAGATATTTAGTTGGTTTCTATCTATCTTCCTATCACTTATTGGCCAGCAGCAGTGATTTCTGTTAGCTGCTGCACAGGAAGATGAAATCGACCGACCTGTTGCTGTGAAATGGCAGAGCTGTGTTCTCTTGTAGAGAAGCAGCCAGCTGGTTGCTCTGCTGCTGTTAGGTCAGCCGCAAAACCTATGATGTACACATGGTGACAAATAGAGGTGACAGTGCACCCGTTAACTCTGCCCGTCCGAGGCTGGAATGTTGTGCCTCTATTCTGCCTCAACAGGTACAAACATGGAGTATGGGTCATTGTTGTTCAGCCTTTAAAGCGGTGGAGCTAGTCATAGAGCAGAATTGACCTATGTAAAGAGTCAGCATGGAGGGACATGATGTATTTCACACCATGTCAATACAGCAGCTTGTTTGGGTCAGTGTAAACAGGCAAAAGCAACAAAATGAGGGACGTTTTAACAGCAGTGTTACAGGATCGCTGTATAAAACAGGCTTGTGTTTCAACTTCCCCACAGATTTTTTGTTTATTATGTCATTAAATCCCAATGTGTCCAAATGTGTCAACTAACAGTTCTCTCCCTGTGTCTTTCTCTTTCTCTCTGCTTGTCCACAGATACAACAAAATAGCTCGGGAATGGACACAAAAGTATGCAATGTAGTGTTGGAGTAGAATCATGGCCAACCACCTCTACGACATAAGGTTAGGGGAGCTACAGACGTAAAGAGAAAACAAACAAAAAACCATACAAACAAAATGAGAAGTTTAAAACAAGATCTTGTTGGTTTTCATTGGAGTGCTTTCTTTGAGCCACGCCTCCCCTTCACCAGAGTACCTGTAAAACTCCCTCTGCCCCGACTCCCCGCCCCTCCCTCTCTCTCTTTCCCTCTCTATCGTTCCCTCTCTCTCTCTGTTTGACTCTCCCCCTTCCCCTCACCCTCCCGCCTCTCAGCTCACCTTTCTATCCTCCAGTGTACATATTGTCAACTTGCATTGGTAACACCTGTCTCTCTCTCTGCTCCTTTTTTTTTTTATTTTATTTTTTTTACCTCCTCCCTCCCCTGTGACCTCTGCCTCCCATCTCCTGACTTCCGTTTATATTTGATCATGATGCAGGTTGGGCTCTTGTGCCAGCAGCCGACAACCTCCCCCCACCTAACTTCCCCTTTTACATACACACCTGCATCCTCACCCATCTCCCCCCAGATGAAATCACTAAATGCATTCCTTTGAGCATCTGTAAAAACTTTGAGGGGACCTTATCCTTTTATTTCCCGTTTTGTTTTGTTTTGTTTTTAGGGGAAGGGGTACAATAATATGGAGGGATTTTTACACTCTGCATCCTTTCTTGTTTTGTTGTCCTTGTAATTACCATCTGTCGAGGTGACAATTCAAGAAAGCTGTTTTCGCATGTGAGTTGAAGGGCACTCTGTATTTTATACAATAAAAATCCTTAAACCATGGCAGGCTATGTAAAACGGCCTCTTCTGGTCTTCTGTTGGATTCTATGAAAGGACTTGAATTTATCCCTACCCCACACCTTCTGCCCCTCCCCCCAGCCTCAAACCACCTTACCCAAATTGACCCCTTTGTACACATACACACACAACTATAACCCCATGTCACCCCCCCACCACGTTTTCTTTATTCACAAATAAGGAGGTTCTGGACCAGGTATTTAAGCAATTTATTTTTCTTAGTTTAACCTGTGTTTTTATTCCCCACCCCCATAACTCTTTAGGTTGCATTTTTTTTGTTTTGTTTATTTTTATTTTATTTTATTTTTTTGCTATTCTTAAATTAGAAGCTAACATCTTAAATGGCTATGGGACTGGCTTGTGCTCTGGGTGCGAGGAGAACCCACTCTTCTTGCACAAAACCTCTGTATATTGAATTACCTGAGAGGCTCGTTGAGCTTTGTGTGTTGATTAAACTGTGTAATAAAAACCCATGACTCCTGTGTTGACTCATTCTAAGGCCCTTTTTAAAAGACATGTGAAGGTAAAGGGGGGGACATGTGAAGGTAAAGGGGGGGACATGTGAAGCCAGGTCACATTCATGACCCACTTCTACAGACATTTAGCAGAATGAGCAGCAGAAAGACGTCATCACCACATTAGATCACTGTTATTTATAGATTGAATCACCTCTAATAAAACTATTGGAATATGTGATTAGTAAGTTAAACAAATGAAAATTTAATGGAATTTAAGATGTTAATATTTAAGGATTGAGATGTACCCCACATGTTTGCAGTCAGCTGCGATTGCTCATCATTTTAGTGTGAAAATAAACAGAGTAAAAAAAAAAAATTTGACATAACTGCAATATTACATTACTGCTATAAGCCTTTAACTTCTGTCATTGTACCTGTTCAGTGACTGATTTTGCTGGTAGAATTTGTATCGCCCTCTAGTGGTGCTTTAATGTGAAATGCATTAAATGTGCACACATGCAGATTCTGTGTCCATGCATCAGCATTTTTCTGTTAAAAGAATTGTATTAAATTTCTGTATCATCGTTATGGTTCATTATCTCATGGATCTAGTACATAATCCTTCTTTCGAAGGGTATGGGACTCATCAAAGCTCACAGACATTAAGATTCTCTGCCAGCGGAATCTTTTGTCTAGTTTCAGCTTACAAGTTGTCTTTTAAAGGGATAATTCACTCACTCATAAAGCTGTTGTTACAATCCTGGTCAGTAGCTACTAAGTGAGCGAGGTTAATCCTTTGATGGAAAGTGAAGTGTAGATGAAGGCTCTGGAAAAATGGCAGTAAAGTGGAGCTTGATATTACATTATTCTGTATGGAAGCCCATTTCTGAAAGTGAAAGGAAAAAAAGAATCCTGAATCAAAACTATGAAATAGTAAGTCGTTATTTTGAGACATCAAGTCATTATTATGAGATACTAAGTTAGTGTTAAGAAGTACTAAGTCATTGTTTTAAAATACTAAGTCACTATTTGGGTAAATAAGTGATCGTTGTGAGTCATTACTTAGTTTATACGGCTCCATATGGACAGGAGGTCCTCATAGAGGTCCTCTTTAAACCCGTTGCATGATTTATATCAAGGTGAAGAAAGTTGAGCTTTTTCGCAGTTCCGTCTTCTAACAGCACCGAAACGAAGCCGGAAGTCCATCGCAGGTTCTGGTGAATCCTCTTGCCGTCGCAGAACCTCCTCGGCCTCTCATTGGCTGCCGCCGCAGACGCTGCGAGGTGACGTAGGCGGTCTAACCTGAAGCGGAGTTCACATAAGACGACGTCAGTTGACCTTGTGCTGGAGCCCAGTCTGCGAACAGACCGTCATCCCGGGAAAACATGAGCAGTCTCCCCGCCATGCCGCAGTTAGCCGTGCCTCAGATGCCCGCGCTACCCAGCTCGGGTTTCAGGCTGTCCAAAGGTAAAGTATCTCAGCTAGCTGATAGCATGCTAGCATTAAATGACCGCTGGACATAAACTAAACGTGTATGTGAGCTTAATTCTACGCAAGAAAGACGCAGTTACACAGCACGCTTTTAGGGAGACCGCTCTTTGGAGGTATACTGTACATGTTTAAAATATAGGGAATACATTGTATTCAGAACCTGTTCCTTGGCTGCTCATGAGGCTTTTAGTTGGCTGACTGCCTGTCAGCCACAGGTTGTGTTTCCAACTCGAGACGGTCACTCAGCTCGGGCCATACTCGGAGGCGATCCCCCCACCCCGAGGAGTGTGTGTGTTGGAGTGTGTGTGTCACGCCGCTCTGATGGAGCAGCTGATAGCTGAACTAGCTGACCCTGATCGCCCGCAGGGCCCATGTTCTTCTTGTCCTGCGACTCTGCGTCATGTGATGCTCAGTAGGTTTGGATTATCCTCCTCATTGCTTCGCTAAAACCCGCAATTTCACAGCGCCTGGCAAGAATGGAAAGTTTCCTCTGTATCCAAACAGACAGGCCCCTGTTCATGAGGAGTCCTTCTACCTCATTATCATCCCTTCCATGATGCAGAACTACAGGAAGTGTGGTTTATTTTGGGTCCAGGGTCTTCAAGCTCACTCTTTACAAGTCACAACTGTTAGACATCACACATTAATTATCATTTAGCAGAAGTACGTTCAACCACGAGGTTACAAACCCAGAACAACAATCATTTAAGTACTTTAGCTTCAAAAAAGCCAAACTACAAGTGCTACATCAAAAGTCTTCAGACAATGGGATTCTTCATACATCACCAACCATCCATCTGAAGCTGAGCAGTACATACTGAAAATATTATTTCCAGGCTTTTCACACTTTGAAGACCCTTGACCAGCAGAAACGTGCAAAAGCAACCGTTTAACAACTCTACAATCATTTTGTACCTGGTGTAGTTATGTACCATAAACCCTCATCTGTTGGCTTCACTGCTACAATCCAGTGCAGTCTAATAAAACAGGCCGGTCATAAATGCTGTCTTTACGTTGACTGCTCAGTTGTTGGTGACAGGTGTCATGGAGGTTTTGTTTAAGCTCTGGTCATTTTTGAGTCGGTCGTACATGGTGCGATTAAATTCCGTTGCCTTCTACCAAGAGCTGTCTCTTATTTTTTTGTACCCTCATACATATGTTGGCGTTCACCAGTAATGTCTTAACTAAGAGATGTGGGCTGGGTTTTTTTGTTGACGTTTCTGTATTTCTATGCTTACCATGACTGTCTGTCTCTGCAGAGCATTTTGTGGTGGCCGTGCCGGTCGCAGTGGTCGCAGCTGTCGGAGGCTTCCTAGTCAGCCACTACCTGAGTGGACGGAACTGTAAAAAGGGCCAGGTGAACACGTGCATCAGCAAAGACAGTCCCAAAGTAGTCCACAGCTTCGACATGGAGGACATAGGCACCAAGGCTGTGTACTGCCGCTGCTGGAAGTCAAAGAAGGTCAGGCCTCGGCAGCTTGTTTGTGTTGTTGGACTTTCTTAGCAAACAAATCAACTTGTTAGTGGTCAGAAATTCCTTTTTAAATGTCCTTTTTTGAAGTCGTACTACTGTTCCTGGGGTCAGACCTTCACATGTCACAGTCAGTGATATCCCAGCATGTACAGCTGAACTTGAAGTCCTCAGGAAGAAGAGAAACCCTTTGCATAAACAAGATCCGCAGTTTGCCACTTGGACAGAATGATTAAAGAACTAGGAAAGTTGACCTATGTAAAGAGTAAGGCTTTGATTATTTCTAACCACTGGAGATCAGGGCAGTTGAGTGGATCCACTTCCTTATTTCATTTTATATCATAAAGATAAAACTTCTTAGTTACATTAACTGTATGTGGGGAACCGAGCCAACTTGTCCCCTTAAAAGCATCTTTATGTTGTGGAAACACTTTCCCACCGTTCTGACATGAGAGATTAAATCCTGTGTCTCATATCGTGAAGTATAAACGACCAAAAGTTGATAAGATTTTGTTTTCATTTAAACGCTGTGTGTTTTCTTCTTGCAGTTCCCTTACTGCGATGGAGCCCACACCAAACACAACGAGGAGACCGGGGACAACGTCGGGCCCCTCATCATCAAAAAGAAGGATACTTAAGTCAACCAATCACAGAACTCCATCTTGCCTCGACTTCTCCCCCTCTCAGTTTGTCCACTTGTTTACGATCATCTTTAACGCTGTCACACAGATAAATGCTAATAAAGTGTGACACTCAAAACAAAGGATACAAATAAAATGTTTTAATTTCTGTTATTCCACCTGTTCCTGCATTGGATGACATTTAAAACCAAAGGTCATTTGAGATAAGGAAGGGACTTTGACAATCAACAGGCAAACATGAAGGTGTTTTGCCTGCGCAGTTGTATTTTTATGGATTTAACGTTCTGAATTTGGGTCAAAATTCTCACCACACACGATAGAAGTGAAATATTTCGCCGTGTGGGCATCATCTCCTCCCGTCTGGTGTCACCTGTACCCCCCCCCCCCCCCCCCCCCCCCCCTTCCTCCTCTCTAGGTGTGGAGCAGGTGGTTGAAACGTAATGAGCTGGCAGCGCGTAGCCTCAGTCAGTCCAGTGTTTCATTGGAATTCGTCACAGGCCTTATAATCTACAGCCCAGAGTCTGAACACACATAACTAATGTGAATGTTACTTGATTTTTGCACATTATACAGGAAACGAGTAAGTTTCTGTTTGCTCTGCTCTTGTCAGAGGAGGCAGAAGTTTAGTTTGTAAGAAATGATCATATAATCAGTCTCGGGAGCTGTTGAAACACTATTGACTGTAAGCGCTTACTGTCGGCTTTCTGGGGGAGCTGTTGTATTTAATATGTAAAGTGTAAACCTCTGCTTTATGAAGGATATATTTTGCTTTTTCATGAGATTAATTTTTTACTGGCTGCGGTGTGTCTGACTTGTTGTCCTGTATTTTGTGAATAAAACTTGTTGAGCAATGTGATTTGTATACCTCCCTGCTGATTCATTTATTTGTAGGAGTTGTTTGGAGCCAAACTCCACTTTTATTGTTTTGTTTGTTTGTTTCTTTAACCACAGGATGGAATGTGATTAGTTTATCCACCTCACCTCTCAGCAGAGAGGCAGGGCCGAGTGTTTGCGGATTAACAGACGGGGATAATAAGTAAACAGGGCCGTGTGGGGACTGCAGTGTGTGTGTGTGTGAGTGAGTGAGTGAGGAGGGGTGGGGGTGAGGAGGGGGGGTGAGGGGGCTGCCTTGCTGCAGTGTCCACCACCAGCACCAAGTGGCCATTTTAAGACGCGGCAGTGTGCGCGGTGACCGCTAGGAAGCGCTGTGTTCGCACGGATTGGTCCGGGCCAGACAGCGGAGTGGTACGCGAGTGCACGGCGGTGGGCCCCCTGCTCCCACAGTGACACGCTCGCGCACGCACGGACACGCACGAGGTATCTGGCCTCGTGCCAGATGCATGCAGGACTCTCACAAGAGGTGGAGTGGACTCAGCGTCCCCGCGTGAGGAGTCACCTCAGTATGGCGGCCCCACGGCGCGCGCTGCCTCTACTGCGTGGACTGTGCTCACGACGCACGTGCTTCAAAAACACATCCCGCGTGGAGGCGAATCACCAACACGCAACATGCTATTGTCCTCAGACTGATAACTGAGGCTGACCATCTATTTGCATTTAATAATTATCAGTTAAATGATCCTCTTATATTTTATTGGTTAATCGTTTTTAAAGTGACTTCATATCATGGACTGTGTGTGACAGTGAAGGCCACATATTCACTGAATAACTGTAAATACATAAGTGTTATGTACAGATGCATGCTGGGAGACACACACTTCCGGTGTGGATACAACTGGTCAATCATTCAGTGTTTACAAAACAAATAAAGTCATGTTTATTTCACATCTCTTTATCTTAACAGTTAACCTACTTTTGTATTTGTCCTACTTTTTGTGGCTGTAGAATTCTATAACAAAGCTGACAGATAAATAAAGCATCTTCCCTTTTAATATAGTCTAAACCCTGTTATCACCAATTTGCTACTTTATACCAGGCAGACGAGCTTATATATTTGAATCAAGTTAATTATATTTAACAGATAAAAGTAAGCATATATAACAACCTGAGCTCTACACAGGCTGGATCCCATCTCTTTAACACACAAGTCAAGTATACAGGAGTCAATGCAGAACAGGGGAAACTGACAAAGACCTAAACATCTGTTTAGTGATATGAGGCCTAATATACATAGCTGTAACATTATATATAACACTATAATAAGTGTATCAACTGATTAGTCTTCATCGTGGAGGTAAACAATCGATTATTAATTGATTTTATGATTCGTTCATTTTTTTATATATTATTATTTATCATGAGCCCTTTGACATGTTGATAAACATGTATGATATCTGATTATTTATCACAGCAATAATTCCCACCTGACGCCCATGTTCACTAACACAATGTTTGTGTACTGGTGTGTATTAATGTAGTGTGTAACGACACTGTGATGGTTCAGTGTTGTGTGTGAGCTGGTGTGTACTAGTGCAGTGTGTAACGACACTGTGATGGTTCAGTTTTGTGTGTGTGCTGGTGTGTATTAGTTTAGTGTGTAACGACACTGTGATGGTTCAGTGTTGTGTGTGAGCTGGTGTGTACTAGTGCAGTGTGTAACGACACTGTGATGGTTCAGTTTTGTGTTTGCTGATGTGTATTAATGTAGTGTGTAATGGTGGTCCAGTGTTGTGTGTGTGCTGATATGTATTAATGTAGTGTGTAATGATGGTCCAGTGTTGTGTGTGTGCTGACGTGTAGTGTGTAATGACCTTGTGATGGTCCAGTGTTGTGTTTGTTGATGTGTATTAATGTAGTGTGTAATGACACTGTTATGGTTCAGTGTTTTGTGTGCTGACATGTATTAATGTAGTGTGTAATGATGGTTCAGTGTTTTGTGTCTGCTGATGTGTAGTGTGTAATGACACTGTGATGGTCCAGTGTTGTGTGTGCTGACATGTATTAGTGTAGTGTGTAATGATGGTCCAGTGTTGCTTGTTTGCTGATGTGTATTAAAGTACTGTGTAACAACACTGTGATGGTTCTGTGTTGTGTGTGCTGACATGTATTAGTGTTGTGTGTAATGACACTGTGATGGTCCAGTGCTGTGTGTGTGCTGGTGTGTATTAATGTGGTGTGTAATGACACTGTGATGGTCCAGTGCTGTGTGTGTGCTGGTGTGTAATGATGGTCCAGTGCTGTGTGTGTGCTGGTGTGTATTAGTGTTGTGTGTAATGACACTGTGATGGTCCAGTGCTGTGTGTGTGCTGGTGTGTATTAATGTGGTGTGTAATGACACTGTGATGGTCCAGTGCTGTGTGTGTGCTGGTGTGTAGTGATGGTCCAGTGCTGTGTGTGTGCTGACGTGTATTAGTGACACTGTGATGGTTCAGTGTTGTGTGACAGCAGCCTCTCTCTCTCTCTCTCCCTCTCTCTCTCCCTCTCTCTGTGCTGGGGTCGCTCTGACCACGGTCTCGGCTGCAGAGTCCACTTCGCATTTTGAGCGACGCCCCCAAATTCCGTGCAGAGTGTTTGCAGACCCTCCGGGACGGAGAGGTGGAGGAGGAATCGGCAGCTCCGCCGTCCATATACACTACAATCAGCACGCCATTAGTTCATGACTTCATCATATCTGTGACAGGGGAGTTTGGACCGTGTTTACAAGGTAAGCCTGAGACGTTTCGCCCACACTTCCGGTAGATTTTCGCCGTGTTTTTCGCGGTGTCGCCTTTTTCCTGCGCGCAGCTGCCGTGTCGCAGCGACCACTCGGACTGTGGTCAGCTCTCCGTGGCGTCGGTCGAGCACCGTCTTCTTAGGTAACCTGAACCACGGCGAAATGATCGATCGCTGTTTCCACCATCGATCCATCGATAGGTTTACACACATGTCCCCTGACAACAATCATGTCCCGCGGTTAATCGGCGGAACAGTTTTTTCTCTAAACGTGGACACGGAATATAGCCTGCTCTCTTTTTTTATCCACAGCCACCGCATCGTTGCGCACCTCGCTCCTCGTCGTCGATACCAGACAAAAGACAGCCTGTTTTTTTACGCTCCTCGATGTAGAGTTGCTCTGTGGAGCTAAAGCTTTGGCTGGCACACATAACAGCAGTCGTCAAAATGTATTTGAAAAGCGCGCTCCACATTTGACCTGCGCATATGCGCATATCTTTGCATATTGTTGTCGCTCTGTTATTGATTGCATTGATATACCGTGAAATTCTTAAAGGGATAGTCTACTGCCTCCTGTATGCGGAAATCAGCGGCAGGGCATGCACTGTGTGATAGATGCCTTAGTTCCTCTCTGTTAAAGCTCTTTTATTTACACATTATTTACATATTTGTTGTTTTTGGTTTTAAAGCTCAGATTCTCTGCTCTGTCACTGTGTGTTGTGGCTGTGGCTTAGAAACATATCCCACTCTTATCTCCTAGGTTTCCTCTCTTTCTGTATTTGTCTTTCCAACATTTCTATTCTTAACCCTCGTCTCTTCATCCCCTGTTCGTTTCTAGCTCTCCAGGACTCCGAGGCTGCAGCAGAGAATGGGAATAGGGACACAGGCCAAGGCTTGCCATTTTGGCTGAAGTAACAGCAAGGACGGTTGTCAAACCCGCAGCGGCGTCAATCCCCTTCTCCCTCACCTCTTCTCCCACACACACACACACAGAAGGACAAACACCCCCCCACACAGCCACTGCTATGTCCACTGCCGTAGACATCGCCGGCCCTTCCTCCCCAGTTCAAGCCCACAGCAGCGCTAAAATCCCCAATGAGCCACTGAGACCCAGCCTAAAGCGCTCCAACCACCCCTACAGCCTCTCCCATTACATCTCCACCCCTTCCCAGGCCATGGACGTCAAAGGCCTGATCCAGCCCTCCCCAGCCCAGCAGCGGGCCGCCCAGCCCGCACACACCAAGCCTCGCCGTACCCCCTCCTGGCCCGACATGTGGGAGTCACCCAGCGGGCTCCACCTGGCCCATGCCGCTGAGCTGCTGATGCGCGCCGGGCTCCTGGCTCTGACACCCGCCACCACGGAGCAGGCCAACCTGGGTGCACAGAGCAGCCAGCCAGTGAAAAGGGAGGCTGCAGAGGCAAAGGGGGGAAAGGGAGATGGGGAAGGAAGTGGGTCTGGGCCCGAGGAGGAGGAAGAGGACTCCTCTGGATGTGGCACTGACTTCCAGCCCTTCCTGGGTGCCTGGTTCCCCTTCAGCCCTGCTCTGTTTCCCCTGGCAGGCTTCCAGATGGGGGGAGGCCACTGGAGAAGTGCCGCCATGGGAACTGAGGGCATCGAGGGGCTGGTGGCCGAGGGCTACTCTCCGGGCTCCCTGGGCGCAGGCAGTGGAAGCAGGAGGAAGAGGAAGAGGTGCGGGGAGTGCGTACCGTGTCGGCGTCAGACGAACTGCGACCAGTGCAGCAGCTGCCGCAATCGCAAGAGGGGACACCAGATCTGTAAATACAGGAAGTGTGAGGAGCTGAAGAGGAAGCCGGGAGGCCCTGGGTTTGAGAGCAGAGTGTCTGGGTTTGACCTCAGGGGGTCCGACTTTACTTTGGGTCTCTCACAGGAGAGAAGCAACGGAGCCTTGGATGGATAGTAACGCTTGTGGTGGCAGCATTTGTCAGAGGATCCTGGTTGGATGATTGTTGAGGAGCTGCGTTTGAATAATAACACACGGGACACAACGTTAACACACTCGGACTGTGAGGTCTCAGAGATCTCTGCATCTTGTGTTTAGTGAGGAGCAGCAGCTCTGTTAAAGAATGTCCAAACTCGTTCCCATCCTTCCTTTTGACAATCAGTGAAATGGAGAGGCGAGAAAGAAGGATACCAATGTGTGTCAATATTTAGATGATGACAAAAATGCTGTAAATAGCCTGTAAATATCTGGAAAACATTATGTCTTTTTTACATCCCTTTCCAGTTTGGATGTGTTGTGTTTCGACATTTAAAAAAAAAAAGGAGCCAAATGTTTTGTTTCTAATGGGGAGTTTTGATTCTGTTGTTCTGACGTCACTGCATCAGCAAGAAATGAATGAGTTCAGCCTAGGCTAAATTATTTCATGTGCAGCTTGTACTGTATAGCTCTGTTTGCCCTTTTGAAATAAAAGAAATTGGCCATGTGCACTTGTCTACAGGCTGGGTTTATTCTATATGTGTGTGTGTGTTCGTATTTAATTGGTGTGTGTGTGTGTCTGTTTGCAGCCATGTTTCTGCGTGCGTGTGTGCGTGAGGTGTGGATTATGAGTCACCTAATGGTGTGGCTGAGAACCTTATCACAACCCCACAGACACACAAACACGTACACGCTGCCTTGGCAAGTCCGGCCTATGCACTGGAACACACCTAACCTGACATGCACACATAATCACAAACACTCTCTCCTGTATTCACACACTGACACAATTTCCCTTTTTATTCACAAGTATAGATCATATACACACACATTATAAGCCTAATACACAGCCAGCTGGACTGAGGCTACAGGGTGGGTTTTTGCTTGTTGCCGTAACGATGGCTGATGTGATAAGACCTTCTTCCTCGGCGCCACACTCCAGGGGACCGCAGGGAAGACGTAACCATAGCAACGGCCGGCCCGAGGTGTCACGCTATAATTGGGCCACGGCTGCACTTCCTGTGCGCCTTCAGTCAGGGGGATCGCAGAGGGACTGCTCTGTGTGTGTGTGTGTATGTGTGCGTGTGTGTGTGCATCTGTGGGGGTGGGGGGGGGGTTGTGCGTGTGCGTGTGTGCGTCCGTGTTTGTCAGGCAGGGAGAGAGAGAGGCAGAGAGAAAGCACAGCACGCCAGCCAACACAGGACCCTGCCAACTCATGGAGAAAAGCAGTGAGCTCCAACATCATGCTATTACAACGCTCCCACTGAATGAGAAACACACAGTCTTTTAGTTAAAGTCCACAGTCTAGTGTTTCTTCATCTCCTAGACAAAGGGGGAATTTCAAATTCTTGGATCTGCAGCTTTTTTTTTCTCCGCCCCCCTTCTCTCTCTCTTCTGTGCCTTTCTAGTGATTTGGAGCTTAATCCCCCCTCCCTGTTCTCGTCACGCATGCACACACACGCACACACACACTCACACACACACACACACACACACACACACACACACACACACACACACGCACACACACGCACACACACACACATACGCACACACACACACACACACACACACACACACACCGGAAATCTGTGTCACCCGCTGCCCAGCAGGTCCAGTGACTCCCTGAACGCCTGCAGTCTGGCTCCACTGGCCTGCAAGATGGCAGGAGAGAAAGGGAGAAGGAGGAGGAGGAGGGGAGAGGGATTGAACGAAGGACAGAGAAGAGGAGGAGGGGGGAGGGTTGAGAGGGAGTTGGGGGAGTGGGGGAGGAGGAGGTGGTGGAAAGCGGATCCTGGGGTGGCGGTGGTGGTGGGGGTGAACTGTGGTGAAGGGCAGAGAAGGAAAAGGGAGGAAAGAGGTGGAGGGGGCGTAAGGGGTGTAAGAGAGAGTGGGTGAAACTGGGGGAGATGAAACGCAGGCCACAGGGGGAGAGAAAAGAGAAAGAGGGAGAGAGATGCAGGGAGGAGGACTGGGAGATGGACAGCAGGGGATGAAGATAACGTGGGCCAAACAAAGAGAGGAGGAGAGATGAGTGGGAGATCCAGCGAGCGGTGTGATGGAGGCCGACTGAAATGCAGCAAGACAGAGACGCGAGGACACCGGGGTTAATGACGGATGCATTGTCCGGATAGCCGGTGTGCGTCCGTCACAGACCCCTGTGGAGCCTACATATGTTACAGCACCAGCGGCCCTGCCCACTCTGGAGAAAAACTCCTCTCTCACAAACACACACTGCAGTGGAACAACCTGCCAGCCCAAGGCAACCTGCACTGGAGCTGGGCGGACCCTCACTCACGAGCCAGACCTTTGAAATTTTGGCCACTGCGTCTGCTCGGAGACACTGTGTCTCATTGTGGATTTTTTTTCTCCCTCCATTGGCAGTAACCCCAGCGTTAGAAAACGTCTAACAGCTTCGCAGAAACAGCATCTTTCTGAGATCACAGCTCATTACGTCTCTGTTATCCATTTGCGTTCACTTTTATAGACCTGGAAAACATGCAACACTACTCCCCAACAGGAACACAATGGTTTCCTACATCCTTGAAAAGCCCAGGCTCATCTGCCCTGAGGTATTTTGGTGACACTGGGGTCAAAGGGGACTCTTGACCTTTGACCCTTAAAGCTGTTAAAGGTGGATTCAAATAGACAAACTTCTAAAAACAGCTTCATTCACTTCTGGTTCGGTCTCATATTACCAATGAACAGTACCAAACCCATTAAATGTCATTAAGATGTAACTAATTAGCATGTAACTAAGAGTCTGGATAATTAAATGACTTGAATTACTATCGGCCGAACCAAAGCACGGCCATAAAATGAAGTAGAAAACAAATTAGCTCTGAAAACAGTCTCACATTTCGATCCTCAGGCGGGTTCACATGGTGTTCGTTTTCATTGGTAATGTGTACCGAAAATTCTGTTAATCTTTAGCTCGCTGCTGATCTCCAAAAAGGCACAGTGGTTCCAGGAGGTTAGGCAAAGCAAGCTGATATAGTCTGTCTGCCTGCAGTGATATTTCACCATGGCTTCTTTTCACACCACCTCGTGATGTGGACAAGATCGCTGTCATATACAGTATATTAGGCTGACTTCTTTTACACAGATACCATTATAGATATCCAGCAAGACACTGAGCTAAACATTTTCTCATTCTATATATTCTGTTTCCCGCACAGTTCCTGATTTCTAAATACTCTAATTGGGATCTGTCCAACACTAACAAATAAATACAATCACAAGACGACTTGGAGGCTGTGCTATTGCTAATGTTAGAGCTAAATGCTAGCATAAGTTTGCTGACATGCTCATTGTGACAATGCTAGTATGGTAATACTAAGCAGGAATAATGTTTAGTTTAGTTTACATGTGTGTCAATTCAGGGGCTGCATCCTTCAGAGGCTGCATTTGACTGCGTCACACCAGACTGTCCCATTTCGAAGGGTCCTTCAAAAGCGGCCGACAAATGTATCCTCCCATCCCTAGAAAAAAAGGCTAGAACGGATGGATCCTTCCTGACCCAACCTATCCCAGGTTTCGTTGCGCTTTGGTGACGAACTGTTTTTCAAAGGAAGTCCAATGCTTACATTGTCAAATGTACTTGTTTCAGGCTTAAACACAGCCCACCAGCTAAAGGTACACATGTTAAAAAAGGGTTAAGGTTAAGGGGCAATAAAACTTTCTCATCATGTCCAACTGCAGCTCTGTTGCTAGGCAAAAGCAATAAGGGCAGGATGATCTGGTGAAGCTGATCAAGGAAATCCTCTGTAGAGCAGATCATCTAATTTCAGTTCTTCCTTTGCAGACTACCCGGCCCATGAAGACTGACCCATTCATGGGCCATGTAGATCGTGTCCTCTGAAGGATGCAGCCCCTGAATTGAGACAAAGCTATAGTGTGTATAGACTTCTGGGTAAAAAAGGGAAACCAACAATTTTACTCACCAAAGTAAGTCCTGTATACTAGCCAGGAGTCATCAGCCTAGAAAACAATTGTATGTCTAGTCTCTGGAGGTCTGTTAAGTGAGGACTTGACCATGATGATGTCATCAAAACCATGTTTCCTTTTTTCGGGACTGGACTTTAAAGGATGTGGGTGTTTCCCAGGCCAGCCTGACAAAAACATGCTTTTGGTTGCATTCTGGGAAATGTAGTGTAATTGTAGCTTGACCCACTACTAGGGACTATTGGTCACAATATTTAAGCCTTTCCTCTGAGCTGACCTACAATTCTTTAGAGTGCCATACCTAAATCCCTTTAAGTTTAGGTCGGGTCATGATGGTTAAAATCATGACAAGGTAGGTCATGTTTTTGCATTGGAAGAAAAAGGCTATATGGTGAGGATCTTTTTTTTTGTACAGATAAGACATAAAAAGTATATTAGACCCTGTTATGTTTAGAAATCTGTGAGGGGTTATTATACATATATGTTTTATTAACTTCACAGGTTACACTATTATAATTTTTTAATGTTCAGAGGTTGAATAAAATGCCTGTTTTCCACATTTTGTGGCCAGGTAGAAAAATCCTAATATGGATTTAATTTTGACTCAAAACTGCTCAAAGCATAAACGGACGTTTTACTCATTAATTCAACACTGAGGTTATAAATTAGAAAAGCATTGCCCTTTAGTGCAGAATCTAATAATACCACTACTGAGGTGTTATTATACAGTGTAGAGCCATTAACAAACTGTTTGATCTCCTGACTCAATATAAGTCTTCACAAGGACTTTATTCAGAAAATTGGCAAACATGGCGTTACAAAGGAAAATGGTCTTACAGAGTCTTAGAAGTTTACTATCATACAGGCTCTCAGTCAACACATGACGAAAAATAAGCCGGAGCCCCGGTTGACTCCAAACACCTTTACTGGATAGAAACATTACAAGTAAATGACTTGCACTTTATTACTGGACAAAGATGAAGAGACTCCTACAATGCTTTGCCGAGAAACCCAACACTGTCCTACTATATATAGCGGGGGCTTTTCACACTGTGTGCATGACTGCTCGTGTCAAGTCACATGATGCAAGATATATGGGTGGACAGACACAAACGCACGCACACACTTCCACTGGTACACAGAAGCGCATACACAGAGGCCGAGGGTGTGGAGGTGGTGAGGGAATGCGGAGGGGTTTATTGAGTTGACTGTGACGTGTTGCTTCCCGTGACTTAACTCCCATTTTCTCTGTCTCCCCATGCGTCTCGCCCTCTGTCTCAAGTCTAAACCACATGCTAATCAGCTTTCTGTGCTCTGTGTTTGATCTCTGACGGCCTGTTTTCTGATGCGTCCCACTGAATAGATAATCATTGTGTAAGTGATCACTATCAACAACCTCTCTGTGCTCACCCCTGTCAGCGACCCCACCTACCCCGATTGAATGAAGGCTACGAACAGACACAACTTTGTTACATGCAATAAAAAAACTAAAAGTTAACAAAGATAAAGCCAGTCTTTCAGTTTCATTAACTTGTTCCTTTTCACACCATCAATGGACAATAAACCCATTAAGTAAATATTAAACACTAATACAAATGAAAGGGGAAACACAAAAAGTCAACGTGTCAGGGTTTAAACAAGGAATTAGTGAACAAGTAAGGGAACATGTGACCAAATAGTTAGGTAATAACTACAGCGCAAGTATTAAAGATGAAGTGCTGCCATGTAATATGTGTAAGACATGTTCTCATAGTTTAGTCCATCTAATTTAAGCTGCAGCAGAATATTTTTCAGAGGCACATTATTAATTGTTTTAGATCTGTACTGCAGCTCACCACTGAAAGGAAACAATGGCCACAGGGTTAAAGTGCTGACTCAAAGAGGGTATGAGTGTGTTCAAATCAAAATCGACTGACCAGAATAGAAACTGGAGCTCTTTTTTACACACAGTCACTCCAAGTTTCTGACTCTGCAGGTCAGTAATCCTAAAAGAGCCAGAAAAGTTCATCTATCTTGATGAGCCAAGTCAGTCTCCTGACCCCTGTCAGCTGACCTCAGCCAAAATGATCATGTGTTTCATTAGCTGTGGACCAGACTGCAGGCAAAAAGTCACCAAAACAAGTGAGACATGGAGATGCTTACAGTGGTCTGTTGATTTATGAGAGTCACAAGCCTCAGAAAAGTTATTGATTACAGAGAATTTGCAATGAAATATTAAATATGGAGTTTGACACAAATGTTCAAGACAAGGTCCACTTACATGGATTGCAGAGCTTTCAGCCAGATGCTGTGGCCTTAGTTAATGAATGGAGTTTACTCAGTTGCTGGAAATGGTTTAGTTGTGTTAACATGACTTAAGTATGAACTTTTGGTCACTTGACAGTAGTAAAAAATGAGTAATAAAGGTTGTGATAAGAACTTTTTTGTGTATCTATAAGGTCGACAATGAATCTACATGGTCAATTAAATATGATAGCTTTATTAAAATGTACTGTACTTCATAAATGTCTCCAAATTCGCAGCTCTGGGAGGCTATCATTTGTATTATTAGTATTTAGTGCATTGAGATACATGCTAGTTTAAATATGCTAACATGCTAATGTTGTTGTAAAGCAGGTACAAAGAAAGCAGCTAAATCTTTTTTTTTTAAATCTCTTTTGGTGATGTCTCTGCAGATGAGGTTACCTGGAAGATATCCCACAATGCTCTTGTGGTTTTTGGATGTTTAGCTGTCAAAAAACAACAAATCCCAACAGCTTTCTAAATGTTGATTGGAATATATCATACTTTATCAATGTATCCACACTAGCAGCTCTGTGAGGCTATAGCCTGCTTTGTATTTAGTGCATTGAGCTAAATGCTAGTGTAAACATGCTAATGTTGATGTATAGCAAGTATAATTGATTGACACGGACAGCACCTTGATTTTGGGTGTTAGCTTGCTAACAATTGGAAAATAGCATGATGGTGTAGAATGAAATCAAGATAAAATTATGATAACAAATCATCCTCTGTGGAAATATGAATGTCTGAATGAAATTATATAACAATCCATGTAATAGTTAAGTCAAGTGCCTGAAATGTAGTTACTCTTTCTTCTTTAAACTCATATTCTACAGTGGAGGAAACAGTGTCTCTGTCCAAAAACTGCAGTGTAGGTCCATTTTGTGATTGTGATCATAGTTGTGGTTGTGACACGATTATTTCCTATTCACTGGTTCACACAAAGAAGAAAACAAATTAAAGGAAAGCAGTGGTGGAGAAGGGACTCAAACATTTTACTTAAGTAAAAGTAAAAATAAATAGACTAAAATGTACTTAAATAAAGTAAAAGCACCACATTAACCTTTTGAGTCTTGTACTTGCCGAGTGTATCCTATTTCCTCATGCAATGGTCTGCTTCATCATTTGGTCGGAGTCTCGGCCTCCTCTGAATCCATTTCAGTTGTTTCTTCTTCACCAGTGATGCTGTTACTGCAGGAGGCGGGGCCTAATCGTACCTACCAGCTTTCATTTGAATCAGTGGACCAATTCCCCTCTCATTATTGATTACTTTTAAACAAATTGAAAAAAACCCATCAGGAACAAGCATGCATTGTAAAAATGTAGTGGAGTAGAAAGTACAGATATTTGCAGATATGTGTAGTGGAGTACAGTAATAAAGTAAATGTACTTTGTTAAATCCCACCACTGATAATGGATCCTGTATCGTGTTGGCATCTGATAGTGGTGGTGGACCACGATTGAGGTGGCAGCTGATGGTGGATCCTGATGGCGGTTGGGGATCATGACGATGGATTGCGGACTATGGTGGCATCCGATCATGAAGGTGGAGTCTGATCGTTGACTATGATTATAACAAGACTGCTTGATACACAATATGTCTACTCAGATACTCGACCATTACTGACAGTAATCCATCAATTCATTTACCTTCCATTATGCTACAAACTGTTTATTCTAACCAATGCTGTAAATACTCATATTTTTCTGATGTTCTCTGTTACACGTGGCACCTTTTGAACTTCTGTCCGTCCCTGGAGAGGGATCCCTCACATGTGGCTCTCTAAGGTTTCTATGTTCTTTTTCCCATTAAAAGTTTTTTTTTACTCTTGTTGAGGATGTCACACCTTGTTACAGACCTATGAGACAAATTGTGATTTGTGAATATGGGCTATACAAATTAAATTTGATTGATTGATAGAAAGCAGATTCTTAATAGGGAAAGGTTCAAGTTGGTACATAAGAACAAGTCAATTGATAATTTGTGCAAGTGGGTGTTTCGATTTCTTGAGCAATGCACTAAAAAGCACAACTGTTCCTGAATTAATATCTGGTCAAAGGTGAACATGTTCTGAGGAATAAAGGCAGATAAAGTCAAGTAATCATTTACAAAGAATTCAGACCTTTTATTTTATTATATTTACAAACCCCTGCACCGACGTGAATGCACATAATGTATAAAGATGTTGCCAACATGTTAAAAGTCGGTGGTTTTAAAACAAGTGACAAGTCCCACAGACTCCAATACAATAAAATCAATCAAAGAGTACAGAATAAAATAATATGATTTCATCAAGTTGCTTCCCAGTAACCTCTTATGATATTTAAATGATAAATCTTCATTAACACTCGTTTAAGAAGTGAACCACGGTGTTTTTTCACCTGTAGTCAACAGTCCTTGTGCGTGTACCTCTGGACATCTCACACTGCCCCAGCCCATCAATAACAAAAGATATGTGAGGGTATTTGAACTCAGCAACATCAAAGCTGCTTCATTTTATCATTCAGAAAGCTTTCAAGTCATTCTCTCACTCCACCCCCCCAGACATTTCTCTGTCTGTCGGTCGGTCCTTGTGTTGTAACAAAGTGGGCCTCAGTTCAATGTTCAGGTTCAAGTGAGGACCTCATGAATGTGGCCGCAGCTTGGTCCAGCAGCGTGTGGCTGCCATTATCACTGGGCACGTTACAGCTCTGCCTTCATGGGGTCAAGTGTTTTCCTGCAGGAGGGAGGATACACCTGGAGACCTAATGGATCAGCGGTGTGCTTCTCATCTGTAGGTGAGCAGGTTTGCCAGGTATAGGAGGTTTGCTGTAGGCGGGTGTTGTGCTGTGGCGATCATCTGTGAACGTCTTCCTGAGCTGCGCTACGCGACCTCTGTTGTCGGACTGTGTCTCTTCATGACACTCAATTCCTGAGAAGAAAAGAAGAGAAGGACGGGACGTTTTTAGTGATGATAGCCAGACTCCTTTTTAAGCTTGCATTATTTACATGAATTAATTCATTACATTTTCATCAGATTAAAGTTTTAAATTATCTTACTAAGTTTATCTGTCCAAATTTGTGATACATGGTTTCTAACAAAGCATAAATGAAAGCAGGTTAGACCCTTTATTCTTAAGAATTATATATGACGTTTGGAAAAAAAGACAGGTTGTTGTTTTACTGTGATGTAGCCTGAGTACATTGTAAAATTTGTGTGCATTTCTTCACACTTCAGTACATTTTACAGTTAAGTCTTGTATTTATAATTCTACACTAACATATCTGATGATGAATGATTGAGATTTAACAAAAAGCATTGGTGCATATTGGACAACTAAAAGGGGTTATTCTGTATGAAAAATACATGTAATACTGTTGGTATGTATTCTATTTCGTAACTTTTGTTTTAATTTTTTCAATTTCTTATTGGGTATATAGTAAATGTTTGTAATGTATCATTATCCCAGTTTTTAAGTTATATCTACAAATACTCGTTTGCGTGTGTTCTTGTACTTCTGCTATAACAGTTTATCTTATCTTACCTTATCTTAACCTTTCTTTTGGAAAATATTTTGTTTCTATTACAGGACTAGTAATAGTAATGGTGTGTGATAGTCTTTCTACTTGTATATGTTCTGCATGGATTAGAATCAGTGAATGATTAACATGGACTTTTACATTTTAACACAAAAACACACACGTCAGGGTTCTCTCCACCTCTCCTCTCCTGTCCTGTTTTCTCACCTCTGTCTTGTGGGTCGGCTCTCTCTGTGTCTGACAGCCTGGCTTTGAGCGGCAGCTGGTTGCCATGGTGACTAACATAGGGCCTGTAGAGAGGATCCCAGTCACTGAGATTGTCTGAGCTGCTGCCCGATTCACTGTCGCTGTCCTCCGCAGGGTCCTTCAGGTCGTCATCTGCGCTGCAGGATTCCACGTCCTCCTCAGACGAGTGTTCGTTCGGTGAAGCTGGGTAATCCTGGATGTAAGAGGGGACATAATTTGACAGTAAGACACTGGTACGCTGGTCATTTTACCTTCCAAACTTCAAAGCTACATACAAATACATTAACTCACGCTAACATCTGCGAGGGGCAGCTGGATTTCTTCCTTAAAGCCGAGCTCTCGGGCCTCTCTTCCTGACAGCAAGTTCACTGTCTGGATGCCATTCATATTATCGTTGTAGAGTCTGGAAGGCAAAGAGTTCCATTTTTAGTCCCGCACACGGCTGTCCCAACCTTTGAAACAATCCCCCAGTTCCTCATTTGGGAAATAACTTCTGTAATCAAATTGGGACGAGGAGACGGGAGCTGACTGAAACTCTTAAGTTCACTGTTTATCTTATCACAGCCAATCACTGTTATATAACCTGTTAAACAAATGGAAGGTTTCTTTAAGGCAGCACACACCTTTGTAGATGGATATCAGTCCATTACTTTGTTAAAAATGTAAATGTCCTTGTATTTCATGTTAGAAATATAGCAAGCATAGAATACACAGTGGAGGGGATTTGTTGAGTTGTTGGTCATCAAAGTCTACTGGAAAAATACAATCATATATGATCATATAATGGCTCAGTTGATGTTAAATAAATAAAATTAAAAATAATAAATCTATATTATTATTTATACTTCCTTATCCTATTCGAGTCAGTAACAAAAAAGACACATATCCTTAGACTGTGGTTTCTACCTGTTGTTCCTGAGGCTCTGGAGCAGTTTGGAGGACCTGAACTCGTCCACTTCTCCGATTACACTGACGCTCACATCTCCATCCCGTCCGAGCAGCCATTGCACATGTTTACTGGAAGCTGGAGGTGAAAAAAAGAAAAGAAAGACACACAATGGGTGAGGCTCGCAGGTGATACGGTGAACTTTCATCACAGAGGCCCTCTTTACACCTGCATTAACATACGTGATCTGATCACAAGTGGAGGACAGCTCCAGGTGTTAACTGACAGTTAACACCTGGAGCAGGAATTAGAGAGCGTGTGTCCACATGTGTCTCCAGTGACCATGTCTGATCAGGTTTCACTTCCCCTAAATAAACACATACATCACTTCTGTAAGCAATGTGTTTGAAATATGTCTTGTGTGAGTTCACGCCTGTAGTCACACAAGTAGATTCCTCCACTTGTGATCAGATCACCTGCGAGACATGTAAATGTCAGTTATGAACAGAGTGTCAGAGGCTGTCAAATACGTTGTTGTTCTGGCTTTTGTCCAGAAGGTGGTGCTGTCCTATAAGTAAAGAGCTTGGGAACCCTCACACAAGGGCAGTGGACTTTGTCCTCTATTACTGTTTCTATAGATCTATGATTCTTTTTCCATCCTAAATAAACTGTTTGACACAATCGAACATTATTCATGGCAGGTATACAGATAAAGCCTGTCAGAGGTGAAAGGTGACAAACAAATGCAGTCACCAGCTTCCTGTCAGTGAGCAGGCACCTTTGTCAGCTTCACAGAAACTCCCTGTGATGTTTGAATTGGAAACAGCCCGCATGTTGTTGTGGCAATATTTAGCTTTCATATATTGACTTAACTCAGGAAACACATATTTAATTATTGTATAATCTATTGTTTTCACATTCATATTCATCAATTATATATATCCCATATCCTTTGAGGTTTCAGGGGGATCTGGAGCCAATCAAAGCTGAGATGTCAATTTAGAGTCTGTGATTAATCTAATCTGACCGTCTTTGTACTGTGGGAGGAAGCTGGAGAACTCACACAGACACGGGGAGAACATACAAACTCCACAGGGGATTCAAACCAGGAACCTTTTTGGTCCTAACCACTGCACCACAATGCTGCCCATTTTCAAATGTATGATCAATCAGTTGGCACAATAATTCCAGCCACGCATCTCTTTGGTTAGCTAACCTTCATGACGTCTAACACACAAGTAAAACCCGAACACACTTTGTTCCATGACATCTTAATTCCAGATGTGTGACGACAAGTGTTTTCCACGACAGATCACTACCAGATAAGGATGAAACACCTCCCGTGACATCACTGATAAGGCGTGTGGCGTTAAGTTTTTACAATTCCAATCTTTTGAGATCAGTGATGCCGCAGCAGGGGCGTTTTTTTTTTGGCCCCTTGTAGTTCAGTGTAGATTTACCCTTTGAAAGACACAATAGGCCTAATGAGCAGATACTGTGGCTGTCGACAGACATAATCACCTCCTCGCTGGGACCCGAGGCAGCTGTCTTTCCATTCATATGTCGCAGAATGACACACAACGGGGAGCATTGTGTGCAAGTCTGATGTCACCTGACCAAAGAACATTTCTGACATACGTTATGTATACAACGCACCTTTATGTTGCCTCACTGAGCTGTAACTGTGATAACAAGCCACTCAGACTATTTCCATCGCAGAGGTGAGGTGTCTTTATTTATTCCCACCCCACCCACAAATTACCCACATACTGCAAATCTCTATTCCCACGCATGGCTTGTGTAGTTGTGTGTGAGATTGTCTGTCTGCTCATGTAATGACTGCCTCTCCTGACAGCAGCACAAAGAATGTAAAGACGCCAAACTGGACTGTATGTTGTGCAACGTGAACACACACACACAGACAACACACACTCGGCCGCCTCTCAGGTGACATAGCACAGATTGGGTAAACAAAGACGGTAACTTAATATGTGGTTTAAAGTGGGGCGGCGCCTGAACAATGATTCGACGAGCTGTGATCGAAGCTGTCTATCACACACACACACACACACACTCACAGAATTACTCAAACACACTCACAAAGTATTACACAAACACACACACTGTCATTGTGCGGGGTAGCCAGTGGAGTTGATAGGGGCTTGTGAGTCAGGTAAACACTGTTAATGGAGTGAGGCTGGATGAAATGACTGAGAGCAGAGGAGGACGTGGGTTATTGACACTGGACCATAAATGTTTGGCTGTGATCTAAACACATTAATGAGATTGGTAACCTGAGAGGGTGTTAACCACACAGCTTGTGTGTCTATGTTTCATGACTCATGTGCACTCAGATTTCTCAGACGACATTAATTGCTTGTTAGAAGGCTTGCCAACGACAGACTTTATGAAATTAAGACATTTAAGTTAAATGATTATTTATAGTTACAGAGAAAAGAACAGGACCGTAGCCTGGATTTTTACAAATGCTGAGGACGTAAATCAAAAATCCCCCTGGTGCTGCCACCACAGAAATGATTAAAATATAATAATACATTATATTCTGTAATATTCCTTCTGTTTAAATGGTAAATGGTAAATGAAGGGTATTTATATAGCGTTTTTCCAGTCTCTTTGACTACTTGATCATTTTTTTTGATAACATTCATACAGCACTTCTATATGCAGCGCATTTTCTATCACACATTATTCATACACGGCCATCAGGGGCTATTTCAGGTTTAGTGTCTTGCACAAGCACAATTTTAAATGTAGAATTTCTGGGGATCGAATCAACCAGCATTCAGAATAACAAAATAACCTTGAATTATTAAATCTCAAATAATTATCTACTTGAGAGATATAACTTGTTAGGGCTGTGGTTGTGTAGCTGTAAACTTCTGAACATGTAATGCAACACTGTTTTTTATATACTTGTGGGCAAAATTGTACAGGCTATGTTTTTTTGTATGTGTCTGTACATATGTGTTTATTTATTTTTTTCTCACACATTTTTCGTCTTTTACCAGGTTTTTAATTGGTTTGAATTGGTTTTAAACTGGTAAAAGTTATGTCAGTGTGCCAGTCAAAAAAATGTTTCCCTGAAACTGTTTGTCAGTCAGTGTTTTCATGGTTTGCTTTACTGGAAATCTTAATCATACTCTGGTGTAATTGATTGAGACCAATCAATGCGTCATACCGGTATAACCAGTTCAAAGAAAGCCACTCTACCTTTCTTTGGCCTGCTGTTGTTGCCGCCTGCTCCTTCCCTCTCCTCCCTCTCGACCTGCGCTCTCCAGCGGCGCACCTGCTCCTCTCTCATCTTCAGGAACAGGATCCTCTTCTGCTCCTCGTTGAGGGCCTCCAGCACCTCTGGGTCCACCCACATCTCCTCGAGGATTTTAGCCAGCATCCTGCCTCTGTCTCCTCTTAGCTACCAGACACAGCCGTCAGCCCCTCTGTCTCTCCGTCCAGTGGGTTGTGTTTCAGCAGGGGGATGCAATCGCTCCTCTCCTTCCCCTCCTTCCTGGAGTCAGGTTCCGCTTTTCTTTGAGGGATGTGGGATCAGGTACGGTCTAACTGCTGGAGGTCACTGTTAGTGCCTTTTGTTCAGTGGCCTTTCTCTGTGCAGCAGGAGTGTGTTGGGCGCTCTGGAGGTGAAGGTGCAGCGTGACTGGTGTTGGGACTGTGAGAGAGAGAGAGAGAGAGAGAAAGAGAGAGAGAGAGAGAGAGAGAGAGAGAGAGAGAGAGAGAGAGAGAGAGATTATATCTACTGTATTGTTTTGTTTACCTCCATTCAATCCTGTTCTGGCTGCTGGAACACAACAGGCCCTAAGCAAATAAGCCCAAAATACAAACAGTAATGTGTGTGTGTGTGTGTGTGTGTGTGTGTGTGTGTGTGTGTGTGTGTGTGTGTGTGTGTGTGTGTTTGTAAGCATGCAGTGTTTACTCTGCATACAGTAGGCAGTGGGAATGCTGATGTGCTTTCAAACACTGAAAGACAAACAGAGGTAGGTTCAGTTTGTCAACACACACAGGGTGGGGTGTTAATGACTATATGCTATCTGGGTGCAACAGACAGGCATAGAGCTACAGAGGGCTGTAGTTCAACGCCTCTCAGACAGACAGACAGACACACACACACACAAACCTCTAAACATCAACTGTGACTCCTTATCAACACACGTGACACTGATAGCCATAGACAACCTGCCCTGTTACAGTTATAACTCAGCCAGGAAGTCCTGCAGTGCAAAGAAAATCTTGTGTGTAAACACACTCTACAAAAGCAGTCGCCGCCTTGCACACACTCAGGGAAGATTTGAAACAGTGAGCGGCTGAGTGAGAGCCAATAGGGTTCGAGGTCCGTGATAACAATTCACCAATCCCCGCCCGAAGGTGATCTAATATTCCAGTAAATCAGCAGACGGTGCCATGAGGTGATATATCAATATTACCTTTTCTGTTAATATTTAAGGTGTGGCCATGTGTATCACAGATGAACCAGATAATTATATTAAGCAGCTGATGTTGGACTGAATGAAACAAAATAACAAATCACAGCCACCAGGTTCTGACTTCCTGGTTTCTAACCTTCCTCTGGTGATAAAACTAAACAAAGGTTCAGCTTGCTCTAGGTGACATTCTTTTTAATTTTTAAGTGCACACACAGCTTGTTGTTAGTCAGAGAACAAGCATGTATTCATTCATCGACTGAGCAGCACCTCTTCAGGCCTCCATAAATGTTTTTTAACATTCATGTTCTTGTCCATAGTGTTTCTATTGTCATCAGATGGAGCAGGAAGTGTTTACTCATTATGCAGGAGCTGTAGGAGTCTGTGATTGAGAGCAATACAAACAAACCAGAGATGACAGGGAGATCTGCGAGTTAACGACCAACTCCGAGACAAATTGTTCAAAGTTTCCGTACAAGAGGAGTCTTCCCCCTGAATCACAGCTCCTGTTATCAACTGTACACATGTGAACTTGGGCTCAGCAGCACAAAGGAAACAATTCAAATCAAGACGTGAACACGGCACAGGCATCACAGACAATAACAACCCGCACAGGAACTGCAGAAAATCAACATCACACAAGGGCAAAAATTAACATATAGCACATAAACATACATCACACACACACACACACAAATATAAAGGCAAAGTATCCAGCTCTGGCTCTGCGCCAACATGCAAATAAGTCTGGGATTTGTCTCTGCCTCCGCTCACATGCAGAGAAGAGAGAGAAAGGGAGCGAGAGCAGGGAGAAGGTATGTGCATGGCATACTGAGAGAAAAGTTTCAAAAGTCTCTCAGTCTGAGAAAACACTGGTCATTTCACAGCGGCGAGGAGAGAGCGAGGGATAAATGAACGTAGACAAGCCCTGTAGAATGGTAATTCATGCAAAAGACAAAAAGAACGAGAGAAAGGAAGGAGGGAGAGGAGGGAAGAGTGGACTTACTCAGTGGGTGCCAGCCGGTAGCATCTCCCTGCACTGCTCTGGAGTTTCAGCTCTTGTGAAGAAGTGTGTGACGTGAGAGTGTGTCTTTGTGTGTGTGTGTGTGTGTGTGGGGGGGGGGGGTCAGGTCAGTCGTCAGCAGCGGTGGTATGCAGCCTCTGCTCTGCTCTGTTGCATTTGTACTGAATGGGAGTGGGACGGACTGACATCACTGCCCTTATTTTTTTTCTCCTCCTCCCTCTCTCCTTCTCTTTATTTATTCTACTTACATTCCTATTACACAACAAATAAGTGAAATAACACACAGTGTCACACGCACACACGTATAAACAGTCTATCAACTACTAAAAAATATGTTATAGCTTAATCTTTCACATTTATGTGTGTGTGTGTGTGTGTGTGTGTGTGTGTGTGTGTGTGTGTGTGTGTGTGTGTGTGTGTGTGTGTGTGTGTGTCCTCTGGTAAAACTTAATTTCCCAGCTCTTGGTTAAAGTTATGGGTAAGATATGGATTGTGGTTAGGTTAAGGTTAGCAGTAGGCATGAATTGGTCATGGTTAAAGTTTGGGATAATATTTTACCTCAATGCTACAAGCCTACCTCAGGCATGAGTGAAACAATAAATAGGAGAGTCATATAGACTCGGACGTCGCCCAGATCAACATGTCCCTGTCAGGGGTCGGGGAACCAGGGCACGAGAAGTGGGCTATACTGGAACAAGACATTCATAGACTAGGGTGGAAAACAAGGAATTGATGGAGTTCTACTGTACAAACAACCCCAGTGAGAGAGGATACATGCAGCGGGTGTGGGACCTATGGATACTTACCCAACATCTGAGCCATCAAATTAACACCTACTCACTCAGGTTTCTGTCTGCAGACACAAGCTGCTATCTGCTCCTTTGTTACATGCAGCCACAGTCAAGGACACATGGAGCAACACTTCCCCTGACAGGCTGTGTAACTTTTCCATATGCAGCAACATGGGAAATGGGAGTGATTTCAGGCGTTTTAATTTGATCTGACTGACAGTCTCTGTGTGACTTTGTTTACCCCCCCTCCTCCATTCATTATCTTCCTCTAGGAAGTCCTGCTGGCTTTGCATGAAACCATTAATCACAGCACCACATGTGAGAAGGAATGTGGATATTTATTTATAGGGACTTTTCCGTCAACAGGTTGTTGACCCGCTTACCGTTCCAGCAGTCATTGTTGTGCATTTGCGGCGCCTCATGGAGTCGGAAGAGATAAATCCAGTTGGATGGGGTAATGCCAGTAATGTGCATCTGAGTAATTATGGTTAATTATATCACACGTGTCTCAAACACGTTCAACCATGACTCACCTGTTTTCCTGACTTCACTGACCCATGAGAGCTGTGTGGGTGTGTCCTGCAGGGAGTGTTTACGGTAAATCAAATCTGGCTGTAATTATCAACTGCTCTTCCTTCTCTTGTGGTTATCTTTAATTCTAGTTGTATTAAGTTAATAACTGCAGTATAAAAACAAGTAAAGTAACAAGTGACACTGTGGACCTTGTGCTGAACAGACACCACTAATAGGATAATGATGAATGACAAGACATAATTCAAGAGCAGCACAAGTAGGAAAGAGATTCAGGCTTTATTTTACAGGTCTGTGAGTAATTTATTTATGTTTTCTAGAAATAACCTTAATGTCACACCCATTAGCTGATTCCTTTTACTTGAAAGAAAATAGCATTGAAAACATTGTCATAGTTAAAAATATATCGCTGCCTTTAAATGGAATCATGCTAACAGTGCGTAAGAGAAGAGTCCACGCGAATGCCACCCTTAAATATTCTGAAAGCTCTGAGTTCACAAGTGCCTTTTTCCCTGAAGTTTTCAGGAACGATGGAGGCCATGGAAGTTCATTTCAGTCAATATACAATAATGTTAGTGGTACAGAGTTTTTATTCAAAATTGTACAATAAATGATGCCCAAATGCATTATGAGGGATTTAAAAAAGGTTCAATGAGTTTAAGGTTAGTATCAGTGTCATCACTTTCAGATGAGTTTACCCTAAACTTCCACTTACGCAAAATGAAACCACATCCGTCATCAGATGTGTTTTTCCCTCAAAACCAGTGTTACAGTGATACCAGACACTGGTGTGTTTGTCTCTCTGTTTGTCACTGCAGGTATCAGGGCTGAAAGCTCAAGGTCTGCACACACACACACACACACACACACTAATACATACTATACAACTAAGATGAATGATCATTTCAATCAGCCTTAAGTTAAAGGTTTACTTCTTACCTCAAATAACCTATAGTTAATGTCCACGTCACTAGACCTAACTCTTAACTATAACCACAGGTTGAACCCTCCCCTTGTCTGGGAATAACCTAGATCTACAGTAAGATAGTCAAAGTGACGACATCAATTGTTGTTTTCACTTACTCTTTTCCTTATCGGTATATTTACCTGTTGATATTTGATCTTTGAAGAAGATGAACTAAAGATACAAACATAAGTAAACACTCACTTCCCCCTCTTAACCTCTGGGGTCAAAACAAGGCATTGATCTGTGAAGAGGTAGCTCAGCTATCTGAGTATTTCTATTGTATTTTATTAAGTATGCACATGGTGAATGTTGTCAGAGCTTCTGAGCTCTTCCCGTCACCCCGGAAACAACACCTTCTAAATGCCCCTGGTGCTTTTAACAGGAATGATTCATTAGAGGAAAGTATTTCCTGTTATTGAAAACATCATTAATCCTCTTCACGTTCTTACCTTTAAATCTGTTTTGAAGGACACACCTTGGGAAAGTCCCAGCTGCTGTCAACACGTTATGGCGTCATCTGAATCAGCGTGGAGAGAATGTGCTCACATTCAAATGGTAATTATGCTTGAGTGGCGCCCTCTGCTGGAGAAAGGCAAACAGTAACTCAGAAACATAAGGGTCTCTCCTGCTTTCATTAAAAAAGTGATTAGACATTGCCACATAAAGGTATTTGTAGTCATAGTATTTAAATATGTTTGTATTTATTGTTTATCAGAAGTTAAAAAGCATTTAGCAATTTTAGAAATGTTGAATTCAGGAAGTGTATAAATGGTCTTGTGGCATCATGACTTGTAATTTAATTTACTTTGTAGAACAGCTTTTGCAAATTTGTATTGGTTTATCTTTTTACCCCTTTTATATTAATAACGATGTTACAAAAATGTAATAAAGGTAAAATACATACAATAAATAAATTTGAAAAAGAATATAGGTGTACACATATATTGATTGACACAGTAGACATCTGTATGTAAAGCCTAATATTTACCTAATTGTTACATGTTCTAGTCATTGTATCTTGCTGCATGTGAAATCTAATGGTTATACTTTATGTTGTTTCTGGGTCAATAAAAGACAACACATGTAGGTTGAAAGATGATTTAAAGGAATTTTCTGGAATGTTCATTTGAGTTATGTGACCTATTTCTTTAAATGCTTCCTTAATTGTATTTGTTCAAGCCATTAAGGCCTTTAAATTCAGACCCACAGGGGCCCCACATTTTCAGTTGTAGGGCACATATCACCTTGTGGTACTTTGAGCAAATAATAAAAATTGATATAAACTGAAATGGTAAGGGTCTGAAGGTTGCTCTTTGATTTTTATCCTGTGTTGAGGTGTTTTTGCAGGGACTCTGTGTCCACTTTTAATACATTAAAATTCTATTTAAATTGAATTTAATATATCAAAATGTATTATCAAGGATCTGTCTGACTATCTTTCTAAAATACTTCATCTTGCACTTTCCACCTTTTGCTCTGCAGTGCACTATGTGTTATAAAGCCTCTCTCTATTTTTTTATTGGTTTGTGTTCATTTTTTGTTAATATAAACACTTTATTTTATTTAGAATTTTTCCCCTTGGGGGACACAGGTTGGTATTGGTGTATGAGGGGGTTTCACTTTAAGTTCATTGATCCCCATTAGCCACTGTGTTGTAACAGTGGCTACTCTTCCTGGTGTCCTGGGCTCTGGAGTCTGCAGTATGTTGCCCAAGCCCTGCTCAAATGTCAACACATGCCATGACCTTTGACCTCTTATAATCGAACATGCAGGACAGAAAGAGAGAGGAGACACCATGAAGTCTCTGCTGAGACTAAATCTGCATAATCTATTTTATATCTTATTCCAGTACCAACATTTGTTTATTTTACATCTTCATCTGAAATATAAAGACAAATAATTGCAATATGACAAGTTGCAGGATGACAGTTTCTAACCTCAACATTATATTTCCCATCATGCTTTTGTTGCCCTGATTCAGCAACGTGGGCAGGCAATTTTTCCGTGGTCAAATTATTGGTATTCTAATATGCTCTTTCCTCGACCGCCCCCATGTTTAATGCATGGAGCCCACCAACATGGAGCCTGCTCTGGGAAGAGGATGTACATTAGCATGGCTTCACATAAGAGATGAGTTACAAACTGAGGGTGGCTGGTGCACCATGACACCATGTGTTGACCCTTTTGCATAGTTTTCATATTGAGTTTGAATGAGTTTATAGTTGACTCAACATCCCATGTGGTCATGTTCACTCTCCCTTGAGCTCTGTTTTTGTCTGTATCACATCCTGGGGGAAATAGATTGGCTCTTAAGCTGCTAAACACTCATCAACAGCTGCAGTAGCTGCTCATATTTTAGTTTTGTGTTGGGCGGGTTGTCAGCAGTGGATCTATCAGTGCTTTTTCTCAGAAAACAGTGGCCTGCCTTGCCCAAAGCTTGATTGTTAGCATTGATAGCTGTGCCCACCACGATCAGGATGTTCACCTGTGTGTAGCTTAAGCTTGACAGATGTAGAACGTTTGGCAGACTTTCAGGCTTACAGCATTGTGTATATGACGTCGTTTCAAGTCGAATTTGAATGTCGGGGTTTACAGACACTTGGATTACACCACACGAGCAGGATTGAGGCATTTCATTTTATTTTACGTTTGAAAAATTGGTCACCAGTTACTTCAATTGTATTGGATTTGGCTACAACGCCGTTTACCCCTGAAACTACTAAAGTGTTTTGTGGACTCGAACACTTATGTTTCATCATTTGATTCACTTATTTTGTGATACCTCTAAGTCTGGTGGACTCAGTACTCAGTCAAATATATGGGGTCATGTATCAGGGAAAGAAAACTGATTTTAAGCAAATTTGAGTGACAGAAATGTTCACAGTGTTATGTTTGCTTGGATTATATGATAACTTGTATAATGTATAGCTTGGATACCACATAAGGCAGATGTGATAATTTAGCCCATTGTACAGGAACTCTCAACTGCCTCGTGATTAAAGGGAAAGTCAGTCTTCCTTATTCTTATATTACTTCCATATTTACACACACACACGCACACACACACACACACACACACACACACACACACACACACACACACACACACACACACACACACACACACACACACACACACACACACACACACACACACACAGAGTGTCTGTAACACACATAGCATTTTCTGGCACCATGTTCCTTGTTTGTCTGTCTGGCTGTCCTTATCTCTCACACTCTCACACACACATGTTAACCCATATAAACACAGTTTAGTTTCTCCATAAATCTATATATATATGTATATATATTCTATACGTGTTGGCACATTTTAGTTTCTCATTTCCCTTGAGAAACTCCGTGCAATGTGGTGGCAATCAATTCTTCATCTGCAGTTTAATTTTAAGGATAGACACACACACACACACGCACACATACACTTACACACACACACAGTATCTTTTCTGTTTGCTCATTTTTTCAGCTCAGTGTTAAGGACAAGTGGTCACAGGTGGAAGTGACTGATGCTCGTATGAAAACCCTCCCCCACTCCATTCTGTTTGCCTCTGTCACATGAAGAGATGTGTGTCATTGTAAACTGCTTTTTCATGCCTGTGGATACAATGACCCAGATGAGCGCAACACACACACACACACACACACACACACACACACACACACACACACACACACACACACACACACACACACACACACACACTTTTGTGTCCCCCTCCTCTTCAGCAGTACTGAATGCTGATGAGGTCGTCAGGGGGATCACAGGAGTCTAGCACAAAGCTGTGCAGCTAAATAATGATGTCCACATGAAGGTAGGAGTGATGATTCTTTTTTCCTTCTTCCTTTTTTAGGAAGCTGAAACCAGGGAACGATACATGTTGTGGATCAAGGTTGTTGTGTTACTGATGATGCCCCAGTGCTAAAATGTGTCTTGCTGCATTCAGTTTTCCAGAAGTACCAAATAAATTAACTGAATACTCGTTTGTTTTTCATGGTGAAAACATTTATCTCCTCTGAACAACCCTGACTTAAAGCTAGGAGGTGATTAGCTTTGGGCCAAACCAAGATTCATGTCTTTGTTACGTTGTTTACATGTGATCTATGAAGCATGTGGAAAACAATAGTATTTCCATGGAGAAAATGAATGTATGTTCATTTGGTTGTAACTATAATATCATTATGGTATTACTACCGGCGTCATTCTAACAGTATACTGTCAGAGATGAAGACTTCTGCTTCTGTTACTCTGTCTATTGTTTAATGCAGTCTCAACTTCCTGTAATTGGTGGAACTATCAGTGAAAATGTCACACTGCAAATGATCTGAACCATGGGTCAGTTTGATCTGGACCAGCTCCTTTGGGGCGGACTAATTTTTGGTCCGTTGGTTCAAACCATGGTCCAAGGCTCCTCTCACACCTGGTATTTTGGTTCAGACTAAACTGTAAAGTCAGAGAGGTTCAAACAAAACAGGGTATAGGTGTGAGAGTGCCCTCATTTAGAAGCATGGGGAAACAGATAACTGAGCTCTATGCCTAAATTATTACTAAATATAATGTATCTTGTTTACATAATGTATAAATAAATAGAAATGTAAAAATGACCAAACATCACGACTGACAGCTGACCCTGAGACTGGCTCACGATTATTCATTACGCATCCAACTCTCAGAGAGAAGGGAGTGGATGTTTCTGATCACTTGACAAACCTTTTCCTATTAGCTCTGTTTCGCTCTCTACCAACTCATGAAGGAAATATGTGATTCTTTAGCTGCTACATGCGCCGCTGAGTTCACCAGCTATTGCTAACTTTTTTCTAAAGCATGTAGCTGAAAGATGATTTCCAGCATATACAAATTTGATTGTATTCTGTTTAAGTTGACCTACAGACCAGATCATTTTCTCACATCCATCCAAATACCTCTACAATATGCTAAATATTGCACTTACTACACAAAATCCTATTGATTAAAGCAGAAAACAAGTTTGCTGTTTACTTTCTTCAAACACTGCACCAGTAGACGTCTCTTAGCATTCCTGCAAAACAGTATTTTAACACACACACACACACACACACACACACACACACACACACACACACACGCACACACGCACACACGCACACACTCACACACACACACACACACACACACACACACACACACACACACACACACACACACCAGATATGTCCTCAGATCAAAGATCCACACGATGTATACACACATTTTGTGGTTTGTGTGTGTGTGTGTGTTAAAAATATGGGCCCGCAATGCATCCCATGTGTATGTGTGTGTGTGTGTGTGTGTGTGTGTGTGTGTGCCCCAGCTGTCTCACAGAGCTCCCTGTTGTTTGCCCTGCCGTAGCAGATCCACTGTAAATGTGGATCGATGCTCATTTGGAGGATTTCTCTATTTAATTCCACCTCAGTCAGCAGTAGTGCATCTTCTTTTGTGTGTGTGTGTGTGGTTGTGGATGCACACTCGGGTCGAAGAATGTGTCCTTGTGTGTGTGCATTTGTGTCCTTTTTCTTCATATTGAGTTGCCTGTGTGAGCATGAGCAGGGGAATGCTGTAGGAGGTGTTGGTGCGTGTGTTTGTGTGGCGGAAAACATGTATGTGTGCACTTCTGTCGCCTACACACACACACACCTAGAAAGTCTGAGACTGAAGACTCACACCATCAGTTCGTCTCGCACCTCCCCCTCACTTTGATTAGGCTCACAATGTTATTATTAGAGCACCAACATCAGCATATTGATTTATCTACCCCACTACTTGCTTTCATTTCATTTTATGCCAACACACACACACACACACACACACACAAACACACACACACACACACACACACACATACATACACACACAAACATGCACACTCTCCTTATGCCATTACACTTTACACTTGATTGCCCATTTGAACACACACACAAACAAAGGTAAATGCACACATGATGAAACCCGTACGTATACGTTTTCTGACACCACAGCCCTGCACATTAATACACTTATGTTCACCATCACAGGAGACCACCCACCCCAACAAACCAAAACGCAAGCTGTTAGCTTTTCTCCTCATCAGCCGCCCCCCCCCTCCCTTTGTCACATCAGGGATTTCCAGTGTTCCCAACACGTTGCCGCCATCTCGGCCGTGCAGATGTCACTTAGCTGCAGACACACCTCTTCATTTCTCTATCCATCCATCGCTCCCCTTCTCATGGGACATGGAGGGAGGGACAGAAGAGGGAGCAGTGAGTGCACGTGTGTGTGTGTGTGTGTGTGTGTGTGTGTGTGTGTGTGTGTGTGTGTGTGTGCGTGTGTATGTGTGTGTGTGTGTGTCTGTGTTTGTGGTGGCTGCAGAGGGGGGAAGGGAGCCGGCCAACTTAATGAATTAGTAATTAGGATTGACTTTGCGTCTGCAGTGGGTTTCCCCCAAAACTATTTACCCCCACACGCTCCCTCTCTCTCTCTCTCTCTCTCAGGTCATATGTGCATCCTCTGAACTCTCTTTGTCATCTTCAACCCCTCTCCTTCCCCCCTCCCCTCTCCATCTCTCTCCTTGTGTAACCCCCCCCCACCTGTCTCGCTGCCTCTAACCTTCTCCTCCCCTTGTCTTCAAAGACACACACCGACCTGCGGCCCCTTTTGTTCTGTCCACATCATCACCAATGCTTTACCCATCCCTCTCTCCTTCTGTTTCCCCTTCTTCTCTCCTCATCTCTTCTCAGCCACTCCCTTCTTCTCCTCTTCCTTCTTCTCCCTCTAATATGGTATTGATCAGTGGATCTGAGGCAGAGGTTCCATGCAGACGTCACACTGAAGCTTGGAAATCTTGGAACTTTAAAGGGCTGTGTTGAAGTTCCCTGAAGAAACCGTTGTAAAATCTTGGCAGTAGACAGTGCAGAGCCATATGTGTGATTGCGTTCTGCTGCTGTGCCTCTGTTTATGACCTTGACGGTGGACCAGTAGGAGGCAACTCTCAAAGCACTGTACTATATGCTTTCAGAGTTTGAGCGTTCCAACCATTATGTATTTATATGAGACAATACAATTAGTTGAAATTGGCTCTTGGCTTATTTTTACTTTATTGGTTTTACTGGTAGAAGATGAGCGAGGGGGAAAGAGCCGGTTGAAAGGGAGTGAAAAGTGAGTGGTGGACATTACTGGAAGAAATGCCCTTTGAGCTTTATCAAGGGCAGAGAACAACTTAAAGGGGACATAGCATGCCCATTTTACCACAAATTGGTATGGTTCCTTGGGGTCTTAATGAAATGTCTGTAACATACTTTGGTCAAAATACCACAAGGATCATATAAAACAGCACCCTTTTTACCCTGTCTAAAACAGCCCTCCACAGAGTGACCTGTTTTGAGTGCCTGTTCCTTTAAATGCTAATGAGCCAGCTCCCCCCTCCCCCCTCTCCCCCCATGATTTTAAACGATATAAATTACATATTTTATATGATATAAATTATCAAATATGCATCCCATACTTTGTATTCCCCTTCTGTTGTCCTAGAGTTTTAATTTTCCCAATCACATAATTAAATGTCCCCCTCTGCCCATCCACTACAAGCACACAAGCAGACAGACAGAGAGAGAAAGAGAGGGGGGGGGGCTATGAAGACCATCATTTACCCCTGAACCCCGACATTCAACGGGTACAACAACAAGCGGAGAAAGCAGAATCGCGGGCTGACCTTATATATACAGTCTATGTGGCTGACCAGCGCGGAGAAATGCTCGTCCCATGTGAACAGCCAGGCGGCTGCGCACTGGAGAACGGCGCTGCGCTGCCTCGCAGCGGCGCTTCCGCGTCCGGTGTAAACCCGGCGTAACGAGTGGGGGGGCTCTATGTGTTTGTGCCAGTGTTACAGTAGTGCTGAACACTGCGGAAGTCTTCCACACTGCTGGCTGTGTGGCGTTGACACAAATTCCAGCTCACGCATGGGAGAGCGAGCGGTAGCGCCCGAGCAGCTGCTGCAGCCTCCCAGTCCCAACGATCCAGACAAATGCCACATGTGAGTGAATCGCGGGCTGACCAGCGCGGAGAAATGCTCGTCCCGTGTGAACAGCCAGGCGGCTGCGTGCTTGGGAACGGCGCTGCGCTGCCTCGCAGCCTCGCTGCCTCCGGTGTAAACCCGGCGTAACGAGTGTGGGGGGACGGGGGGGATGAGGTGGGGGGTGGGCCAAGGCCATGTAGGGAGACTTCCAGTGCCTTGTTACGACACATAACCCAGGAAGCTCAATCGAGTCACTAAAGCATGACGTTTCTGACTTAGAGGAACCATAACAAAACGCGCGAGTGTTTTTTTCCCTGAGTTTTTGGGTTGGTAGACATGCCAGATACCCACATTAACCTGTAGAAGCACTAACAAAGTGGAATTTGCATGCTATGTCCCCTTTAAGTCAAAGTATAGGCAGTCTGTCAGTAGCCTGGTGCCAAGATTTCAACATTTCGTGTTATCTCAGTTTCAAACAGAACACATGTCATCCTCACAAGCTCAGTGCAGACGTCTTTTCAACCTCTCAATCTCTTTCCGTCTCTCTTTGACTGCCAATCAATTCCTCAGCTTGACAGAGAGGCAACACAAACACATCTCTCCACTGGCTTCTCTCAAAAATGTTTCAAATATTGTTATTTTGCTGATGTGCTTTGTTACTTCTGTCCATCCTGGGACAGAGATGTTTTTTTGTTGTGTAGGTTTTCCTCACTATAGTCGAGGGTTAAGGACAGAGGATGTTGCATTTTGTTCAAATTGTTAAGCCCCGTGAGGTGATTGGTGAATACGGGCTATACAAATAAAGTTTGATGGAATGATTGATAATCGGCATACAAAGGCATGTCGGCAAAGGCAACAATGATGCACAGTTTTCCTGAAATGAACGATAACACTAGCATCTATTCCTCCTTGTTCTCCAGCCCAAATAACTGCTTGTGTTACTTACAGTGGTTCATTGCTTCTGTTTTGGATAGGCTGTAATTACAGTCCTGCCACAAAGGAAGCAGTATTGACACTCTCTTCCAGAATGACTTTCAAAGAAGAGAGGAAAAAAGAGGAACTGAGAAATGTCAGCAGTAAATACTGAGACTCAGACTCCTCTGTGGTAAGAATATGGTCAGAGGCAATCTTCAACAATTAAAGCCTTAAAAACAAGGGTTTCTTAAAGTTACATTGCAGAAATAGTTTTAAATTCTGACCTGCACCAACTGCCTATAGAGCAACTATATTCAAAGCTAACAGCAACCAGCAGGTCAAAGGTCAAGGTAGTGTGCTGTGACAATAGCATGTGGAATGAAATAGAATTTAAGCCCCATCATAATTTATTGGTACCAAGTCAAGCTGAGCTCCCTGTTATTTGTGACAGATTATAAACATGAAGCATACACTTTAATTTATGCCGAGTACGTTCTGGCTTCAGTTGATTGAGCTTTTTCATATGGAACACAGTTAACTCCGGGTCAAAAGAAGCCAGGTATTTACAGTTTCATGCATCATGTTTTCCCTCATACATCAAATTCTTATCTACCCAAACTAAAGCATGACCAATAATGCTCAGTGCTCCAGGATATGACAGCTGCAGGACTTTAGACCTTGGACAGCACTATCTGGCTGTCTGTAAATCATCTGCCCCAAACCCCCCCCCCCCCTCCAAAAAAACAAGACAAGTTGCCAAATCTGATGAAGAAAAAAAATCCATGCTTGTGAGGACATATAATGTGACCCTCTCCAGGTGGTTTGTGTACCCTTTGATCTCAAGTAAACGTCAGCTCCTATGTGATGGAGTTAAAGTTGAAGCGGTTACTTGAACACACTCCAGGTCTGGGACAGTTATATGAGGAGAGTGACGGGTGTCAACACAGCTGCTGCTTCTTCTTCTCTGCAGGGTACAGTGCATCCACAGGCCCCTGAGACACACACACACACACACACACACACACACACACACACACACACACACACACACACACACACACACACACCGCGGAGGAGAGGAGAGGAGAGGAGGAGGAGGAGGAGGAGGAAGAGGAGGAGGAGGAGGAGGACGGTTCCGTTCATCCGTCCATTCATCACTACATCAGCTCTGCGCCGCCTGGACCTCCTGCGTGCCCCTGCCAGCCTGCGCGAGACTGTGCAGGCTACACCACGCGCTCGGGTCGGTGTGTGGCTGCGGCGTGTACAACGGTAGCACGCGCATGCCGGTGTGAGGACGTTCAGCGGGGAGAGAGACAAAAAGAGCCCGTCTGTCAGTGCCTGTCCCCCGGTGTGGATGTGGAGACCCGGCGGGGGGAGAGAGAGACAGAGAGAGAGGACCGCGGCCGTAAAGCTCCTCATCCTCAGCCTGTGACCGAGCGCGTTTCACCGGTGAGTGGAGACACGATGCGTCCATTTATTAAAGCACACACGGTTACAGTGTTGACGTTTTCAGCGAGAATGGCGGTGTTGACGTCAACACAGCAGTTTAACCGGGGACTACGACGGAGAAATATCACGTATGTTTAGTTTATTATCGTGAAGAGGGAGAGTGTTTATCATGGAGGCTGCGTTTAACGTCCTGCTGGTCTTTTTTTAATCTAACACCAAAAAATGCCCTGTCTCACACACACACACACACACACACACACACACACACACACGCACACACACGCACACACACGCACACACACACACACACACACACACACACGCACACACACACACATGCACACGCACACACACACGCAGGACAGCAGTGTTTGTGGAGTTCACGCAGGCTGAAAGATACGCACCGTGCGGGCCGTGGGATATTGCGGTGATGTGTGTGTGTGTGTGTGTGTGTGTTTGTGTTTGTGTTTGTGTGTTTTCTTCTCTTTCCGTCCCCCGAGAAGAGGAAAGAGAAAGAGCGGTTAGTTCCTGTCCGCTTTCAGGGAGGACAAGTCGATCTTGAAACGCGACCAAGGTCTATTTTGGAGGAAAAGAAAGACACCGGCCTCAATTGAGCTTGAGCCGTGTCTCCCAGCCATCCTGTTGTCATGGTTACTGGCTCGAGGAGGCTGGGAGAACATGGCTGTCTCGCGCTCGCCCCCCCCCCCCCATCCCACTTCTCCCTCTGTCTGTCTCTCTCTCTCTCTATCTCTCTCTCTCTCTCTCTCTCTCTCTCTCTCTCTCTCTCTCTCTCTCTCTCTCTCTCTCTCTCACACACACATGGAGAGAGACAGACAATGAGCCCTGTCTATCTCCTGTTTGTTTATGTCTTTCTAAGTGTACTGGGAGACTCTTTGGAAAAAGGAGCAGCCACATTAACCTTTTAAAAAGCAAAGTGATTATTAAACACAACCCTTAAAGAGCATTGAGATTTCTATAAACCCAGTGTGGATGACCATACACAATCTGACCCCCTTACATGGGATAATGTAATAGAGGCATTGTGATTTCTTTTTGGGCCGAGACTTACTGTATCTTCGCTTCTTCAGGATGTGGGAGGCTTCTTTAAAACAGGTGTTTGATAGCAGCTTATTTTTCATCCTCAAAGCAAAGTCGTTATTATCTTAATTATAGACATTTACACGTCTAGTAGGTACATTGGAGCACATTCCTCCCCGATACAATGGAGGGCTCTCCCGGGCTCAAAGTGCAGCTCCCGCTCCGGTGTAATCAAGTTGAAGTCAGTGTCAGACAGTGTCAGACACACCAGCAGCAGCACACTCCAGACCAAACTGTCTTTCTCTTCCTCTCGCCTCTTGTCTTTCTCCATTTCATCCCTCTAGTTATTTAAAAACAACATTGTGTACATTGATAGAAAGCATTGTGCACCGTCAACTCATTTTGAGAAATGTATTATTTGGATTACATATAAAATGAATCAATACTTTGTAATATATATATTCATGTTGAAGTTTGAAAATGGAAAAAAGGGCAGTTTTGCCAACCACTCAGATGCCAGACAGGGTATGTTGTGTTTATCTTTGTGTGATTATAATACATTTGTATGACAAAATGGAAGTGCCCAGGAAAAAAACCCATAACAAGATGAATCTCCACATTATCCCGTGAGCGTGCATTTAGATGTGGACATTTAGGGTGATAAAATGAGAGCGGCCGCTTGACCTTGATGACACAGAAGTGACATATTGGGGTGATTTGGGGGAGCTGGCTGAGCTGTTCCGCTCCAGTAGGCCGATGTGGCTGGTTGGAGGCTCTGCGTTATTGCTGGTGTGACTTGAAGGCAGAGCAGGTTGAGTGAGGAAAGCATCCTGGACGTCTTCCAAGTCCATATTTTCCTGCACTTCCTGTCGCAGGCTAACAAGCAGGACATGATTCTTCTTCCTCTTCTCCGTCTGCATCTGTGTTTGTAGCACAACAGCATTTTTGAAAGGTGACAATGTATCTGCACCGCGTGTGTGTGTGTATGTGTGTGTGTGTGGGGGCTATAGTGCCTGTGCCGCATCCAGCCTGTATATTAAGAACAGGGTCAGTAGGTCATTTATAGTATGAGATTGCGGCGTCTCTCAGATACAAGAGGAGGGGTGAGGAGCATGCTGAGCTGATTATCATCCATCAGAGTCCAGCTGAGAGCTTCATTAATTAATTTTGATTGCTAATTAGCGCTTGATGAAAACTATTTAGAGGGTTGTCCTGCTGGTGTCTGTGGTTAAGGCAGTGGCGGGTCATAGAATTTTCTAAATCTGGGGCCATAAAGGGGCCAACATTTAAACAGAGGGGACAATTATATGTCCAACATCCATGCAGAATTCCTGATTCATTAAGGTGCGCATTTAAGTCATTCCTTGTCTACTGTTAGCTCTATAGCTTTGAGCAAAGCTACAGATCATTGAATATATTTTGAAGACGTTAGTAAGTAAAGTCTACCGACAGGGCAGGGGCCCTTCGGGGGCCAATGGGATTTCAGCTGGGGCCAGTGCCCCCTTGTCCCCGCTCCTGGATCTGCCCCAGGTTAAGGTGTCGATTAAAAGATCATCTGCGAAGTGTGAAACCTTTTTATTGAGTTTCATGTTTGCCTGTCTTTCTCTGCTGCAGATTTTCTAATTAGTAATAATAATTGAGATAATCAACTCACTGTCAGTGTACACAGTGGAGCACCACTTGTAATAACTGTGAGTGATGCCTTTCAATAAGAAACTCTCATGGTGGCACACGGCACAAACAAAAGAGCATCACTACAAACATAATGAGGTCAGAAAAGTTAGGTCAATAGACTGTCGGTTCCACCCCTTACACAAAAACGGTGCAGTGATGCCCATAACAGACGAGTGTTTTCAAAAAGATTTACTAACAAAACAGATAGATAGATAGATAGATGGATAGATAGATAGATAGATAGATGGATAGATGGATAGATAGATAGATAGATAGATAGATAGATAGATAGATAGATAGATAGATAGATAGATAGATAGATAGATAGATAGATAGATATTAAGGATTAAGGAGATTAAGGGTTTAAAGAGCAGAACATGAATTTCTATAATATTATGTTAAGGCTATAATTTCATCATTTCATATGTTGGTAGTGCAAGTCTTTCCATTTTGTTTCAGAAAAGCCACAACCAGATTTTCTATCCTATTGTGTAGCTCGGTCATTTGCTAAACTCTCAGGGAATCCCGGGTAATCCTCTCCTCCACTGCACCATCTTACATTCAGTCACTGCCAATAACATCTGGCCATGGTGCAACTCCACTTGAACAGGAAAGGCGCCAAGTTCCACAAAAGTGTCCAGTTGTTATATGTTACAGGGTAAAGTTATGGCGTTTGAAATACATGAACTATATATAAAGTTATTGCGTTTAAAAGTTCACATCTTGGACCTGTATCGGGGACGAGATATTGTGCTGATTGTGTTGTTGAGCTGTGTTAACAAGGTCCTACCAATACACCGATTGACCCCATTTGTTTTGCATCAATGAACCTTTAAAACCAAACATACAGGAAAAATGTACACTTGAATATACATCAGTGTGATAAAGTCTACCTAAAATGACAGAGACCATCATTTTGAAATATGTATTTGAAAAAAATGGCCCATCTGTTAACATGGAGGAGGCAGAATTCATGACCTATACTGCAGCCAGCCAACAGATGGTGATAGAGAGGCTTTGACTTCACTTTTGGGGAGCTGTGATGTTGTCCATCTTTATTTACAGTCTATACTTTAAACTGGCAGTTATTGTCTTATAATGATGAATGCAGACTGAATTAGATTAACAGGAAAACCTACTGTTGCGTGGGAAAGTTCATACATTATTCCAAGCTGGTTATCTCCACTGATAATTTAGTTGTCATATTATAAGCGCCTCACTGATATTTCTGTCAGTGTTAGCCTATCACAGATCTAATACTATCGTCGAATATGTTTAATAATATGTGTGGTTATCAAAACATTTTATCTTAGAGCATAAGACAGAAAAGGATTTACTATAGAAATTGTGTCATTATTATTTGTCCAGTAAGGAGCACAAACTCCTCTTATACTTTATATTATTCTTATAGCATTTGTTGTCCCTGTGCAGGAGAGAGAAAATACATTATAAATCACCTCCACTGTAAATGGAACAGCAACCAACAACAACCTATATAGAGTCAGAGTATTGGCTGATATATAAAAAAAAATCAGTAACAGCATCACCTCCAAAACTCCTGTATGGGTCAGACTCTATATACGGTATCATATTAATCAGTTAGATTTGCTACTTCTGCTGTGTCAGGTACTTGGAGTTTGTGAAGCCACACTCAAACTATGCTGACATGAACATCCTTGCAATCTTGGCTCCTCCAAGCCATCATCCAAATGAATCCACATTATTGGCTGCATTTTGGAAAACTTGTGCCGTGCTTGTTCCTAACCTGTCTGTTTGGAATGGGCCCTTTGCTTGACCTTTGGTTGTGCTGGTTGCAGCTTTCTTTCTGACTTTCTAAGTGACCTGCAGTAGTTGAGCCGCAGCAAGTAAAGACTCAGTCCTCAAAACCCTGAAGCTGCACAAAAGAGCTCTTCAGCTGTTTATTCAGAGTTCGATGAAGCTTGACTCAGTACGCAGAACCCAGTTGGAATTTGTCGTGGACTCGCCCTGTTGTCGTGATGGATAATGCAATTTATGTTGATGAGTTGGAGCCCCCACTGCTATAGAACACTGGTCACCTGATTATTCAGGTTTTACTAATATTTAACGTATTGTTTGTCCAAATCACACCAAATTCAAGACTGCCCTCATTTTTAAAATCTATCTTTTATGGATTTGCCAACTTCCTGAAAGTGTGGTACTCAATAGCTAAGAACCATCAGTCGGACAAGGCAAAGTTAAGTTTGGTTGCCTTTAACCGGTGAAAAAAAGTTAAATAATTTAAAACTGAATCATATTGAACTTGAGAAGCAGGCTCTCTATTCCAGTAAGACATACTTGCTCTGAAGAAGTATTTTCTCTAATTTCTGAAGCTCTCAGTCTGATTACCTCAGTTGTCTTTCTCTGGCATCTCTGCTGCCGATAGAGAGCGGTCATGCTTATCGCTGGAGAGTCCCAGTGGACTGCGGCTCTGTGTCTGGGAGAATCAATAAATTACACCATAGTGTGTGTCTGTGTGCGTTATTTGCAGCGTGTGTTTGTGTGTGTGTTTCAGTGTGTGAGACAGGCAGAAAGATAGAGAGAGATATACAAAGCAAATGAGGACAGAGAATAGCTATTTAATGGCGACTTTGCCTTTTATCCAGCATCATCCTTGCTGGATTGCTGGTTTATATGCCTGGTTGGGCCATGATTTCAGATATGTATGTGTGTGTGTGTGTGTGTGTGTGTGTGTGTGTGTGTGTGTGTGTGTGTGTGTGTGTGTGTGTGTGTGTGTGTGTGTGTGTGTGTGTGTGTGTGTGTGTGTGTGTGTGTGTGTGTGTGTGTGTGTGTGTGTGTGTGTGTGTGTGTGTGTGTGTGTGTGTGTGTGTGTGCAAATGTGTATGGGTGTGTTGTTCACATGATTGGCAGATGGTCCGATCGCAATCAAATGAAATTGATAAGGCTTAAGAACCCCAGTCTTCTGCTGACAAAAGTAGAATGCAATAAGTCTGTCCTGTTCACTATTGTATACACATAGACAAAAAGACTCAAACACACACACACACACACACACACACACACACACACACACACACACACACACACACACACACACACACACACACACACACACACTAACGCTATCTCTATCATTGGCAGTGTTTTCTCCTCCTCCCTCCATGTGGGGTGTCTGAGCACATCTGCTCCCTCTCTCCTCAGCAGTCGGACTCACAGTGCAGCCTCCTCTGTCTTCCTTTTTCTGCTGGCTAAGATCCATTTACCTCAATTACTGCAAAATGAGAGGCTTACACCAGAGAAAAGAGAGAGCGGAGTTGCACTGTGAGAAAAACAGAGGAAGAAGAGAGAGTGGGGGAAATAACAGTACACTGGAGAAACAGAGAGGGAGGGAGAGAGACAGAGAATTCCCACTTTTCGTGCCTCGTTTCATAACCGTTCCCTGTTTCCATTTATGGAGATGTGTCACCGTTTTGTTTGTGCGTGTGTGTGATTGTCTGCATGTTAATATGTGCAAATGTATCTTTGTGTAATGGCATAAATGGATGCAAATGGTATGTGTTTGCATATGCCGAGTAGATGTGCACGAGCGTGAGCTGCCAAAGACAGAATGATTCATGCAAATGACTTTCAGATACTGGCTTGGTTTTGAGTTTGTTATTGTTGACTTGAACTGTATCTTTCCCACAGGTGAACTCAAACAGTACCACAACATCAAGTCCTAAAAAAGGCAAAGGTTAACTGTAATTTGGTGACACGTTTGAAATAAAGAGGTAGTTTCTCTGTCTTTTTGGGTTCTGCATAATTTGCATCTTTCCTTTTAGGAGCTGTGATAAAACATTTAGTGGGCCTGTGGTGTCCTCGTGCTCAGCAGATTATCCAAGTCAGTTGCAACATCATAGATTGGCTCACATCCTAACCTGCAACAAACCAAAGAGGAAATGCTTAACATTTCCCCTGAGAAACTGCTGAACTTAGTTTAATGGGAATTTTGAAAACCAGGTCCTTACCTGCCTCTACATACTGTCAGAAATTATCTAAATCCCTGTAAATATTTTACTGCAGTTGTGCTGCAGGTCCCCTGCTGCGCATGATTCAGCAGAGCAGATATAAGAGTCTCTCAGGACTTTGTTTGGATCTGGCAGACAGGGCTGTGTCCAGGCTGCACTCTGCAACAGAAATAGAACCCCTTCAACTCAGAGATCTGCTTTATAAAATAGGTGTCCCTAATTTTGCTAAATTTACTTTATTTTAATTTATGCCACATCAAAATTAGGATGGATTTTCATAATCAAAGATTAAAAGATGAGATTATAAATTAATTCTTGACCTTGAAGATTGTGACTTGATCAAACTCACCTGAACAGATACTGCTGGAGATTGTGTTGAAATGTCTTGTCTTGTTGTGCTTATTGAGCTGCTGTTAGCAAGGTTAAGATAAAAACTCAGTCTATTTGAATATTTTCTATTCTATGTGCCATCATTTATCGCGATTATATCTCTATAATGAGGATACATACCCACTTCCTGTTATAATAAGGAGTTTGGTTTAAACCATTACATTATCAGTGAATCTGTCTTTTAATTATTGAAGTAAGAAAAACTGTGAGAATGCCAATAACAATTTCTTAAGGCTCAAGAAAAATTCTTTAGAATTGCTATTTTTTTTACCAACAGTTCAAAACAAGATGTTGAATATCCATTGTACGTTTGAAGGTCTTCTGCACAATTGAGGTTACCAACCACTTTTAGAAGGTGTTAGTGGCCACCAGCAGATGTTAGGGACATAACTTTAGTTGTGCACCTTAGCTTCATCAAGTGTTTTGGGCTTGTAATCAATGATACTTGAGGGTACACTGAGGCTAAAGGTAAATCTGCATGGGAATAAATCCATAAATCCATCAACCATAAAATGCTGGAACCAATCAATATTTGTTTTGCTTGAGAAGCATTAATCATTCATCAAAATTGTTGGCAAATTTTCCTGTCAATGCCTACACCTAAAATCATTTCACACATACAGTTCATCAGGCTGAATCTACAAAAAAGATTCATTTAACTTTGTATCTTGTCTCATTTTCCAGAGAAAAGAATGTTCTGTCAAACACCAGCATTACTTCACATAACTAGCTCTGCAGAACAGTAATTGAGAGCTTCTCATTAGCATTTGTCCTTGAGCCTCAGTGAGGATAGAAGAGGACAAGAAAGCCCGTGTAACAGTGCAAGTGAAAATCACAGTACACCATTAGGACACATGTTCAAATCTCACGTTACTATGTTGCATTTACCCAAAGCACAACCAGAGCAGAGCTGGAAACATATAGTTAGTTATTCAGCTGTGAAATCTTCTTGCAGACCGATAGCGGATGAGCTGGCAGGATCATTCTGACAGGAATCTGTGGGGCTTTATTAGACCAGTCTCTCTCTATGGCTGCCTGCATGTGTGGCTCCTTTCTGCTTTATCTACCTTTTCCTGCCCTCCTTTCAGAGGTGTTTGGGATCATCTGGTGCAGAGGACAAAGTGTTCCAGCCATGTGCGTCTCTCTGTGTGTAACACACACATGCATACATAGAAACACACTGCATTGCACACACAGCTGTTTGTTCAAGGTGACCTCTGTGACTGGTAACTAAGACAAGAAATGATCAAAAGACTAAATCAGTATCTGCTATAGGTAATGTTCTCAACTGTAACACCTCCTCCTCAGTTTAACTTGGTGCTTTGTCTTCATTTCATGCTGATTTCCTTCTCTCCTTTTTTAACCTGCAGAGAGTCCTCTCCAGGTGCTCATCTTAAGATCTGGCCCTCATCTCGGGCCTGAGTGGACGGGTGCTCCCCCCTCAGTAAAGAGCACCATGACCCAGGAGGGGCAGGCTCTGCCCTCTCCCACCCCATCAGAGAACCCAGCAGAGGCCAGTACAACCACCACCACCGACTCACCCACAGAGACCCCCAACCTGACAGAGCAGGACAAGCCGGGGGCTGAGGAGGGGAAACAACAAGAGGAGATCAGAGAAGGGGATGAGGAGGCACAGGGGGAGACACATGGGGAAGGAGAGGGGAGAGCAGAAGCAGAGGAGGGGGAGTTGAAAGAGGGGAGGTTAGATAGCAGTGGAGGTGAAGATCAGCAGACAGACGGAGGGGTGGAGGGGGAGAGGGAAGGCACTAGAGTGGATGGAAGTATAAATTCAGAGGTAATCTCAACAGGGGAAGAGGCAGCAGCACATGAGGTTGAGGAGATGAAAGAGGAAGAGGAGGGGAAAGAAAATGAAGAGATGCAACCGTCGACAGAGGAGGCAACACACCCTCAACAAGCTGGGCGGTCAGTTCACTAAATCTTCTTTACTGTTGTACTCTCTCCACATATATTCTGTACTGCTGTCAGGGCATGGACATCTTGTGACTATATCTCTTTGTGACTTTATGTCAAAGTGTGATCTAAAATTAAGAAACCGTTTTAACCCTTAGTTAATTACAAATGAGCTGTTAAATCTACGATTCATTAGCTTTTATCTTGAAAAAGTGAAAGATAAACCCACATATCCTCACATGGTTTTCTTACAGATTACATTATATAGTAACCCGAGTCTTCTGTGGTTGTGCAGACTGTGTTTATGTTTTCCACTGATATCTCAATACATTGCCACTTTTACAAACTGAATATTTTCAATGGAATTTTATTTTCTGAGTGTGGTTTTGTAGTACATCATTAGTGTAATGTGCTTTGCCAGCATTTCACAAAATAAATGGGAAAAAAAGCCTCAACTGAAAAGAAAACAAACAGAGCAAAAATGCCTAATTTTTAAAAGCTGGAAGATCCAGTCACCAATTTTCTAACCACTTTAAAATAGCAGAACAGTGTGTGTGTGTGTGTGTGAGTGTATGTGTGGGTGTTTGTGTGTGCGAGCATATATGTGTGGGGAGAGGGGAGTTGAAAATTGCAACTGTGGCAGAAAACCATGTCTGTTGACTTGTGGTTTGCTGAATTAACATGAAATAGCAAAGCATAGCATGAAATAGCATAAGCACATAGTATAACATAACACAGAATACTTTTACAAAACAAAACATAAGATAGCGTAAAATAATGTAAAGTCAGCAGCAAACAGAGTTTTACAATAGATTCACATTCTCTTAAATGAAAGGTATGAAACAGCGGAGGGCACATGAGCTTTGCAGCTATTCAAAGAAAGACAAATTGGACTGTTCTTTTTCATCTCTCATCTTGCTTCAGTTGTCAGTGTGGCTATTCAAGCTGAAATATTTGCCCATCGTGCATACTCCTGAATAGAAAATAATTTCAGCAATGAATATCTTCTTTATGTGAGAACCAATCTCAATAAAGACACTGCCATATGTTTAAGTCATAAGCTAAATATAATTTCCCACGCTTCTCTGCCTCTTGTTGATACAGACTTGCAAACGGCATAGGTGGGAATGAAGACGAGGATGAAGCTGGTGAGGAGGAAGGAGGTGATGAAGCAGGGACTCATACAAACTTGGATGCTTTCAGCTCTAACTTTGAGATGAATGTAGAACAAGCTGATGCAGAAGTGGAGGAAGAGGAGGAAGAGGTCCAGACAGAGGGAGATGGAAGAGAAACCCAGGACAGTTTCAGCTCGGCATTCGAGCAGATTGTTGAGCAGGTTGATGTTCAGGAGCAAGAAGAGGAGGAAGAGGACAGGGAGTTGGAGGAGGAGAGGGAGAAAGGTAGGGTGGACAACAAAGATGGCTTCAGCTCCACATTTGAGCGCATCGTGGAGTCTGCCCTGCTGAGGGGAGGAACCTGCTACAGCAGCCTGGACTCTCTGGATGTGCTGTCACTCACTGACGAGACAGACAGCTGCGTCAGCTTCGAGGCGCCACTGACGCCGCTCATCCAACAGAGGGCGCTGTTACAGGGCCCTGAACCTTTGGAGCTGGATCTGGAAACCGTTCAGGAGCAAGAAGGGGCTGAGGCTGGACCAGATGCCCCAGGTGCTAGTGTGAACGCTGGAGAGACCACTGTCCGTGGAGGTGGAGCTGTGGCAGCAGGAGGAAGCCCACTGAGGACCACCATAACAGGGAGCAGATCAGAGTTTGTGCTGAGCCAGCCTGGACGCTGGGCTATCCCTAATGGATACCATGCAGACGCCCAGGGAGCCATGGAGGGTTGTGGAGCCATGATCAACTCTCTCAGGTAAGGAGGAAGCCAATTTTTAGCATGTTTAGATATTTTATGTATTTACAGCGTCCAGCGTCCTTAAGATGAAGGTGAGTTTTTAAATCAATTAGACAATCCTAGTGAAAATTAGTGCAGTTTACATACTTTCTTACAAACCGTTACTCCTTCTTTCCAGGTTGGATTCAGTGGAAGGTAGAGGCGATGTTATCAGTGTGCATTGGTGTCTCACAGTGTCTTATTTGATGTCACCCCAAGTAGTCACCAAAGTAAGAAAATGGTCAAATCCTTGGTCTATGTAATACCAATTACATTTCTCAACTAGGACCTGAGGGGATCAAAACGACTTTGACTGCTCTTACTTGTGTTGTGATGCAAATAACAGGAGTTTGGGTTCGCCTTATATTAGTAAATGCTTATGAATGGAATCTAAGTTATATGGTTATATGAGGTTTGGGCAATATATTGAAATCAATCATTGTACTGTTATTGAACCCTGGGATTCTTTTAACACAATTAGAAATACAGATTGCTCATTCAAAACTCTAAATCAGTTCCGTTATGTCTTCCAAAGCACTTAATGTAGACAAGTTGTCATGATAACGTTTCACTCTTAAAGCAAAATCTTGATGTCAGAAGCTCAGCAATTGGGATATTAATTCATTTTCCTGTGTTGCTCACCTCAGAGCATCACCACTGTGCTTCAAGCTTCATGTCTGAAACACATCTGAACTGGACTTTATGAGAATTAACTACATATCTCTCCTTTTAATCATGAATGAAGGTTAATGTAAATTTAACTACCCCATCACTAATGGCAGATTTCAGCCTGTGTCCTGCTGCATGTAAAGTCCTATAAGATGATGTGCCCTTGGCTTAACCAGCAGGTGGTGTGAGCCCAGCTGTGAGCCCTGAGAGAGGGGGCAGGGTGGTTAGCTGTGGGGGTGTTAAGGAAGAGGTCTTGCTGTTCAAAATGAAGTAGTTTGTCCATATGTGCAAACTCAGAGGTCAGAGTAATGTTTACCATTCTACAGGCAAGGTAAAAAAAAAATCTCAGCTCATGTTACTCAGGAGAAGTCGAAAGGAGAAACAGTTTAAGTGCACGGAAGGATACGTCTGTGCGCTTCAGCATGAACGCTGCACTCCCACAACAGACTTCAACAGCAACAAGCAGACAGGAGAGCGTTTTACATTTCAATTTTAAGTCAGTGGGCCTGTTTAAGGTTGACCGTTGCATTGATGATGAAACAGCATTGAGCCTGATAAAAACCCTCGCGCAGCAGCAGGTTCATGAAGCAGGCCTGCACATTGTCACAGGGGTATTTGCTTTATTCAACGACTTTGCTCAAAGCAAACTCGCACAATTGTGTGAGATAAGCCCAGTGCTGCTAAATTACACAAGGTTTATGCTTGAACGTAGTCCTCCCGTGACTGGAAACAGAATGTGTTGGACTAGTGTGGTGGTTTCATGAGGAGATTAACATTTATAATGTATACAGTCGTATGGAAATAAGATGCAGCGCGCCTGTCAGCGTAATGAATCATCTCAGCAAGAGTGTCGTTCACTTTGTCTCAGATAGCCAGCTGATATTTAACGGTGAGATTTTACGACACTGTGATAACTAATCCACTCAATCCATCTTTGCTTACACCCTGAGGAATTGTGGGAATACAACAACAGCTGACAGTCCTTTTTTATACATTTAATTATCTTAATTGCACTAAAGAGGGTTGAAGAAGACAGTGCAGAGCCACCGAAGATGAAATTGGTAGCGGGGGCCATATGGGAAAAGCCATGTAGTTTGAAATACAGCCGTGTGAGATCCCTGTGCCTTGTTCCCCAGCACTGCCCCCCCTGCACAGTTTCTACAGCTACAAAACTACTGGAATGTCAAATAGATGCACAGACCTCCGACATTTTTTGCTCAGATAAATAAGATCCCTGGTGCTTCCACAACTCAGTTGGAGCTATGAGGTGACTTCAGGGTTTTGGACGTCGGCTCCCCTTCTCTTCCCTCTCTCTTTCTCTCTCTACCCCCCACCCCAGGCTACAGATGTTGTCCCTTAAGCACGGTCTTGCTTCCTGACCGCCAGTGCCAAGCTGAATGAGCTATTGTTTATGTCATGACATCATCGTCTTCAGCTTTCCTCCGCCCAGCAGGGTCTTAGAGTCAATGTGTGTGTGTGTGTGTGTAAGTGAGCGATTATTACTCTATACTAGCCAGCTTGCCAGACATTTGAGCACTTAAGTCTAGAGTGGATACATCTGCTAGTCCGTCTTAAAGGGACAGTTGCACTTTCTAAAGTATCCAATTTATCCATTTAGGTTTTTACGACATTAAAAAGGGAAAAGTAACAAGCATTAGTACAAATCACAGTGTCCTTAAAAAAAAAATGTTTTCATGCTTATCAAGCTTTAATTTAACCTCTTTTTATTATAATGAGAACAACACTGCACCATAGTTTTTTACTTCTTTTATGGATTTTTAAGAGCTCAGGCTTCCAACGAAAATGTAGTAGTATGCATGTAGCCTCAGCTAATTGGGAATAGACAGGTTGTAAATTATATTTTATAATTCACACCTTAAAAGCTGTTGTGGTTAACGTCTATAAGGTGAACAGGTGTATCAAAGCAAAAATAATTACTCATAAAAGATATAAAAGCTGCCTGCTGTGCTGTTTTTCAGCTAAATGTCTACTACCATCATCCATTTAAGTGTGTACATGCATTTCCTTGTGTTCCATCTCTCTTTCTCTCCTTCCCTCTCTGTCTCTCCATCTCTTTGTTTGCTCCATCTCACCTCCTGCCTCTATTCATTTCTCCTATTTATCTGTCTTATCTCACTCCATCTCATCTCCCGTCGTCCCCCTCACCTTCCCCCTCCTTTCGTCTTTGCATCACCTCCTTCATTCCATTTCCCCCGCTCCCCTGTCCTGCTGCTGCCACTGTTTCTTATCTCTCACTCCTCTACCTCTCTCTCTCGCCTGCGGATAACCGCAGAAATGGCACTGTTAGACATTTTGGCACCTCGGCATCATGGACAACTAGTTATTTGTACTGCAGGGCAGAGCAGCTGCAGGGCGATGGATTAAAAATGGCAAGTCAGTCAGTTAGTGAGCTTGGCCGACATTTCGTTTGTTTATGGATCACTCAATCAATTTGTTTGTTTGTCTGTCATTTAAATTAAATTTTATTTTCTACATTCGTCTCCTATTTTTTTCTGCCACTGCTTCACTCATGTGGTGTTTTTGCATTACATTTCCCATTGAAGTTGTGGGTTGGAATTTTACCATTTTCCACCAACCAACTTTACCAATTTTAGCCTTGCATTTAACATTGCTAATTACCTCTAAACACAAAGTGTAGCTGATGCTAATGGTACCATCATTAGTTTTTGAGGTACTAGTGCGGTGCCCGATATAAGCATGTCTATTAGGTTTGGGCTGTTTGCTTGGCCTGTGGTAATGCTGGCTGCCGCTTTCTTTCTGAAACCGTAAAACTGACCTGTAGTAATTGAGCTGCAGCAAGTAAACACTGGCTGCTCAACTCAGTACCCGGAACCCAAAAGTGGAGAATGAGTTGCCTTCACCATTGTTGGGAACACGCTGATGAAACCCAGCCGTGGCTGCTTCCTGTTTGTTCAAAGTTTAATATTGAATGTATTACGTGTCCAAATCAAACCAAATTCAACACTGCACTTCCATGGGCCCTTTTTTTACATTTTAGAAAGATTTGGACACAAACTGAACTATAGGATGAAGTCAAATTTAGTCTTATAAGAGTCTTCGAACAAAGATAGTGTGTTTGTAGCTCTGACCATGACCACATGACAACAGTGTAACTTTTGACAAAAATGACACAACAGTCAAGACAGAGAGTAGTGTGTCTTCTCGAGAAAGCACTGGCATGTGGAACGGAGCAGTTGGATCAGCATATATGTCTGAAAACACTGCAAATGCTCTGTTAGTGACTCCTCAATCAGTTTGTGAACGTCTTAACATGAATAAAATTGAGACATTGTCCATGTCATACATCACTTACAGTTATTACTTCCACCAAGGAGGTTATGTTTTCACCCGTCAGTCTGTATGTTGGTTGGTTTGTTGGTAAGCAAGATTACACAAAAACTACTGGACGGATTACCATGAACTTAATGCAGTATAGGTCAGGGAAGAATTCACAAAATATTGGTGCAGATCTGGATCAGGGGGCTGATCCAGGATTATTTTTTCGTTTTCTTTAACATTGCGAGAAAGGCGTTTGGCAACATTTCCTTGATTTCTCAGAAAATTATTCATGGATTTTGATGAAAGAAGTCATGTTTAGGGGACTGATATTTATGAGTTTGTGCAATTTTGTACAGATCCAAAAATAAGGTTCTGTAATGGGACTGTTGGGCCTTGGCGGAGGTATGCGCTCTTTGAGTGCCCCCTCTAGTCGAGGTGATGTTTTTTGGTAAATAAAAAGGAGTCAACACTAGTCAAAAACTACTGGTTTTCATCAAATCCAAATATTCAAACTGATTCAGATGGCTTTCAGACTTTGCATTAATGTGTTCTTACATCCCGAGTGCAAGCACACTCTCCGAAATCCAGGCTTCAACTTTCATAACAGACAGAGCTTTGATGATGCCCTGGGTGGAGAGACGAAACCTAATCTTACCTCAGCCAACCTCCCCCTGTAGATGCACTGTCTGCTGATTATTCTGACATCTCTGGATAGAGGATGTAAAGTAGGCGGCTGGCAACAGGGATAAAAAGAAAACACTGGCAAGTATTGCAGATGCTGCACACATGCCATCTAACACATTGGAATAAGAGGTGAAGGTTTTATTTTCAAACAGACAATGATGCTGCAGTGCAGGAATCTTATTCATCAAACTGGCTTTTTAGTTCCAACGTGTTTCAGTCAGGACATAGTTTATCAGCCTGTCACTCAGTCAGGTAGTATCTCTGTAAGCTTAGTTAGTCAAACAGTCAGTTCCTTCAGATGAGTTATGTCCCGGTTTTCTGTGGGAGCATCACTGACGTTTAAGCTTAACCTTAATCCACAGAAGCTGCTAAAACTGCCATGAAAACACACTGTCTGTCCATCATACTATCTGTCTGTCTGTCTGTCTTGCAGCCTACTATGACACATAGCCAGCTAGATCTAGCCAGTTGAATGCATGTGATAATGGAAAGTGCAGTGTAGCATCCAGAAACACAAACTAGCACACTCAACAAAAAGGACATTGACACCGATTCGCCTCTTTCACACATCAAAGCGCAAACTAATAAAAGTCATGGCATGGGAAGAATATCATACAGTATCCAAATATTGAATTATACATGTCTTCTTATTGATGTGTGCAGTATTGCTGGCCGCACATTTGCATGTATGCACGTGTCCCTATGTGTATTTGTGTAGGAAACGTGCTGTGAGTAAGTGTACGGTCCTCCCTGTAGCTTGTGAGCCCACCAGATCTAAGCCCAGGCAGAGCAGATAAAAGCCAAACACAGTTGTTTCCGTATCAGAGAAGCAGCTCTGCCGTGTGCACTAATCTCTTTCATATACACTGTCGAGTGCAGAAACGCAATCACACAGAGAAAAAAGGGACACATGGACCAGCAGCATGCATGCGTAAACAAAACTGTGCATAACACTCATGCATCCTAATGCTTTGCTTAATGACACAGATATTCTGAGCTCTTCATATCTATGTTTCACACTCTGGATGTTTCTCTTTTTCTGTCTCTCTCTCACACACACACACACACACACACACACACACACACACACACACACACACACACACACACACACACACACACACACACACACACACACACACACACACACAAACACATCTTTCAGGATGTCACTGTGGGAATAAAACCCTTTGCGTGGTTCTATAACGGTGCTGAAACATCCCGCAGATTATCCTCTCCTGGCTCTCACTCCGGCAGTGATATGGACTCACACACGCACACACGCACACACCCACACACCCACACACACAGAATCACAAGCAGTAATACATACACATCATTTTTCCCCCTAACCACAGACAGACAAACACCAACTGAATAATTTCAGCACTGACAGATTTATCCCTGTGTATTTATAGCTCGACTCAATGTTTCATGACACATCCCACTGTCTTAATATTCCAATGACTGTTTTGGCTGAATGAGGCTCCTCAGACCACAGGGTTCACTTGTCTGAGCCGTCTGTCAGCACTTCCTGTATGCGTTCAGTGGAAGTTGAGCCAGACTCTGTAAAACATTTGCATCTGATTTTATTTTGAATGCTTTTCTTGTTTAGCTGTATGAATCTGTAGCAGATTTTTGTCAGATCAAGATGTTGTGTTCAGTGTTCAGTGTTTCAGTCCCACACCTGAACACAATTTGTCTCACTCGGCTGAAAGAGGACACCATTGTCTATTGTCTGCCACTTTGTGGGGGTTTTTGGGGTCCTTGTGTGTGTGCATGTGTGCAATAAGAAGACAGAGAGAAAGCAAACTATACTGGAATATTTAAGATTAGTGGTATCTGGCTAAATTAAAAAAAGACATTTATTTGACAAGCCTTATGTCTGCAGTATACTTAACTTATCTTAAATGAATTGATTTTAAACATCAGTAGTGGTATTGACTGTAAATAATAAAACTACATATAACAAAAATAATTACATTTATGTATTTTGAATTTAAATTCTCTCCCCAAATTAGGCATTATAGCTGTAATATAAGGTTACATAATAACATAAAGTAGGTTTTACCACTGAATAAGTTCTGAGGAAGTGAGATTTTATGAATAGTGGCACCTTGTAAAGAATGAAATGGATACACTGATGGCAGTCTGTCAATTATAAAAAAAAACATTAAAAGAACAGTTCATAATTTGTGAGTTTACTGACACAAGAGGTGCATGATCAGCTACACCACAAAGCTTTAATGACACTATATCTGTCTGTTATGGAGGTATAGAAACAGGATTGTTGCTGTAGTGAATTGTCTTGCGTGACTTGGTTTGTATTGACTTTATTAGTTCCTGCAGATGACACATCTGGATGACCACTTCAACTACTTTCTGACTCTAGATCTGGCAACATGAAAGCCTGGCTGACTGACAGGGAAGCACAAAACAAGGACTCCTTTTAATAGGATGCAAAAAAACATCTGTCTTGTGTGTCCTCTTGTGGGTAACTGCAGAGGCTGAATCAGTTTTTCCCTTGTGTTTGGCTGCTATGAGAAGATCACATCTGTGCAAGTACAGGTTTATAAATTCTGCTGTCCACCGTCTACAAATGATAAAGGTTAAAACACTGATGTGTGACCAGCGTTCAGGAGAGAATTGTGGTCTCATTTCATCACTGAAGATCTGTGTTGTTACCGCCAAGGAAATATAGTCATTGTTGTCTGCTCCTAATCATCTGCAGACTTTTAATCAGGTTGCAGTGAACACCTCATCGGAGGTCTGAATATCCCAATGAAACCTTTGTCTCAGTTTTCATCCACCACCTACTAAATGTTGTACTTTTGACCCTCCAGCTGCATGCACGCTTTTTCTGTTGGAGCATAGTTTAAACTTTTCTTTAAAAATAGGTGGTTTGGTCTTTTACAGTGCAAGGTAGCTTCACCCGGTCTATATCACAGACTGTGTATAAAGATGGACGACATGTCTCCACTTCCTTCCACTTTCCAGAAATCAAACCAAAATATCCCGGATACGAACGAACTTGGTACCTGAGTATACACGATACACGCACTCGACCAATCTGTCAGTCTTAGCTGTCAATCATGACATTTCACCCTGTTTCCATTGCGTCAAATAACTAAATAAAACCAAACAAACAAACAAATGACAGAAATCATCTTGGAGAAAAGTTATTTAATGTGAACCGCTAAAGACCCTTTTCCACTGGTCAAAAAACCCTCTAACACCAATAACATCTGGCTTTTGTCTGCAATGGGAATGCATACAATCGGCTCCGTGTCAAATGACTCTGCAGTAGACACAGGTTTTTATCAGCTCCGGCTTCGATCGGCAGTGATGAAACGTGAATGCTCTAATTTCCTCTTTTTATTTATTTTGAACGTTTAGGTGTTGACGCCACACCTTGTGTACCAGTACCAGTTCCCGGTGTGTTCATGACATCAAACATGACTCACCAGGAACAAAAACAGAAAGACAAACCCAGATGGCCCCTTTTTTTAATCGAGTTAACCCACGTTTAAATCACCCGTGTTTGACTGTAGAACAGGCATAATGTGGGGGAGGTGGGATTTATGACCTATATTGCAGCTAGCCACCAGGGGGCGGTTTAAAAGGCTTTGGCTTCACTTTTAGGGAGCACTCGTGTCGTCCATCTTTATATACCTATGGTCTACATCTGTATCTTGTGAGGCATGTTGAATGAATACATTTCAATGATGCACAGAAATAGGCTCATGCAGTGACGCCTGGAGAAAGCAGCCTGTTGAGGGAACGTCAGGAAACGTCCCGTTGATATTGACCTGATCTGCAGGCTCGCAGCCCCTCACTTTAACCCAGAGGAAGTGCTGTTGGCTGGGACACACAGGGCCATTGTGAAGCCACCACTACGAACTAATTCATCAGGAAAAAGTCGCTCCGCCCCTGACATCCTCTCCTGCGAGGAGCGTTCACACAGCCAACAAACTTCAAGGAAAATAACTCCACGCTCCTGCCTGTTGACGCTGTGGCGGATTAACGCAGCACTCCGATCGATCATCACCATCGTTTATTGGCTGCAATTACACGATGAGTTGATTTCCGCTTTGTAGAAGTCAGACAGGGCCCGAGGTGAAGTAACAGACCGGAGCGATGCAGACTTTAGCGGCAGCTGGATGATGAGGCGGTGGGTCCGTAGCGCGCATTCGACCGCTGATCCAAGATCCTGAGAGACGATCATGTGGAAACAGGAATATGACGTTCACTTCGACTTTCTGCTGGATCTCCTGTGAGTGTTACACGTCCTCACACCAGAGGTTGTTGTAGGTTTCGCGTCCAATGGGTGGGAACATTAATGTAATGCTGCGTGGCAAAATGGAAATAGTGAGGCAGCTGTAACTTTACTCTGAGGAAAATCAACATGGTACTTCTGTAATATTTCTGTAGGGACTTTAACCTTTTGTAAAAAAAAAAAAAAAATAGTTGGTTAAAAGTACATCGTTTTGTTTTACAAAAATGTCATTTGATGTATCCATAAAAAGAACGTTCTTGTCAATCACTGCTGAGGATTTAAAGAAAATGTAAACTCTACCGTAAATGTACCATACATTTCAGAATCAAAGATCTTAACTGTCACTATACTTTGATATAATGGAATTGTAAGAGACGGATATTTTTTTAAAATATAGAAAAATATAAGCATCTAATAAAAACAGAAAAATATCCTACAAAGAGTAGTAGCAGCAAGACATTCCATCCTATCTTGATTTCTTCATATCTTTATCTGTATTTATTGGATTGTATTGCATGTAATAATGAGTTATGGGATTCATAGGTCAGCCAGCACTACCTGTACTACAAAGTGATACAGAGGTTAGGGGTGCAACTAGCAATTATTTAGAGTATCACTTATTCAGTTGTTTTTGTGATTAATCTATTCTATGAACATAAACGTAATTGGTGAGTTCATGAAATGTCAGAAAATAAAGACTAGTACCCATCACAAGCTCTTAAAGCTCAAGGCGATGTCTTAAAACTGTTTATGTCCAACCAATAGTTCAAATGACAAATATAACATTATATTATTTATTAGGTTTTATTAACTTTATTAAATCCTCTGTGTAATTTACTTTTATATGTTTTTTTTAATTCACCAAAGAGAAGCACCCCTAATGTTGTATTCTGTGCTTACAATGACTATATTCTGAAAACCCAAACATATTCAGTTTATAAGGATTTAAAACAGATAAGTACAATCTTTGATTTTGAGAATATGTATGAATGTATAATTGTATGTATACAAAATAGTTTCTTATTAATTTACTGTTGAAGAACTTATATAGTAGTCAGTTATTGTTTCAGCTCTAATATGGATTTGTAGCAATACTCAACCTAGAAATTGCCTCATTGCTCACAAACTACTACTTTTTATAAGGATCTTGAATATTTTGAACTGCAACTAGCAGTTTTGAAGACAGTATGTCTATAAAGTACAGTTTGGCCTTGCCTATCATCACTGTCAACAGCTCTCAAACAAAAAAGACCCCAAAGAAGATGCAAAAACCTAAATGTGCTGTTAATGTGATTGGTTGACCATCAGTTAACGGACATAGTTGGTGCAATGATCAGAACACTAGTTGAATGTAAGTCAGAGTCAGATTTTGTCACTGTATTTGTCTTATTTTACATTTACCGTCCAGTGTCGCAACAGTGTTTTTGTGTTGATTGTATGTACAGGCCGCAGCAGATAACACGACTTAAAAACTGACAAACATGAAGTTCCTCCACTGAATGTTTGTGTTTCGAAACTATGTCTACTGTACTCTGTTGGCTGCGGATCAGTGTTTACGAAAATGAAAGAAACATCTGTGATCTAACAGAGTTTCATAATCCAGATAATCCCATAATTGTTGATTACACTTGCAGCCAATGCCACTGAGACCCTCCCCTACACACACACACACACACACACAAACACACACACACACACACACACACACACACACACACACACACACACACACACACACAGACACACACCTCGCATGCAAGACCACCAACCACACCTTGTAGGTGTGGTTGGTGAACAGCTAAAGAGATTAGCACGTGACTCACTGGCATGCACTATCATGCTGCCAATCTCTGACACACTGGCGCACACAGACAGTGGTCACAGCGGCGGCGGCAGTGTGTGGCCTGGGGATATAGAATTGCGCCTTTGGATGGACAAAAAGATTTACTGTGTGCCACTTGGCCGTCAGTAACGCCAAGTATCTTGGCACAAAAAGCTCTCTCTAGATAACTGACACTTCATATTGTGTCTCTCTCACTATAATTTTGTGTTTGTGTTTCATAGTGTGTGTATGTTTGTGTGTATATTCTGTTTCTACCAGACGGGTGGGGGAGCGTCGGGGGAGCCCAGCAACGTTTTAGCCTCGTGACTGATATGAGATTTGAATGATTTATGAGGCCTCTCCGAAGTCTAGTGAATTAATACAGTCAGACAAGTGAAAGCAATTTCACTGCAGACACAGCCAGATATTGTTTTGATGGTTCACCCCTGACTCATTTTATTTATGCATGTATGTGGCGGGCATTTGTGTAACATGTACAGGCTATATTCCTGTCCATCAATTTTTCCATTCTTGTCTGGGTCTCGAGGGGGATCCTGCGTCTTTTACCCAGATTATGTGGGATATGCAGTCCATTGAGCATGTTATGGTACTGCCCAGGGTTCTCCTCTCTGTGGGACGTGTCCAGAAGACCTCTGGTGGGAACTGTACAGGAAGCATCTTAATCAGATCCCGAGACCATCTCAGCTGGCTCCTTCTCCCAACCAAAAAGCAATGAGTTTACTCCTTCCGGATATACAGTACAAGCCCCCCACCCTGTCCCTGAGGATCAGCCCTGGTACGCTGCAAATCAACCAGCTTTCCCTTGACTCTTAACTTCAGTCTGGTTGTCATTCTTGGCAGCAGTGCTCAGCCACAATAAGGTGGAGGAGTTTGCATGACCCACCTCATCACAGTTGAGGTGTTTACCTGTCCATCTGACCATGGGACCTGGGTTGATGGTGGCAGAAGCACATTATGGGGTGTCCCAGGGCAAATTGCTCCAAGGTCAGGGGCCAGATGAAGAGTAATTCTGAGAAGCTAATGAATCAGCCAAGACAGGGAAGTGTAACCTTGCCTAGAGCAGGGGAAGCAGGGCCCTTTGAAGAGGTCAGCTGTAAGGATGTTGTGCATAGTCAGCCATTCAGCATGTGAAGGCAGGGGCCTGACTCCTGACCATGAAAACTGACAGTTTTTTGTGTGTTTTGTTTATTTGCAGCTTTTTGTTTTGTCACACCAGTCTGTGAATAACAGCATCGGAGTACTCGACTGTCATTCTTTGTAATTGTAGCACAGGGCACCTTGGCTTCCGCTGTATCCATGGTAACCAGCAAACTCCTTACAACGGAAGCGTGTAATGTATTGAATTTGCGAGGGTAATGCAATTGGGCTGATCAAATTATGCAAAAAACATCTGAATCATCTGGTGGGATTGCTGACGGAGACACACAGATGCACACACAGATAAGACAAACGGGGAAATGGCATTTAGACTGATGGAAGTGAATGAGTATGTGCTTTTTACAGAAATATAACAAACAAATTTACCACTTTTTTGGGGATATTTGCTGAGTTGTACAAGAAAAGAGTTAATCTTAATTCTGTAATTTTTTTTTACCCTTTTTGTTTACGTGATATTTCTTTAGCAGCTGATTGGCATGAATGTGTAAATAAAATTCAAAGAATGAATTTTAATCATAAATACAATATATGACCAATTTAGGCTAAAAAACGTTGCTCGCTTCACAGAAAGTGAAGTGACAGAAGTACTAGAACATTTAACCTTGTAATCAAAAACAAACCCTCTGCAATAAGGATTTAAGGTCTAAATAAAAAATTCTAATTAACTTCCTACTGAAGGCAAAACCATTTGTGATGCAGAGCAGCGGACGCAGCTCACACGACTTCATCGAACCTCCTTACTAAGTCATAAATAAATAAGTAGGGATCTAATTAATGCTCTGCATCGATCTTCTATGTTCTGTTGATGGCACTTAAACAGTTATGGGAGAGCGTGAGTCCTCGTTCTGATCAGACGGTTCATTGGACTGTGTCCTTTAGTGCCACACTGCCACACGGCCTTATTAGCTCCGCCGAGGAGGTTTTCACCCCTGTCCATTTGTATTTGCCCAAAACTACTGGAAAGGAAACATGGTGGAAGGATGTGGTGCTGCTTGAATGAATTTAAGGGGACTGTTGGGTCTTGGCGGAGGTATGAGCTCTTATGAGTGCTATTCTAGTTTCTCTATGTTAAAGGGCCATTTCACTAGTTGTAACAGGAAGATTAGTACTACTCAGCCAGTGAAAAAAGTTGTACCGTATAATGCCTCCTGTGGCTCTGATTTTTGTGTTTTGAGAAAATGACCCTGCTCATGTTGTTACTGTCAGGGTTTGGCTCAGTTGGGGCTTTATATTTCAAATATATCACACAAAGCATGTGTGACTGCAGGATTTGAACCATGTGAGCATTTTCTAATCAGGGTGGATCTAATACAATATGGTTGCATTATGGGAAATGTAGGATCTATAGTTTTTGAGGCTTGACCCATACTAGAGACTTAAAGTCACAACCATAGATACACGATGCATTTCCACTTCCTGTTACTATTCAGAGATGAAACCAAAATATCCCAGATTTGAACACTGCCATCTCGTGCATTTAGAGCCAGAGTCTTTGCAGTAGTTAGTGGAGGATGTAGGGAGGTTGTGCCGATACACGCACTTGACCGTTCAGTCAGTTTATATGGCCTCAAATAACTAATTAATGCAAGCCACCAGGTGGCGACTGAGATTTTTCCACTTCACATTGAGGGAGCAGTCACGTTGTGTGTCTTTATATCCAGTCGATGGTCAGAGCATGTAGGCCACTGCTGATTCAATAGTTTGTTATCTACTTCCCTTTAGTCTCACAACTTAATGAAGATCCTAATTCTAAAAATAGTTTTTCTAAAAAAAGCATTTGTTTGTTTATTAGTCAGCAGGATTACACCAAAACTACTGCATGGATTACCATGACACTTGGTGGAAGGATGTAGTATGGGTCAGGGCAGAACACATGACATCTTTGGTGTGGATCTGGATCAGGGTGGGATCTAGGAATTTCTTTCACTTTCTTTAACATTGCAACATAGGATGTTTTTCAACATTGGGCCTTGGCCAAGGTATGAACTCTACTGAGTGTCATTTTAGTTTCTATTCAGGTAAGAGAGCAAGTGGAATCAAAAGTGATTTTCTATTCATGTTAGAAAGTGCTTTAAAATAACATTTATGGCAGCTGTTGGAAATCTGGTGAAGCAGGAAAGAACCTGGACAGAGGCTGTTTACATAATCATCACTAGTTGTTTATAATTCCGTGTATTGAACAACTTTATAATGCATTTCACTTTGAGACATTGCTGTGTATATTGACAACAGTTGCAGTGTCAAAGTTAGACATTATATCTTAAAGTACAAAGTGTTCGAGAACATCTGTCAATTCATGCAGACTGTGCAAGTCATTACTTGGCAGTGGGAGCTGGACGCTCACTCTCATGTCCTCAACTGTCTGGAGACTGAATTTCTCTTTTCTTTAACCTTAACTAATCCTGCTGGGATGATAGAATTGTTCAGTCTTTTATAGAAACACCCTGCTGCTTACTCACACAGATACACCCATTGCAATCCAGTTATAGTCAATGAGCATGAAACAAACAATTTACTTGTTCTGTAAAAGGTTGGGTGATTTGCTTGGGGGGAGATATATAGGAGTTGTTGAAGCCAGAGAGAGAGAGAGAGACCGTTATTTGGGACCTTAAAAATGAAAAGCTTATGCCTCAACTTCTCAGTGACATTTGCGTGAAATAGGGGGATGGAAGAGAAGAAAGGAGCGATTAGTTTTTATATCACAGTACTTAAATTCAGATCATGTTGGAGGTTAACAGTGTGAGATTGCGGCAGGTGAAATCTGCGTCAGCATTATAATAATCAGTTCCACTGCATTAAAGCAGGACATTAAGTGAAAGTGGGTCAGTGTCAAAACAAGGGATTTAAAGCTCATTCTACTTTTGTTCGTGTGTATGTGAACATATGTTTATATGATTGAGTTCCACTCTCAGCAGTTCAGTTTCCTCTTCTAAATTCAGACATGTGCTCTATTCATTAACCTGGGCACCTTGCTTATTTGTGTGTGTTTGTGTATGTCTGTTTGTCTGTATGTCCCCTTCCTCTAGTGATGCCAGCCTCACAGACGTCCTGTCTGACTCGGAGGAGTGTGATTTGGGCAGTCTGGATCATTTGGAGCGCGGCAGCACCGACACTCTGGCCAATGGCTGCCGAGCCGACTATGAAGCCGCCAAGAGGCTTGCCAAGCGCCTCTATCACCTCGAGGGCTTCAAACGCTGTGACGTGGCCAGACACCTGGGCAAGAAGTGAGCATGCACACACACGCACAGAAACACAAGAGCACATTGTCTGCTAATAGACTGAGAATTCATCAGAAACTGGAGAACATGTTTAATTTTTACGTAGCTGTTCAATATATATGAGACCCAAAGACTCACACGAAGGGATGTATAGATCCCATGTAAAATGATACAAACACGTGATCAGAATATGCTTAATCTCTAAAGAGGTGTCAAAAAACATTTATGTAACACTATCATACCTCGTCACTGCCACGTTGATGTGCTGATGTCTCTCTCTCTCTCTCTCTTTCTCTTTCTCTTTCTCTTTCTCTCTCTCTCTCTCTCTCTCTCTTTCTCTTTCTCTTTCTCTCTCTCTCTCTCTTTCTCTTTCTCTTTCTCTCTGTCTCTCTCTTTCTCTTTCTCTTTCTCTCTCTCCCTTTGCAGTAATGAATTCAGCCAATTGGTGGCTTCAGAGTACCTGAGTTTCTTTGATCTCTCTGGCATGTCGCTGGATCGAGCCCTGAGGTAAAGCCATACACTGTATATAAAAAAGGGTAAATCACAGTCAGCACATGGTAGCGATGAGTGTGACTTATACGTCCATACAGACGCGTGTGAGTCCCTCTTCACGAGGCATTAGCTGTGTGCTAATCCAGCGGCTGTGTCGAGAACAGTTAGCCGGCTGACAGCTGCGGAGTGAATCACTGCCTCGTACCTGACATTTTGCTGTTTCAAACTGCTGCCCTCAGTGCCAGGGTGTCAACATGTGTACACATCAGACTGCAAGCTGTTCAAAAAGTAACACGAAACATACTCAAAGTCCTGCATTTGTTTCTGTGTTGTTGGAATTTCCACCAATGTTTGTTTAATACTAGACGTGACAGTGTGATTGGTATTGCTTTCAACTTGTGTGTGTGTACTGTGTACGACATTGTGCCATTTATCACAAAGAATGGTCAGTTGTGAGGTTTCTGAAGAAATGAGGGACAGAACAGAAAAGTGTGGGTGGGAGGTATACATCGTGAGTGGGTCAGCTATGTGTGTGTGTAATTTGTAATATTGTAGATAGAAGTGCAACAAAAAAATTTCCTTTGTCGCAACGGTGCGCCAAACATTTAGCTGGTGTGTCTCTGTATTTGATCGAGTCGTGTCGCTTCCTCATCTCATCTCCTCTGCAAAGTTTACACTCACACGCACAGGCTAGCCCCGCCCCCTCTCACTCACACACGAACAGTGAAGCAGGGATGAGGGAGAAGAGGCGGTGAACCAGGGGGTGTATGTCGAACAGTGGAGACAAAAAGTTTGAATACAGAGTTTCCACGACAGACAGCTTATACAAAACGAATTGTGCCACTGCTTCAGTATGAGAGCAGAAGTCAGCGGTTGGTTTGTGCCATGTCAGAGTCCCTGAGTGTCCTCGCTCCACTCCCCTGCTCACTTCACACAGAAACAATAAACACCAACAGTAATCACACGTTAATAGGACCTGAATACTAACCTAATACAATTCAAAGCTCTTGTAAATCATAATCATCCTATCCTGTTCACTGAGAAAGTAACATAGAGCCAGAGGGTCAATTTTATTTACTGTTTTGTTTATGTGTGGTTTATCTTTTTTATTTATTCAGGATATTTTAATATTTTTAATTCTCGTTCAAATTTTAGACTGAATATTCTTTATAATTAAGTTAATTGTTCTTTCAAAGGATGAACTTGCATGATTATGCTATAATATTATTATATCAACAACATTTAACAATAACATTTATTGCAATAGTTTCTGGAACATAATACTGTCCAACAAAATTTGTTATAGTGAAAGGCCTACTGTAAAACCATTTTAATAATGCACATTAAAGCAAGTTAGAGTTTTTCTTGCACAGTTTACAACTTTAGTTCTCTGAGAATTTCTTTTAATCATTACATTTATTTCTTCAAATTAATTTTAAAACTGCGGGAGGGAGTGTTTGCATCATTTAAGATGTATTATTGATGAATCCATTCGTTGTTCAGTCTAGTAAATAAAAAAACGAACCTGCGCAAGAGGATGTGTTCACAAGTCTTTTTATCCAACCAAACATTCAAATGCCCAAAATATATTATTTACATGGAATGACATGGGTAACAGAAGATATAGTGATGTATAACAAAAGTGCAATGGGATTTCAACAGCAAACCTTAAACACAGCGACAAAAAGACATATTATTCAATCACCTTACAGCAGTAAACTACAGCAGCTGTTGCTATTTTTCTCTGAGTACAATATTTCATAATGTCTATAACAAAGCTGTTAGATCAATTGTCCACAGATCTCATTTACTTTGATAAAGTCATGTATGAGATGCATTACTGGGAAACATTTGACCTTGTGTTGTTGTTTATGTGACAGAAACTTCTTAAAGGCCTTTCCACTGATGGGAGAGACCCAGGAGAGAGAGAGGGTCCTGGTCCACTTCTCCAAACGCTTCTGCCTCTGCAACCCACATACATCCTCCTCAGAAGGTCAGAGCAGTGAGGGTGATGATGCATAAACCTTAAATAATAAAAATGCACCAAATCTGACTATTTTAGCATGAAGGGTTTTAGTGATGACATGAACTTCATGTCCAGTGTTTCCACTAGGACTTCTATTCAGCAGTGGTGCTGTGTGCGTCCATGAGCGTGAGATGCTGGACCTGTATTTATGTGCATCAGCAGAGTAATAGCATTATTATAAACTATTGTCATGTGTGTTTACATTGACTTAGCTTTGACATTTGATCCTGGAGGCCTTAGATAGTTGTAATAATAAATATTGAAGACTGAAAAGCCTCATTACAGATTTTATAAATGTAATGAGTCTGAATATTCTAAGGTAATTTGACCAACAAGATAAATGTGCAGGTTGCACCAGTTATTTTCCTTTTTGGAAGTTTGCAACTCATATGATCAGGATATTTATAAAACCATTTTACTTTTATTTTTGCTTATGCATTTACTTTAGCACCTGGTGATCAAATGACACCAAAGTAGTAGCTTATTCCTTTACACAATGTTTGTCACAATTTGTCGCACACAATTTTGTATTTCCAAAAACGTTGCTCCGTTAATGCTCAAGTTCTGATTATTACACCTTTATTTTATTGTAAGCCCCTTTTAGAAAGTGCTTATTTTTCATTGTTCATTATATTGAATGAAGCATGTGTGTCTTAAACATGTGAATGTATTTAAAGCGGCATTGCATTTCCGCGTTTGTGTGTGTGTGTGTGTGCGTGCGTGCGTGTGTGCAGTATGACATTTAACGGACCTCGACCATTTCCCTCTGCAGATGGAGCCCACACATTAACCTGTGCTCTCATGCTGCTTAACACTGACCTACATGGACATGTACGTACTGAACTTCTTTATCTTTTTAATTCAGCAGGTCTCCTTGTTTTCTAATCTGCACATAAAACATCACATTAAGACAGTTCTTTGTAAGAGTCGGCATTACTCCATTCACCACTTCTTTTCGTTCATTCCACTCATCCATGTTCTTTCCCTCTCTCTCTGTCTACCCTTTCCTCTGTCACTCTCTATCCCTCTCCCTTCTGCGGCCTACTTTCTGACCTGTTTCTGTCTCTTCTCTCCTCAAATAGTCTCATCTGTTCAGTTTTAAACTGGAGCACTGTGGTCTGGGCAACACAACACTCCACAGTATCATTGGTCCTGCTCTCTGGCTTTTCCTCGACCCTCCCGCTCAGTAGTACTTCTAGAGAATGTCCCTCCTCTAACTAATATCCTGTCTCTCTTTTCAATTTCCCTTCCCTCCTTTTCAAACCCTTCCCCCTGCTAACCAAATCTGGCCCCTGGTCTCTGTCTGCCCCTGCAGGTGGTAAGTATACCTATAGTCCTAACATCTGTTTCTCCTCCTGTCAGTAACAACAGCATTTAAGTCATACCTTTAAATGAAGAATACACTTACATTCATTTTTAATCATTGTTATTCAGTGACAGAAACATTTGGGTGTATAAATATTTTTAATGTTCAGTTGCTGAGTTTACCGATGTAAAAATTAATTGCAGTATTGGTACCTAAATTGTAAATTATTATTATAATACTACTATTACTACTACTACTACTAATAATAATAATAATAATAAAAAACATTAATTTCATGATATAGGGTTTTGGGGGTTTCACAGATTACTCAACTAGTCGACGAAGTGCTTCATTGTAGACTAGTTGTTCATCTGTGGGTTTAGCACGGTGCAGTAATGAAGCAGCCAACAACAAATCTGCTGCAGGGGGCGCAGGCATTTGACAAGTCATAGTTGTCATGCTTGACCTTATCACTGAAGTGTGTGTGCTAAAGCAGCAGACATGTTGATAGAGCAGGAGCCACAATGAAACATGGTTGTACGACCAGATTCAGATGCCCGGCTAAAATCAACAGTTTGGAAATATAAGATAAAACCATCAGCTGCAATATATGTAACGCTGCCATAAAGCAGATAACGTAACATACATTTTAAGGTTATGCATCGCTATCTTAAGCTTTACCCACTTACAGCTAACGCTAGCTACAGCAAAGAAAGCGAGGAGAATCCTCAATAGAGTGAACCAACGGAGAATTCTCTAAACGGGCTTTCACTGACCAGCAAACGTCCTATCTCTCTCTCACACGTCTCCTACGATTTATCGATCAGTCCGCTTATTTAAGGAATAGTTTACAGACACTAATGCAGTAGTCAAGAATCTCCTATGGGTTATAGAAATCCTCATTTTATACCATGAGTAATTGGTATATATTAAGAGTACACTGTCCTGCAGCCTTTACATAAATTAATTTAACTGAGTAGTTCATTCAAATAAAATAAAGCTGTTACATGTTTGTGGTTATAAACTGAAATATTTTGGGTGTTTTGTAATTTTCCTAGAAAAGAGCTGTAACGTGGCCTCATCAGAGGAAAATGTGAATAATAAGGCCACAGACCAAATAAATGTTTTTCTATGAGGGGTGAATCAAATCAGTTTCAGTTCCACGTCTGTTGTTTGTTAAGGTTAAAGAGCTGCTTCATGCAGAAAGACGCAGTAATACATCCCTCTAATGATGCATTATAATTAGATGCATCATAATTAGAGGCTAAAACACAAAGAAAGGTGTGGAAATCTGATACTAACAAAGCTCAAACTGAGGCCCAACCTCACCCACCACCACTACTATTAGACCTCCAGCAGCATATGAGCGCCATTCAGTGGACGGTTGCAAAACTGCATCCAGGTCACTGCAGATATAAGGGCTGAAATCATCAGGTGCTGGAATTTGTCAATGTCTGTGAATATTGTGCCAAGCAAAAAAATTATCAATTTTGCTGCATGTGCACTCAAAACATTCAAGGCAAAAGTGAAATTTAATCTTTACGTTGAAGTGTCCTAAGCCTCCACAAACCAGAAGTTTGGAGGTTCAATCTCAGTCTCATTCCACATGCCAAAGTGTCCTTGGGCAAGATACTGACCCCCAAATTGCCCCTGGCGGCTCTGCCTGCAGTGTGTGAGTGTTGTATGATAGAGAAAGGGCTGTACCTAGATGCACTGTGTGAATGTGTGTGATAATGGATGAATGGCAAAACTGTACTGTAAAGTGCTTTGAGTGGTCATCAAGACTAGAAAAGCGTTATATAAATACAGACCATTTACCATAAGTGATTGTTTTGTTTGTTGGTTTCTCCTTGCCTCAGAACATTGGGAAGAAGATGTCCTGCCAACAGTTTATCAGTAACCTAGACGGCCTCAACAACGGCAAAGACTTTCCCAAAGACTTATTAAAGGTACAGATCTCTTCTTGAGAGAACACGGCTAAAGCAAAATCGGTCACCTTCACCCTTTGTTTGTCTCTACATATTCAAATTAACAATTAATTATTGCTTCGTCTACACAGGTTTTATATAACTCAATCAAGAATGAGAAGCTTGAGTGGGCAGTGTGAGTATAGCATTTTGTTTATCAACAGGAAAAGTCTTTGGCCTTTGCAAGTTTTCAGCAGTAAGCACCTTTGAATATGTGCTACTTAGGTTTATCTGAATGAGTGTTTGTGAATCTGCAGCGAGGAGGAAGAGCTGAGGAAGAGCCTGTCAGAGCTGGTGGAGGAGCAATGCGAGGGCGGGTGTAAACGTGTTACCAGGGTAACGGACGGCAATAACCCTTTCATTGCAATCCCTATTCTCTTGAACGCCGTCACCTACAAACACGGAGTGCTGACCCGCAAGAGCCACGCTGACATGGATGGCAAACGCAGTGAGTTCATCTATAAACACACACACTCACACAAGGTTGACTTTTGTTACCAAATTCTCAATAAAGGTAATACAAAAGTTATTTAACCGAAGAGTTTTTTTTATCCCCTTGTCCGCTCCCCCAGCCCCGAGGGGTCGCCGCGGTTGGAAGAAGTTCTATGCGGTTCTAAGAGGGATGATCTTGTATCTCCAGAAGGTACGTCCTCTGCTCCGTTACCATAGAAACACACATCCTCCACCGCTGTCACTGCGGTGGTGGAGGCCTCTAGCTGCTCTGCTGTGTGTGTATGTGTGTGTGATACAGAGAGTGTTAAGAGAGGAAATGAGGCATGGTTGCTATAGTGTATTGTCTCCCCCTGCTGGTAGGAAGTCTTCACTGTCCACATGTTCTCGAGAAACATTCAACCAGAAATGAATGAACTTCTATTTCTGTCACAAGCAGCTTAACACTGTTTTCATTATATTTGACTATGGATTTGTGTTTAAAGGAGTGTTTGCCTTAATATTCACTCTTCAAATACACACCAAGTGAAAGCTGCTCTTCTTAAGGTCTAAGGCCTGTTTATGTTGTCATGTGCCAGTCATGATGTTATGAATGAAACATAACACCTTTCACCCACAATTTCTCTTGTCTTGTTAGGATGAGTACAAACCAGACGCTGACATTTCAGAGGTGGACCTGAAGAACGCAGTGCGAATCCATCACTCTTTAGCCACTCGTGCCACTGACTACAGCAAGAGAGCCAACGTTCTGAAGCTGAAGACGTCAGACTGGAGAGTTTATCTGCTGCAGGCCCCGTGAGTAGCTCAATCCATCCCATAACAAACTATTTAAACTTAAAAGACAAGGAAAGTGGATTTTTTTTTGTGGAATTTATCTTGTGTAAACTGGATACATTTGTCTTTCTGGTGATAAAAATGTATTTGCTTTGTACATAGACATATCTAAAAAAGGGTTTTGTGTGACATTTCGACATAAACTAACTTGCAAGTTCCAATTTTAGGAATAAAACCCATAAAGTGTTTTTTAATGATAAGGTTTAGATTTTGAATTTAGGCACACAATAAGAAATGTTCCATCCAAATGTAAATATTAACAGTATTTTATAATAAAAAAACCTGCAAAAGAAATTGCAATAAATGTGTATATAAATATCTGTAAAGATAAACAGAAAGTGATGCAAATTCTCCAGTTGGCCATAATCATTGCAGAAGAACAGGGTGAGCTGACTGAGAGAGTGACAATCAAACAAAGGGGAAATGAAAGTGATATTTTTCGTCTCTTCAGTGGATGTTGTAATGTCATGATCAATCTGTTTCCATTACGCATTGTTACCTTTTCCTTACATCGAAACACCAAGTTTTGTGATGTATTGGGATTTCTAGTGTGTTTCACTGTATATTTTTATGCTCAAATTGAAAAGGTGTATAAAAACAGATGGAAACCCACCTAATGTCAACATGGTGAGTTGTAGAGATAATATGATAAAATGTAAACTACTCACTGTGAATTGGAACATTGCAACATTGGAACATTGCTGTAGTTGTCTTCAGTTATTTTAATCCTCCAGATGTTTTGCTTAAAATGTACAACTAAAGAGAAAGAGTTTCATTCTCTAATCTCACTTCCTCACCCACCATTTATCACCCTCTCATGCTCCCCCCCTTCTCCGTCCAGGAGTGAGGAGGAGATGATGTCCTGGATCTTCCGGATAAACCTAGTGGCGGCGCTGTTCTCAGCCCCAGCCTTCCCCGCTGCAATCGGCTCCATGAAGAAATTCTGTCGACCAATCCTGCCATCTTCATCCACCAGACTCAAGCAGGTATACACACACACACACACACACACACACACACACACACACACACACACACACACACACACACACACACACACACACACACACACACTAGAACAGACGCAGTTATCATATTCTGTTGGTTTATACATCACTGCTCTCTAGATATAAAATATACTGTTGTCAATACTACAATCAATATCTAGCCACAGGTGATATATTTTATAGATTATATATATTATTTATTTATCATTGTATATTTCCCTGGTATATCGCTGCAGCATGCACAACACTTACAAAAAACTCTGCACAGAGTTGGACAATTTAACATGTTCTATTTGTGTCTGCATACATCTGTTTGGGGGGTTCCTGTTTCTTTATTTTTTCATCTGTTCGATTGGTGCAGGAGGAGCAGCTGCTGAGTCACGAGAACAAGCTGAAGCAGATGAGCCTGGAGCTGGAGGAGCACCGGAAAAACACACCCTCAGTTGACCCCAAAAGCCGGGAGTGGGAGGAGCACAGGCTCAAAGAGCACTACCTAACGTATGAGGTACAGGCTCTTTTCATTGTTTTAATTTTCTATCCAGAAAGCAGCCAAGAGACTCAGAACCAGGACAGATGCACATTGTCTGATGTTTTTGTTCATATATGTGCTATTGTATTCATATAATGTGTATTCTGTTTTTTAAAGTATATATTTTCACATTTTTTTTACCACTATTATAGCAATTTAAATATTTGAAGCTGCCAGTCTTTATATTTGTGTCTCAGTTACACAAATATTGAGCAAAACCAAAAAAGAGTCACTGGTCTCCTTTTTTTGACGTTTGATTAATTTTCTTTTGGTCTTTCCATATTAAAACACACATTTATCTCTCCTCCATCTCTCCCTCTCTGAGCAGAAGACTCGGTATGAGACATACATCGGCCTCCTGCAGGCCAAGCTTCGTGCTGAGACGGACGACCTTGAGAAGATCGAGGCGAGCGTGATGGGTGGCCTGATCATGGAGGGTGGCCTGGCTGGCCGCGAGTGCCACCTCCGCAAGACGCAGTCCTCCCCGTCCATCAGCCAGGCTCACAGTGGAACGAACGGAAGAGCCGCTGAATGCACTACCCCAGGACAGAGGAGCTGAGGGGAAGGAGGAGCAGGAGACGCCACGGCCCACAAACGCAACGTCCCTCTAAGCCAAACAACAGTAGTTTAATAACTCCTCACTGGGTTCTATGTTAGTGTTCATCCCGTTTACTTACAGTAAGAGAGAGTGGGCAGGAACAGGAGAAACCTCTGTCACTGCCCCTCCCAGAATTGATCAACCCCGGTGATAGGTTTCTGTCTTTGAGCAATAGATGAAGAGGATGAAGAGCCCACCCCCGATCCCCAACGAGTGACCCTGTCAAACCTCAGTTCTTTGAACTTTTATTATTGCACATTAAATCGATCATAACTGTGATCTCAAAACCTTCATCAGTATTATTTTAACTCTGAGCGATGCAGCTGTCTCTCGTTGACATTTTTTTTTTTTTTCGTTATTAGCAGAAGTTTGAGTATTTTATTACGTATTAGTTAAAGGCCAGAAAGAGAACAAAGAAAGAGACAGACTGCTTTCTGTCCTGTCCTTTATCAGACAGAGACTGTCATGGACAAGGTGGACATGGTACTACTGTAGCATTTTGGCCTTTTTCCCACCCATGTAAACACACCCCAGCCGCTCACAGGCGTATGTATGGACCTACAAGTGTGTGAAGACACAACATATCTGTTCCTGGAGTTACGAAAAACTCTCAAGAGAACTTCTCAGAAGGATCGAGTCTCTGCCATGTATAGCATATTTATTTATTTATTTAATTATCCTTTATTCAGCCCAGGGAGAGTTCACACAGAGTGGACATTCCATTGCCACAGTCATACAGTTACATACAGTAAATCCCTATACATTACGGAGCTGCCACGTGGATCCATGGTTTTAACTGAGCTGCTCCACCAGAGAAACTGGAGGTTGAGTGCCTTACCCAAGGGCACCTCGGCACTAGCTGTCACACACTCGTCAGAAAGAACACAAGTCTGCTTACGTGAATTTTGAGCTGCCGCTGCCCCCAGATACTGACACGTATCCAATGATTCTCCTCTGAAAAACCTAAAAATGATGTGAATGAATGAAAGCCCTGTGTCATGTATCCCGCAAACGTCTCTTCTTGTCTCAGCTGATACATAACAATATAATGCTGTGTGTGAGGTCTCTAAAGATTGACGTGAAGTGCAGAACAGGAACCTGTGGGTGAGAGGTATACAGTGTGAGTGGGTCATCTTCTGTGTGTGTGGGCATCCGCTTGCTTTTTACAGTAGATGAGATGTTGTAGCTGTAGGCAACAGGAAGAAGTAAATATAGCAGGGTCATGTCGGAATGAAGAATTTATTGAGCATGTTCGGTCAGAAAGTGTCCACTGGTCTTATTCTGCTGAATGAGACTGCCGTCAAAACCCGGCCTGGATCTTTCAAAAGCATCTTCAGCATCTGAGCCTCCCCATGCACACAGCTGTACAGGCGTGCATTTGTTCGCATGTACATTCACTGCACTCGACTCAGAGTAGAACATCATGTCAGAAGTTCCAGACCTCCGTAACAGTCATGACATTCTCCCTATTATAAGATTGTGTACCATCATTCAATGCTGTTATTGTAAAGTATTAAAACTACCTAGTGTTGCTTTAAACAGAAAATCGAAATGCAGACTTCTTTATTTACAACACGTGACATGGACCTATTATCGCTTGTTTGGCCTTGTATTACACATTTCCTTGTACTGGTGTTTTCCTCCTGCTGCCATCATTCCCACCAGATGAAGATGTTTTTGAGAAAACAGGCCCTGGTCTGTCTTAGACAGAGACTGGCTGATTGGAGAGTGTAGCAGCAGGACTGCTTGGGCTTAGCGTACTAAAGTCAAGAAACCTGTCGGCATTCTGGAAAGCAGAGAGGAAGAGTAGCAAAACAGCTCCACATGGGTGACGAAGAGGAGGAGGAGAGACTTGTTTTTTAAGAAGAAGAGACTGGATAGGCTTTCTTAGTAAGACCGCATCTGGCAGCCAAGAATAGGCAAAACAGACATCCAGCACATGTTTCCAAGAAGAGGAACACATGGAAGGAGGACTTGTTAAATGTTCTGAGGAGGTGGGGATGGCTACTGCTGTTTGTGAGCACCTTAATTGATCCTTACCCCCTCCACCACACACACACACACACACACACACACACACACACACACACACACACACACACACACACACACACACACACACACACACACACACACACACACACACACACACACACACACACACACACGAATACAACTTTCCTCTTTCTACATAATTTGTTTATGACACAACTGTAGACCATTGAGCTTAGTCCCCCCCCTCGCTCAGCCTCAGCGTGGCACAGAAGCAATTACCAGAGCTGTGGATCCACAGTGCGAATAATCACACAGTATCTGGACGCCGTGCTTCTGCTGCTTCGAATATCATATTATTAGTGACCAATGGGGTCTGAGATCCCTTTGAGACTTGACTGGAAACCTTGGAATCACAGCTGGAATCCTTGAACTGGATCCTTGTACAGACCAAAATGCTGAAGCAGAGCTGAGTTTTGAGAGAGGAAGTACTGTTTTTATAAAGCTGTATTGATAGAATAAAACTGCTTTCTTACAGGGAGACTTCCCCTAATAGTCACTTTGCCTGTTGTGCTAACCATTGTTTCCCAATGTTCTAGGATAGGCCTGTGCCGTAATATAGGATTGTGACAAAAACATTTATTGATTGTTATGTTTATTTAAAAAATGACAACTTCGGCACTTTGATGTCAGCAATGGATCTTTCTGTTGGTTTTGTTTGTATATCTGAACTGTTTTTGACAGGATGCTCATACTATGTAAAGAACATATTTACTGAATATTTAGTCTGTGCTTCATAAAGTAAGCTTTTATACAGATGATCGTGGTTGTGATTTATTAAGACTCAGCTCAGGGGAAAAGCTTTGCTTATCTGGGTGTTATTGACCTCTCGGATATTGTGTGGATAATATGATTTTTTGAACTTTTTCTTTTTCATAATATAGCACAGTAGACATTTGGTACAATGGACAATTGCACTTTTTGAAGGACGGTCATTAAATTGCCTGCAGTCAGGAGCTCATTGTCAAATACAGAATCACAATCAAAGTTTTCAAGTACCCAATAGCCACAGACACAATAAGCTGAATTTGTAAGAGCCTACATCACCTTTACAGTATGTAACACAGTGAGGAGCTCAGCTGCAACCCAAATCAGAGAGCAAGCGTCAAACATTAACCTGTTTTCTTTGAATGCACCGAATCTAAACTTATTCTTATCTAAAATTATTTTTTTAACTGCCTTGACTGTGAAATTACAGATCTTTAGTTATACAAAACCAACATACTCTAGCTTTTATGTTTTTCATAATCTCTGGATTGGCAGCATACCATGAAAATTTATTTTTTTAGCATTATATACAGTAGCTACGGACAATACAAAGCCTTTTGGGTGTAATAAATGAAAAATATACACTTTATCAAATTGATGTCCTGTTCAACTGTTGGTATATTAGTGTAGCACAGACCATGCGTCCATTCTGTATTCAGAAATAAAACAAATCCACATATCCAAAAATATTTAACGTAATCAATCTTTACCCTGCAAATAATGATGAAACCAACAATCTGTGAAAGAATTTAAAGGGATAGTTCACCCAAAGAAGAAAATCCACTCATTATTTACTTACCACTATGCCGATGGAGGGGTGGGTGAAGTGTTTGAGTCCACAAAACACTTTTGCAGTTTTAGGGTTAAAAAGCATTGCAGAAAAATCCAATACAATTGAAGTAACTGCTGACTGATTCTTCAAATGTAAAAAAAACAACAGAAATAAACCCCTCCATGGGCATAGATAATGAGTGAATTTTCATTTTTGTGTGAACTATCCCTTTAAATGTACTGTCCACCCTGACATTATTCACCATGGACGACTTCTCATTGTAGCTTATGGTAAAGGAGGTTCAGTCATAAACATTCTTTGTATTGGCACTAATTCTTATTATCCAGAACATATTCAGTAATTTCTCCAGGGAACACACTGAGTAAAAATCTGCATGACACTGTGGAACGGGCCCTTGTCACAAAAGTGGGTTACTGTTACTTTAAGAGAGTGTTGCATCATGGGTTGTATGTACCTGTAATGTTGCTAGGCTAACCAATACCTGCTAGGCTCAAGTGTTTTAGCACAAACTTAGTGTTCAGCTCAGTGCAAATATATAACCTACAGAAGAGTTTAGCTAGCTTTTGTCAGGGGTCCTTCTGCAATGGGGAACATTTGAATGACTACAAAACATCTTTAGTCTTTAATGAAGCCACTTCAAAGAAGTTTTAAAACAAATACTGTGCTGCTAAATGAAATGATAGAAGATGATGAGAGATGCTAATGAAGGGATATCACACACAGGTGAGATTTATTTACTTCCTTCTTTTACTTGGTGTAACTTTTACCAAAGAAAGGACTCCACAGCTAAGGGCTAATTTACCTGAGTAAACCCTTCTTACCTCAATAAAGAGCAGGTCAAAGTTCAAATCCTACACTTACCAAATGTCAGTCTGTTTTGACAGCAGACATTTTGACCTTTCATAAGCAGGGGATGCACACGTGTAGCTAAGTAAACTAATCAGAGTCCGACTGAATGTTTGGGGCCTTAAAAATATAGTTGTTGGTATCAATATCGATCGATGTTTACACCTGTACTTAGAATGGCAGTTGTATAAAGAGGCTTTTTGAGCTGTTCTAATGAAACCTTTGGAAAACAAAGTGATTCCCGCTGACAAAATGTATAAATTTAGATTGTTTTTGTCATGTGTTGGTTTTTTTTTGTTTTTTTTTTGTTTTTCTTTTGCTACTGTGTTTTGTGGGATTTATTGTTTTGGACAGGGCCACTTTGAATACTTTTCATTAACCCACCAAAATGAAGTTATGAAGCTAGTTTGCTAGCTAGCTAGTTTTAGAGAATTAGCAACATGGCAACATACACATTTTTTTACGCAACATGCCTCATGCTTACAGGACCAGTGTGTAATATTCAGTGTCATAGAGTTGTGAGGTTGCAGGTCATAACCAACTAACCCCCCTCACCCTCCCTTTCCTAGCATAGGAAAATCTACGGTGGCCTGCAGGTAACATAAAACCATGAACGGCCCCCTTCAGAGCCAGTGTTTGGCTTTCATTCTGGGCTCCTGTAGAAACAGAGTGGTGCAGCATGGCAGATTCTGTGGAAGAGAAACCCCTTTTAATGAAGACATGAAGGGCTAATTCCAAGGTAATAAAAACACAATGGAAACACAATTATAAATGTTCTAATCGATTTCTGCCAAAAGATCCTCCTAAATTCTTCACATTGGACCTTTCATTTTATTATTTTTGTTCAGCTTCCTCTGATTAAAAGTGAACAAGAGAACAATGTGTTTCTGAGATTTAAAAATTACCCCAGCTACCTTTTAATGGGGTCCAGACACTAGAGAAAATAGACAAGCCCAAAATGTACATAAATGTAATCTAATATTTGGTTCTCTTTTGATTTTAATTACATTTGTTAGATACAGCACAAGTGACTATAAAAAGGCCACACATTTAAAAACAAGGAACGACTATCCATGACAAATGAAACAGATAGATATCCTTAGAGAATGTTAACAAATAGAGTAGCTTCCATACTTATATATTCTTTCTACTCTGCTCTTGTGAGTGCATCAACTGAGGTTCTATTGAAATCGATGCGGTATGTGTCAGACCAGTCACTTCTTCAACCTTCTATTTTCACACAACCTCTGTAACTTATCTCGACCAAAAAGTGTTAGCCCAATTTGTTCCTCGGACTCAAAGTGTTTCTTACATCACTGCAACAAAACCTGCTTCTAATAATACTAATGTGTGGTGCCACTATTTGTATTGCTTTTGATAAACTGAACCTGTTGCCTCTGGCAGAATTAAGAAATCCTCACCTGGCTGATGATAGTTAATACTGTACTGTCCATAGTATATTCTTTCCTACCGTGGCAACAATATGGCAGTGTGTTTATTTTTTTCCACAAGGAAGTCAAGAGCAGATGTCAGGGAAAACTCTGATCTTTGTATCCATCGTCTGTAGTTACCCTCCTGTTATGTCTGTGTGAAGAAGCTTTCCATACACAGCTGAATGTGAATCACGTATTGTAAAACTTTAAATGACTGTGGCCAGTTAGCAGTCATGACAAATTTAGTTAAATCTAATTCCAGTCATATATATATTGCCTTAATACATAATAATCACTATACTTGTTCTGTGTATCAGAACAGCTTCAATTTACGTTAAGTAGAAATGGCTGTTGTGACAGTATGTAAGACATTTTAACGTTTTACCTTTTGAGCCCAGCCCTCCTATCTGTGTACCTGTATGCCTGTACAGTGTTGAGACAGTTGTGCAGAGACGGGCACATGTGGAATGACTTTATTGCGCGATTAGTCATTTATTCAGACAAGGCTCCCCAACATTAAAACAAAGAGCAATGTACAAAACAGCACACCTTTTTTGCCATCAACAGAAAATTTAATAAGGTAGCGAGAGTACATAACAGAAAGTAATGAAGTGTGAGGACGCGAGTTATGAAGACGTTGAGATGTATAGGATGAGCTTGATGTCAAAGCCAAAGTAAGCACCATCATCATCATGTAGTCAGGAAAGGCCATATTTCAGTAAGAAATATTCTAGAAGGGGTGAGGAGAGGTTAAACATGATATAGGAGGGTTGTTATCACAGTTTTCAGACATTTTTACCAACTAAAAAAAGAACAATATCGGTGTAGCACTACTTTATCATGCAATTTACTTTAGTAAACCTTCTGACACACAGACAAAATATACTTCAATAAGTAGAACTCAATACATCTCTGTCCAGCAATAGTCACAAAGCCTGTAATTTATACTCTTTGAATGTGAGATCCCTATCAAAAATAATATGCAGATTTTTATTTTCTTAATATATCTAAAGTGCAAGTATTCATTTTATTCAATGCTTTCTGTAAGTATAAAATACAAAGGAAAAAAAACAGCAATATGTTTTTTCCTGTTTACATGTTATATTTTTCTGAAAGGAGGAGCATCATATATAACAAACCATATATATATTTATATATATACACACACACGCACACACACACACGCCACAGATAAAATATTTTTGAAAGATACAACATATTATCTCATATGGGGATGGTAAAGGGATTTAGACCAAACTGTGACATGGGATATGTTCATTGTGCATTGACCCCACCCCTTGAAATCCAGGATCCATTTCCCAACATCTTCAAATCATCAGAAAGAAAGTCTTTATAACTATACACAACAGTAGCCTATACAGTCTGCAAACATGATGGACCCTTCTAGTTGGTGCGTGTGCAAACACAAGACATGCTGAATTAGCTTCTCTGTCAGTGGTTTGTGATGAGTCATATAGTGCTTAGCTTTTACCAGAGGCTGCGATTGGCTGTGTGATTAACAAGGGTCTCTGAATGGCCAATGAAAGACTACAACACTAAAACCAGAAACAGAGAAGATTTGGTTGTCTGGGACCCCTAAATGGAAGTTTTGTCTGTTTTCAGTCCGTACTTGTTTGGTAGAGGTGGGTGGTCACCACCCACATTTTATTTTTGTGGAAGTTTGCTGTTATAAGTTGTGAACATGTGGCTGTTTGAATGCAGTCATAAACATGGATAACCTCCCTCTTAAAGAAAGGAGGAACAAGCAGACGAAGCACCTGCAGCTGGGAGCCACCATAGCAACCTGACTCTGAGTACATGCAACAAGTGGCTACTGTTGCTATTGCACTGAATTATGTCTGCCATTTAATTTGTTATCTGTTTCCATTTATTGAAACATGCAAGGAATGGTCTGGTCACCTTGAGCAACAAAAATAACCTCTTTAAATAAACTTGACAAAATGAACACTGCAGCAAAAACAGACAAAAGGCAGGGCAACACCACGATTAAGGACTGCTACAATGGCAACCAATGTATAATAAATGACAACATTCTTGTCAATGCTTACAGCTTCAGTGCATCATCACCCCTATACGCTGAACTTAGCCAGAGCCACTGAGGACAGTACACAGCTGGACTACTGACGCTTCACATGGGAAACAAGATGAAAAACATCTGCCTACCATTTTGCATTTGAGTCCCAGAAATGGATGACAATGTGAGCACAACATGGCTGCAAGGTCACTGCAGGTTTTGCTGTGACACCGGGTGAGCTCTCATAAACTCAGAAATCAGATTTGATCACATTGTTTTTCGGCAGAATCACAAGTGCCCTCCTCCACCCAAAATGGATGAGTCATGTTTCATAACAGAATCATTCTACACTAAAACACGACTGATCCAGTAGCACCTGGCGACTAGTCTATAACCATACAACACAGCTTTTACTCTTTTTTTAAAAAGTGTGCGTGTCACAGAGTGAGGTATTCACAAAGTGAACTCTATGAGCAGGCTGAGGCTCTCCTTATATTTGGCCATTAGGGTGAGAGAAAGAGACAGGAAGTGTTATAATTCTGGTAGTCATATAGCATGACCCTCCTAGAGGCTGACATGGATTTAAGCTAAAGGTAGAATGCTCACAACAGTTTCCACACTCGTGCTGAACTCAAGACGAACTCAGAATGACCTCAGATGTGCTTGGCCAGGCACATAGTCATAGGTGGCTTGTACGTGAGTTTAATGGAAATGGGCTTTTTAACATTCACAGGGTAAAGTGAGGAAATATAATCTTCTGTGAAAGAGGAGAAAGAGATTTCCTGTTCCTCTCCAGAACTGAGAGCAGTCCTAACTGGGTCTGACTGTTGGCCGGGTCAGTAGGTCATGGTAGAATGCTGCTGTAAGCCCTTACAGTGCAGTGCCAGGCTTCATCAGGCCTTTCACCAACACTCAGAGACAAACCTGGGCCAAAACAAGTCTTGCGAAGAACAGATGGGATTTTCTGGAACATTTTTCTTCACTCTAATGCCACAGGCATGATCAGTCAAGCACAGATCAAGCACAGATCAAACACAGAACATTTTAGGGAAGGATTCAGTAAGATGTCTGTTACTTTCTTTGACCAGGTGTGCTTTGAGTATATCTGCTTCAGTCTAGCCTCAGATATCCAACATGTCGGAGAGAACCAGGCTACAACATAAATAGCCTTTTTCCAGCTGAGGCGTCTAAAGCTGTAGTCCATGCAGTCTGTGTTTCCCCTCCATGTCAGGTAGGTGGCACGCAACTCTAACAGGGCGTGTGACTTGGTTCAGTCATATAAGCCATTGTAGGCCAACCTGCTTTAAATAAAGCTGATAGGTGGAATAACCACTTAAAACATGTTGACTGTTAACTAGCACTTCAATGTAAGCCTAGAGGTCGATCAGGTCAAAAAGAGGGAATGGACTGCATTGCGTGTCTGAATGTAACATAACAGTTTTGCTGCATGGACAATGAAACAGGGCCTTTCTGTTACGCAGTGAATCCTGACAAGCGGACCTGAGATCATAGTCTGCCCGCATCAGAGAGGGACTGTAATCCTAGTTTTAAAAACAGCAACAGACTCCTCTGTCCTTTGGGTCTGCTGCAGCTAATCACTAGCTCAAGTGAAATCAAAGACAAGTCAAAGTCAAACTGAAGTTCACCTGTCCTGCAATCGGCAGTCCGAGGTAAGAGAGGGGTCGCACTCAGGCTCCAAACTCACAGTTTCCTTGCTTTTAATGAGAGGAGGCCTTGTGCAGTTCTAGACACCATTCAAAATACTTCAGAGGCCTCTCAGAGAGCAACAAGAGGCCTCAACAGGGGAAGGAGGGAGACGGTTTTCTCTGGAGTGACTCTGTAGGGGGACGTAAAACACCCAAGCTAGTCTATGCGCACTTAGAGACAGACAAGGCAGCCTACTGGTTTACAGAACGTGACAGGAAAGATACCTCACTACTAGTCTGACTCTTATTTCACTTTGAGCAGGTGCTTGAGAAGAAAGACTTCACATTTCGGAAATATAATGAAGATGCATCAACCTCATTGTCATGCTTTCAAATATCTACTGATCACATAGCCTATACATTTTTTCGTCTTTTAATAGTCTATACACATGATACAATGCCACGATTGGCACGTACACAATATTGCACACTAAGATGAAATGTCCTACACTAGTCAGTGGATTCCTCTCTGCCTGGGAGGGAGAAACCTGACACGTTTTGGACAACATAATGTGGAGAAAAGAACTTTGACGAAAAAAACGAGTATAAGAATAACAGTAATGCAAGAGTGACATATTCTGAACGGTGATACCCCGAAGGAGAGATCAAGGGGCTGTAGCACCATAAAGAGATAGATACTGCCTGGGCCCTACACTGCTAGGCCTCTACATCCACTGGACTGCACTCAGACTGACTGTATGGGACCGGCCGGCTGGCCTGCCTGGCTAGCTGACTGCCTGGCTCTTTGACAGCATCCATCTCAGCTCTGACAAAACCTCATCCAGCCGCTCCTGATTTAATTTTTTTGTTCTTGCTGTTTTTTTAAACATCATGGTGCATATGCTGTGCAAAGCCACCCGTAACATCTCCAGCTGAATCTCCACGCTGACAACCAGTGCTGCCATAGGCGGTAACATCCAAGGTTGCTTCCTGTTCTAGTGAGACTTATCTCGGCTCAGTGAGAGGCCACCCAGCCAGGTGTGCTGCTAGGGATTCTGGGCTCCAGGGTGCCATAACACAGTGAGGCCTCCACCCTTTTCCAAAGTGTACCAACACCAGCACCTCATCTCTCTGCGGGGCCTGCTCCAGCTTGGAGCTTTGTTTCCACCCTCTACCACTGTTGGCCTCCAAGCTCCCAGCAGCCTTCACCTTACTTTTGGTGTTGCCACCCATGCACCATGCACTGCAGGGGTGTAAATCCTGCAGCGATGGTGAGAATATATTTCTGCCTACATAACAGCACTCGTAAATGAAGACGTACAGCAGTCGAGGTCACAGACCATCCACGTGAGAACACGTAAACGAGTGGAGTGTATAAGGCACGGGTCGTAATGACGTCAGAGAGGATGCGTTGCCTCGCCGCGCTACGCTGACGCGTCTCTTTTTTTGTTTCCGCGACTTGCGATCCCACAAGTGGACCTTACCCTTTTGCATCCCCCAACCCCCAGAGGAAAAACAACAAAGTAAGAAAGAAACAACTTAACCCACAGAAAACGTGGGTATCTTAATAAGGATTTTTTTTTTTACAGCTGATTCACAAAATCATAATTAGTACATCTAAGTTAGCACTTTTTTTTTTTTCTTTAAGTTTACATGGACATGGTGCAAGAGGGTTGATATTCAATATAGTAGCTCAGAGATAAGGTGTATCCCATTTGATTTAGGCGCGCAAAATAGGCTATTTGATTTCGAGTCTCAACCTTTCCATAATGGCATGATAGAAATGCTTTAATTAGCCTACTACGTTTTAGGTCAAATTAAAGACTACAGCCTACTTCGCCAAACGTCTTATCAAAATATGAGCCTACACGCATGCTGACAGGTGTTTACAGGCCTGTAGTGCCTTCTGCAATTCATACACTTTGAGAGCGCTTTCATATTTATTCTGCGTACCTTTATAATAAACTATACATCTGATATCTGATTTTGGTTTCATAAAGTCCATAATATATTCTCTTTGTGCTGATGTCAAATATTCGTTCTACTGTCATTACAATAATAGACCTCTGGTTTCATTTTTGATTAAATTTTAGCATATTACCAGTTTGAAAACATTGAAACATTTTTTTTTCGAAATAGCTTTGATGTGTGCAAAATCTGTCGTTGATAGAGATATAAACACTCTGTTCATTGTCATTTAAATCAAGTAGGAAACAGTTCATATCTTACAGTTCAATCCTTGATAGCAGCGGCTTACTGTTACATGGGTGGTAAGTGGGGTGTCATCCAGTTAAATGAGCGAGGAAACAGCAGAGGTGCTGCTATGTCTGTGGAGGTTGTGTGTGTGGGGTGATTCCCTTGGAAATTCTCTTTCTATTTTACAGTTAAAAGTCAGTCGTTTCATCTCTGCTCTCCCAAAATCCACGTCAGTCGTCGTCGCCGTCGTCTCCACCGTGCGGGCCCTCTGGCAGCAGTTCGGAGGCCCGCTTCTCTCTACTCCTCTCCTGGATCTTCCTCATCTCATCCGCGTATTTACTGAAGGTGTTGCCGAATTTGGACCACACTTTGCTCGGAACCGTGATGGAGTTCCGGTACGTGGGCTTCACCTCGCTGACCCGCATGAAGACCCCGTACTTATTGGAGCCTACGTCAAAGAAGAAGCGCTTGTTGTCGACCGTGAGCGAGGTGCCCTCCGGCAGCTCCGCCGGCTCCTCGTCCACGCCATAGTCGTCGATTAGTTTAGCCAAAGCGTCGCGGAACTCGATGAGACCCTGAGCCGGCAGAGCGATGGTCTGGCCTTGCGCGCTTCCCAATCCGGGCCCCCGATTAACGGTCTGTCGGATCCTCAGGAACCGCCCCCTCTGGTTCTCTTTCAGATCCATGTAATATTTCCGATTCTCCCGGACCAGGAATTCGCTCTTGAGCGCCCGCCGGGGCTCATCCTGCACAATGTCCGGGTTGGACGGGCCCAGCTGAGCATAATGTTCGATAAAGTCCCCGAGATAATCGCGGAACTCCACGGCAACCGACATGGAGAGAGTGAGGCGGCTCTTGTTTCCCCCAGCCCCGACCTCGGCTATCTTTAGGAAGCGGCCTTTCACATTCTGCTTCACGTCAAGGTAGAAGCGCTTGTTCTGGATGTCGACGCGCTTGGAGGCTAGCTCCTCGGTGTCGTGCTGCAGCCGGGACATGGCGCCTGTCGCGCCCGGGGGCAACGAGCCGGGGCCTGCGGTGGGCCCACCGTGGTCACTGCCACTGTCTCTGTCCGCCATGATGCTGCCTCCCTGCTTTACCTTCCACCGTCTCCCTCTGCCTGCTGCAACCTCGACTGCCCGTCAAAGCACTCCGCCGCTCTATCGCGAGAGGAGAGGAGGATGAAAAAATGAAAGTAACTGTAGTTGGTGTTACTGTGCAGGCTGCGTTCAACACACCCGCGATGTTTCTGCAACGTTTTACAGAGTTCTCACTCGAGTCTTTGGTACAGCGGTATATTGCAAGTGAAAGTTAACCCCCACCCATGTGAGGGTAAAACACTGCAGTACTAACACCAACAGTCAACACAGACAGACAGACAGACAGACAGACAGACAGACAGACAGACAGAAAGATATAGATAGATAGATAGATAGATAGATAGATAGATAGATAGATAGATAGATAGATAGATAGATAGATATAGGTATATATATATTTATATATATAAAGATCACACCTGTCTGCACACTGTCTAAAGCCATTTAAGGACAGAAAAAGCATGAAGCGGTGGTTGTTGGTTTGAGTATTTCAGCACCATGGACAGTTGTTTGGGGGGTTTCAGCACCACGGACAGCGAACCTGGACAGTCCCCGTGGAAGGAGACGGGCAGCTGAGTGAGAACAGAACGTTCCTGAATGAACAGTGGATGACACACTGTGAAGTATCATACATCATTATCCTGTGATTGGACTTGATTGTGTGTCACTGTTCTTCAGTGGATAGCTATTGATGGTCTTGAAAATGTGAATTAGTAGAAAGTAGCAAAAAGCCAACTATCGAATTCAAAGAAAGACAAATTGTGAGGATTAAAGAGAAACTTTAGTCATTCAAAATAATAATATATCTGACTGTAAAACTTGGGTGAAGGTCATTAAGATAGAAGATGGTCGAATTTAGAGTATAGATTCTAGTATAAAACAGTTTTTTATTTTTGGAGATTTAAGTACTACGTGCTAAGTCTGGTGTGGGGTTAGTGTGTATCCTTAGTCATTTAAAAATGAATAAGATATGTTAAAAACAATTGTCATAAAAAAGCTAAACTTTTGATGATTCATCTTCCTCAAATCAGATGACTTGCTGCTTTTAAATATTGTTAACATATAAGTATATATAAATCTATAAATATATATATAAAATATTTTGTGGGTTTGGAAGTTTGAAAACCTCCCTTGTTTTTATAATCGAAATGAGTTGATTAACATAGAAAATAATAAGTAGATTAATTGATAGAAATAATGTTTTTATTCTGGCCTGTTTGTTTTCCATCATTTGTTTGTCTCATAAAATTATTTTTAAAGTTAGCGATTGAGCTGAATTGTGCTGTTAAAGGTCATTTCAGGTTGGAGAAATAGCAGCAGCAGCGTTCATGTGGCTGGAAGGGAGGGGCATGCCTCTAGTAGAAGAATGATGTGGCAGACTTGATAGATGTCGATGGGATAACTGCTTAGTGAGATTAGAGGGCTGTTGAATGTTACCCATAGCACTAGGCATAATCTGGGAAAGGAGCACAGCAATATATGCTTCAATTTTACAATTATTTATGTCTTGTTTGTAAAAAAAAAAAAAAAAAAGGTAATTCATTTCAAACTCAGAAGCATATACACCATTTTAACATAAATTAAAGCATTTAGCCATGAAGCCTTAAATTTGATCTGACTGAAAAGAAGGGCAAGAGAATGTGTGTTAATCTTGTATTGAAATTTGGCCATGTATTTATTTTTTGTTTTTGGCATGAGCCAACTCAGTTACATTGTGGTTTGAACAGATAAGTCTCTTTTTCAGAACCATGGACATCTGCCACAAAAATAGGTGGGATTTCAATTATGTCAATGAGCATTGCTGGTGATGGGAAAGATGAGGCTTAGGGAGTGCAAAGAATAGATTAGTGTACTAAGACACAAAACCATATGTCGACATATGATAAATGTAAAAGCAGCTGCTGTGACCTTGACAGAGTATTTTGGACCTCGGGAGTGCCATGTGACCTGATCAACACCCTACTTTAATGGTGCAATATCAAAAATAGTCCTTCTGATAATTCCTACAGGTTCTACCCGGTGAATCATGGAGGCATTTTGCGGCACTTCTCCTCTGGTCTGTCAGCAGGAATTGTTTTTTACTTCCCTTCACTTTGTTAACAGATGATTTGCTTTCAAGGCTAATTTGGAAATTCCTAAATTGTGTGGAAGGTACCTGAATGGGGGTCTCTAATGAATGCATGAGTGGTTGAAAGAATGAAGGAGCGTTGGATCGGTGAATGTGTGGTTAAGGGAAGGAGATGGAAAGAGGTGAGGGTGGTTCACCGGATGGGTCAGAGTTTCTGAAGGGCTGTGTTTGCCTCAAGAAATGCTGTGGTGATCCCGGAACTGGAGAAGCAACTTTAGCAATGTGCAACTATCATCATCTAATGTAAATCATGTATGTTTGATAGCATTTAGCACCAGGGGCAAAACACAGGACTGAAACTTACACTTCCAAGTAAAAGAGGTTGACTCTTTGGATTAGGATAACATTTGACTGTGAAGAATGATAAATGCAGTGAGGAGACAGACCTTCATTCCAGCAATTTGGTTTTGGCCCTCAGTCCACATGAGGTATCATGTGATTGGCCTGCCGGGACAGAGCACTAAACCTGTCAAGGCTTTCAGCACCATGGACAGAGACTAGTGTCTGATGAGACAGGGCTGATGGTGGAACTGGTGGATGAGGCCAGGGTGTGGGTGCACAGGGTCTTCTGTGATGAAATGGCCTCTTATACATTTTCTTTATCATCCCCGCCATCTACGGTGAAAAGACCTGTCCATGTGTCCCCTATATGACATTATATTTTATCCCTTTCTCAGGATGGACAATGAAGGCTTTCGACCTCTAGCGAAGGGCGCACAGCTCCTGACAGGGAGGGAAAGGCGAAGCTTATGAATGGCTTGATTGATGGACAGAGAGATGGAGGCAGGGACTGGTTTGGTGATGGTGGGAGGAGGGGATACTTGTGGTCACCATCAAAAAAGCCTCAGCATTTCTTGCAAAGCTCTCTTTTCATTGGTGGAGATGTATTAAAAAAAAGTGGGTTTATTAGCTGTAGCTGTGAGGGATTGGCAAAATGTTGGGGTAAAATGTGTTTCCACCATTACACCTGCTGATTAGGGTAACTGATGCTTCCACGTGTTGCCTGAGAGCCGTTCAACTGAACAGTATCCCCAGGCAACATTAGTGAACTGCAATAACTCGCATAGCAGTATGGAAAGGGTCTGGTTTGGGGTGTGCTCTTGCAGGGAGTGGATATATGTCTGGAGTCTGAAACTGCCTGCTCGCCTCGCCATGCTGAGGAATCCATTGAGAGAATTTCGCAGCGTTAGTCATCGCAACAACTATCCGCAGTGTGTGTAGTAGTCGCCTATAGCCTCTCTTGCACCTCTTGCATTGGAGATCCACAGTGGGCGCCTGTGCAGGGCTTGGCTACAGACGCACTCTCTGCTGCGTGTCTGTGCACTGCGTGCGTGATCCCTCTCGCACCCACCCGCAGAGGTTTAAACTCAGTCGGCCGGCATGCTCACACGCCGGTTGGGTCGGTGGTGGTGTGCAGGTGGGTGCCCGGGTCATTAGGGTGTTTGCGCAGGACGTGGCGAGCCGACGCCATTGACCGGGCAGGTGATGTTTGCTCACGTAAGTCGCTCGCGTTTGATGAGGGGCGCAGGGGACGCGGCCGGAGGGTGCGCGCTACTGTTGCATCGCCTCACCGGATAACCGCTGCTATCTCATCCTGTTCGTCTGTTCCGCCCCGGGGTTCTCTTCTTCTCTTTTTTTTTAAAATTTTGCATACAGACTAGCGGATTTGCAGGAGTAGGACTCTTTTGACCAACAGAAAAAAGTGGATAAAGGACCCGACCTTGCGTGTGCGTGGAGTGCGTATCGTTTCTTGTGACTTCCCTGTACGCGCAAGCTGCTTTTTCCCTTCCAGAGAGGCAATGCGCCCACCCATGCGATGCTAGCCTATTAGCTGGAGAGAGAGAGAGAGAGAGAGAGAGAGAGAGAGAGGGGGGGAGAGATAGAGAGAGAGGGAGAGAGAGAGAGATAGAGGTTTGAGCCTTGGATTCGAGAGGAGGCTAATTTACGAGTCTTGTTTTGCCTTTCAGGAAAAGGGGAGATAAGAGGGGGAGGGTGGTTGGTGAAGGAGAATGCAGCAATCACATTTTTAAGCATGCAGAAGCGGGCCGTTTCCGGTTCCTAGGCTGGTGTGTCCCCCCCATCCGAGGCCAGCAGCCGTATGGGGAAAGCAGCGGCAGACACAGATGGCATGGACACTTCCACAAGGTCTGCCGCTCTGCCCTGCCTGCTCTGCCGGAGCCCGTTCGCCGCCGTCTCTCTCTTCCAGCTCGCTCCGCCGCCCAGCAGCACTGCAGCACAGCACAGGCTGACGGCATGAGGCTTGATCCAGTACATTTCTCCATGCTGGTCATCGGGGTCTCCTTCGCCTGTTACGCCCCGAGTCTCAACTCCCTCCAGGACCAGGCGTACCGATCAACCGTGGTCATCGAGGGCGAGGTGCGCTCCTCCCCGGAGAACGTCTCCTCCCGGGAGCCCTACAGTGTGAATGTCAAAGTGCTGGACGTGTGGCCCGTCAACAGCGGCGGCCTCGAGAGGGAGCAGCTCGTGACCGTCGGGGACTTCGGTTCCGAGGCCCCGTGCACCACAGTGGAGAAGGACCACAGATATATCTTTTTCATGGACCCGACCGCCGAGCCCTTGGTATTCAAGGCATCGTACGCCCCTGTGGACGCCAGCGAGCCGGAGCCGAAGAAGGATGTGGACAGAGTGTTGTGCGAGGACTGCGGTAAGTTTAAGGCTTCTCTGTGATACCTGCCATACACTCACACCGCACTATAAGGGCCACTGGAGCTGCCATGGTGGTGTAAGGAGACAGCCACTGCTCTCTGGCTGCGCGTGCACGTGTGTAGTCTATACAGTGTGGCAGCGTGCATACACATATGCATGCGCGCGAGCGATTGACACCTCCTCCATAACCCGGTCACCCATAATGAAATGAGAAGCGTGGCAGAAAATGTGTGTGTGCATGTCGTGTGAATGGGAGTGTGTGAGGAGGAGGAGAGAGGCAGCTGAATATGTCAAATCTAAGTTAAAGTGGAGGTTAAGCTACAGCAGGTTCCCCCTGATGACCTGACAAGCATCCAGCACTGGTGAAACTCCACTGTAGCCTGGATTCCAGCAAGATCTGCATCATCACATCATTACACAGAGGGAGCCTGCATGTGGAGTCTTAAGGTGGAACACAGGCGAAGCTCAAGGCAGCAGTTCCCGTGTGTGTGTGCGTGCGCGTGTGTGTGTCAGAGAGAAAAGGAGAGGGTTAGTCCATAATGTGTCAGTATTAGATGTCAGATGTGCTGCTGCTTTATATCAGATTTTTTACTGAATCTTGACAGTACCAGTGTTGACTGCAGTGTCTGTGGGTGGTGGTAACAGTTCAAATCTCCCGACTTGTTGCCAATTTCCATCATGGATTTCTGGAACTTTTGTTCTTGCCTACACCAGAAACTCCTGTATCGCCTCCGGGTTTTTAAATTGCACAATTCTCTGAGATGAGACTATGCAGCAGCTGGACAGGTCAAAAATATCGTCTATATGTATTCCCTTCTTTCCTGACAGAGAAAAAGACCTGACCTGACCTCTTTTCTTTCCAAAGGTCTTTCAGAATCAGGGTCAACTCCTCATATGAACCATGCGCTTGGACACTGTGATTCGTGCCCATTGTATATTATTTAATCAGCTAATTGCAAAGGTTCCCAGATCTTTTACTTTACTCTCAAAATGACAACACTGACTTTTTGACCACTATTATCCACATCCTCTCCACCTGTATTCTCAGCATTTCAAGTGTTTCACTGCTTTCAAGACAATGTAACTGCATTTGTAGCATCTACAATGGCGTTAAGCGCCTGAGTGAAGAAGTACAGGAAGTACAAGCTTCCTCTGCTGCACAAATGAGAGAGTAATGAAATTTTAACTGTGTCAATGCATTTCTCATGTATAAACTAATACAATAGCCTCCCAGTCAAACAACTGGAGTTTATCCTGTTTGTAAAAAAATGTGAGGAGAAGAACCCTTTGAAACTATGTGATAATAAAAGCCCAAAGCTCATATTTCATTTTTTAACATTTCAAATCAACATCATTTCCACCTGCAAGTCAACAGTGTCAAGAAAGCATCATATCCTTTGAAGAAACAACTCAGACGTCTTAGCAAAGGGCTCATCCAGCATTTGAGCTACCGGTGTGATCTATTTTTACCTCTGTGACATGCTAAAATTATCAAGTCATTTATTTATGACAGTGCTGTTGCAATCAGGCTACAGTTTAAAACACATTTACCAGGCAGGGATATGAGTTCAGCAGAGGAGATACCCACAATCTGAACTGATTTATTCCACATTCACATCTCTCACACACAGAGATGCAGGGAGAAACACAACCTAATTAGACACTTCAGAATTCGGCTTAACGTGTGATGTGGCAACCAGAGGCCTCTGAAATGCCCACAGCATCATGATAACACCATTGTCTCTTTCTATAATCCAATGTCTAATCTAATCTAATGTCCAGATATAGTCATGATGTTAAAGTAACACTTCTCCCAAATGAATACTTTTCTTCATGTAGTTCTGCTACGCTGAAGTTGAGTAGGTTTAGTAGGTTTTAGTAACAAAAGCAAACCAATATCAAAGCATTTTAGCTCTCTTTGCATAATGTACAGCTTCATGTATTAACTTATATGTTTAGAACATGTCAGACACATAAATGTTCAGTAAAGTCTTATAAAACAACCAACTGTTTATGACCCAAGACTCCTGCTGAGCTGTCACTTACTCTCTGTTTCTTCTCATTGGGTGGATACAGTCTGAGTGAATGAGCAATGACCTAGTAGGAATCCTGGCCAGTGAAGAGTATAATTTAAGGCAGAAGTAACTGCCGCACACAGATTGGCTGGCAAGGGGTGTGTCAGCAGACACACACCCTGAGCCGAGCCAATTGAAAACCAAATTTAACACAGCCAGCCAATCACATCCAAGCTGTTGGAAAACCCACCCCTGTACACACCCCTACTAATGGTTATCAAGTGTATCATGTTCTAGTGGTCTCTTTGGCTTCAGTTACATCTGATCTATTTCTTCAATGTCATAAAAAGCTGTGTTTGGGTTGTGTTCAGTGTACATATTATAAGCTGAGAGTAGCTTAGTTTTTCTTCGAAAAATGTCCACCTTTTTTAAGACTGTCAACAGCAAAATGTCATTTAAATGTTACTTAAAGTTGTTGTGGTATGGAAATACTGTGGTAGTCTATGTGTAGTGCTGGCAAATGAATGGGGAAATAAGAGATGCTGATGTTAAACATTCTTCATGCACAACCCAGCAGAGCTTTACAAACTTATCTGGCTTTATTTCACAGTTTGCTTTCTACTTACTGGTATATATATATATATCCCAACATTTTGAACTTGTAATTTAAAGTAGGAAGTAGTAGCCCTTAAGACAGTATTTAATCAATCAATTAAATTTTATTTGTATAGCCCATATTCACAACGGGGGGAACGTAGAAACCTCAGCGAGAGCCAGATGTGAGGGATCCCTCTCCCAGGACAGACAGAAGTGCAATAGATGCTGCGTGGAGCACACATACGATTACAATATTTACGGCATTGATAAGAAGAAACACCTTTTAGCATAATGAAAAGGTGTGTCAATGTTTAAATTACTTATACATAGGAAATGTCTCATAGAAATGAAGGGAGCAGCAATCACAATTGAAATGGAGGTTCCACCACCACGATGCACAATCCACCATCACGATCCATCACCACTGTCCACGATCATGATCCACGATCCACAATCAACCATCACGATCCACGATCAGCTTCCGCCATGATCACGTTCCACTATCACGATGTCTGATTCAAGATCCACCGTCATGATCTATGGTCCTCGATCACTATCTACGACCCACCATTATTATTACCACTTCCTTTGTTTATTCTGGTAAAAAATGAGTACAGCTTTACTAACGCTACCATTAGTTAGTCAGTTGTACTAGATTTGTTAAGTGTTCATTTGAATTGGTATAAACAACTAAAGAGAAGCTGCTATAGTTGTGCAACTTGCTTGTTATTTTTTCTATCAGCTCCTGTCTGACTTGCTGAATTTCTGATGAAGACCTTTTCTTGATATTTCTGGGCCGAAGGAAATCAGTATTGTTCACAGTGACACAGGAAATAAAGCAACGTATTGTTGCTGTTTGAGACTGTTTTAGACAACAGATTATTAGTTCACTGTCTTGAGGTTTAATAAAGACTTGTTCCTAGTAAATATTGACATTTACAGTAAGCTACAGTTGTGCTAAGTTTGAAAAACAGACCTGCTACTGTGAGTGAAATTATGAGACAGTAAATCTTTTTCGCACTATAAAAGATAGCAGAGCTAGTTTCCATCTTCCAAAAGCAAAGCCAATGTTGATTAAATGGTGACAGTGGCCAGGTTCCCTCTTACTGTTTATGTTATTGAGTTGGCCGTAGCTGCTCCAATATCTCCATCCCCCAACCCACGCCTCTGACCACAACACAAGACTCAGCTCTTGTGGGGCATATTTAATGGCAGCTGATGCATCTCATCAGATGTGATTTAAGTAAAGCGATGAAGTAGTTATGTTTTAACCAGCATTCAAGCTGATAAGAGTTGAGTAGTATTTATCTACTGAGCTCAACTGTCTTTCACTGCATTCCCTCATTACTCCCTTCCTGTTTAACTCTGAGAGAATGTTAATACTACATCATTCTGATGTGAACCACAATGTTTAACTGTCTATGTCACAAACCTATTTCTGACACTTCCCGAACCCGTTTCAAAGTAAAAGCACTCCAGCGTTTCTCTTTTTGAATCCATTCATTTGTTCTGACGGGGCTTTGATATCACAACAACGAAAGATGCACGTCTTCATACCGTATAGTCCTGGTGTTTAGTTTAGTACATAATTCGACTTGTATTGAAGGAAATGCAGCAGATAAACCAGCAGCTCCAGTAGCATGTGTGAACCACAGACAAACCGACACACAGCTGATCTGCGGTGCAACTGCAGCCTGTGAGACCAGAGAGTTGGGGGATCAACAGTGACCACTGCTCTAGTTTAAACCAGTGCATGCATGCTGAGTGGTCAGCGGACACGTGAAATCTGTTTCAGGCGTGTTAGTATCAACAGGGATTAAAATGCTAGAGCCAAAACGCTCTGTGGAAAAATATTATTTCAGTTAAAAAAAGCCGTTTTCAAACAAAAACGTAATAATATGGATGTAGTCAAAGTGTGTTGACTGCTCAAACATACTTAAAGGATAAGACAATAAAGGATTCTTCTTCTTCTTCTTCTTCTTCTTCTTCTTCTTCTTCTTCTCTGTTAAAAAGTATCAAAATCTTACATCCCAGAATAACATAGGTCTTCTCTGATCATTGCTGGCATGCCTTTTGAGATACAGTACATTGACAGTTTCTTCCTAAAATAACTTTATCTGATGCCCAAACATGCTCCTGTCACTGATGCTGTGTGTCGTGCTGCATACTTCAGCTCTCATGCTCTCTTTCTCCCTCTCTCTCTCTCTGTTCTGCTGTAGGTGACTGTAGCTGAAACATGTAGTTCAACTTACACCCGGCCGCCTGTCAGTCAGCCAGCCACACAGAGAATGAGAGAAACACAGACATAGAGAGAAAGCAGGAGTGATCGATCTTTAGCCTTGAGATTAGGAATAGATGCTGCCCTAACGCATACTGTAAAACTTCCAGTAATAGCCGGGGCCTTTTTTCACCTCATTGAGTTCTAGGATAGTTTTATTGTATCTAGAAAGTCTAAAAATGGATTTACTGCTATTCGGCAAAACACTCTTGTGTTACCTCCCTCTAATTTAAAATGATCTTGCTTTTTGTGCAGGTTTCTCTAGCAGCAGTACAAAAATAGCTCAACATATTAGGATTTTTCCCCCCCAAGTGAGTTTTGGACGATCAGCATCAATCCTATATCAGACTGGAACTGGCTGCAGGCTAACAATGTAAGGTGGTTCGCCTTACTCAGCATGAAGACTGAAAGCAATGGGGAGTTCCTAGCTCAAAGTCAAGAGTTCAAAAACTTACCGTCCAACCGCTCTAAAGCTCACTGATTGTTAGACTGTATCTCCTTTGTGCAACCCTTATATTCTGTCAACAGTTTGTTTATTATATTTATTCCGTTTTGGAATGGGCTCTTTGCTTGGCCTGTGGCAATGCTGGTTGCAGCTTTCTATCTGAAACTGTAAAAGTGACCTGCAGTAATTGAGCCTGAAGCTTCACCACCACTGCTGCACAAAGGGATGTTCACCTGTTATTTCAAAATGCAGTGAAGCTCGACTCAGTATGCAGAACCTCGAACTGCAGAATCGGTTGTCGTTGCCGTGAATATGCGGTTGTCGTCCCTTACATTGATGAGTGCGAGCACCAAATTTGACACAGCACTGTCTTGGGCTACCAACAAGTGTGAAGTTGATAAGATGAACAGTTCTTAAGATATGCGTTACACAGATAGACAGAAAGACGGACAGATTTCTGGAATTATGAACTGTCAGTGTGAAACAAAAAAAAATAGTTTGTTTTATTTGTTAGCTTTGTGGGATGGCATGTTTTTTCACTTTGTCCAGCTTTGTGTATACCTCCGTTTCCCGTTTAAATGCCAACCTGGGCTAACCATGTCTTGTCAGCACTGGTATTCAAATAAGACGGGTATCAATCTTGTCTCACTTTCTGAAAGACAGTGAAGGAGCATATATCCAAAATTATGGAACTGTATCTTTGAAATTACCATTTTAGGTAATTGCTGTCTATGACATTGATCTCAGAACCCTCACAATGCTCAATGCTTGTTTTTGCTGAAAGAGAATATATGCACCTAAATATGAGATTGCGGGCCAAATCTGTTAAGTACTCTTTGTATGTGGAGTGTAATTTTGGGTCGTGCACATGCATGTGAGACTATGTTGACTGACTAAAATAAGACTTTGTTTGCATGTGTGTGTAACATCAGCAGTATAACCTCTCTGAGCGTGCACTGCGGTCTCTCAGCTCAGGCTTACGTTGGTGTGTACAGCAGCTGGAGGGCAGAACCACTGTGGCATTGATCTCCAAATCCCAGAATTAGGAGATTTTCTTTGCTCTGGGGCAACACATCAAAACAACAGGAAACATATCCTTGGCCACACCCTTGAATAAGTCGTTAAACCATCCTGGTGAAGTCATGCTTTCATTATGGTTTTCTGTGGTGTCACCACAGTTGTCAGGGAAGGTGGTAGAGAAGTAACAGAATCTGGGCTGTAGATTTCCTGGCTTCTTCTCTGCGTTAGGGTTGAGCGATGTCAATTTAAAACTCCTACAAGGAAATTTAAATTTTCCTTGATTTTTGCGCCCCTGTGCTGTCTGGGCCACGGTCCAGACAGCATGTGCATTTGTTTTGAAAGGAGTGAAATAAGACACACATGTAGTGAGGTCAGGACACATACCAAGAAAACACTGATCTACAGCAGCTCTCTTTAGATTGCTTTTGCTTCAATGATATAACGTGAAACAGGGACTGCATCTGTTTACATCCTCCTCTCAGACCACTGTCTCTTTCAGCTCCAAATGCAGACTGAAATTCCTGGGTGCAGGTACCAAAGTGATACAAGGGCGATTCAAAGATCAAAATACTCAACATATTCATGTAAAAATAAAGATGCATAAAATATGTATTCATTTCACTGTAAAGGCCATGTTTTTAGCCTCAATGTACGCTGTTATCCTCCTCCTAGTTACTGCTGATCTTGCTCATCTCATCTCACGAGAATTTGCGAGTTTCGCGAGAACTTGCAATAGCTGCAGTTACTGCAGCAGTAACTAGGATGAGGACATTTAGGCTAAAAACATGGTGTAAATGATGTCGTTTCGAGTAGAATTTGAATGTCGGGGCTCACTGACACTTTTAATTTTTTTAATTTTTTTAATCTTTTTCTTTTGTTTTACGTTTGAAGAAGTGGTCACTAGTTACTTAAATTGTATTGGATTTGGCTGCAACGCTGTTTACCCCTGAGACACCAAAAGTGTTTTGTGGACTCCAACACTTCACACACCCCTCCATCGGCATAGTGGCAAGTAGATAATGAATGAATTAACTATCCGTATAAGAATTATATGGGTAAATCTTTTCAAAATTCCTGAGAACTATATTAACATAACCTGCCAACCCACCCCTCCATCGGCATAGTGGTGAGCGTCCTGGAACTAGAAGTGGGCAGGGGTGGACAATGCCCACCCACATTTATACTCTGCCCACCCAATTAGTCAACTTTATTCTGGGCCTTTTGAATCTGCCAAGCACCTTTATTTCATTCACCCCGTCAGAATTTCCTGATTTCTGAATTGCTAGTTGGACATAGGGCCTGGTTTAAAAAAAACTATTCTCGATCTGATATCGATTCATAAAAAGAACGGATCGATCTTTTAATACAAACCTTTTCATGTTTGTGACCCCATTGTTTACATAAGAATTACACCAACATTTTAACGAGTTGTGTCTCATCTCCTCCTGGAGCGAGGCGGAGTGCACACGCGCACACACACAAACACACACAATCTCTCTATAGTTGTGACATTCATTGACATAATGCATTCCCTACCCCCTTACCCTAACCTAACCATCACAACAAAATGCCTAACCCTGACCTTAACCTAATTCTAACCCTAACCCTAAAACCAAGCATCAACCATCCATCAAACAGCCCATTCAATTTGTGAGGACCAGCCAATATTTCCTCATAACCATGGTTTTGAACCAAAAAATTGTCCCTCACTATAGATAGACATGCGCACACACACACACACACACACACACACACAATTTTTGTTTACAGAGCCAGAGAGTCCATTTTCTTATTGTACATATCAGATTGTATATTCTTGAGAATTAAAAGTCAATTGCTCTTTATAGGGGTTATTATTATCATGCTATAATATTATTATTATATCTCAGTGGTATGAAATGTTTTAAAAAAATCTCCCAACAAAATTAGTTTTCATGACAGGCCTACCTATTTTCAATAAAGCACCAAGTTAGAGGTTTCCTTGCACAGTTTACATCTTTAGGTTACTGAAAATGTCTTTCATACCCAAGCAAAATTGGTATTATACAATGAAATATCCTCAACTGAATCGATATTGAATCGAATCGGAAGTTGAAATCGAATCAAGACCATTGGAGTCGAATCGATTTGGGAAATTAGTGGCGATAGCCGGCCCTAGTTGGACAGTATAAGTATGAAAGACGCTGTTCCCTGTTGTCATTCTGCATGCAGAGCATTTGTAGACTTCACATGTGACAGTCTATTAGTATTATTATTAGTGTTCTTCTATGTTGTTGTTGCTGGTAGTTGTTTTATTTTACTAGATAAATAGCTAGCAAGCACAGCTACCTACTGTATTTAGCATTTGACAGATTGCTAACGTTTATCACTGCTCACTCAGTATAAAGCTAACATACTTGGTCAGATAGCACTCGACTTAAAGTTGTCATACACTGTTAATTGACATTCAATGCACTACTATGTAAATTCTTAAACATTACCACAATAATAATAATTATTATATACCATGGCTTAGTTGAATTTCCTACTGTGATGCATTCTTTAAAACTTGGAAAAACGCTCAACACTAAGTGCACTGTGTGAAAAGGTGCCCACCCCAAATTTCTAATTGCCCCCCCAGTCTGAGCAGTCTAGACCCAGGCCTGATGATGAGTAGATAATGAGTGAGTTTTTTATTTTTGGGTGAACTATCCCTTTAAACCAGAGTAGAGGTGAGACTTAGACTTATGAACATACTTTATGTTGACATGTGCATCCAGGGAGATTCACTGGTTGAATCAGCCGAGACTCTTATTGCGTGTGTGTGTGTGTGTGTGTGTGTGTGTGTGTGTGTGTGTGTGTGTGTGTGTGTGTGTGTTGCAAAAGGTATCGCACTTGTCCGTCTCATCCTTTTCCCCTCTTTGTGGCGTTATCTGTGTCTATTTCCGTGTGTCTCTCTCGTGTTCCTGCCTCCTTTTGTCTCTCTCACTGTCCTTGTCTCCTCAAAGCATTATACCTCTGTACACACACACACACACACACACACACACACACACACACACACACAGAGCCATGCCAGTTAGCTGTTGCTGTTGCTGCTGTGCTGCAGATGCCCCAGTGTGCTGTCATTAGCAGGGAGATCTGGAGCTGCTATAAATTATGCACACTGAATAACAGAAGGCTGAGGATTTCTCCCCTCTGCTGCCTCTATATATATATATATATATATATGGATGTGTGTGTGTGCGTGTGTTTGTTCGTTTATGTTCACCCAACATTATACTGATCAACTTTGCTTGTTGCCGTCTACTTTACTGCACTCTGTGCTTCAGCTTACTCACGACTGCGTGACTCTCGTACATGTCCTTCAGTTATGTAGCGTGTGTGAGAGAGAGTGTATATGTGTGTGTCCTCGCTTGTTAATAATGTATCAGCACTCATCTTTTCCAGCAGTCAGCCTTAGTAGAAAAGTCAGACACATGCATCTTAAAGGGACAAGGCTGGTGCCACATGGCTCAGTTTGTGAATGAGAGAAGTCTTTGTGTAACCCTGCTTGAACACACATGCACGCGCACACACACACTCACACATGCAGATATATAGCACACACCACCCACACACTCATGCGGCTGCTGCTGCACACACCTTCCTCACTGCATCAGCAAAGTGCCTGTTTCAGACAAGATGGATTGGACCGCTGCTCTCTGTGTTTTCAGTTAAGATTATATTTCCACAGGATTAGTTTAGACATCAAATTCAGAATGAAATAATTAGAAATGTTTATGCCAGCAACTTGTCAGTTGTTAGTCCAGATAAAATATCTGAAAAACTACTGTTTTGATTAATCTGAGGCATCAGACTCTTTTCTTGGAAAGCTGTTTTCATCTTTGGCATTCCTCTCCATAAGTATCCCTGCTGTGCCAGAATGTAGGGGTTTGGCATGCAGTCAGTGACCGCCTGATATTCATGAAGTTGTAAAATGACATTTTCAACTGTCACTCTGGGTGACACTTCATGAACAAGAACTGCACTCTCGCCTTCTGGTTGCTTTTGATCAAGGCATTGAACTCGTGAAATCTGTTTCACATGAACGTTGATCAGTAAAACACTATGGCTGTTTAATGTCCATCTAAACACGAGACATAGTTTGACTGAAACAGAGAAAAATGCTCTGCAGATATATTTTGGGCAAGTAATGGGTTAAAACATGCCTTAGGTTCTATAAAGCAGGCTATCTTTGGCTCACAAAGGTGGGCTATCTTTATCTCGCTTTGTTGTGGAGATCTTTGATGGTGACAAGTTGAGTATCTTCATCTGTCTTCCAGATGTCCTCCTCTGCCTTCCTGGATGTTATCTTGGAACTATTATAGGTGTGCGGCTGATAGTTTTGTATTTATGAGACAGTATGTTCATGCTGGCATCTTTTTATGCCTCAGTGTGTGCACATCTTGAACCGCACAGAAGTAGTTTGTATTTGTCTTTATGAGGTGGATTTTTCTGAAGGAGCCTTGTTCTCATTAATTGGGAAGATGCGGATAATGCTTTGCCCAATTCTAACATATTCAATGATATTTAAGCATTCCCTGTCAACATTCATCAAGATAGAAACGTTTTTTTATTAGTCTTGTGCTCAATTACGTTACAAATCCAACAACTCTAAAGATTGATGTTATCAAATTTCTATTTGGGTAAACTATTGTAGATTTGGTGCTGCATAGGACCAGAAGCTCTAAAACTATTACATACTATAACCTTTTTCTAATTTACATGTAGTTAGTCAAAAATAATGTGGCTTTGTAGTAAAAGTACATGACATGCTCCTTTTTTAGCCTCTAGACTAAAAATAAACTATTCTTCCAATCCCATCTGCCTTTGGGCAAGAGGCAGGGTACACCCTGGACAGGTCATCAGCGTATCACAGGGCCAACATACAGAGACAAACAACCATTCCTACAGTCAGTTTAGAGTTTACGATTAACCTAAGTCCAATCAGCATGTCTTTGGCTTGTGGGAGAGAGCCGAAGTGCCTACACAGAAAAAAAGGCAGTCAACACCACCACACCAACCTGCTGCCAGTCTATATATTTATATAAAAAAAAGACCAGAATCAAAATTACATTTAATCCAACTCTCAGTACTTTCCATTTTCTTCATCAAGTATGTTACACTCCATAAGGTTCCTCTTGAATATATGGGTCTTTTAACACAGCTTCAAATATATGATTTGTTTTTTTACAAGGCTCATAATTACTCAGGACGCAGGACGATGGATGTGAGATACTAAAATGGGTCAGTCAAAATAAACACATCAGTCAGTGTAATGCTGGAGCTCATTACTGTGTTTTTAATAGATTTTGGACAACAATGTCACACAGGTATAAACAATATCAATATCTATTTTAAATACACAGGCAATATTGCAATTAGTTAATTGCTGGTTTCATTATTTTCATGGGATTCGTTGATGAAATGTATGTAAAATATCACTGGATTGCCCGTTAATTATGTAAATGTTCAGTATTTTATGTAAACCATTTTGGCAGGTTATGTTAATATAGTTCTCAGGAATTTTGAAAAGATTTACCCATATAATTCTTATACGGATAGTTAATTCATTCATTATCTACTTGCCACTATGCCGATGGAGGGGTGTGTGAAGTGTTTGAGTCCACAAAGCACTTTTGGAGTCTCAGGGGTAAACAGCGTTGCATCCAAATCCAGTACAATTGAAGTAACTGGTGACTGATTCTTCAAACGTAAAATAACAACAGAAAAATTTAAATAAAATTTCGTCCATACTGCTCCTGTGGTGTCATTTAAGTGTCTGTAAGCCTTGACATTCTAATTTGGTGTAATTTACACGTTTTTAACTTAAATGTCCTCTGATATCCTCCTCTGGAGCCACGTTCACGTTCACACTGCACGTGCGTGGTAGAATCGCTACTTCCAGTAGCGTCCATTTAGGCTAAAAACATGGTGTAAATGACGCCGTTTCGTTTGGGTCCCCCAGTTACTTCACTTGTACTCAAACACTTCTCACCCACCTTTCCATCGGCACAGTGGTGAGTAGATAATGAGTTAATTTTCATTTTTCGGTGAACTATCCCTTTACGATGAGAACATGCTTAGAGAACTCATTACAAAGGGTAACATAGCTCAAGGTGCATGTGACAATTTATTCTGCTGTATTCAGGGTCGTAGTCCTTCCTCTCAGTGGCCCAGGACGTCAATACCTTTATTAACCTCATTCACTAAGGTCTACTGTCTGTCTTCATTAGTGTCAAACATTTATCTGCCATGTGTCACCTGGAAACCAGCGCATACTGTACATTTCAACTTTGAGTACAGATTTGTGCTTCCTCTGTTTGACTCCACGGCTCATCAGTATTTATATTATCTGTAATCATAATCATGTTGTACAATAAGCCAGAGTTGTCCGAGATAGACTGTGCTGGACGGAAATAGGAGGGTTGAGACAGAGTGCCATTATCTATTCTCTTGTTCCACCATATCATTCCGACTTTCATAAATTATTACTGAAAGCTGATCATTTTAATTAATTTTACAGTAGCTAACAATTGTAGCACCCCCAATTTCCTCTGAACAGGGTCGGGAGGAAGTCATAAGTCAAATAACTCAGTTCGTCTGTTCTTGAACTGTATTACGAAACCAGTCCTAAGCAAGATTTGAAAATTAAACATCTTATCAGCCTTGAGAAAATATATGGTCTTTTAATAAGCAAAAGAAAACAACAAAACACAGCTTATAACAGTGAGACACAAACTGTCTCTTCAGCAGCAGCAAATGAGCACTCTGTCCATTAAAACTTGGGCTCTCTCATAATATATCTTTTCTTTTGTTTGATTTATTGGTACAGAGCATCACAGGCTGAACAGCAGGAGGCAGTAATCAGTTTACTGACGTTACATTACAGGATCTTTGTGAAATCAGCTTCAAATATCAAAACTGGACATCCTGTCACTGCTATTTGGTGCAGATTTAATCCTCAATAAACCTTTTTCAGTGCATTTCGTTCATTTGAGTGGATAAGAGAAAGCCAGTGGGACTTCAATGCACAGTAGTGCCAGTCAAAGAAAAGGCCAAGAGGCTAGTGAGACTTCATTTTTCAGGAGACATTTCTGCTCCAGTGAACAAGAATGCAAACTAGAAATAAGTCGAACGCAAACATACGTACTGTACGACTGTACTAAGAGCATTTACCTTGAGATGAGCCCATTACCGTCCACAGGTGATTCCTCTCTTCGCACAGTTAGTATGTACATGTAGTGAAATTAAACTAGCCACACATGATTATTTGTGCAAAGCTGGCACACAGTTTATTGAGAAAACATAAGAAATTGAAAGTGACCTGATAGTTGAGGGGTGGATAAGCACTGATTTTGGACATTTTTGCAGCCACTGGATTTTATGTCATCTTTCTTTTGACAATTCTGTACTAAAGACACAAAATTCTCAAAATTGTCATAGAGAAAATAAAAAAGACAGACGCTTGTGCCATTAACTTAAAGCTAACGTGCCTTATACTTGCAAAGGAGTAAATCAAAGTAAGACAAGGTGGCAGTGTTCGCTTTGTGAAAGTAAAGGAATTGCTAGTCAAGACAATTAGCTATAGGCTAATTCAGATTTGACTTTTATTGGCTGGTATATATTTTGTAGAAAAGCTAGTAGACATGAAAAACGTTTGGAACGATGTCATTAAAAACCAATGTGTCTGTAGATATAATATATTTTTCGTAGTTGTGAGGAATGTGCAAACCCTCATTTCCAAATGGAGAGGGTTTTAGGGTCCAGGGGTGTATGAAGTAACTTCAGCCCCGAGCTGTGACGCCTCACATAAACATTTTTATTACAACTTTGAAATTATTTATGTAGCTCTGGCCATTTGATATGCCAGTTGTAATAACACAGTATAACACAGTAATTGCTGAGATCTCAGAATGCAGATGCATTGAAGCATCTCCTGGAATAGCATGCCTAATGGCAGGTAGACATTTGTCTGGCGTTTAGGAGTAGCAGGTACACATGAACTTTGTGGTCATTGTTACAATAGTAAACACACAGTTTAGCTTGTGTAATGATCACTGTTTGGTTCGGTGTGGGTTAAGTTTAGAGGTACTTCCTTCAGGACCCCTGTGATCGTGGTTGCAATAATTAAGCACACCATAAGGGTCCAGTCAGACATACGCACATGTTTCAGTGGCAAACCTTCACTGTAATCAGCTGCTGGCACAGTGGACCTCCAGGGTCTGTCCTAGGTCTGTGTGCTTGGTTTGGTTTTGGTAAGGATCCTGGCTGTAGCATTTATAACCAATGATATTATTTCTGTTCAAGTCCTCAGGAAAGGTTGTAAACAAATAGTTTTCATGAGTACAAACAACTGTGGAAAACATTTTCACAGTGTCCCAAGACAAATGGTGTGACCTTGGTGATGTTCTTTAACTGGTAGAAGGCCACCTCAGTTCAGTGTTTGGGGTCCAATCAGGTTCCTTTTGACCTTTTATGTGACAAGTATAAGTTTTTGTTTACATACAATAACTTTGTTTGTGTCTTATCTGTCATTTTATGCCGTCGTTGAACTGATATGAGGAATTCAGGCTGTTAACTGGGCTCTAATCATCAGATGAAGCGAAAATGTAGAGTTGCATGTCATCTGCGTAACAACAGAAACTCATCCTATGTTTTCAAATTAACTTAATGGAACCTAATGGCAGCATGTACAGTGAGAAAGAAAATAAGGCCATGGACTAAACCCTGCTGTACACTTCACAAATCAATCTCACCATAATTTATTTGTCTCAATGCTGCTGTAGGGCTTTTTTTTCCAACAGCATGTTGTGGCCTCTCAAAGGGGCATTGGGGCATCCCTCTTCTATAGAATATTTAGCTCCTCAAAGAGGACAGATGTGATCAATGCCTCAATCCTCTTATCAGGAGAATTTTGTCTAATTTACAAGCCTGCAGTCAATGGTGTATGTGCGTGGTGAGGGGGTGAGGTTGATGGGAGAGGTGAGAAATGGTTGGGTGAGGGGTGGAAGATAAGAGATTGTGGCGGGACAGTTGAGAGAGCAGGATGTATGGAAGTAGAAACGGAGGCAGATGTGAGACAGCTAGAGAGAGAGAGACAGTGAGAGATGAGAGAAAATGGATGGATTGTAAGGAGGCGAGACTTGAAAGACTGAAAGGGGGGAACAGGAAGAAAGAGAGAAAAAAAACAAAAAGATAAATGGAGGACAGGTGGGGAGCAGAATGACTTGCACATGACTCCCAGCCCTGAGAAAGAAAAACAGGAAGAAGAGAGAATGGAGAGACAGAGAGGATAGCTTTTCCCCACTGCTCTGCCCGCGAGCCCTTCATTAACTATTCATTACCAACTCTGCACATCCTCTATATCTATCTATCTATCTATCTATCTATCTATCTATCTATCTATCTATCTGTCTGTCTGTCTGTCTGTCTGTCTGTCTATCTATCTATCTATCTATCTATCTATCTATCTATCTATCTATCTATCTATCGAGCCATCTATCTATCTATCTATCTATCTATCTATCTATCTATCTATCTATCTATTTATTCAGTCAGTCGGTCAGTTTCTCACTGAATCTTTCTCTCACCCACTCCCTTCCCTCTGTATCTTACAAAAGTCTTGACTGTACATTTGTGAGTGGAAGACAGTCTCTCTCTGTGTGTGTGTGTGTGTGTGTGTGTGTGTGTGTGTGTCTGTGTCTGTGTGTCTGTGCATAGTTGTGTGTGTATGTGCATAGTTGTGTGTGTGTCTCTCTGAAAAAAACTGATTTCTGTTGAATCTGAGGGGTGTATTTTTACTTAAATAGATCTCACTGCAGCCAATACAACAAAGCACAACGCCAGCGATGAGAGACAAGGTCAAGTCAGGATGTGTGTGTATTTTGTATGTGTGTGCATGTGTGTTTGCATGCAACTACAAAAAAACTGAAAGTGGAGAAAGGGTTGATTTATTGAGAATCAGTCTATAAACCACACGCATAAACATCTACTCACATTCGTAGAGAATACATTTCTTCTTTAGATGTGTATATGATAAACACACACACACACACACACACACACACACACACACACACACACACACACACAGAGGGTTGCCCTGGGCTTGGTATTGCTGCTGTGCAGAGGTTAGCTGGTGATACTGCATGTAGGCCTGTTGTGGTTGCTATAATTTAACAACCAGTATTCATCTCTCTCGCTTTCTTTTCCATTTTCACCTTTTCCCTTTCTCTTTTTTTCTTTCTTTCTTACATTCACAAGCACACATTCTTTCTCTCTCTCCTACTCTTTCTCTATGTTATTTCCCCCTTTTCTTTCTGCCTTACATCCTCTCTCTCTCTATCTCCTGCTCCCTCCCTGGTTTCCATGGTGACAGCTGTGCGCTGCAGAAATCACACTGATCGGAGAATAAGATAGAAGGAGCTTCTCTCTTTTATACATGAACACACACGCAGGCAAGCTCTCTCTCTCTCTTTCTCTCTCTCTCTCTCTCTCTCTCACACAGACATACACACACACACACACACATACACACACACACACATACACACACAACAGACATATTACACACAGTGTGTGTGTAGATTCCTCCATTATGACACACATACACACAAACCAGTTTCCTCTCACATGTCTTTGTACATTTTATGAATGTACTGTGCTCCTTTGCTCACTGTCTCACTAGTCTGTCAGCTGATGCAGTCAAACACACAAACTCTCACACACACACACACACACACACACACACACACACACACACACACACTGGCCAGGCCATGTGTGCAGGCATGTTGCCGGCCATGCCTTCCAGAGTGCCACCTGTCTGTGAACACACCTAAATGGTTTGGCTTCCATATCAACCTCGGTTATTGGATCATGCTTAGCAAGAAATTAGATCAGTTTTGTTCATGAATGCTTTTCTGGACAGAGAGAGAGAGAGCGAAAGAGCGAGAGAGAGAGAGAGAGGCGAGAGGAGAGAGGGGAGGGAGCATCAGCTGACCTTGAAAGAAGACCTCTTGATGGACAGCTGATGGGAGCGCTGGTCACATGTGATTGGCCAGTGGAACAGGCTGGTCACAGGCTATTGGCCAGACACTGCTGTCCATTTGTGGCTCCCCTCCTGCCCCCCAACCCCACCCACCTATCTGTGCTCTCACTGAGGAATTCTCCCATCACTCAGTGATACAGAAGGCTTGGATCAGCAACTTACACTCACGCATGCACGTTGGCACGCACACACAAACAAACACACACATATCAATCAGTGCAGACAGTAAAATGCACGTGTGCACATTTGTGCGTCATACATGTTCTCATGCACATCCTCAGTGCTATGGAAAATCTGTGCGTGTGTGTTTGTGTATGTGTAAATTGCAGCTGCAGAATTAGACTTGTTATGGTTGGTATGGCTGTGCTGTGTGGGATGTGTGAATCTACTCTAATTGTATTTCTGCACATGTATTTCAGAAGCTCTCTCTCTCACGCTCTCTCTTCTTATGCACAACTGTTGTGCAGGCTTCTCTTTTTTAAATGTCTGCAGTCAAAAGATTTACCAAAAACTAAAGCTCAACCTCAAACACAACATTTCCAGATTTGAATTTATTTAACTTGTATTACAATATTTTCTTCTGTACTTGTTGGCAAGCAGTCTCGCTTTTGACGGAGCCCACAGGATTTATCACCTGACTTGGATGTTCTCCAGTCTGTTTACTAATAGGTTGACAGTTAAAAACTCTAAAAGTAAAAAAGAGTTTTCCTTTTTGGATGCTACAACTCAGCTAAGGCTGACATTAGATAGTAATACTTTTTGTTGCCAACCTTACTTGTCCTCTCAGAGTAATATGGACTCAAGTTTGACAGTCTTTTAAAGATTGTGCTGATACTATTTGTTATTGAAGAAGCTTGTCACTTTGCTCCAGCCAAATGTCTAGATTTTCATCCTGCAGAATTAGGGTATCCTAAAGTATCCTCCCAAAACCCTGCAGTGTTTATAAGTGGACAACAGTCAATTTGCATGAATGGTTTCCTTTTGCATTAGCCTGGAAATGAATAACAATAACATCTTTTAATAAAGTTTTTGTGTCTGGAATAAAATATTTCCATTCAATAAAGGGAGTATCAGATGTTATAAGATATTGGCACACTTTTTTAAACTAAAATTAGCAGGTATATGCGTTTTTTTAAAACCCAGGTAAACCCACTCAAATAGACGATTAACTCCTTTTCCATTGCAAGTAGAGGAGCTTGCCTTTTGTTTTTTCCCCCATGAGTCATGTCTGTAGATACAAAGAAAAATAATCGCTGTTGCACCTTGTTCCCAAAATGTAAAAACATGCCCGGAAGTTCAATGTGTATCATAACATTGCAACAGAAAATGTGTGGCATCAACATATGGTCTGTCCAAATAAAGTAGAAGAAGAGGAATTTAGCGCAGATGTAAGGTTTCCATAACTGCCAATTGGAGCCAGAGCTGATGAAGGATTTTTTCCCCTCTTGAATACATTCTCATTGCAGACTATATTAGGTTGTGTTAGTGGGAAAGGGGGTTCATATAGTCTTAATATGTGTTGGGTAATTTGGTAATGAATGCAGAGAAAATTAAGGTCTAAGCAATGAAGCAGGGTGGAAATGTGACTTATTTAAAACATAATTTGTCCTTTCGTCCAACATCCTTATGTCCCCTATAGGTGCTAATGTATTTCTGGCATAGAGAGAGGGGGTTTAAGACCTAATGGAGAACCCCTCACTGTAAATTCCTCCTCCTCAGCATTTGTGATTTGGTTTTGGAACATCAAGCAGCAACAGAGGAGGGAGCACAGAGGTTGTTGTTTATATGTTTTCCAGCTTGAACAATGAAAGATTCAATCATAAGAATCTACCTGTTATTTATGAATCATCACATCTAAAATAAGATCTTTGAAGGCCAGTATTGCTCAGTCATCTTTGAATTCTATTTGGAATAGAGTAGAAGCTGGTTAAAGATGAATCAAGTGTGATTAAAATACTGTAACCATACCATAAACAATTTAATCGTATCAATTATTACAAAGGACAAACTCAGAAGGACGTTTGAATTCCCAAAGTGACCTGAAGCATTCTATCGTATGCTTAAAATGAGTTCAAATCGAAGTGGGAATTTCAAGTGATTCAATCAATCCGACACTGTCACACCCATGAAATGTGGATGTCACATCTATGAAGGGTAATTTCCTTCTGGTTTTCAGCTAACGTTACCATGCTGATAAAAAAAAACCATGTTGCCTGAGGAGAGTGTCCCAGAGAGGGATGAGCTCATCGCTAACCAGGTTCACCACTCACAGCTGCTTCATCCTGACATTCACCACTCATTTCAACACTCACCTGCACAAAAGCCTGACACACTGTCTCACTTAAGACTCACTACGAGACAAATCTCATCTGGATGGTTGTCAAGTGGAGATTCTCTTAAAAATACAGCCTCATAAAATGTGCCAAATAATGATCTTCTATCTGCTAATTCCAGAAATCTGTCTGTTCATCTCTTCGGCGTCACACTTAAATGTGTATTGTTAAAGGAATAGTTCACCTGAAAAATGAAAATTCACTCATTATCTACTGGAGTTTCAGGGGTAAACAAAGTTTCAATTTAAGTAACTGGTGACCATGACTTCAAACGTAAAAAAACTGAAAGAAAACAGAAAATGCCTCCAAACTGCTTCTGTGGTGTCGTCCAAGTGTCTGTAAGCCCCGACATTCAAATTCGTCTTGAATCGGCATCATTTACACTGTAAACTGTTTTTAGCTTAAATGTACGCTACCTAAACTGAATGCAACCCCAGAGGAGGATATCAGAGGACATTTAGGATAAAAACATGGTGTTAATGACGCCGTTTCGAGACGAATTTGAATGCCGGGGCTTAGGGACTCTTGGATGACAACACAGGAACAGTATGGAGGCATTTTCAGTTTTTTTTTCTGTTGTTTTTTAAGTTTGAAGACGTGTCACCAGTTACTTCAATTGTATTGGATTTGGCTGCAACACTGTTTACTGCTGAGACTCCAAAAGTGTTTTGTGGACTCAAACACTCACCCCTCAATGGGCATAGTGGTGAGTTGATAATGAGTGAATTTTCATTTTTCAAGGATCTATCCCTTTAAGGGTGTAAGGGTAAGCAGCGTGTGTTGACAGGCGGTCCAAACTTACCCACCAGATGGTTTTGATTCTTTTATTTCACCATATCGGATTGACACAGACATTCAGGGATGTTGCGGATGCTGATCTCCATCATGGCAACAATGTTCTTAGAATCATTCCTTCTTTAGCAATTTGTCTACAAAGCACAGCATTCGTTTTCTTGCTGCATTGCTTAATATCTGGCTGAATTTTAGAGTATATGTTTGAAAAGTTTTGAACCTGGGTCTGAAGATTGTGTCGATTGCTGCAAGGAATAATTCTGAAGTAGCTCCAGATCATTAACACAGGCCAAGCAAACTACTTTTAGTTGAGAAACATCATTTCTAGGATGTTTGAATTTGCTTAATTTCAAGATCTACATGACACTATATCATGTCATGGTTGAGTTCAACAGTGAAAAAAGTAATGTTCTAGTTCTTACATGTTGAACCCAACTATAAACTATATCATGGGGAAACAAGCAAAGAAAATATGGCTCCCTGCTGTCTCTATCTTATATATCACTCCCTTTACTTCCATGTAAAATGCAACTTTTGGGAATTGTCTAAAGGAACTGAGAAATGTTGGAAATGAGCTGAATCCTTACTGCTGCAGAATATAAATGAGCGTTTCAACACTTAATCACTAAATGTGCTGATAATCACACACTGAAGACAGCTGAGGACCTCAGGGAGGATTTTATTTCATTGAAGGAATAGTTTGACATATTGGGAAATAGTCTTGCATATTACCTTTTTAGTTTTTTATTTGTTTTCACTTTTTCTTGATAAACTATTTATATTACACCCCAAGAAAAACACAATCTGTCCTTTTTACGTTCACATTTTGTGTGTATGAACAAATAAGAGAAAAGTTGTTACCTTTAGTGAGATTCAGATGTGTCAATATAGGTGGATTTTTGAACTTTTGACAGACGATAACAGTTTTTTCTTGCTTCTAGTCCTTATGGTGTTGCTAACAGAAGCTTGTCTTAGGCTGTGTACTTAATGCACAGAAGTGCTTGACTGAGTCTCTGGAAGCAAGCTAGCAAACAAAAATGTCGCACTAAACCTTTAAAGTTGACATAATCCTCAGCTGTGCAGAACTTCTGCATGTGTGACTGACCACTTGAGGTAGTGTGGAGAGATTGATTAATAGATTGACAGAAGGATTGGCTGTTATTTACACTGGATGTATGGACCAATTGGCCGTTCTCTCCTTCTCCCTCCGTGTGTCTTAACCTCCTACTCATGTGCGTGTGTTTTGCCAAGATTTCGAAAGATATTCCAATCTGTGGTGACCTAAATTTCATTTTAACACCTCACTCCCTTTCTCCCACACATATTTTAAAGAACTCCCTGCTTTCTGAGAATTCACAGCTCACATGCTGTTATTTTTTGTGTCTGCTTCGCCACAGTGAAATGATACAAATAAGTTAACAACTGGAGTGTATAAAGAGTGACTCTCTAGCTGTTTTACCAGTGATTTCTGAAGTGTTATATGGGGTTTGGCAAAGGCAGTATCTTTCCAAGACTTTTTTGTACAAACTTCCTTCTGTGTTATTTGTGTCCTGTTTCTTTTTTGGTTTGGTAGCATTTCTGGTTAATTAACTGTTGATTGTTTCTAATGTAATTACTGACGGTGAAGCACTTTGTAACTTTTGAAACATGCTATACAAACAAAGATTATTAATCTCCAAGATATTTTGTCATTGTAAGTATAAATGTCAAATCCGTGCTGCTAGAATTGGGCTAAAGTCGCCTCTTCCACAATGAAATCTCATCTCTTTTCCACATATGGTACATCGTTATTAGATTACAGTTCCCATGATTTCCTAAATGTCTCTTGCAAAATATCCAAAGCAAGATGCAGGATGAGAACAACGAGCAGGCTGCTGAATGTCCCATAGAAAACACTTTGTCCTGCCTGGTTTAAAAAGAGTAAAGTGCTGAGTTCTTCTATATTAGGGACCTAAAGGATCGTGTAACTCATGTAAAAAATGACAGAAAAGAAAACATAAATTGCGGCCAAACTGCTCCTGTGGTGTCATCCAAGTGTCCGTAAGCCCCGACATTCAAATTCGACTCGAAACAAAGTCATTTACACCATGTTTTTAGCCTAAATGACCTCTGTCATCCTGCCCCTGTGTGGCTTTGCTCAAAGCCACACATCATTGAATATGTTTTTTTAAATTGTTCCTTGTTCAAGCACATTGTGTTTATCAAAACATTCTGAATAAATTCATATTTATTGACAGTATTAATAGTAAGTGACTTGTTTACATCATGCCCCCCTGGATCTGCCCCTGGTGCAGCTTTAATGTCTTGATGTACATGAAGTACATATTTGGATGTACACCAGGAAGTGAATTATAATTCCCTTCCTGACTTAGTCCAAGGTATCTGGAGCCACATTCAAGAAAATACCAAAATAATCTGCAAATGATTCAAAAAATATTTGACGACAGTGACACTCCAGTGTTATTCATTATTAGCCAGAGGCCATGGAGAGAGAGAGAGAGAGCTTCTGGTGATGTTTAGATGATTTAGTTTGGTGTGACGTGGAATTATACATCAACAGTGTGTGTCAAGTCTGTGACAAGACTAAATCTTACAAAACATGAGAAATGGATTTAAGGATGTGCTGCTTGTTCTGCTGTGAGTCTAAAAATCATACCTAAATCCTACTTACATAACTGCAAGCTGTTTGGAGGGTGCTTCATGGAGGTTGTACTTTCTCACTCCACTGTTTGTATTTTAATGTCTTCACCGCAGACTTACACTTGTGTAATTGTCTGACTATACTACCTTGTCTGTGTGACTTAGCTCCAAGTCTACTTGTTGTTGTTGAAGATGCTATTTTTACTTAGTAGTGACTGATATATCCAACCTATGAAAATCATTTAAAATCAGCATTAGCCTGTGGTGGTCACTCCAACCAGCCATTAACACTTGTTTTGCACATAACTCTACATTTATCATGTCAAAAAAGTATGTCAAATTAGAGCAAGAGTACATGTACAGCTACACCCGTCTCATTTACTCATTTTCTGTAGCTTTTTTTGGCTCGAGCTCATACCTCCGCCAAGGCCCGATAGTCCCCTTGAATTCAAAGCTGCACCAGGTTTCACACACTCATCAGATCCCTAAGTATGCCAGATTTTTTCAAGATCTATGAATTATTCCCTGAGAGATCAGTGAATATGTTGAAAAACGCACCACAATGTTAAAGACATAAAAAACCCTGATCCGGATCTGCACCAAAATTTAATGAGTTCTTCAGTGACCCATACCACAGTTTCATGGAATTCCATTCAGTTGGTTCTGTGTAATCCTGCTTACAAACAAACCAACCAACAAACAAAATGTTTGTTGCTTTGACGGAGGTCACAATGTCCACAACACCAGACCTTTCCGAAGTGCTGAAAATAACTTTGCACAGAAATTCAGAGGTTTTTAGCCGGGGTCGTGGCTCACTGGAGTAAGATGTCCAATTGCCATGTCCTCTGCTCATTTGTACCATGCTAGATATATGTCTTGAATGTTTTGCACAGTATGAGAGGAAGACATGGATGAATTTGGAGTTTAGAGTTTTTCATGGGACTGGCATTCACAGTATTCAACGGCTAGTATGTTGTGTATAACCTGCAGGAGTTATGAGACACACACAGGGATACAGACCTACAGTGTCTTAGATAAATGCATGAAGGAGTAGATGGAAGATGCAGCAGTGCTGCAAGGAGCTGTGGGCCTATACAACAGTAGACTCACAGTTGATCAGGCGTGTCCTATCACTACAACACTGTGTGTGTGTGTGTGTGTGTGTGTGTGTGTGTGTGTGTGTGTGTGTGTGTGTGTGTGTGTGTGTGTGTGTGTGTGTGTGTAAATGGTACTAGATGGTGCTGACTGGTCTCTTTGCTTTAGCTTCTCTGTTGCCTACACTTGTGTCAGTGATGCAGTGTGTTATAGTTGAGAGTGAAAACTCTCCTGAGACTGATGAAGCACATGTACACACACACACACACATACAGACACACACTTTCGTACGTCTTTGTTTTTCGAGAGAGAGAGAGAAATATTATTCATTTTCCTCTGTTCTTCTCTTGTGGACTCTGACCTGGTGCATCAGGTTTTGACCTCAACATCTGAACCCTCACAAACAGATTTTCATCAGCCACACACATAAATGCATACATAAACACACACACACACACGTTCACAGACACGTAAATGGATAGATCAATTTAATGTCTTTAGTTAGTTTCAATAATGCAGGCTTTGATTTCCTTTCTCTGCTTCCTTCCCCTCCCGCTCTCTAACTGTCTCTCTTTCTCAATCTGTGTCTCTGCCTCTCTTTCCCTATCTTTATCTCTCTCCAGCCTCTGCTCCTAAGCTGCGGCTGATGCGAGGCCAATCTCTGATGGAAGGGGACAAGCTGTACTTGAAGTGCGAGGCATCGGGGAATCCCAGCCCTTCCTTCCGCTGGTACAAAGATGGACACGAGCTTCAAAAAGGCAGAGACCTCAAAATAAAGACAAACAAGTGAGTTTATCGAATTGAATATACCTCTGATTATTCAGCCTCCACAATTTCATGGACAAAAAAAATCAAAATTTTAAAATCCAGACAAAAAATAATCTGCTTGTTGCAGTGGTTCCTGGTATGCAGCTCTGTTTTAGTGACACTGGGCAACTTCATATTCTGTACTCAAACTGTGGCCCTGTTAGAAAACATGACTTATACCTCCTGTTTGCTCAACTTCAATAAATCTACAATGAGTACACAAATTACCAACCTGTAACCAGAGTCACAACTCCACATCAATGTGTCTCATGTGTCTGCTGGATGTGAAACTTACAACCATATAAGGTGACAGTTTACAACTGCAACTCTATTTGTCAGTCGATGAGTATGATATTTGGTCATTATGATGAGGTTGTTACAACATTGATTTGAAAAGTTATACATTGTTACATAGCCATTACAATATTGATTGAGTGTATTTTGAGAATTACATTACAAAGAGCCAATATCACCAAGGCTGATTGACCACTTTATCACATTATTGCATATTACGATTTTCTGCAAACTGCTTAAAAATCGAATTTCACTTGGTCATAGATACTTGCACATTTTTATCAACCTTTCTGCATTTTTTCTTTATAAATTCACAAAAATGACAATAAACGTCCTATCTCAGAATGTATAGGAAAGCAACAAATCAAATCCTCTGCAGTTAACAGGTTGTTCCTTGGCCTATACCCCACCCTTCCCGCGAGTTACAAGAAAATCGGTTCAGTATTTTTTGCGTAAGACAGACAAATAGCAAAGAAAACATAATATCCTTGGTAGAAGTAATAAAGCACAGATTTTTTTAGTACAGGTTATGTAAATACAACACCCACACACGTCAAATGTACGTTAATAAAGTCATTTTTGCTGTGATCACTCCTGTTCGTTGTGGCTATGAAGCGATACCTTCCTGGAACAGCCACACTGTAAGAGATAAGGGCCAAAATCCTCAGTCCCCCTTCGGCATAGAAAAAACATTGTAAAGTTCAGTCAGAGCTAATATTAGCCAGTCTGAGTAAAGCCCAGTCAAGTGGGTATTTTATGAAGATCTTTTTAGCATGAAATTCGTTTCATTTCCCTGGACACTGTTCCTTTAATGAGCCATGGAGGAGGGACGCGTCCTGGCAGTTACACAAGGTTTGTTGCCATGACTATATAACAATAACCCCACATGGCTGCCAGGACATAGATATTTAGACATTTGGTCTAAGGCCTTAGTAATCCTCCATTTCGGATGCGTGCAGACAGCTGCGTACACCACAGACATACCTGCCAATTTGTTGGCCGCTTGGACTATCTGCAACAAATTGTTGGGTACACAGATGTCCACACAGAGCCTAACACGCACCCTCTAATGATGAAATTTGCATCACACGGACCTTAGCCCTCATGGAACCTCGTGGATCCGATAAATATAACACTGGCTTAACTCAGACCAGTGCAGCATCATATCAGCTTTAGTGGAACTCGACGACACATTGCTATACATGAACTGCTTCCACATATTACAGCAGGGCTCTGCCTTTTTCAGTGTGCAGTTGTAAGTTCTGTACGTGAAGTGTAGACTTGGAAAAATACAAACTTTAATGTGAACATTGAAATCTATAGTTGGGATGAGAGGAAGACATGGTACAATACCTGGTATAATTGAAGTTCACTGTTTGAAATTTACTAACTAAACACATTTGATCTTATTTGTCGAAAATCATCTTCACGTCCCGATACGCATCAAGTTTTCTGAAAAAAATGCTAGTGTCTGTGGCCCTCGCAGAACTGTAATAAACACGACCAATCATTTCATTGGGACTGGTGAACCTGTCTGTCACTAACCGACCTGCCTTTACGCACCCTGCCCGTGCTCTCAGTGCACATGACTGGAGAGACATACACCACTGAAGCAGAGACGATGTTAGTGATGGCGAAGCCAGAGGTTGTCAAGCGAGTCACAAAATGTCAGCTTCTAGCAGTTATCAGTCAGTGTGTGTTCATGTGTTTTGGGGGCGTAGATTTGATGAGCGGACCAATAGGAGGGGGTGGAATGTATCAACTGCATAGTTTCAAATATGTAATATTTAACCCTAGCTTTATTCTATTGAAATGCTGTGTATTACTGAAGAGCACATTGAAACATTTTCTAACCTTTAATATCTAGTTGTGGATTTCATCTGAACTTAATATGTGTCCAGCAAATTAGCTTTTCTGGCCAATTACAACTATTTGTGTACTATGATAAATTATTTCTTGCCTATCTGGGCTAGAAAAAAAATGTAATTTCTTGTCCAGTCATAGATGACTCTGCTGCTTTTTTAAGCAACAATATCTGACAGTATCTTTTTATCTGCTCTATATCACCCTCTCTCTCTCTGGCTCTCTTCTGTCTCCTCTGTCTCCTCTTCTCTCTCTGTATCTCAATTTCACTGAAGAAAAAACTCAAAGGTGCAGATCAGTCGTGTCCGTGTGGAAGACTCTGGAAACTACACCTGTGTGGCTGAAAACTCTCTAGGACAAGAAAACACCACGAGTATAATCACCGTGCAGATCTGTGAGAACATCTATCTATCTATCTGTCTATATGTCTATCTATCTACATAAATTGTCTGATCACCTTATATAGATGTTGATAATAAAGAAAAGGGTAAACATTTAGATGACTTCTATCATGATTCACAAACTCCCTTGTTTTAATAGTATGAGCATCTTATTGTAAACATGTTTACAGAGAGTTTCTGTCATTCTGTTACATCCCAATTTCATCTTTCCTCAAAGAACTGAACACCTATGGAGCCTTTTTACGCCTCTGCACTGGTGACAAATCTGACCGGAATCAATATGTTTTGGGGTTAATTTGGACTAAAGGATGAACTGATTAGAATTTGGTGGTGAAAGGTCCGGTCACTGTGACCTCACTGTGGCCTAAGTATGACAACATACACTTTATCCTTTCATCAAATCTAACTCTGTTTCATATATTTAATGAACATGGCCATACATGGATATAAACTGCAACTTGACTGATTGGTAGAGGTATTCTAGTTAAGACTTTAAGGGATAAGTTAGAATAGAATAGAGTTGAATATCGTGTTTATAGTGAAAGCTATTTGAAATCAAATATGCAGGAATCTGATCATGCAACTTAACTTGTCAAATGTGATTTTGTTATGTGGTTTATGTCTCTGTACAGACTTTTTTTTTATAAGTTATGGAAATTTGTCCTGGGAGAACCAAGACAAAATAAAGTAGTGGTGGCAGTTGTAAAACAGGAAAGTTGGGAAAACAAAATAGTTGATTATAGTTGATTATATTACTTATAAGTATGTTTAAAGTTTTCAAATTTTGTGTTTGAACGGGAAAAGACAGAAGTGTGTTCAGAGCATAGACTGTATGAATAGATGGACAACGTGTCTCTACCTCCTCATGTTGTACATGAAGCCAAAATATCCCAGATATGGGTGCAGCCATGTCCGGGACATTGTGATTGTGGTGTGGACTATAGCTGGATCAAGGTCTCGACCAATCACGAGTCATTCCCAGCTGTCAATTATGATGTTTCACCCAATTTTTATGGCATCCAATAATTAGCTATAAAAAAAATTATCAAAAAAGGTGAAAGCAGGTTCTATCTGAACATTGATTTATTTGTTACACTAACCCATTTGGAATTCACTAAAGAGTTTTGAAATTTCTGAGGCATGGTGTGCCAGAATATCTAGTTATATAGTTGCTATGAGATTTTAATGACTCATTATTTTTTTCTGTGTTCTGTTTTCTTTCTGTCTGTCCTCCTCTTAGTGACGACCACAACCCCGTCTCCAGGTGTGAGTCACGTGAGACGCTGTAACGACACGGAGAGGACCTACTGCGTCAACGGAGGAGACTGTTACTTCATACATGGTATTAACCAGCTGTCATGCAAGTAAGTCAGTTGTTCAGTCAGCCCCCGTCCCCACAGTCATCACTGTGTAGTCGCTCCCCCTGTCACTCCTCCCTCCCTCTCTCCCTCTCTGTCTCAGACACTGTGTCGCTTGTCACTGCACTACCTTGTCTTCTGTTCTGTAGTTGTACTCAACCCATACACCCTGATCAGCCACAACAGTAAAACAGGTAACTGGTTTTCACTTGGACACTGTGCATGATATATCAGGGCTTTTGGTCTTACGTTTTTACCAGCTGTCCAGAAAAAAAGAGATTTTGCAAATATTGATTCAAACATTATGTCGGCATGCATATGAAATATGTTGAATCCTGCTCCTAGAATCTTCTCACAATGCCTGAGAAAATGCTTTCGGTATAAGAGAGAGTCGTGAAAAAAAAGGGTCTGTTCAGAAGAACAACACTGGCATGAGAAGTTAAAGAGCACGTCCTAATGACGTAGTATATAAGCTGCTGTCTCTGTTGTCCGTCACTCTGTTGGCGTGTGAACACAAATCACTTTGCATACTGAGGGCACTCGGTAAAGCAAAGTGAACTGAGGACACGTGGACTCTGCTGAGTTCTTATAATTCAAATGATTCAAGTATGAGCCAGGATGTACAGTTAAGTCTGTATTATCCTCAGCACTATTAGCCACAGTTAGCAGCTGTGCACATCCCTTAGTAACTATAATCTCAGTAAAGTTAATAGTCTGCTAGTATTGACTGATATATTATTACTTTTTACATAAGTAGGTACCTACGGAATCCCCAAGGGTAAATTCTTTTTACTTTACTTTTGCATTCCCTCACAATACTTTTTGCGTTATCTCGCAATAGTTTCCTGTTCCCATCAATTTATTATAGGTGCACAAGTGTGTAGTCATCTGAATCGGATCTGTTGTCCTGAACAGTAACTGGTTCTGAATGACAGCATACAGCAGATCACCGAACCACGTTGTTCTGGAGAGACCTCTTGATCTTTCCAGCTAACTTAACCATGCCTATGGAGTTGCCGTACAATATTAGCATATTTTATGCCCAGTTCAAAGTAAAACTAAATAAAGTCCATACTGCATGGGTTTTGGTAAGTGAAGATGAGCCCGAATGGGCCACATATTGGAGTGCGGATACCAGACAGGCCAGGCTGGGTTCACAGTGTTGTGAGTGGACTGGGCTGATTTTTTTACACTGCACATGTCTGTAATGGGGGGAATGAGCAATAACCATGCGTGTCAGGGACAGTGTAACACAAACTCAATGCAGCTTACAATAACTGTATCAGGCTCGGACAAGTTCAAAACTGAAAAATGCGGTCCGAGCCGCACTCTACTAAGAATGGCACAGAAGGAATAGAAGAAGAAAGTATTGTGAGGTAATGCAAAAGTAATCCTCAAAACAATTCTCTGTGACCCTCTGGGGCTCTTAGGTACCAAGTGAAGTTTTTCATTCATCTTAAACAGAGTATTTGATTGCTAACAGTGAAACGTCAGAAAAATGTGGACCGTCTCCTCCTGGATGATGATCTTACTTCCTAAGTCAGCTGTACAGTTGACAGCATGCAGGACCACATGAAGAAGCCTGTTAAATGAATATAAAAACTGCTTGTCAGAGGTGGTGTGACATAAAGCTGACTTCACTGTGACAAGTTGTGTTATTGATTTCTTTTGATTTCATTTACTACAATGATAGAAAGGATAAAACAGTCTTTGAAGTTTGCATGGCAGTGACTAAAATTTGTGTTTTTATTGTAGTTTGAGGTGTTGAATTACAGAACAAGACCTTCGAAGACTTGACCGTTGTTTGCTGCACAGCAATGTTAATCTAAGAAGATACCAAATCCTTGTCATCCAGACAGTGTTCTTTTTTTTTCATGTTCTTCAACTTTGAATTCTCTTTTTGCCATCTGACTCTCAAGTTTTGGTTGTCAGGAGCTCACACAAACATATGAACACCTCACACAGACACGGGGCAGCCCATGTGTCATTTGTTTACTCCAAACATATTTAGCAGGTGCTCGGCCTCCCTATAGGGATAGTGTGATTAAGACAAACACAGCTTAGGCCTGACAAACATTAGTCTTTCTTTTTTCCCTCATTTTCTCATTTTCACTGACTGACAGGGATGGTCCAGCATGGTAAATTGGATCTTAGAAATATTATGGGAGTGATGCCATAACAATTTCTTCATCATCACAGACCATGGTTAAAATGTTCACTGGTAATGCTAACCATCTAGTTCTTCCTCTTGTTTTGATTTAGAAACTGTAATCATAGAATGCATCACTTCCTGCAAAACAATGACTTAACTAGACAATAGATGAATCCCCGCTGTGTTATGTTTTCTTATTACATTGAAAAATAGGAAAATGCAGGTAATTGGTCACAAAAACAGTAAAATAAGGTTTGTCATAATGTCATAATTAATAGCTGGCTTTGTAGTAATAAGTCAGTATAGCTTGTAGCATCTAATGTTAGTATACAGTATTAGAGGATGGACATTGCATCTCATTAGCAGTTATCTGGTAACATTGTTTTCCCTTGGTGCACATGAAGTGGTACAGTATGGCTTTGAGCTCAATGCAGTGTTTTAGCTGTATTTACCACTGAAGCTTTAATTTAACCAGAGCGATGAAGATGACTTCTCCACTTTGTGAAATGCAGATTTTCTAAACTACGGGTTTCAATCTTTCAGTTTCAACTTGTCATACACACTGGGTCATTTTGTAGATGTGTAACAAACACTTCCCCTGACAGTGTGCATAGCAGATGGTGCGTATAGTCATGCATGATCAAGAGCTTTGTTCTTATGTTTACCTTACAATTGGATGTCTTTTCTAGAAGTCCATCTTTAGATCTGCGCTCTTTATTTTTTTATTTCCATTCCTCTCTCTATATATCTTTTCTCTCTCCCATCTCTATCTCTCTTTCTCTCTCTCTCTCCATCCCTTGCTTTCCCCTCCACTCTCTCACCTCCTTTCTCTCTATCTCTCATCTGATGTACCTTCCGGTCACTGCTGAAGGATAAATCAGGATCTTTTTTTTCATGGTGCTGACAAGCAGAAAACTTTGTTCGAGAGGGTGCATACAGACATTATGAGCTGCGTATATAGGGGTACAAAATGTTCAGGATTGTACAGCCTTCTGTGCATCATTGTTCGACACATGAACCCGCTGCACATTTAAAGAAGATACAGCAAGCTAGCTAGGTCGCAGCCGACCAGCCAGCTGTTTCCAGAGAGTTACTGTTGCTCCTTAGCTCCGTCATCCTTTGTTGGCCTGTCTGTTGGTGCCGGTGGATAACAGGATGTAAATAAGAAGGCTGTCTGTAGACTGTCTGCACTGCTTGTTAACTTCAGAGTCTTGTAGACCTCCACTCGTACACACAGAGACGCTCACAAATCTGCACGACAGCTGCAAATCAGTGCACTGCACGGCACTGGCAGGCGGGAGTAATTGTTAATATCCCTGAAATTTGAGATGGTATTTGTAAGCTCTTTTTGTGCCGACCATGGAAACGTATAATCTCCTCTTCCCCCAAAGGGGAGAGTAGCTGTACTGCAAAATGGAGTCTGTAGGTTAAAGTGGAGGACAGCACCTATACAGAAAGGCACCCTGGCTAAAACTGGGTGTGGAGGTTAAAGTGGAGATCAGCACATACAAACATTCCCCCTGGCGAGGTGATGCTGTATTAAAACTTGGATTGTCTTGCTTTTCTCAATGTTCCACCAAACCTGTGTTATAGTTTCATTTAGCTGACGCTTTTATCCAAAGCGACTTACAATAAGTGCATTCAACCATGAGGGTACAAACCCAGAACAGCAAGAATCAAGAAAGTACAATTTTCTTCAAGAAAGCCAAACTACAAAGTGCTACATGTAAGTGCCATATAAGTGCAACTAAACTTAAATTTATTTATTTATTTTTAATATAGACACCAGAGTTGACGCTGGTTTTCAGACTGTCATCTTCTTAGCCAAGGTGTAGTCGGAAGAGAGTCTTTAGTCTGCGGTGGAAGATGTGTAGACTTTCTGCTGTCCTGATGTCATTGGGGAGCTCGTCCACCATTTTGAGCCAGGATGAGCAAAGAGTCCTGATTTTGTTGAGTGTTTAGCTTGCAGTGAGGGAGCAACAAGCCGATTGGCAGATGCAGAATGGAGTGGACGGTCTGGGCGGTAAGGTTTGACCATGTCCTGGATGTAGACTGGGCCCGATCCGTCACGGACTCAGGGACTATTGTCTTGAAACGGATGCGGGCAGCCGCTGGTAACCAGTGAAGGGAGCGGAGGAGTGGAGTTGTGTGAGAGAACTTAGGAAGGTTGAAGACCAGTCGAGCTGCTGCATTCTGGATAAGCTGCAGAGGTCGGATGGCACTAGCAGGTAGACCAGCCAGGAGGGAGTTGCAGTAGTCTCGGCGTGAGATGACCAGGGCCTGGACCAGAACCTGCGCCACCTTCTGAGTGAGAAGGGGAAGAATTCTCTTCAGTTCCCAGTGAAGAGTTGCAGATGGCTCCTCTGATGAATCTGAACTTTGCTGATATACTCCAGTCTGGCAGCGAGCAGAAAACATTAGCCCCTGTATTCCCAGCTGTAGGTTGAAAATGCCAAATTTCTCCTCATGGATCGATAAAGTTAATTTAATCTAATCTAATCTACAAAATGCCATGAGTTCAGGGTAGGGCCGATGCCTGAACACAATGTCCATTGCTGTCTGTGTCTTTTTTTTTTTCCTCTTAAATTTCTTTTAAGAGTCTTTGTATAATGAATATAACAAAATGAATCACAGGCTTTGCTTTTATTCAGATGGTTGGAGCTAATGGTGCTTTTTTTTCCCATATCTTTTTTCTGCAAATTTTTAGGCCTGAGAGAACATAACAGTTTAAACAAGGAAAGCATGGACTGATAAAGAAAGGGTGGACAGATGATGGGAAACAAGAACGATAGAGGTAGAGAGAGAGAAGAGGCAAAAGAAAGAAAAAAGAATGCTAGCATATAGGGCTGCTGCTGCTCACAGTTTCTCCCATCTCTCTCTCTCTCTCTCTCTCTCTCTCTCTCTCTCTCTCTCTCTCTCTCTCTCTCTCTCTCTCTCTCTCTCTCTCTCTCTCTCTCTCTCTCTCTCTCTCTCTCTCTCACTCTCGCTGCTCTATTTATAACTCTATGGGAAATTGCTGAGTGGGCTCTTCTGAGGGTTTTTGCTGTAATTGATTCAAAATGCAAGTTGTCTCTTTAGTGGTGAGAAAGAGAGGAGAAGGATACTCAGTCAGTTATGTAGACAGTGTACGCATGAGGGTAAGATGGAGGTCTTTGCCTTTTAAACTGGGTACATTTTTTTGCAGATCCTCAATCACTGTAATAAATGGAGTTTGGTTATTACGACCGGGAGGGTAAAATTGCCAGAGAGCCTCTGTTATCCTATAATGACTGTAATGGGGCCACACCCATAATATCATAACCCCCATGGTTCATCAATTGTTGTGATTCATCCAAGGTATAATGTGCAGTGCTGTTGGATCTTCAACATGCCTATTATTCATCTGACTGCAGTTAAAGCTGATCTGCCATCAGTTAGAGCAGGTAAAAGAATAAATGAGTTATGTGTCACTGGGTACAAGCCATGACACCCATTATAACACACAATTCAAGACATTTCAGAATTTGAAGCACTCTACACAAAATAGTTTTTGTTTTCTTAAGGACATCATTTGGAATGAGTTCATGAAGTGTTTCATTTAAAGAGCTGATAAGAATCAAGAGGATGGCAGTGTCAGGTTTTAGAGTTAACAAAACTATATTATATGTTCATATAGTATACAGTATATACATACATGTGTATTAATTGCTGCGTTGCCTTGAGGAGTCCTACTTGTTACTTTCAGTGTTGTGAGTTTGATAAGCTGGTGTCTGTGTCTCTCGCAGGACTGTTCTTCAGCCGGGGTGAGACAAACACCGCTGAAGCAGAGACGATAGGCACAAGCAGTTGTTAGTCAGTGCGCGTTCATGTGTTTTGGGGATGTAGCTTTGACGAGAGGTCTGATGTGATGGGGTGGAATGTATCAGTTGCACTTCTTCAAAGTGTAGCGTGCTCTTCCAGGATTAACAACCCTAACCCTTTAAGTGTTTACCAGTTCATCAGAAGTGTTTTTTTGGCAGGTGCTTAGTTTATAGGGTTCATTTAATGTTTTTATTATAGATAAAAGTTTTGGATGTGTCAAAAGGTTTTCACACCAAGCGTCACTCAGAGCAAGGATGTTATTTTCATTGGAGAAGTTAGCAGCACTTGCCACACTGCAGGTGCCTGACTTAAAAGTTACTGCTTTGATTCTGCTGGATTTTTTCTCCCCAAACTTCAACTTCATACACACAACTCCCTCTTCAAGCTGCATTCTAAAACCCTCTGGCTAATTATGTGTTGAAGTAGCAACTAGCTGTAACTCCTCACTATATCATCTTGATAAGCATAGCAGAAAATATCCACAAGGGCCATCACACAGTATTTTTTGTTTACATATTCCTTATGGCGGCCATATTTTGTATGTTAATAAGACAATTAATTCAGCACATTATTCACGTCAATTATTTTAAAGCTGCTTTAAAGTTTCTCTAATCAATATTTTTATATTAGCAGTGGATCAAATGTGTAATGTGTGAGGGGACAATCCCACAGAGCCATATCACCTGACTCTGCAGTTTCCTTCGGCGCTACAGAACATTACAGTTTCTTTAAGCTCATTGATTCATGATCCAAAATGTCATTGTTATGATTGACTCTCAAAGCTCTCATCAGCCTTATTTTGAAAAGAGAGCAGACAGCTGTTTTCAGTGAAAACATTTGCTCAAACCCATTTTCACTACCTGTCCAGCACCAAACAGTGGCTGAACATTTTTCTCAGAGTTGGTTGAGACCATAACAGAGCTAAAAGGAGAGTGAATATTTGGCATCTGTCAGGTTCCCTAAAACGTCACTCTTAATTTAGATTAAAGTTGTTCTGTGTCTGCTGGATGGGCAAAGAAGCTGTTTGCTTAGAAATTAGCCAAGTTAGCTTCAACAAAAGCTTGCTTTGCTCCTCCCCCTTGGCTAAAAGTCAGTGCAGGTCTGAATAGAAAAAGGATTGAAAAGCTAAAACAAACAGAAAAACACTCTCATAAACTTTATAAATATTGAATTTACAGTTTTTACAGTCTTTTCAGAACGAGTATCAAAATAATGGATGTCCATTGTATGTATTAATTTTTTGTCTATTTTGATGTTTTCTTTTACTTTTTTAAAATGTTGTCATGTTTTTGATTGGAAGATAAGAAATGGATGCACTGAATGAGATTTTATTATCTACTAATCTACTATGAAGCAATTTTGTGTGTTCACACATTTGTGTGTGTGTGTGTGTGAGAGTGTACAGGGTTAGAGGTTAACAACTGTATGTTTAACCCCTCCTAATCCCTGCACCATCCCTTGACCTTCATGACTGTGATGATGTCTCAACTGTAACAGTGATGTCATATTGATGGCAGTGATATGTCACGGTATGCTGGTCATCTCTCTCTCTCTCTCTCTCTCTCTCTCTCTCTCTCTCTCTCTCTCTCTCTCTCTCTCTCTCTCTCTCTCTCTCTCTCTGTAGTTGGTGGATTTTGTGTTTTCTAACCCCTCATCTCTCTGCTCTCTTATGCCCCCTCCCCTTCTATCTGTCTTTGTGTACTCCTCTCTTTCCTCTCGTTTTTATCCTCTATCTCTGCCCTCTGTATCTTTTACACCCCCCCCTCTCCCCCTCTGTGTCTTGTTTTCCCTCCATCAGGTGTCCCAATGACTATACGGGGGACCGCTGTCAAAACTCCGTCATGGCCGATTTCTACAGTATGTCCATTTGCTCTTGTCTGTCTCCTTCCCACTGAAGTACGGCATGCTGCATTGGAGGGGTTGGATGGAGAGGGCAGTGTGTGTGCTTGTATGTGTGTGTAAGTGAGTGTGAGTTTGCATGCCTCTGTGTCCACCCCTTCCTCTACCTGTCTCCCCTGGTTCCTCTGTGCTGCTCCTCTGGTAACCAGAGCAACCAGTTCTAGGTATTTTATGATATAGACACATATTTTTTATGGTACCTCATCTGCTTTAAATCTTATAAGCTGCTAAAAAAGCATTGACAACTCAACGATAAGCACCTAATTTGTATGTAATGTTTAATCTTACTTTTAAAATTCTATATATTTAGGATGTAAATTGCGAACAAAATACTTCTCATTAAGCTTGAACCAGACAACTGCACAAACGGAAACAGAGGAGACAGAGAATTAACAGAATAAACAACATAGGAGGTTAAAGTTATTTGCTCTTATTGCAACACTTTTTGTTGTAGATGGTCCATCGGTGCTGCAGTAAAAAGAACAACTAAATGATCAAGGCAAAATTCTGTGGATAGAAATGATTAATACAAGGTTGTAAGTCCTTAATGTGTGCTGTGCTCCTCTTAAATAAAAAGAAAAAAATACCTTTCATTGATTTTAAGGTTTAAATCAGGAGCAGGACTGAAAAGTGAAGGCTTGTAAGTCTGTGTGACATCGTTTTGAACAGCTGCCATTACTAAGACACATTCTGTCAAAAATTCAAATAATTTGGCAATTGAATGAAAATAAGATTTAGGGTTAGAATATGTTGAACATTTCAAGTCTCTGTGTAATGAGATTTGAAAGCTTCACTCAGGGCTTTGCATTTGAGGGCCAGATGTGGTATTGATTGACTTTCGTGATGTCATATCAGTGGAATTTGTGCTCAACTAAGAGATCAGGATAAAAACCCACAGAGGTGAATGTGATAACCTGTGGTTTTCACACTGAGCATCCATGGATCATCTGATGAAGTCTCATTGTGGCATGAAGCTAAATGCTGCTTGAAATATTTTAAGGGTGACGTCTAAGATGTTCACAGACTGTGTCGTGTTTTGTTTCTCATCACTGGGTGATTGAATTAAAGGAGTAGTTCAACATTTTTTAAAATGAATTATTAGATGCTTTACTTGGCATAGAGATTGGAAACAGGAAGAAACAGTCTTGCTGTGTCCAAAGGCACCAAATCCACTTACCAGCACTTCTAAAGATCACAACTTAACATTATCTGACTCGTCTTTTTAACTGTGCGAAAGCGTTCATGTAAAAACTACAAATTCTGGTTTTATTACGGGTTGTGTGTGAAATCTTGGATTCTTGTCGTCACTGTCAGGTTGCCAGGCAAACAGTGGTGCTAGTAGGTGGATTTTATACATTCCTTTATTCATTATTTTTGCTATTTGTTGTTACAGACTCAGGTTAGCTGTTTCCACCTCTTTATATCGAGCTAAACTAACCATCTATTAGCTTCAGCCTCATATTCAGCTTTCAAATATGAGAGTGGCATTGATCATCTTCTCGTCTAACTCGCACATGTACAAAATTCCCAAAATGTCAGACTATTCCTTTAAATCATAGTTATATGACTGGAGCGTATTTCATAACTATTCTGTGATAACATGGGTAGTGGCACATGATACAGAATTAAGCACAGCACAGAAGGGTCAGTGATTGTTTAAGGTTTTTATATGGAAAAGCAAATTGAGTTTACTGCCCATGTGATCACAGGAAGTTAAACCAGAAAGCAGAAAATGACCCTGTAATGACCTGTAATGTTTTCACGGGTTCAACACAATTGCTTACTGCCATGTTGTCTTGTTTGTCTATTGTGGAAGTCTCCACTGAATAATGTCAAATTGAAACATGTTTTATATCATTAGATATCATGCTGTATGTAATATCTTGTTTATTTTGGAACCCCCCCCCCCCACCATCAAGCCTTGTCTACATGCTGAACTCTGTCTGTGTGACGTGCTTTTATTTTGCCTTGTGATGCTCTATCAGTCAGCTGAAGGAACACCTTCTGTCGTTCTGGATCTATGTTGATTGGTCACTGCCTGCTTCTTTAGTGGTTGCGAACATAACGCACTGTGGAAACGTAGAGCAGTTCAGGTTTAGGTGGACAGGAGATTGGCTGACTCGTCCTCTCTGTACGGCCAGTAATGCATGCAAAGCCATGGAAATTGGGAATGCTGAGATGATTTCTCTGTAAATCATATGAAAGGTTATAATAGCTGTACGCAGCAGTAGTGGGAAAAAGTGCTATACAGGAGGTATGCTGTAATCAATACAAAGGCACACAATTGCCATTAGTCAAACGAGTTACAGCACTCACCCCCATGTGCCAGCCCCATTGACCGTACTGTGTTTTTATGTTGGAGAGTAACTCACTGCTTTTTATCTTTTGTTTTCTTGTTTTTTTTTTCTTTTGTCTCGTTTTCTTTTGTTTTGTATTTCTGTCCAATGTTGTTTACTCCAGAAATGAGGTCTAGTAAATATAGCAGTAAGTGATGTGGCTTCTTGTCTTGCTTTCTTTGTCCGTCTGTCTCTGCATGCATTTCCTGCTTGCTCGCTTCTCTTTCCTTCTGCTTTTTGGTTAATTTTCTCCCTTTCGCTTTTGATTTTGTTTGATTTATTTTTTATTTTGATTCCTCTCATTTATGGGGGTCACAGAGCTGCGGCTGTCTGAATTGTCTGTCTGTTACTGGACAGTACACATGTCCATCACTCTAATTGACGGCACTAATTAACTTATATCCTGGTTCAGCGTATGCAGGACATGAAAGTAATATACTGCTCCCAAGTGGACATTACACCTGACCCTATCTGTCTCTTTCCTTTTACCACGACAACTTTCTGCGCTGGCAGAGCTTCTCAGAATTGAATTTATGGGTATGCAATATTATTATTCATTTTGCTGTGCTTAAAGGGTTTGCCAAGATCCTCTCACAGTCACACATTATTGTGCCATCTTCTTCCTAAAACCAACAACTAGGTCTCTCTCAACCTGTCCCTCTTTTTCTCCTACCCACTAACCTGGTTTCAAGACATGTAACCTCCCCTGTCTGCATGCACTCTTCTTCTCGTCATAGACACATTTTGAAAAATACACATTGAAGAAAGAGACAAATTACCTGGGAGGAATGCATTAATGAAACAAAGTACAGAGGTGAATTAAAGCAATGAATTGAGCCTTGATACGAATCAAAGTTGTGTTTATTTGGACACAGAATCAGAGCACGTTTCATTCTTTGTCCAGAAATCAGAGAACGTTTCACAGCATTGATAAATACCCGTATCTGGCTTGTCCTCTGAGCTTTGGCAACGTGCATATTGGCTTCAGCAGCCTGTCGAATAAAAACATGCAAGCTGCGAGTATTTTTGCAAAGCGTTGCCAAAAGCCGGCAAAAGGCCTGACCACATAGTCTGTCCTTATTATTCTGTCCATGATTGACTCAGTGTCAAAGTCAAGAGCTCGCCTGTCCTAAATCACGATTTGCTGTTGGCTCCACTGTGCCAGTGAGCTCGCCTTCCCATTTCCCTTTGCCTTCTCTGTATCAGTACCCTGTGACACGCACACAATGCCGGGCCAAGGCTCTCGTAGGCTTGTCAATCCCTACAGAGGCCCTTTATTTAGAACCCCCTGCCCACCCTCACGCTTCCTCGCCCTCTTTATCCCCCCTTTTAGTGGCGTGTCCAGAGCTTTGTCAGGGAGGGGAGAGAGGGAAAGGTGAGGAAATGATAGAGGTAAAGAGGACAGTGTTGGATTTACCTGCCCCTGCTTCAAACTCATTCTGGTATTACAAAACATTTTCCCTATTTTAGTTAATCAAATTTCTTCCATAGAACCACAGTGGAATAAATATATAGGTCTCACCGATCCACTACCACTGTGATAAGTGGGTAGTTTCAGCTTTTTACTGCAAACTGAGAAGACACATTGGAACTGAACATATTTGTGTTTGTGAAGGTCCATGACTTTTAAAAGAATTAGTTCACTGCAGGGACTTTAATTTAACCATGACTAACAATCCAAGGACCTCTGTAATCCACTTTTAGTTGATAAGGACACAAAGTCAGACCAGTCTTTGGTCCATGAGGACTGATTCCTCCCCGGGCCTTCCTCCTGGGCACGCCCCCGCTCCTCTCCCTTCCTCTCCCTCTCTCCCCCTCCTTCCTAAACACTTTGCTTTTCCTCCTTTTATTCTCCCCTCTTCCCCTTGTGTTCTGTTCTGTTTGTTGCTTCCTCTGTCATTGTGTCGTTGCGCTTCCCATTCTGACACAGTGTTACGCCACAGCAGGCCCCAAAATTTGAATTAACCTAGGAACTCCAAGATGGCAGAGAATTCACACAGCGTCACCACAATCCTATGAGAACAAGTTAGAACTTAATTAGTTCAATGCAGCAAAGTGTCAAATCACATGGTCCAAAACTGTTTGGGCTCAAAGTCCAGGACATAAAAGAGCTGTAAAAACTTTTAAAATGCATGTGCACATGCCAATGATATTAGATACTTCATTATTTTATCTTATCATATTTTATGGTTAGGGATTATACTTTATAGGTCAGTTCAATAACTTTATAAAAAACAAAATGAATTGTCTTTGATGATAGCTCATTTCTATTATGACAATGTAGGCTACCTTCAGTCTCAGAAATTAGTTTTCATAATAAATCTACTAATTTCAATATTATTAATATTGATACACCATTAATAGTATTAGTAATTTTGATATTAATGTTGAAGTCTGGAACAGGTAGCGGCTACATTTTTGTAAGTAAAACTAATCAGATTGAAGTTAAAATACATTAAAACCAAAACATTAAATTGAAATCTGGATTAGGTTTAGGTTACTAAAATATTGTTCAAAAAGTAAATTAACACCCCATCAAAATCCACCTTTTGCTGATTTACAGTGGTTCAACTTCTCTTTGGGGTGTGGTCCCAGGTTCAGCAAAGTACACTTGTGAGTGCAGAGAGGTTGGTTGAGGTCAGAGCTTCAAACTTTCAACCAGAGATCTGCAAAATGCTGCTTTTTCACACCCGTGTTTTGTTGCTATTTTATTGAGAACAAACTATTCATGAAATATGAAAACTCCACTCAGAGTCAAATGTAGACACCTCACAGAGTTGCTCTGGACGGACAGAGGAGCAATAGCTGTTTGCAAGTGACAAAGCACATCAACAAAATAACAATATTTCACACATTCATGAAAAAAGACAGCATCTAACATGAATGGAGAGGATCAATGAATACCAAACATTTGTCTCACCAGCCACTGTTGCGTTAACACTTTGAACAAACAATTATTATTATTTTTTATCATCTGGGTGACGTCTTTTTTCCTCATCCATACTGGCATGATGCATTCTGATCCCAGCCAGTTCCATCTGTAGCATTACATCCCCATGGCCATTGTAAAGAAGTGATATAGGGACAGCAGGAAGTCTTTGTCAGGTTTACATCTCTGCTTTTCATCATAATATATGAGTTTGTAGAATTGCTCCTCTGTTATAGTAGCACTGTATGACTGTAGTCTAGTTAAATGTGAAAGACATCACACATGATAGAGCAGGAGTAGCTGTCGAGCACAGGGGATAGGATGGCAGCAGATGATAGTGAGATACCTGTTCTGTCATTACCATCAATAGAGAGGCGCTCATTCTGTGTGTGTGTGTGTGTGTGTGTTTATGTGTGTGTGCGTGCATGTGAACATGTGTGTATGTGCGTGTGTTTCCATCCACAGAGGCGGAGGAGCTCTACCAGAGGCGGGTGCTGACGATCACCGGCATCTGTGTGGCGTTGTTGGTGGTTGGCATCGTTTGTGTGGTGGCCTACTGCAAAACCAAGTATGTGACCTTGAAGAGATGAAAAATGTCTTCCATTTCATAAAAGGCTCCAAATTTTCAGATTGACCTGATGTATGAAAACGTTGTGATGAGCTGCTTCTTCTCATGCTATAGAACAGTGAGGGAAGACGTATTCAGATTCCTTTCTTAAGCAAAGATACAATTACAACTATATGAATATATGAAAGACAAAATGTACTTATCCAAAGTAAAAGTCCTTGTTCTGTAGAAAAGGTCCCCTCTGAGTGATATATCATATACTTTGTTATTAGTTTCACAAGCAGCCTTTTACTCTTGTAGCTGTTTGAGAAACCGCTTGTTCAACTGCTCTAAATGCAGTTGGGTAGGTTCGTCCAGTGGCTCCCAATCGAGGGATCAGACCCCTCTACGGTGTCACAAGATAAATGAGGGGTCGTGACATGATTAATGGAGTAAGAAAGAAGAAAAACTCATTTCTGATACACAATTTTATATCATTATCATTACTTTTTCTTTTATCTCATCCAGTCATTTCCTTTTTGTCTAATATTGGATGACTCTTGATGTCATATTATATATAATTTATTTATTTGACAAAAAATATTATTTTTTTATACCACCTGAGAAGCTTAGAGCGTTTAGAAATGAATTTTTCAAGAAGAAATGACAACACTCAAATAAAGCATAAGTACCACAAAAATACTTGGGTAAATATACTTAGATACTTTGCATCACTGCTGTAGAAAGAAACAATCAGCTTATAATTATTTGTTTGTATGTTGTATGCCTGCATCCCAAAAAATTATAATCTTAAACTGCCACATAACCAACACCACCCTTTGCAATCCAACCTATCCAAGTCTCATTGGTAGGTTGTATTAGATATTATAAGAAAACACCCACCATGGAGTGCATGGAGACCCAACAGTCCCTTGGAATTAACTCACCACACCAGATGTCACACACTCATAAATATCAGTCCCCTAAACATTTTTTCCATCAAGATCCATGAATTATTATCTGAGAAATACAGGAAAATGTAAAAAATAGTCATATCTCTCACAATGTAAAAGAAAGTGATAGAAAATTCCTGAATCTGCTCCCAGATCTGGATCCTCACCACAATTGAATGGGCACTTCCCTGACCCATACCACATCCTTCCACCAAGCTTCGGGGTAATCAGTCCACTAGTTTTTGTGGAAACCTGCTTACAAACAAACAAATGCAGATGAAAACATAACCTCCTCTGCGGAGGTAATTAATTATTTGTTTGGCTGGTTTGTTATGATTCCTGCATCCAAAGAAATCTAATACAAATTACTAAAACTCTTAAACTGCCACATAGCCAATTAAATAATGTGATTCACTTGACTTAAGCAATCACTGTCTGTAGATTAGCACTTTACCCAGATGACTTATTGTTCCTTCGTCATCATCATCACTGATCAAGGAAGCAGAGGAAGAAGATGCAAAGCCACCTACACCAGAACCAGAATCAGTGTGTGGAGCAACCCAACCGCATGCTGGCCAACGGGCCCAACCACCCGGGGCCCGGTCCTGAGGAGATCCCCATGGTTGATGTGAGTCCAGTGGACAGTAGATACACTGATGTGAAGGTCAGGTTTAACTGAGAGGAAAACTACAACAGGTCAATGCAGGCAGACGTGATCTCAGAGGCAGAGCTGGTCCTGAGGCAGAGATAGATAAGTAACCTCTGTTTTTTTAAATGGATCAAAATTAATTTACTAGACTGGATGTAAAAATGAGGAACAGTTAGCAAGCTCATGGCAACAGGGACACTTTTCTTTTTTTCAATTAGAGATTGAGATGCTGGGTAAGTATAAAGTTGGTGCAGTTGTATCAAAGGCATTTTTGGTGTCTGAGTTTTTGATTTAGCTTCTGGCAGCCAGTAACAATATAAATACATAATAAAACAATAGCAATTAATTTACAGTGATCTATTAGCTCTATCAAAGTGAGTTTGATCAAAGTGCTGCTAAAATAGAGCCAGGTATATCCGTCCTTTCAATTAAATATAACTCTCTATAAATAGGTTTCTGATGTCAAATCGTTCAGATTGTCCTCAGATATTTATTAATACTAAAGCAGGGACAGAAGAAGAAGACGACGATGACAGTAAAACTGGATGTGAATTTCATCTGAGCAGGAAGCTCACAGAGCCTCAGCTGCTTCATGTCTCTTTAGGATTGGGATACTGATGGACTTTATTCAGCTTTGTCACTGTGATTTAACTCCACCAAGAAGCTTCTATTAGCCTTCAGAGCAGTTTTGCCTCCCAAAGAGTTGTCGTGTAAATAAAACTCTGATCCACTGACAACAGGAGGAAACATGGTGGCACAATGCTGACAGATGTTACAGAGAGGCCTGATAACACCTACCGTCCTGTTGGAGACTCAATAAGAGTCAGCATAATGGCAACAGTGAAAACACAGTGAAGAGAGAAGTCATGAAGAGTTTCAACAGACGTGTACAAAAAAATCCTCTCGTAGTTAGATGTCACTTTATACGTCTGAATATTTGATTTATTTTATTGTTTGTTATTTTAAAAATGAGAGCATGATATAAGAATAGAAATGTGTCCTTATATGTGTTGATTACAGTACATCTCCAAGAGCATCCCCACGACAGAGTGTGTGATCAGCCATGGAGCTGAGGGTGCAGGCAACTACGCAGGCAGCCGAATGTCGACCCGCTCCCACCACTCTACCACTGCCTCTCATGCTTCCAGGTAGACCTAACACACACACACACTGACAAATGAGAATTAGCATGTACATGTCATGCAGTCATGACAAATCCTGAAATCCTTATCTTTCTTTATATGAGATATGACAAGGTCAGAGAAATGTTATCTTGTACTGTTGTGGCGGGAGAAATTCAGAGATGACTTAACCTGGACATTCAAAATGAAAACTGTATGTGTGGTTAGATATTATCAGGGTTTTGTGATGTGAGTGAAAAAATACATAAGTAGAAGTTTTTAAAACATCCTATCGGATTATGTCATGTGACTTGTTGTCAACATAGCTGATTTGATAATTGTCAAAGAGTAGCACACAATTCTACAAGTGTTGAGATGATATTAACTGGGTCAAAGGGAGACAAAGGCTGAGCAGAGACTTGCAGAATATCACCACAGTGACAGTCACTTCAGGACAGGCAACATTTAAAAAATGTGGTACACAACTTTACCACTAGAGAGCAGAACAGTAACCCTACAAAGTCTATAGAAATCTGAGCTCTAACTGTAGCCATAGCCAATGGGCAACACCCAATGCTGTGACACAGTCTGTTCAAGGAGGAACTGTCACACCTTCCATCCACTTCTCTGTATAAAAGGTACATACCTGGAGTGAAGGGGCAGTGTTGACCAGCCTGTATGCCAGTAGTGGAGGGAGTCACAGAGCCAAATCAATGTCCGTGTAAAAGGGGGAGCAGGAAATGGCAGAAAAAGAACACAGACACTGGAGCCATTTTCAGACATTACCAGTGGATAATGTCTGGACCATTTTCTGGGTTTTTTTCTTTGACATATAAAAAAACTCAGCAGGAGATTGTCTGAGTCAGATGCGTTCACAACAACAGGAAAATGTCCAGAATATTCTGGCAAAGGGTGGTAACTGAGTAGAGCAAGCAGGAGGCAGGACATGACGTATACATTCTGTTGTGGAAAGCTCAGTGTTTTTGTTTACAGCACATTCACACCAGCATCGGCCCTTATCACCAAAAGCTCTCAAATCTTTGCATCCGTTGCTTGTGAGAAACGTCCCCAACACATCAACTCGCTCACTGTGAATTTTCCAGGGCATTTTCTTCCTGTATTCTCACATGGACACTGAGATTTTCCGGACATTTAACTAGGGGGCTGGCAAATGTATGTGGAAATTTCAGAGTTCAGAACATGTTTTAAATCAGCTTGTGTTATGCTATCTTGAATCACACACAGGGGGCAGTAATATAGCAGCTTATTTGGTTTATTGTAAACAAGTAACATAACAACGCATAACAACACAGCAGGATCTCTGAATATGAATCTAACTAACCTGGACCCTCTCACACTCAGGAACAGGAGTTTCTCTGGCCAAACACTCACTCAGCTTTAATACACATTCACCTTACAAAGACCAACATGGTAAACTTAATCTATGGTTTGTTAGATCGACACCTGGGGAAATATCTGTGTCTAAGTTGTGAGTGCTCGGCTCTCATCATCAGTCACGTCTGCTTTGTTTTGTCAAAAAAGTACAGAGTCAGATTGTGTAGAGCTGGGATCAGTAGTACAAGCAATTCTGCCACAATATTTGTTTTGATGTTTTCATCAAGATTATCACTCATTTATTTCATAATGCCACATAAACACTTAATGTGGTTTATTCTTGCCCAGTGTTTATTCCTCCTCACTATCCTCCTGCCTCTTTTGTAAACTTTTAAACTTGTTCTTCAAACACACACCCCTGCAGACACGAGGAGCAGACGTGGAGCATGGAGCGAACAGAGAGCATGAACTCAGACTGCCAGTCAGGTGGGCTGTCCAGCTCTGTGGGAACCAGTAAGTGCAGCAGCCCGGCCTGCATGGCGAGGAGGGCCACCCACTGGGGCTGCACGGACACGTCCAGACCTGGAATGCAGTACGGGGATTCTTATGACTCTCTAAGAGACTCACCTCACAGCGACAGGTAGGACATTGGTCCTGTGTGTGTGTGTGTGTGTGTGTGTGTGTGTGTGTGTGTGTGTGTGTGTGTGTGTGTGTGTGTGTGTGTGTGTGTGTGTGTGTGTGTGTGTGTGTGTGTGTGTGTGTGTGAGAGAGAGTATTACACAATCACACACACACTCACCAAATGCTGATGGTGAATGTGTGAGGGTTCTTGTGCTTGCTCATGGTTCTATAACACTTTTGCCCACACTCCTGTGCTCTCTGCTGACCCCAAGTGGTAATCTTTTATAAATGTTTCAATTTGTGAAGGATTTAGGATACCGTTCATTGTAAAGTGACTTAATACATCTCTGCTTCCCTTTTGTCCCTGATGATTTTTGGTAATATTTTGTATTTTATTTGTAAAAGAATAAATCCCCTCTCTGTTGTTACATTTCTATGACTCTGTGAAGTTCAGTCTGACTTCACTCCATTTAGTCATTTCCTACATGTCCCTGAATGCCCCCTGACTCTCTACAGCAGAGGTAGCCAACAAGGCGCCCGCAGGGACCCCGCGAGTCGCCCGCAAGGCATGCTCTAAATTAAAAAAAAGAAAAAGAAAAAAAAATTTAAAAATGAAGAAAAAAAAGAAAAACTGAAATTTGAAATAAAAAAAAAAGTCAAACCACCATCTCACTCTATGCTGAGACAAGCTAGCAGGAGCAGCAACGATGGCGAGCTAGATGTGGTTTTTACCCCCCAAACTAAAGAAAACATGGCAGAAAAGCGAAAGAAAACATACTATTTTCATAATGATTGGGAGGAAGAGTTATTTTTTCCGACAGTGAAAGAAAAATGTGTGTGTCTCATTTGCGGGGCAACTGTTGCGACGGCAAAGCGGCACAATGTGGAGCAGTGGTCACCAACCCGTCGATCGCGATCTACAGGTCGATCTGCCAGTCTTCACTGTCGATCCCCCAACTCTCTGGACTCACTGGCTGTCGTCGCGCCGCAGATCAGCTGTGTGTCGGTTGTCTGTGTGTCGGTTGTCTGTTTTTCACACGCGCTGTGTGTCCGCTACTGGCGTCTGAGCTGCTGGTTTGTCTCCTGCATTTCCTTCAATACAAGTCGGATTATGTACGAGACTAGATGTCAGGACTCTACGGTATGAAGATGCGCATCTTTCGGTCTGTCGATAACAACCAAAGCCCCGTTGGAACAAATGAGTGGATTCAGAAAGTGAAACGCTGGAGTGCTTTTACTTTGAAACGGGTTCGGAAAGTGTTGTAAATACATTTGTATCATAAACAGATAAACATTGTGGTTCACAGCAGAATAAACAGAGAAAATTATCTTTCACCTGAGTTTTAATGTTTATCTGATGAATTTATGTCACAAACAAATGGTTGCAACACTTTCTGTAAGCCAAAATAAAAGCACTCCAGAGTTTGTTAATGATATCCATTCCCTTGTTTAAAAAGTTTTTTTTAGTGTGAAATATTTGCATGAGCGGAAAGATGCACGGCTTCATACTGTGTAGTACTGGTATTTATTTGAGTACAAGGGACTTCTTTCATACAAGACAATAATCATATTTGTGGCCATATTCAAATCAAAGCCTATATGTAAAAACATTGTGCTGCAGTAGCAGCTCCTCTGCAGAACATGATGTGGAACTGAGAAGCTACATATTTTGCATTGTAAATATGAATTGATATTAATTTGAATATTGTCATTGAATAGAAAAAGTTGCACAACTGCCTCTCTTTGTGTATATTTATTTCTTGTACATTCAGCCTTTAACAGAAATTGCAAAAAATAATAAATATGACCCTCCTAAGGGTTTTTTTTGGAAGATATCAGGGTGGTAGCTCTCGGCTTACGTTTGGAATTAAAAAGTGATCTTGGGCTCGAAAAGGTTGGTGACCACTGCTCTACAGGAAACCGGCTCTGTATTTAACTCTGATCATGTTACCTTTGTACGCTACAATAGAACAGATACTTAATATTAGACATATATTTAGTAACTGAGTATTCTGTACATAATTTTAATATTAAGATAACTCCTCAAGGATGAGAGTAAAAGCATGATACGTTAGGAGGAAGTATTTAAGACCATTTTATTTTGTAAGTTTCGATACATTTTAATGCAACTAATATGTAATGTAAAGTGTAAGTTATTTTTGTGCTGAATCGAGTCACACACAGCAGAAGTCTCCGGTAGCTGTGAGGGCTCATGTACCATAATGTTTTTGATATTTGTGACTGGCTGAGTGTGTGGCGAGGTGGTCAACACTTTCACTTCATTACAAAAAAGTAAATACAAAACTGTCCACAGGCATGAAAGTGATAGTTTCTCACTGTGTGTGGGCCATTCGACCAACTGGAGACAAGTCAGTGCAAATCCCACATTCGGCCTCTACTTTTTTTTTTGCTTTCGCATCCCACAGATTTATTTCAAGACCTTTTATGTAAGGTCACTGGTAATCAAACCACTGTACATTAGTGCCAAATGAGCTCTTGACACTCACCAACTGTGTCGTGCTTTTTGTATGTTAAAAAGCAGCACAGACCAACACAACAGGTAAACAGTAAATCGAATGAATGTTCTTCAAACAGCTTGTTGAGCACAAAGTGTATTTTGTCAAACACAGAACTATTTGCTATAAATGTGGGGAACTGAGCATTAGCTGCAGAAATAACTTTGCTGTAACTCAGACACTGTAATAATCTCTTGCTGTCTTTTCCATCCAGGTACGTGTCAGCGCTGACCACGCCAGCACGTCTGTCTCCAGTGGAGTTCCACTACCCCCCGTTGCCGCCCCAGGTGCCCACCTTCCACATCACCTCGCCCAACACAAGCCACGCCCTCTCCCTGCCCCCTGCTGCTGCTGCCTACCACAGAGAGGACGACCAGCCGCTGCTACGATGCCCTGATGTACGTTGCCACATATATATACAGTACATACATAGCGATGACTGTGTTGCTGACAACATGCTATCAGTTAGTGGAGAGGCCTGATAATATTATGTTTTTTTATGTATTGTGAACAAATTAAATGAAAAGACATACATTTTCTGACTTCCCTAACATGTCTGTGACACTAAGGCCCAAGTCTATTCATTCCTACTGAGCTGAAATGGGCTGCGATTATATGCTTCTTTTTGTTCCAGGATAAATCATTTCCCAAAACCACTGAACACTGTAGGTTTTATTTAATGTTTCTCAAACAGGTGTAAATAATGCTTTTGTTGAGGACTATTTTCTGCTACGTATTAATCCACATTTGGGGCTTTAGTGAGTATTTACAGCAGCGGGATATTGTATATGAGAGGTATAAGCTGCTGTATATTAGCCAGTTCCTCTGAGCAAACATACAAGTTCAACACACATACTGTTTAGTTTTGAAGCATTGTAGATTGTACCAAACCGTCCATCCTCTGTTTCTTGTTTCAGGATGGAAGTTTATACAGGCAGCCTCGGCGTCCGCGGCGACCCTACCTGACTGAGAGCACAGGAAGTCTACCGTCCAGCCCCTACCGTCTCCCTGATGATGAGGCCTACGAGACCACGCAGGAGTATGCCTCATCCAGGGAACCCATTCGCAGCAGGCGACGCCCGCGACGCAACCGCCTCAACGGACACATCTCCCAGCGCTCAGCGGGCCTACGGGACTACAGCTCACAGAGCTACAGCGAGTCAGAAGAGGAAGAGGAGGAGGAGGAGGAGGAAGAGGACGCTCAAGGGGAGAGCACACCTTTCCTTAGTATGCAGAACATGAACGTGGACCCTCCCTTATCGGCCCCGGGTTACCGTTCGTCAGCTGGTGCGGACACACGGACTCACCGCGGGCTGAGTCGGCCGGGGCCGCGCAGCAACGGGCAGAGCCGCGGCCCCCAGTCGCAGCGCTTCAAGGCTGACCACATGCCCCTTTAAGACTTGAGCCCCCCCCCCGACACCCACTCATACACCCCTGCCACCCCTCACCCCCTCACCCACGCCCCTTCCTCTTACACACAACCAGTGGACTAGAGACCCGCACCTAGGAGAAATATTTTTATTTTGTATAACAGACAGATATTCTAAACAAATGAAATATTTATTTTCATTTCAGCAAAAATTGTCTACTAGCTAACAGCAAAGACTTTTTTTATATCGGGGGGGGGGGGTATTTATATGTAAAGTTTTTTGATTTACAGCATTATGAAAGATGAAAAAATAAGAGAATTACGTGCCAATTTTTTCACAAGTTAGATAAATAGAATAATATTGTGGTGCCTTTTGCTGTATGCTGAAGTCGGAGGTCCCATTGAGTTTTTGTAGCCTTTCTTATAAAGACTCCTCGTTTTTATATAGAGACCAACCCTCTTCCTTCCTTTTGCTTTGGTTTTTTCTCTGATTTGGGATCTTCCTCTTTTTGAACTGTGATCTGATTATGTCATCATGCAATATTGATTCCTCCTGTGTAAAAGGTGTCTGTTTACATGAGTATGATCCATGCGACGCGCTCGTTTCACAGGGACATCTAGTCACTGACACAACCGGATGTGTAGGGTTAGTTTTCTCGGATGAATTTTGGGTGAATCTTGATCATCGGTCATTTATGTCCTCGTTCGCTGCCTGTCTGTCATTTGTTGTTCTGTGACAACAAGAGTGTTAGGGAGTTGGGAAAGTGACTCCAGATTCCTCTGTAGGTGTTCAGGGTGCTGTCATGACACTGGTATTGTTTGCAGTGAGTGTGTGTATGTGTGTGTATGTGTGCAACTCATGAAGGCTCATTTTGTTGGCGCCACTGTTCACCTTGGAGGGTGCGGTCTCTTGTTTGACCAACACGCTCCTCCCACCAATCCTCACGCTGCCAGAAGCTCCATTGCACTGTAAGAACCTCCCTCATTGGTCGGGGAGCTGCCGATCCAAACCGAACCCAACCAGTCCAGTTGTAATCCAGCCTGACTCTGGCCTCCCGTGGACTGCCCAGCCCGCCCGTTTCCTATGCCAGCAGCTTAGAGCCGCACTGTGTCTCAGGACTTCCCCCATCACATCACAGCCAAAAGACTCAAACCAGAGAGAGCTCGTCATCTCAGTTGCAGTTCAGTCCGCAGGCCAGATCCACGTCCCCTCACTCTCACTCCTGTTCGTCAGTTTGTCAGGTTTGTTGCATTCACTCGTGGCCATGGTTAAGGGAGCATGGTGAAGAACTCTTGGAATCAGAAGGGAAAGTCAGTTGCTTTCTTTAGAACTTATTTTTACTTCAAACGGTTGTGTGCATGTGTGTAAGTGGGCATGTGTGTAGCTGCGTGTGGGTCACCATGATGATGATGATCAAAAGCCTGGGAGACCACATCTGTTCGCTCTGATGCGGGGGGCATGGCGAGGAATTCTGGGACCCCGAAGAGGAGGATGTCGGTCTGGGTTCCCCCTCTTTTCTTTTTTTATTTAAATGATATAATCCTACTGGAAACTTTACGGGCCCCCTCCAGCTGTGGGCCCCTAGAATTGCCACCACCTTTCACCCCCACTAGCGATGCCACTGCTCTGATGGGGGGGAAATCGCTTGCAGGTCGCTGCGTGCAGGTTCACACCACTACAGGGCGAGTTTCCGAGTTTGTTCTACTTTTTCTTTAGCTCACAGCCAAATGGTGTTATATGATAATACTGATTACTGCATCCTTGATTTGCATTCCTATACCTTTATTGATTGAACTTCTTTTTGCTTGGTCATATTGACTGAATGATCTGTTTCCTGTCTGTCTCTGTCTGCCCCCTTCCAACTGACATCACCCAGACCCTCACCTCCATGTCTTTCTCACCCCTGTATCGACCAATCAGAAGCAACTAGTGGATGGATTTAGGCCCCATCTCCAGACGAGTACACTGAGCAGCACATGAGCAGTAGGCTGATCATGTGAGAAACTCTTCCACCTCAAATATACATCAGGTTTAGAGACCCTGTCAAGCTCGCTGAGGAAAATAATACTGTGTCAGATACAATATGTGTCCCTATTAGAGTTGTGTTTTTTTGTTTGTTTTCTGTTTTCACACAGAAGATGCATGGATCACAGATATAGAGAGAATCTTAAAAATGACAAAGAGCCCCACAGATTCAGGGGAATCATACTAGAAATATATAAAAAAAATGATTTGGGTTCCTGGGCTCAAAGGTCTGGCTAGTTTTGTCTTACTATCACTGTAATAATCAATCTGGGATTTGCAATGTGGAAATACTGCAAGTGAGGGTAGTGTGCTTCTAGAGCTAGTTGAAATGTTAACACCCCCCACCCTAGTTCTCACCCTGCACTTCCCACCCTTACCCTTTACATAGACGCATACATTTTGCACATGCTGACATACATAACTATACACATAGAGAAGCACACATGACATGTACACACAAACACACACACACACTCACACTCACAGTCCTTCCATGTGTTTATGTTTGTCAAGCAGTTTGCCTTTGTCTTTTTTACCTACTGACTCCCTCACTCCTACACCTCCTTCCCACCCTGTCCTCCCCCCTCTCCTCCCCTCTCCTCTCAACCCCCCATCCCCCTGCATGTCCTAGTGGTACTGGTAGTTGGGTGCATGGAAAAAGCAGCAAGCAAATCGTTTTTCCACTCGGTGAAAAAATAAAAAATAAAAATGTGTCTTCATTTTAACATTCAGCAATAAATCCCCCTTTCTCTTCGTGTCCTATCATTCTTGGAATATGCTAGAAGATTTTTTGCAAGTTTTATCAAAAACGTACAACTTGTAAAAGAAGAAAAATCCAAAACCACCCCTTCATATGGAAAATAAAACTTTATTCCTACAGTTTTGAAACAGTCCTGTCATCTTTGTTTAGAAAAACCTGCTGTTTTTTGTTACAGACTTTAAGATATTGTCATATTGTATTTAGACCGTATTCACAAGCCACAATTTGCCTCATAGGGCATAAGAATCTGTACAAGGTGTGATATCCTCTGTCCTTCACGTACCCTTGTATTGCTCAACATCTATTTTACATACAAGATTACTTACAATATTTCATACTACTACTAAAATAAATTGCTGGGGGAAAAAATTGTTCTATTGTAGTATCAAAAGTCATTCTAATGGATAATTGTTTAGATTTTAAAAGGTGTGTGACTGCTCCCATTTTTTAAGCGGAACACAAACCTGGAGGAGCCAGATTGCATTATAATGACTTGACTAACTATTATTATGTTTTTTTCAGCTTTTCTGCCTTTATGTGTTTGAGTTGACTGGAAATGACATGCATCAAAGGTCCTGGACCAGACTCGAAGCAGGTATGTTGTAGCCACCAGGACGTCTTCTTGATGTGGCATTTTCATTTAATCAATCCCGACATAACAGTGGAGCAGAGTGTTGAGCTGTATCCTCACTCAAATGCCACAGAAACCCACAACATGAGTGACCTGTAAGTCTCGATCTGCACCTGAGGGGTGGCGCCCGACACAGGCAAACAGCAGGTGCAGGTTTTTCTCTCATGGAATGTTGCATCACCAAGGTTTCAGGATTCCAGACACTCTCTAGCCCCTCTATGTATTTCTTGTTTGAGCTGATAGCCGAGTGGCTTTGTGGGGATGAGTCTCAGAGATGATGGTTCTGGGTTTAAGAGGAGGCAGCTCATCAGCCTGACCAGAAACACATCTGCGTTAACCAGCTGCTGGACCCACTCTGAAACTGCAGGTTTCACTCAGCTGCTGTGATGAAGGTGACGGACGTATAGATGTAGAGTAACTAATCGTACAAATGCAGTTGTTGTGGGGTTAGAATAAATTGGCATTAACATTAAGATAAAAACACAAATTGAAGATGACCAGTTTGCTGTATGTTATGTTTAACTTTTGTCATACAGGTAGTTATATATGTCATCCATGTTTTCCCTTTGTATGTGTCTGATTCCACTTCAGCCCATCAGATTCAAAGTAACAACTTGTAAATCCTGTTTGTTCTCTTTCTGACAGTAGGTGTAACCCGTGTGCACACATCCTACTGTCAGTGTATTCAATGTAAGGTTTCATTGAAACTGGACCTGCAGCTGTCACAGGGTTCAGGCTGGAGAAGAGAAAACCTCTTGACTCAACACCAGACTGCTTGTCTGGATTCTTTGGATCTTTGGTTTCTGTGAGATGATAATGGGTCCATTGGATCACTTGCATGGACCTTAAGCTTTGGTTAACTGAGCAGATGAATGTCCAGTGAATGAAGGAGGCTTCCCTTAAAACAGGTAGGCAAAAATAACCGATGACTCTTTATATTTATACCTCAGCACTTTAAAAGAGGATGAGCCAATCTAATAAAATAATACAGATTGTTAACACTTATTTGGGTTCTCATCTGCTGATATATACTTATATATATCTATACTTATCATATCTACACTACCTACTTCTATTACTGCTAGTCTTGTATCAATACTGTTCATATTCCATATCTTATTTATTTACATATTCCACTTTACATATGCACATACTCTGCACCTTTACTGCTTTTTTTGCACTTCTGGTTAGATGCTAAACTGCATTTCGTTGCCTCAGTACTTGTACTCTGTGCAATGACAATAAAGTTGAATCTAATCTAATCTAATCTAATCTAATCTAACTGTTATTTGAATAATTCACTCTTTTATACCATCAGTTTAAATATAGTCAAGTCAAATCAAATATACTTTATTGTTCCCATGGTGGAATTTTTTCTTGGGCCAAAGTGCTACAGCAACACTTAGAATAAGAAGGCACCTGCCCTAAAAGATAATGCACAGATGAAAAACAAAAACGAGTTGTAAACTTCATCTTTGAAATGAGGAAGAGTAGTTGGTAAACCAGTTTTCACACTGGTTGCATTAAGTGACTGATCTTTGATGTATATAAGTTGTTATGAAGTTGTAGATGTTGTATGAAGTTAACCCAGCTGCTGACGAAGAACATGTGATAAAATTGAAAACTCAAGAAAAGCTGCTAAATGGAAGATCTTTTTTTAGTTTTTCAACTTTCAAATATGAGCTGCCACTTCTTTTTTCTCACACACATTATTGCAAAACATAAAAGGGTTTGATAGAAACCTGTAACACCACATCCAGATGACATGAAATGGAGACCATGTCTATTATCCACACACATTGCATATACATTTTAACACAATAATAGAAGTCAGGGTATTTTCTGTATTTACATTATAAACAACAGTTTATTCATATATAATTTAATATGAATAATATTGAGCAAAAAGATATGTAAAACACATTTGTAAATCTGTAGTCTTATGTCTCACTTTAAGACCAATACACAGATGTAAATATTGATTTATATTCTTCAAGGTGTAGTAAAAAGGAAAAGACTGTTAAATCTAACTGTTTCTGCATCAGCGATACTTTGTACAGATAAGTTGGAAAACTTGGCCAAACAATATTAGCAGAATGTTAAGTATAAATATAATGAGCAAATATGATCTCTTGACTGCCACTTATTCTAACACACCAAGCATTTAATGTTTTTTGACTCTTTTTACAAGTTTGGTCCAAACTCACATACTGCTTGTGTATTTGCAGAGGAATGGCACGGTGTCACTGTCGATGGTATAAAGTGGTCTTCTGCCTGTGCAGCCCGTGCATCTGCCTGCTCCTGTTCTTGCTCTGCATCTATGTCATGCTGGGTATCAAAATGACAAACTCCAGTTTCAATATGAGCCCAACGGGTGCTCACTTTGTGGCCTCCGGAACTTTCAGAAACGCCGGCTTTGCCCCGATGCCTAGAACCTTCTGGGCGCAACCCTCGCAAGTCAAAGCCCTCTGGAACCATCTGCAGCTGGTCAGCGAGCGCCAATACAACCCCATCCTGCGTCCCCACAACAGCAAGGTGAGGTTTGACACTGAGTCCCTTGTGTGGGAAGGTTTCTCTGAAGTTACAGATTTGGAGAATGGGATATCAAACTTTGGCGGGCAACCACAGCTAATGAAAGAGTTTGTGAGCCACATGCAACAGAGGGATTTTCCGATCCTGATACAGCCAGATGGAATATGTGGCGCTGGGGCAAAAAACGAGAAGAAGCGCCCTCTTCTTCTCATGGCCATCAAGTCCTCAGAGCTGAACTTAAGGAACCGACATGCCATTCGACAGACGTGGGGCCGGGCGGGGTGGGTGGCAGGACACAGCAGGAACAGAAGCAGAGGAGAAGAAATTGGGGGGTATGTCCACAGGGTCTTCCTGCTCGGCCGAGAAAGCCCAGAGGACTTGGGTGTAGATGTGTCGGAGTTACTGCAGACAGAGAGTAAACTGTATGGAGACATTCTGCAGTGGGACTTCAAGGACACATTTTTCAACCTCACCCTGAAGGACGTGCTCTTCTGGAACTGGTTCTCACGTGTCTGCGGCCCCATTCACTTCGTCTTCAAGGGAGACGACGACATCTTCATCAACACCATGAAACTGATAACCTATCTGCAGGACCAGCTCAACAAGCCACAAGCACACAAGACGATGAAAGACTTCATGGTCGGACAAGTCATCAACGTGTCATTGCCCATCCGAGCAAGCAACTCCAAGTACTTCATCCCTGACAGCTTCTACAAGGGGCTCTATCCTCCGTACGCAAGCGGGGGTGGGGTGGTGTACTCAGGCCTGCTGACCAGACGTCTACACAAGATGTCCAAAAGGGTTCACCTATTCCCCATCGACGACGTTTACGTGGGTATGTGTATGGACCGGCTCAACACCTCCCCGATCCACCACCCTGCCTTCCTCATGTTTGGCTTTGACGAAAAAGAAGAGAAGGAGCCTTGTTTGTATCACAGGATCTTATTGGTCCACAAGCGAAGCCCCATAGAGATGGTGAACCTGTGGGTGTACATGAAAAAGACACAGATACAGTGTTGGGACGTGCCCTTGAGGGAAACAGGCCAAGGACAAGGAACCTAACCTCTGTTTTACAAAGACTTCTTACCACAATTTGAACATCTATGCTTAACCCTCTTCCTCTTTTTAGGGGCATAAACATCGAACATCTACCTCCATCTGGGCCTCTCCCATTTCAGACTCTTCTCTTTCAGCTCGGCAGTCACAGTTTGTTCCCATGTTGTTTTTGGCCGACCTTGTTGGAGTTTATCAGGTGGTGTCCATCTTAGGGCGATCTTTGGAATGCGGTTCTGGTCCATTGAGGACATTCCCAAGCCAACGTATCCGCCGACAATCACACCTTTATTTTCGTGCCTCTGTTGTTTCCATCGCTGCTTTTCTTCCTCATATTCGTCTTTCCCATTTTAGATTCACTTTTTAGCTGTAAAAAGTGACAGTGCAACTAATGATGTCTGTATTTATTTACCATTCATTATCTAGATGCTATATTTAATTTTAGGTCATGAGCTAGATGGTCTAAGTCATGTTTTTGAAAGGGTCTTAATATGCTAAATATGATTTGAAGACACATAATTCAAACTACATCCTTCCAATCTTCAAAAACAAATGGTACTAATAATGTGCATACACATAGATAATAGTAAAGTGGTTGTTTAACTTTAAACCCCCAGACACATCATACACACACTCATTAGACGTTCTACCACTTTTCAGCAGAAAGCTCTTGGCATGGGGTCTCTCCTGTACAGCCAATCATAGACTTTAAGGGGTTCTCACAAAATTGTCAGTATATATATATATATTGACGTAATCGGCCATTCTTCGGGGGCCCATACAATTGCCTGCTTTGCTCTCCTTGTTTCAACTTCCCTGATATGGACATAGACGATAAAAGAACTTGTAACTTATTGAGCACATGTACTGTATCATTGTGTCATTGTTGTATTGTAAAATAGCCAGTAAACCTTATTTTCTAGTCATTTTTTCCCCTGCTAAATGATCCACAATAACAATCTGACTCCATTCATTATTCATATCCAAAGGCAGAGTGATCTAGATATGTTATGTTATCACCCTATTAACAACAGGTCAGTGTTTTGGGGAATAATTAGATGCTAAGTGCTTTATTCATGTGAATATCTTGTGTATATCCTCACTCACTCTAAATGCTATTGTACCAACACACTCATGGATAATAGTCCCCTCAATATATGTATGATTTGTTTCATCTGGATCCAACAACTTTTAAGAAAATGGAAGAAAAAAAACTCCTGGATCCACCACCAACATTTAAGGGTTCTTCACTGACCCATGTCACATCTTCCCACCAAGTTTCATAATAATCCATCCTGTAGTTGCTGTGTAATCCTGCTAACTGACTAACAGACAAAGAAACAAGCAAAAGAAACCAATGAAAACAGAAGCTCCTTGGCAGATGTAATAAACTAAAAAGGTGTCATTTTGTCTTCCTGTGTGTTTCTCTTGCCCCGCAGCTCAGTTAGCTTCTCATTTGTGTCGTTTCTTTCTGACAGCTGACAACAGGCCTTTTCACAAACCATTCGTAAGACAAATTTTTAATCCAAAAATATTTCACATTCAAAGATAATAAAGAAAAAACATAAAGATGGGGTTAATGAGGTCCGGATTTGGGACCGTTGTTTTAAAGCATTCTGTTTGAGTAACATGTCTCCTGACACACCTCGGGGAATGACAGTTGCGAGCGACCGGTTGATCTGGTTCCACAGGCTGCAGAAGAAATTGCTCAATGGCTTTGTGTCAAACATTGTGAGCTAATATTTTGAGAATTGAGACAGTCTGCTGCCCTGCGATAGACTGGTGACCTGTCCTGTTGCCTCTTCCTCATTGTCAGCTGGGATTGGCTCGAGCCCCCCGAGACCCTCAGAGGATGAGTAGCATAGCTGAATGATGGATGGATGGACGGATACATGGTGCACATGGAGAATATGTTTATTTCCATATATATTCTTGCATTACTTCTGCACAATTCTTTCCAAAGGGGATTGTTCTTTTCAATGAAATAAAAAGAAAGTTGCTGAAATTTTTAATTGGGAGACTCTGTAGTAGTAATGGTACACTTGGAACAAAAACCCTGCAGAGGACTGGTAATACAGGAAAGGTGTGGAATTCTCACCACACTCGGTGGAAAACCTAAAAAGCTGTTAAAGGCAAGTTTTTAGTGAGGATTGTTTCTTTGGAAAATTAATTTAAAGTGAACCCCGGTCAAGATTGAATTTTCTCTGTGGACTCTAAACACAAGGTACATGATTTACTGTGTGTAAGAAGGTGATGCAACTCTTTTGGGTAGAAATGTATTTTAATTGGCAAAGGCTTTCTGCCAGGCTTTAGGAAATCTGGTGTGATAATAAAAGGTCTAGGTAAAGATCAGGTTGAGGTGGATGAACAGCTCTCATAAGTGTAAAAACTAAGATTAAAATAAATTAACAAAGTCAAAAACTCGTCTCCTGGATGGATGTTGTGTGTGTGTGTGTCTCATTCATCTACCACAACCTACTTCATGCAGACTGTCTGAAGCCTTCCTGGCAGAAAACCTTTTCCAATTCAAATAAATGTAAAGTAAAAGAAGCACATGACAGTGATGTTGCATAATTCAATAACACATAATTTATGTACCTTGGTTTGAGAGTGCACAGAGAATCACCAAGAAGAAAACATGAATGCCTTTAGTGATTGTTACTATTGTCTGTCAGTGGGAATGTGAGAGGGAATGTTGTCGGTCTGTGTTTGCTCTGTGATTGACAGTCGACCTCTCCTGGGAGTCCCCCACCTCTCCCCTCATGTCAGGTGTGATTGGCCTCCGCCCCCCCACTGCAACCCTTAATAAGCTCGTGAATGAGAAGCCTGGCGTAGTTGTGAACTTCAACCTTTTACATGCCTCTCAGGGCAGGGCAAAACAAAGATCACTTGGCTTGTAGCTTCCAGACTCATCAATCAAGTCAACAAATACATCAAACATAGGAATGTAAATACATTTTTGAACAATAATTTTTTTTTAAATGTGAAATGTATGAGTTTCTATTCATTATGTCCTACAGAGGACACTGATCAGATACAACCGTTTATATTAGCAACACCCTGAAAAGGTTTTACATCACCTGGATATAAAATGTACTAGCGATCCAGCAAATCCTCCACTGGAGGCCAGTAAAGAAACGAGAGATGACAGTAGAAAGCTATCCTACAGAATTTCTATCTTTTATATTTTACTGATTGATTAATGTTATTATTGTTATTAACTTACAAGCACGACTTGTTTTGTCCTTCCTCTGTAAGTTCACGTTCACTCGGTGAGCCGAGTGTCTCCAACAGTCTGTCAACCAAGTGCAGAGCCTGAGGATCCCTGCATCAGTCAGTGATCACAGCAGCACAGTGACACTGTCACATGATTTTCACAGCTTTCACTCTCAACTGTCCAGGTCCTCAGTTCTCCTGCTGTGAACCAGTTTCTGTCCTTCCCTCTTTGACCTCCTCCTCTTCTTCTTCTTCTTCTTCACTGTCCTCCTCCTCGCTCTCGCTGTACTGGTAGTTACAGCGGTTGGTGTTCACAAACAGGTCGCTCTCGTCGTCTTCAGAGTTGCTAGCCTCCTCTTCCTCGTCTTTTCCTACAGTCTCCTTCTGCTTGTTTGTCTTGTCCTGTGCTGGGGACTCCTCCGTAAAACCCGCCGGCCTGGAGAAGAATGTACAGAACATCACAACACACACTCAGTAACACCTGACAAACTGATGCTGGTTGCGTGATGTATCCCGGCGTGTTCTTTCAGTGTGTTGTCACTCACCAGAGCTTCAGTTTCTTTAGATTCCGAATGTGATCTTTGTAGAGAATGAAGCTGATCTCTGCCTTCACCTTCTCTCCTTCCTCAATAGGATCCACAATCACATAGTCACCTTGAGGATCAGAGAGCACACACACAGTTCATGACAGTACAACAGTAGAGAGTTCCAAACTCTAGACTCAAACAGTTAGAAATCTCACTTATTAACACTTACTTTACTATGATTTCCAAGAGCTCTGTATGCTTACAGAGTACATTATAGTGGGGTGTAGTTCAAGCAGTAATATGACTGATAACGCAGTTTCACTGGTGTTATCAATCGTATCAGTCATATTTTAAGAGCATTATTAGTCTTATTGGTTTTCTACAAGCGGCAACTCGCTGTCATCACCTATTGGTTTGCGAGCTGCCGCTTATGAAGCTTCAACTTTTGAAATCTTCAAACTTAAGTTTTTATGACTACTCCAACCAGCCTGAAAACTGCTATTTAAGTTATTCGCCATAATCCACATCCTGCTGTGATCATAGAAACACATTGAATCCTGTGTCGATTCTCTTTCTTACTCTCGCGATCAGCCAAACCCGAGCAGCAGTGTTTGGTTTTCTGAGCTGGATGACAGAGTACAATCTGATCTCCCTACCAGTCTGTAGTATTTATACAATCTATTCATCCTGCTCCATCACTTACCTCTCTTGATCCAGAGGTTCTTGCGGAACTTGGTGGGCATGCTCACCAGGAAGATCTCGCCCTGAGCCGTGACAGCTTCATGGAGGTTGTTACCGCGGCTACCAGTGATCTACAGGAGGAGGATGGAGACAGAGTTGATATAGGTCGCTCAGCTGTTCACTCTGGTTGAGGTGAACATGTTTAACACACAGCCCACCTTCACTATCTGCTGGTTCTCTGTGGGCGTCACGAAGTCCCCGAGCACCTCATTGACCACGTGTTTGCGTTTGGTGGCTTGCGACATTATTCCAGAGGCTGAGCTGCAGGTGCCTTCGCCAGCAGAGGAGGAGGAGGAGGAGGAGGTGTGAGGAGGTGTGAGGTGGTAGGACAGTAGCTGCTGATGACAAACAACCATTACACACAATACATTAAAAACTAAACACACATCAGTTAGTTATCAATGTATCAACTTTCATAAAGCTAAAGAGTTTCGGGTTGCGGCTGAGCGAACGGCAGCACGTCTCCTACTTCCCACAGGTAGCTACAGACGCTTCTGCCCTGTTTATGATGCCCATGAACATTAGCACAGTTAGCTGAGCACGCTAACAACCATCTCCACACACGTGTACGCCACGTCAGCAGGTTGTATAGGTACCTTGAGAGAGAGAAGAGACGCTGTGGAGTTTCCTCAGAGCTCAGAATGTGTCTGAAGAGAGGGACAGAGGCGAAAGATAATCTTAAATGTCTCAGAGAAGCGGAAACCACATGTGTCCGTGTTTTCTAACAAGAAGTGTTCCCTTCCGGTGTCCACTTATCCTCTCCTGCCAAAATAAAAGCCGCTGTCTGTTTTCCTTGTATCTGTAGAATAAACAAGGCTTCATGTTGCACTTCAAAATATGAATGCCATTTTACCTGCTATTCATTTCTATTATATGTCTGAGTGATTTACTCATAGCTGGTTATTTCTTTCTTATATCGTGGTTCTCAACACGGGTCTATTCTTTCCGTGGCAGTGGCTTTGCATTGTGGGAAATAGAGTTTTGTATAGTCTCAATGTGAGCAACATTCAAGAACACCAGTGTTCAGGGAAGCTCTTGTTCTCACATACATTACAAGGTGCCATGGGTAAAAGAAAAGGTCTTTACTGATGGCAATTTTATAGTTATTATGTGTGCAGTAATGCAATGCATGCACATATACAATTACTCCCCATACTTATTATTCTTAGTTCTTCTGCCATAAATTTCGTCCGGCTACTCCTGGTGTGATCTGTCTATTCTAAGCTTTCGCCAAACGGTTCACTCGTAAATTTGTCATAAATGTCTTTATTTCACCTCTCTCTCTCTCTCTCTCTCTCTCTCTCTCTCTATTATGGTTTATCAGTAAATACATATGTAACAAAATCTAATTGTACATTTGTTGTGTTAGTATATTTCCATTCTACAGTCGCCTCAAAGCAACAAGATTGCGGATTTGAATCCCATCTCAGTCAGGGTCTTTCTGTGTGGAGTTTGCATGTTGTCCTTGTGTCTGCAAGGGTTTTCTCCTGGTGCTCCCTCCCACAGTCCAAAGACCATTAGGTTAATAGGAGACTCTAAATTCCCTATACATGTGAATATGAGTGTAAATGGTTGTTTGTCTCTGTGTTGGTTGTCAAGTTGTACCGCCCCAATGTTAGCTGGGATTGGCTCCAGCCTCCCTGCCACCCACTAAAGGACATGTGGTATAGATAATGGATATTCCAGTTTATTTTAGGAAAAGAACACCATACACAAACAATAGGATTCAACAATTTTTTTTATTCAACCTTCACTCATTTCTCACCATTGTCTTACAGCAGTTATTACAGTTGCACTGCAGTTATGAAGTAATGTGCAAATCATTCCATCGTAAAAACACAATTTTCTTTTAAAAGACCCTCTCAAGAACCACTTCAGCACAAATACTGCTAACAAAACAAAACGGACAAGACAGACGACTAGCAACAACTAGTGCACACACCTCATCAAACATGGGTTCACTTACTGTGAGGAGAGATGAGTTAAAAACCAGCACTGCTTAAAATACAGCAGTCGCAATGACTGAGTTAACGGAATTAAACGTTCACAAAAACAAAATGTACTTGAATTAAAATTATCATAGCATATCTGAGCAAAGCTAGCTTTATTAGAGCTGGTATGTTTTTTGTAACTTGTCAACAGGAGTTAGATGTGGAGGAGGAACACTGGTCTGATTTATCAGAAATGTAACTTCAGCAGCAATCAGGTGTGTGTGTGCGTGTTTGCGTGTGTGTGTGTGTGTGTGTGTGTGTGTGTGTGTGTGTGTGTGTGTGTGTGTGTGTGTGTGTGTGTGTCTCTGTGTGTGTGAGTGTGAGTGTGTGTATGAACACAATAATAATATGTGGTTAGTGCTTTAATTGACCACAGCCGATGAGCACATCTTGTTGATTCCACATGCATTGGACCCCCTGTATAGGTTGTAGTAACCCTGTGAGAGAGAGAGAGAGAGATAGAGAGAGAGAGAGAGAGAGAGAGAGAGAGAGAGAGAGTCAGTAAAAGTGACAAAGTAAATCTATTTTTAATCTTTAATCTTTATATTTGTTCCGTGTAATGAAATCCTCCCATGGATTAAATATGATACAAAACATTAGTTATTTTTGCGGAGTGCAACCCAGAGGTCCGTCTGTGGCCTCATTACATGACGTTAAAACTTTGTTAGTCTCAGAAACACTGAATATTTCAATATGCTGCTCCGCTGTGTTACTGAATTCTACTGAATTGCAAAGCTTTCATAGATGAATCAATTAATTGAGAAGATAATTGGAAGATTTATTTGTAATAAATGCAGTCGTTAGTCCCCTGTTGTCTTACCTGCTCTCCATAATCCTCCCCCCAGCTGTTTTTGATGGCCCAGAATGGGATACCTTTACCTGAAAAATCAGAAACATCCATACAATGTACTTTACTGCATCTGAAAATATCATCCTTGAAAACAAACGTGTTTGTCACTTGATCATCAGGACTAAAGTCTGTGTAATTGAGCAAAGGATAAAAACAACTTTTTAAAAAACTTACGTTCTCCATATCCCACCATCAGCACAGCGTGGTCAATCATCCATGAGTTGCAGAAGATCTTCATGGGGTGAGAAATACCCTTCCTGTAGAACTACAGGATACAATTAAAGTGAATTAAATGTGTTTATATGTTGATAAACACTAAATTAGATGCAACCTGACATGATAAATAATATAGATCCTGATGTATACACAGTTGAGGGTAAGTAAGTATAAGTATAGCCGCTTTTAGACATCAGTCTTGAATGATTAATGAAAATTTCCAGAGGGGCTGTATGTGAGAATACAAATGTCCAAGTCAGTTGCTGCGGATCTTCTCCGAAACCTTTCCTGCCAGTCCCCTGATAAAATGTCTGCAAAATGTCAGGAAATTCTCAGCGAGCGAGTGGGAGTGTTGGTGACGTTTCTAAATCAAAAAAACTAAAAGAAAACAAATATCTCAGGATGAAAAAGAGAAGCCATACATGTAGCAGATGCTGACAAAGATGTCAGATTGGAGAAACAATGAGATTTAAGAGCCTTTGACGATAAGGACCGACAACAGTATTGATGTGCTTTGTAAAAAGATGCGATTTCCTCAGTGGAATTTATATCATGTCCTGCCTCCACATTGGCCTCCAGCACGCTCTACCCAGGCTCCACCCCTCGCCGGTTCAGGACGTTTTCCTGTTGTTGTGAACACGTCCAACCCGGACAATGTCCTGCTGTATTCTTCATTTGTGAGAGGCAAGCTCTGGAAAATGTTTTTGACCAAATTTTCCAGACATTTTCTGGAGTTCATATAACGGCTTATGTGTTAAATGTTAGAGAGTCAGTCACTGCTGTGGTGGTGTGATGGTGTAATAGTGATGAAAAAGCTGCTTACCTGCATTGCAAAGGCATTCAGAGCCACAGAAACCGGTCCATTTTCAGCAAGCCAAGCTGCAATCTCTGAGTAAAAACAAAAATCAAGATCAGTCCATTAAACAGCCCTTTGTCTCACACCTTCAAACCCAAGAACACATGGCTGAATTTTGTAATTACAATTATATACCTGCAAATTAACAATGATCGGTCTGCACTCACTAAAAAAACATGTGTATTTCAGAAGACATCTCTGAAGATGTATTTATCAGTGCTTTGTCACCACTTTTCATTGATTTATTCAGCCCACTCACCCTTCTCGTCTTTGGACAGCTCCACAGAGCTGTTGATGTATGCAGCTACTTTCTTTGTGGCGAAGTCACAGTTCTGCTTCTTCCCGGTGTAGGAGTAGTCAGTCTCTGTCTCCAGGCCACCTTCACCACGCACCAGGGAGTAGGAAAGAAATGGTTAAAATTCACAAACACAGCGGGAGTTTCAACACAAAGGTCCTATTTCCTCAACATGAAAAACAGACCTATTAGGGTTTCCACTCTTTCTAAGATATGATTTTCAGGAAACTGGTCAAAATCATACAATTCAATGGAAGGCCTAGTATTGACACATTTACCCTCATTTTTATTCCTTTTTTTTAATGATGCAGGGTTCATAATTAATTGTCTCTTTTACAGGTGATGTCTACATACAACAAACTGTACAACAACTTTTTGACCATGACCTCTTTTTGTTTTGTGCCAGGTCCTTCATATGAACTTCAAATTTGGACAAAAACATGACTATGCTCTGCCTCTATAACAATTTCAGAATGAAGGAAATCCCACTATAAGGTTCACTGTAAACTGTGAGTTATTGTCAAGGCTTTATGTAAAAGTTAATATTGTAAAGGGTTGTTATATACACCCCGGGGTAAAAATACAATCATCATATGTGAAGAACAATTAAGATTATTTCCAAGAAATGTTGTTATTTTAATCAATTCCCAGGTACACATTCCAGGAGTGTTGGAACCGTCCACATGCAACTCTGCGAATTCTCTCTCTTTTGCAGTTTGCTCAGAGTAAAAATGAGATGCAATTTTCCTTGGAATGGAAAATGGAAAACTGAGGTTGGACACATCAAATTCTCACCCAGCTTCTCAATGGCTTCATAAGCGTTTGATGGCAGCCCTCCTCTGCACGCCTGGTCCAAACCGTCACAGTCAACCAGCTCTGCAAGAGGGCAAATCAATACACCAATCAAATCATGGCTTTTATCTGAAACTGTAAACAGAGACTTCTTTTTCTGCAGGATAACGTTACTGAATAATTTTCGTATTTTATGCGTCTTCTTCTTTACCTTGTTCAGACAGTGACATCAGAGTTCCATTTTTCAGGAACCACTGGCCCTCAATGTTGCCAGTGACAGAAAAGGCCCAGCAGGATCCACACATACCCTGAAATAAACACACACACCTCAATATAAAGTAAGCAGGATGTGTGATTCATTCATTAGCAGCATGTTATTCAGAGCCCTGTAATTAAAGCTGTATGTTGGTACCTGATTCTTAACAGGACTGACGGCTCCATGATCCCGCCAATCCCAGCTGGCAGGGGCGGGACCTTGGGCAGGAGAGGCCGGTTTCATTGGTCGATGGAGGTTCCACTGGCTCAGGAGGGGGTTAAGGTGTGTAGAGCGAAACTCTTCCTCTGGAAAAAAAAAGACAAAGGGAGAACAAATAAACGCCTGTTTATAGAAAAGCTGATGATGCAAACACCTAGTAAGCAGAAGAGACATTTCCTCATTGGAAACTATGTGGAAACACAAGCACTTGAACAGACAGACACACGCACCAGTCAAGTCGCTGAACTTAGTGACTCCATATTCCGCTGAGCCCTGATCCAGAGACTGGAGCTTCTCAGCAGTCTTGAGGTTCTCATGGAAGATGCTCAGACGACGGTCTACGTCTGCAGGGTCAAAATACACACATTTGAAAAAACTCAGACTTTCACCTGATTATTATTATTATTATTATTATTATAGCTGGAGCTCTTGCAGTGAAATTCAATTAGACAGAAGGCAGATGATCAGTGTTGTGAATTCTAAATATAAACCAACACATTTTCTGTGACTGCGCCTGTCTTGTGAATTTTGGAAAGTGTCTTTATTTTCTCCATGATAATAAATATATTTTTATCCAATCCATCAGCGGATAAGTAAAGCTGTGTAGTGTGTAGTTACTGAAGCATAAACGTTTACATCCATTTATCTTTTTGTTTTGTGTTTCTGATTCATTATTGATATTCATGTGGTGAAATTGTCCTGGTTAAATTGTATTTAATGTCTCATCTAAGATTTATTTTCAAAATGTAATTTTGATAATGCTTATTCACTGTGGAGGAGATGCTTATAATTGATTTCTGTCTACTGATTTGAAAGGTTGAGTTGACTGAGGATGTTGAGCTGTTTAGGTTTTCATACAGGACAGAAAACAATAGGCAGCGAGTGAGTCTTCAAGTTATGAAGACAGGAATACGACACACTATACACCTGCTATGTTTGGTATGTACCTAGGAACTTGTAAGTTGTTATGACCCCATTCAGACCTGGTATTAACATCCGTCCTGACTAATTCCTTCACAAGTGGACAGCACTATGTACAGGTGTGAATGCAATGAAATGCATCCTCAATGTGTCTCAGACCACATTCAGAGGTGATCTGGGACACATGTAGCCTCGGTCTTTTCACTGTGTGATTGCAAAAGTGTCCTGGGCCACATATGAAGGAGCTGATGACCTTTGATCCGCTACAGTTTCACAAAGAATCAGACTTATTTTTATGCTTGTGACATAGGTTGATTATTTTGTGGCCACTGCTACTATATGAACACGGACCCACACATAATGATTTCTATTTTGGATAACATCTTTCTTCATAGTAGCCAATGTGTCGGCCACTTACCCTCCTGGCTGCTGTAAACCTTATTGTACTTGACCATGAACTCTTTGAACTGTCCCAGCACCTCCACAGACTCCTGTCAGATAAAGAGCAGAACAAACACAATAGATGCCGAAAACGTCAATCTCATGTTCATATTGATTATAGCAGTTCACAACAAGAAGCAGATAACAAGACTGAACTTAACAACAACATTTTTTACCTCCATAGGAGGTTTGGCGGATAGATCCTCCACCTCGTTGGTCTCTTTCCCTTGGAATTGAACTGATAAGAGAGACATTTGGACATGATCAGTTACTGAACCACAATCAGCCATGCAAATCTAATTGAAAAAGTTGAACTACAACAAAGAGGACCCTAAAATAAATAATGTTGTTAAATATAGCCTTTTTTCATTTGCAGGAAAAATAAAATATACTTGTACAGGTGAATTCTCTACAGAAAAAAGTTGTTTCACTTGATTCATTTTTTTCAGGAGATATTCCACATTATCTACTTAAACTTCTTGGGTGCCAATAATGGTGAGCAGGACTGTATATTGTGCTGAACAGTTTGATTGGGCCGATGTCATGCAGGAAGATTCTGCTGCTATAGGAAGTAACACTGAGCACCCACTTTTAGAAGACATAATGGTGAACCATCCAATAGTAGTTGACTAATCTGACCACCTGAGGATTGTGGATAATCTAGTACGTCTCCTTTTCTTAAAATGCAGTTGATGTCATACAGACTTGTGGCCTCTACAGGAGAATATAACATTGTTTCACAATCTCATAGCTTGTTGGAAGTCTACCTCGGATTGGTCACAATATAATGTCTCATAATCTAAGACTCTATTCCGACAATGAATGGGATTTCTATTTCCAGAACCACAATGTTGAGTTTTATTACAAAGGAAGTAAAGCATCATGGGATAACACGGAAACACCATTAACAATTTATCAACAGTGAGTGCTGCTAACCTGCTAAACATCTGTACAGAAAAGTCCTGAATCTTCAATACTGAATGTGTTCAGTGTGTTTGGCTGACTGACCTTTAGGCTGGCACTTCTGTTTGAGCAGAGTCGAAGTGCCCTGCCAGGGAATGTCCCACACTTCAAACATGCACAGCTCCGTCTGACATAAACAAAAACATACACAGCGCACAGAGATATTCAGATTATAAACATTATTACATTATTACACTGTCATATACAGTATATATTTACAGTGTTAGAAATTGATTGAATAGGTGGATTGACACACTGCAGACCAAGCCAACAACATCTAACAGACAAAAACGTTGATTTACAGCCTTTGTTTGTAATGACATTTGTTTCATTATTCAGATACAATGTGCTCTTTCTTTTGGGAATAGGTTTTAACTATGTAGTGTGGGAGAAGGCAAACGAAAAATCAGGAAAAAATGTGTGTCGGTCGAGTGTGTGCATGTATGAGGAAGTCAGACATGAGCAGGCCCGAGCCTGCTCATGTCTGACTTCCTCATACATGCACACATGCATACATGCTCAGGGTTACTCCGAGCCTGCTCATGTCTGACTCGGAGTAACCCTGAGGTTACTCCGAGTCAGATGTCAAACTCAAGTCACTACATCAGGTGACTGTTGATGTAACTGCTGAACAACCACAACAACACTGCTGCAATAAGAAACAAATGAAAAGCTAGAGGAACACAAGCACATCTCCATTTTGGCAAATTACAAACACACATTTTTGTACTTCTATCTTTGTTAGGACACTCATTGACATAATGTTTTCCTGAGCCCCTTACCCTAACCTTTAAAAAATATATATATTTCCCAGCACTTTGTCTTCAGCCCTTTACTCATCCTATATACAGGTACGTATATTTTGTTATGTCAGATAGTCCTAATTGATTCAAATAACACATCCTAAATATACTTTTATTATCAGGAATTTTATTTGTTAAAAAAGCTCCTGCTGCCCCACCTGTGCTCGGAGTCTTATAAACCTTCCCTCATTGGCTTATTTTATAGACTTATTTATTCCTATTGTTATGGGATTTTAACCAATCAATTATGGTTTTAATTAGTGCCTTTTAACACGCATGGTCTCTTCGTACCTGTTCCCCTTGTAGCAGTCATTCAAAGTGCTGCATTTATATAGAGTCTATGATTCTAACCCCAACCAAACTCTAACCTTAACCTAATTCTAACAATAATGGGTCTTTAAAATATGAGGACAGACAAAATGTCCTTACTTTCACTCCATAAGGTCTATCTTGGTCCGCACAAAGATATACTGTAAGTGCACATACAAACAAACACACACACCCTACCTTGAGTTTCAGTGTCTGAGGGTAGAAGTCACATGTCCGGAGCATGGTGGATTTCTTGCACTGAGTATTGCTCACTTCCACTGTTATTGTGTAGTGGATTCCCTTAACCAGCTGCAAAACAGACACACACACACACAATGTTTTTGTTTATTTACAAACAAGATATTGTGCCCTATTGTTCAGAAATAACTGTCACACTCTTGTATACTGGTGTTCATACTATAGCTGTATATTTGAATTGCATTTGGTCATAAGCTTTCAGGAAATCTATGTTTAAGTATGAGGAGGCATTTTTGCTGCATCATGGATGGCAGAGCACTGCATCACTCAATCCAGGTTAGTAGTGTGACTTCCGGTAAGAAAAACGTATTGATACGTTGCTTTTACTTGTCGTTGGAATTTAACAATTGAGGTGTCGAAGTAAAAATAAGGCTGACTGTGAAGTGAAAATATAAATGGTTTCTATCTTCGTTGTATTCAGAAGAAACGTTTAGACCGCAGTGACTAGTTAATGCTATTATTTTGAAGATGACAACTTATTTCCGGTCTGTGTTAACTTCGTTAAGCCGGACCGCATCGTCAATGTTATTTCCAAAGAATGTAACCTACTCTTACGTCATTAGTCGATATATGATCAATATTCACCTGCCGCACTATGGCACAATTAAACACTGTATATTGTGAATAAAAGAATAAGAGGATTAAAAGCCTCCATCTGTATTTGTGACCTGTTTGGTCGCGGAGATGAAGCGGCTGATCCTGCGGAGGTGCATGGCGTTAGAGCCCCGGTTGTAGTGATCCTCGGCGAACTGCAGAGCCTGCTTCAGCCCCGGGTCCGACCCGTCGAGCAGGATGAGAGAACCGGGAGGCCCGATGAGAGGCCGGTCCAGGTCCTCACCGAGCCCGAGCACCGAGCCCAGCACGGCGGCCAAAGCCAGACAAACGATCAGCGGACGGTAGCAGAATCCAGCCTCCATGTTGGACTGGTGCTATAGTGTTAACTGAGATTGTTGGCAAACACAGCTGATGAAGCTGTGGGAGGAGGAGTCAGGTTTAATAATGACAGAGGCGTGTCCAACACACACGCACACAACCGGGCACGCACGCGCACACACACACTAATGCAATATAGTGCTGTTTACAAACCCGTAATAACCCTTCAAAGATACACATCCTCAGTGTCAATAGGATGAAAACACCTTATGACCTGGTAACACCAGTGAACATGTATCATGATAACATACTGTAACTAGCCCTGCGAGCAGCACTGGGCGGTCCCGAGCTCTTGAGACCTCAGAAGCTGATGCGGCCTCGGGGAACAGGGACCTGGGGGTAAGGCTCCGTTTATCGTGCGTTTTGTGTATCGCGTTTTGTGTAAATACGTCACCTCCTGCGTCTGTCACGCGGCGCTGGACCAAGCCCACTAATCACGCATTATGGTCCAAGTGTAGACAATTTTATGTAAATCGAATTATATGGTAAAACGAGGCTTACCTCTTTTTGGCAGTAGGTGGTGCTATCACCATCACTACATACAGTAAAAAGACATCAGAGGAATCTATGACCACTGACACTGTGACATTATATTTGACATCTGACATCAAGGAATTCTTTGCTTAATGAATCATTTGAAGAATTATTTTATATAAAGCCTTTGTGGAGCTAAATAGTAAGTCACAAACAAGTGTTATTCTTTCAGCTTAACCCTTAGATACACAACATGGGTCAAAAGTGACCCGGCTCAGTTTCTATTGTGAATGGCCAAAATGGCCACAAAATCCAAAATGGTCATCTTCTTGTTGTGTTAATCAAATTGGTGCCTGGGACTTTTGTTTCCCATCCGGTCATGATACACTTGTGTACCGAATTTCGTGAAGGTTAAACCAGACGGAATTGCTGCGTTTTAATGGGCTCTGTTGAGCCATTTTGCCACAACCATTTCCATTACTCCAGAATATGTACATTTTCACCAGGCCCGAGGCACCCGTGAAGTTTGGTGAGTTTTCGATGATGTTCAAGCCGTCAAAATGCGATTCATTTTCCTGATTATTCAAACGAAAAGCAATAGGTCCCTAATAACTGTCTGTTTCTCCAGATGGCCATGTTGCAGAGCAGCCTTCAGAGATTTCTATAATAATGTCATATATAACCTCTAACCCTTAAATGAAAAAGAGTCATTATTTAAACAAAACAAAGATGTAATATTACGAGTATAATATGAAAAGAAAAGTCATATATTTATATCAATATTTTTAAAATGAAACATTACAAGATTACAATTTTAATTCAATTAAAAAGTCATAATAAAAAAAATGCAAAAAAATAAGTAATATTAGGAGACTAAACCAACAATTGGGAATACTTCGTTTGTCATAATATTACAAGAGAAAAAGTTATAATATTTTTGGGAAAAGAAAAAAAAGTTAATTCTTCTGAATCCAACCTCATTGTTTGTGGTCTATTAAAACCCCTTTGAAAGTTTCACAGATGTAACCAACGATAATTTCACAGATAAAGTTCTTTATTTTTGAAACTTATACTGAAGTATAACTTGACAGGATGCTCTATATTTCTCATTCTGATTCATCCTGTAAAATGACATGCAGCCTACAATTATTACATTATTCTTGTAATTATTATTGAAATCTCAGATATGTTTTCCCCCTTATGTGAAACTAACACTTTGATACAAATGTAATGATGATGACAGACATAGTAGTTGATATAGAGCGCACAGGAGTAATCAAGTATTTTTGTTAACACAATCTAATTACTATAAGAAAATCTCCTAAATATGAGTATTATAGTATGAAATAACTAAAATAAATAGTTTTGGTCATCTACTGAAAAAGCACAGCGATATAAAAACTACTTTTCTCATTAATTACATCACTATCGTGAAATATTTTGAAATTATTTTACGTGCGAGAATCAAATCTAACCACTAGATGGCGACAAAATACCGTAACCTTTCCTGTTGGAGGGGGGGAGGGGGGTATTTTTAGTGCTTTTATTCTCGATGATTTCTTCCGGAAGTGTTGTTGCTGCTGGCAGAGAAGAGACGCTAGCGCTGTTAGCACTGCGGCTAAATATATCTGTAGACAATTGCTAAGCTAACATTGTAAACTCACTAGTGAAGCAGTCCTGAAACGTTTTCGTCGGTGGAACAGTGTCATTAGCTGTTAGCTTAGCCACCGGATGACTTAAAGTCCTGTTGTAAACGTTATGATTCATTTATTTCCAGGCGTCAGGTTGAATTCTTAGCATTAGCCTCTGAGCAAAGGTCTGACTGGCAGACATGGAGACTCGGGGGATCGAAGACATGTTTGACTTTCGACGGTAAGTCAGCTAACGCCTCTAAGCTAGGTGCTACACACACACAACCGCTGGCTAATGCTAATAAAATACAGTTTTATTAGTGACATTTATCGTCAGCTAGCTAACTACTGTAGACTCATGCAACGGAAGTCAAATCTTTTTAAAAACATAAAGCTAGCTAGCTAATCTAGCTATGTGCTAGGGACGTTTACGTAAGCATTTCAGGGTAACTCTCAAAGTGCAACGTTGTGTAACTCTTGTATCAATGTTCAGAATGGGCTGCCATTAGCCACAGCGTGCTTTGACTAGCCAGCGAGTTTAGCCTTGGATAGTTGCTGGATTTCATATTGTGAAACAACAACATTGTCTCCTGATAACTGAGAGTGAAGTTTACTCAAAGGACGAACTTCTTTGTCCTGGTTATAGCCTGAGATTAAAGCAAATTACTCTGCTGTGGCCTCACATTTGAAATGTAAAGGTTGTGTTTCTATCATAAACACCAAGAATATAAATTCCACCTTCACATTCAGGGGACACAAAAGGCCTTTGTGTGCTGTAGTAGGGATCATCATGTCGGATTGGAGTAGAGTTGTGTGGGTCATCACACGTATGTTCCAGCACCTAATGCTGAGCCAACCCTGTAGAAACACGTGTAATAAGGACTGTGGGAAAATGGCAGACTGAAACTCTCACTAATGCTCAGTCTTCATTACCTGCTCTAAACTTGTGAGAAAGATCCAAATTCAAGTATTAATCTGTAATGTAGTGGTTTACCAGCAGGTGTTGGACAAAGAGCGAAGTACACAATGTCTGTTTTTTTTATTATTATTCTTTCATCTGTCTTGTTCATTGCATTGTATTATACTTCTTCTTTTTATTTTTATACATGGATGTGTTGGATTTTCCTGCTTAAATACATTTATTTCACCTCTGCAATCTGTCAGTGTGATCCGTGTGGCCTGTCTAGGTCTGAACACAACAAATCTTGTGTTTCGTCTATTTGATTTTAAAAATGGTTTTAAAATTCTTTACTCTAACAGGTTCCCCAAAGATGCAGTGGTTCTCCTGCTGTTGCTGATTTACTTTCCAGTTGGAATGTGTTTGATGTTCATACGGATTTTTATTGGCGTACACGTGTTCTTGGTCAGCTGTGCACTTCCAGAAAGTTTTGTTAGAAGGCAAGTATTTTAAAGCATACATTTTTCTACAAACATTTGTTTTATACAAACATATTACTTTTCTACAAACCCATTTTACTCTCAGTTGTAATAATAATAGTTGCTGAAGCAGTACCAGTAGTAGTTGTTGTATACATTTCATCTATATCAATCAAGACTGCATTAAATGTGCATGTAGTAGTAAATAATGAAAACTAATGTCAGGTAATGCTAAGCTTTATGCATACTGTATAATACCCCATTAAGAAGGTGTATCAGTATGCCCTCATCTAACAGATTTAATCAGTGCACTAAATTCAGCCATGCCATTAGACACCATAAAGGCAAATGGCCGTTCAATGTTTTTGATACATTGTGTCTTTTACTCAGAGACCCCCTGGAAATGAGACGTTGCTCACAGTAATTTCATGATGACTCTATTGTAAAGAATCTTAATGCATAATTACAGAAGACATGCACATTATAGCTTACAGAGTTCACCCTATAGATTACCATGAACCATTTATTATATGTGGAGATAAATGTCAACTCTAATGATGTTTGGCTCTCTGGGCACAGTAGTGACTTGTAGTTAACAAGTTTATCATGTTTACATTTTCTTTTCTTTGTTTGGCTTTAGATTTATTGTGAGAGTTATGTGCTCGGTGCTGGGCATGCACGTGAGACAGAAGAACCCTCGCTCCAGAGACAAAAACACCAAGCTGTACATTTGCAATCATGTGACAGACTTCGACCTCAACATAATCAACCTCCTGACCCCCTGTAATACTGTGAGTGTTGGACTTTAATTCTGTTTAAATCTGTTTTAAATATTTGAGATGTTCCCTGCACCAGTTAGCCCCTGCAAACACACACAAACTTCCTTTTTGCTATGACCTCATTGTGGATGTGCACCCACCCCTGAAAACATATATGTTTAAAACTGCACAGCTGTTAATGTTGCAGTATTGATAGTCATCAATGATCCCTTTAACATTACTGGCCTAATTTTTTTAGTTTTCCTTGTGCTTTTTGCTAAAAACTGTTGCACTTGCAAAGCCTTTTTGATCACCTAAATGTTAGTATTACTTTTCAATCTCTGTCAATGATCCCCAGTGAAACCGCATGGACAATAGCACATCATGTTCTGTATGAAAATATTAGTTTCTGCAGATGACAGAGGTTTCCACGCAAAGAAAACTGTGTGTGCTGTGATGCATGAGAGCATGACAAAGTCCTACCCGCTCATTGTTGAGGACAATTTACTGTCCCCAAGTGATATGATTTGTCTGTTTAACTTTTCTTTTTTGTGTTGCAACATATTGTAGTACTGTGCTTAGTTAGATATTGTGGGTGGAGTGGTTGGTGAGCTTGCACTGTCTCCTTCTGCTTTTTAGCCACAGCTAGAGGGCTCCACCGGCTTCATGTGTTGGGCCAGAGGCTTCATGGAAATCCATTCAACATCTGGCCAAGGAGCGATAGGGGAGACTCTTCAGAGATACTGTTCCACTGAAGGCACCGCACCTTTGCTCCTGTTTCCTGAGGAGGACACCACAAACGGCCGGGCTGGCCTCCTCAAGTTCAGGTTAGTGTCACTGTCAACATTTGGGTAGCAGGATAAAATCCTCAATCTAACTAGAATACCTTAGTTACCAACAAAATTAGTTGTAAAGCACTACTGTAACCATTTGGGATCCACCAGTTTTTTGCACATGGAGACTCACGACTTTGGTCGTGGTGGCTGTTTCTCTTAATAAATTTCCCTCCCGAGTTCTGTGGAGATGTGTAATTGGCTCCAAGATTACTTAATTTCTATTGTTTTTTTTGAGTAACTCAGAACCATGTGTACTGTATCTTCACCTGAAGCCTCCAGCATACAAACTGCACCACTTCATAGTAGGATTAAGTATATTGTTAACATTTTCTTTTCAAGTTCAGAAAATCCATTAATATCAGTTTTTAATGACACAGTAATGTATGTTGACCAGGAACTGCTTTGTGATTTGTAAGAAACGAACCACCAGGTTGAGGACTGTTTATCTCTGTGATGTATTTAACTGATTTTAAAATGTGTAAATAAAAGAAAATTTGACAAATATTGAGAGGTTTCTCAAAAAGCAAGGAGTGGTCATCTTGGAAAAGTTAGCAAGAGCAGGATTCACTACAAAATGCAATAGAACCATCCCGTCCCCGCCAAACAGCCGGCACGTCAAACTTTTCTGACTAACTTCCGGCTATCACCTCTGCTTCAGCTGTGTATTTACGCTGAAATACAGTGTATTACACCAATCATTTCATTGGATCTGAATGAAATGATTGATTGTATTTATTACAGTTCTGCGAGGGCAGGGACACTGGCTATGCTCTCTCTTTTTTAGACAACTTTAATGATGGCTATCGGGGCGTGAAGAGGATTTCAACAAATAAGAGTGTTTCAGCAACAACTAAAAAGTTCAAATGTACTTAAACCACTAACAAACATGTATTTTGTTCCTCTCAGTTCTTGGCCTTTCTCACTGACTGATTCCATTCAACCTGTGGCCTTAAGGGTGACAAGACCATTGATTGCTTTGGTAATTTCATTTCATTAAACTTGACTTTTAAGATAAAATAGATGTTTATTCCCATATCACAGATAATATGTTTTGTTAACAGCATCAACTGCTTGAGTTGTAGGTGTGTAGGTGTCAATATACAGAGGAAGTAAGAAACTCTATAAGGGAGAACAATGAACCTTTTATGTACCATTTCTAAGCTTTGGAAAGAATGTTGCCAAATGAGTCAAATTCCTGTAAGTAGCAGCAAGCTCATTATTGTGGTCAGTTTAAATCTAATCCAGCAGTCTCACTACCAGGAGTAAATCTGTCTTGGGTTGCTAGGTGCACAAGTGGCTGAAGTTGAGTGAGAACATTTAAAAATAGTTGTAAGATATAGCACCACAGCTATTATTGTCTCCATCATTTCCCCTGCTGACTTTGTGTTCATAATTAGTTTTTGGTCACGTCACTTAATAAAACGTGTATTGACTTTTTTGTCTTCTGTCCGTCCACAGAGCACACCTGAGTCCAGCTGGCTGATCGAGCTCTTGTGGACTTTCTTTGCTCCATGTACAGTGTATCATGTAAGGTACTAAATAATTTGTATCAACTTTTCTACCAGCACTTGCTTTTTGAAATATTATCCACTCCCATTAGTTTGTTTTTCTTGGAGACTGATGTGAAACAGTTTAAGAGTATCTTGATGATTTCATGATACTCTCATCAGAATGACTTCTATCAGAGCTGTATTTGTTTGTTGTTTTCATCCTAGTTGGCTCCCACCAGTTTCCAGACAAGATGGCGAGTCCACACAGGAGTTTGCCAACAAAGTCCAGGAGGTAAAACCAATGTTTTCCAGTTCAGTAAGATTTTTAACGGTAAAACAAGTATGTAGAAAATTGTCAGTAATAATACAGTGTTTCTGTATCTCTGACCCCAGTTCCTGCGCCCAAATCACTATGTAATATCTCTCTTTCAAATCTCTTTTTTCAGCTTCTAGCAGGTGAACTTGGCCTGGTCTCCACCAAGATCACTAAAGCTGATAAAGTTGAGCACATCAAAAGGAAAAGACACACGGTACCACAAACCTCTACAAGTAAGTCAATCACATAAACTCATAATCCATCCAATTCTCTTCATGTAAAGTTTGAGCTGATTGTTTTCAGAGGGATGTTAGTTATTCCTCTTCTAACCCTAGGTGTCAGACCTAGCTCTATTGGGCTCGGTTTCATGGTGCAGAGTTTGGGCACTGACGATCACAGGATTGCTAAGATGGCCCAACAAGTGAAGGATGTGCTGCCTCATGTTCCACTTAATGTCATCGCAAAGGATTTAGGTATGACACATTTACCTTTTAACTGTCCCTTTGGAATGTGCTGTCGCTCTGTTCAGTCTTTACTTTGACATGCACTTATATTTGTCTCTTGATTACATACAGCGAAAACCAATTGTGTTGACACCACCATAACAAATCTGCTGGAGAGCAGGGAGGAAACTCCAATGGAAGCAACTGGGACATCTACATTTGAGCCTTCAAATATTAGCTCCTACTCCTCTGGTTCTGAGCCCACCATAAAGGTCTGACTATTTGATTCGGAATGCTATCTCTGAGATTTTGTATCTATTTATCATTAAGGATAAAATTTCCTTTGCGCATGTGAAGTTGATATTGCCTAGATAATTGTATAAAAACGTGGGGGAATTTCAGTTGACCAATATTTCTTTTCACAAATTCAAACTGATTTGTGCAGATCTGTCTTTCAATTCATATTTTTTGTCATCTACAGCCTGCTGCCAAATGTTTTGGGAAATCACCATGTGACAGACATTTGTCTCTCCAAGATAGAAAAGAAGCGCTGTATAATTTTGCAAGAAGGTGAGTTTTTTTTCTTGCCACGAGCAGTGTCCCCTTCATAAGGATATGATTTTATTATTTGTAAGAGGAGCTGCCATACATGGTGAAAATGAAATATTCGTCTAGTCTCTTAACCTTTGATTTAATCGAATATTTCTGGACTCATTGGAAATGCTCCATGTCTGTTGAGCTCATGTTAATAAGACACCTCAGAGAAGAGCCAGAGGTGCTTCATTATGCACAGCATCTTGCACTTGTGCAGGACTGAACAGTTATGCAATATTCATATGGCTTGAGACTTACTTTGAATTCATTCCTCGGGTTGTGTCTGTCACTCAGTACTGATTCTACACAGTGTTAAAGCTAAAGGTCTTATGTCAAAATATACATGTCTCTGCTAATTTAGACCCTTGCGGATTTGTTCGGAAATCCACACAGTCTCTGACAGAGTAGTGAGGGGGCAAGTCACTGAGAGTAAAGTAGAGTGACCAACATGAGGTCTCTCAACCGTCTAGGGTTGCAAAATTCCGGGAATATTCAAAGTTGGAAACTTTCCATGGGAATAAACTGGAAATTTTGTGGGTAATTTATACTAACTGTATTTACCTTGTCATATACAGACATAAATATAAACATTTTGTTTTGTCATAAGCTGATTTGAGCCCTGAGGAAACTTTGGGCACTTGACTATATGCTTCTGCATCTTTGTGGCATTCTTAACATAGGTCTTTGCACAGTATTTGCAAATGTACACAGCCTTTCCTTCTACATTGGCTGGGGTGAAATGTCCCCACACATGAGATAGTGCACGTGGCATTGTTCTGTAGAATAAGATGAGAAAAAAGCTTGTAAAAAACACTAATGCAATGCCAGAGATATAAATAGTTAGCTAAACAATTGAAATCGTCTTTAAAAATATTTTACAATTGATGGATAAATGAATAGAAATAGGCTAGATGAACAATCCTCAATCAGCATGCTAATATATTTTCCCCAGTAATATCATCAAAACTTCCCTGACTAGTCCTTGGGCTAATGCAGTAGTGTGGCCTCAATAGCCCTGCTGTTGTGTGCAGGATGCTGGGAATTATCTGTGCATGTGATGGAAGAATGTACTGCGCATGTGATGGAGAAATGCACAGTGCAGGGTTGAAATTCAACGTGCAGCGTGTGCTGCATTCCATACATCTTTAAAATAGAGTTTTGAATGACGTTTTTATTGCTCAGCGTTTAAGTTGCGGTCATTTTTTTTTTTCAAAATTCCCAAAATTCCCGAGCTTAACTTCCCATGGAAAGTTTCCGGAAATTTACCGGAAATTTTCCGCCCCTTTGCAACCCTACAACCGTCTCATCTCTTCTTTGTATTACATGAACAATAGTGCTCAACATAACAGGATCTTGCCTTTTTGTGGCATCGAAAGTTTTTTTTTCTTTTTTATTGTCACCAAACTCTGCAGTTCGCCTCTATGAAACCTTGTAATGTCTACCCTTATTATTTTTTAGTCCGCAACTTGGTTCACTCTCATTATTGTTATTTTTAGACTCAGCAAGCAACTGTTTCCAGTAAATATCTTTAGTCACTGTAAATAACCTGCCCATCACCACACAGACCATGTGACCAGCTATCTGCTGAACCTAGTGGAGCAATTACAGTGCTGGTCAAAATTATAAGCACCCCTTGATTTTAAGTACTAAATTTAAAATATCTTCAGATATAAATGCAAATGTACCAATTTTGTATTTCCAGAATATTTGTATAAAATGCCCAGGGACATTGAACAAAAGGGGAAAGAGGGACAAATTAGTTGAACAGTAAAATAATACCAACCTGTAATGTACCAGATCTTTTTATGGAGTTGCAGGAGAGTAGAAACGACTAGAAAGAAAGAAAGAAAGAAAGAAAGAAAGAAAGAAAGAAAGAAAGAAAGAAAGAAAGAAAGAAAATATTGAACTGTGTCAGGTTGCCTGAATGACTGCAGAACAAAACATTTCTTTAAACAATATTATTTCTAGCTTGTGACGTTACCCTCAAGTGAAACAAATGATCTCAGGTTACTCCACAGTGGGGAAAGAAATATTTACATGGAAGATTTCACCTCAGTGGGCCGCAGTGTAATGTTATTTGATACTTGAGTTATTCACGTTATAAAGATAAAACACAACATTTAAATCTTATTTGGAAAAACTATTATTCTTGAAAAGGCTGTATATTTGAGGTATTTCCAATGTGGAAGATTGTTTTTTTCCATTTGATGGACTTTGACCATATGGCACTTGATTCATTTTAATTTGGTCCAGAAGGGCACCAGCAACACCACATGTTTTGCAAACTCATTGAGTCCTGTTAAAGTCCACTGGTAGCATGTTGGTTATTAAGTATTTCACAACCCACATTTATCCCAGACTTGTGTTAAATTCTTTTACAGATTAACTCTTGTGAAGTGAAGTAAACACTGACTGATGTTTTTTCCTGTTTTTCTCTCCCAGACGCTACCTTGAAAAACACGGATTGAATCAAGAAGACAGTCACTGAACACTTCGGGTCAAGCCATCATTGAAAACTTGTCAGAAGAAGCAAATACTACCTGCACAGCTGTGTGATTTAAATGATGATTTTATATTCTGTCAACAGGTTCTGTTACAAAACAGTTGTTGTCATTTCCAAACAATGGAGACGAGTATTCAGAACATGTTTCAGTTGATGCAATGGTTATTATGCATGTCTTTAATTCTTCATTCTGGCTGATACATAATTTTGATAACAATTTGTATTATGATCCACTGACTGTGAATCATCTATTTATTTTTATAATGTTCAGAGTCATTGATGAAAATAAAGTTCAGCTTGACCTCACCTTCAGAAAGTTATTTCAAACACAGCAGATGTTTTATGTCACCTTTGCTATTTTGGGATTTAAATTAGATTAAGACATTTAAAGGTTAACAGGCTCTAAAGGACAGTTTGAAACAGGCCTGCAATGTTTTACATTTGTGAATGATTTGTATTTCATCAGTTCAAGCTGCTACGTTTTGGAAGTTTTCAACTAAATCCTGCCATAAGATGGAGCCAGAAAAAGCATCTCTACTGAAGAGCAGTCACACAGCACTAGATGTCCTCACCAGCTGTTGGAGAGATTTACACATCAACTTGAAAAGGCTGATGGTGATTCAGAAACTGAGCACATTTATAAGTGTGAAAAATGCGAAGGTTACATATGTGTAACATTAATGTAACTCCTGGAGCTAGTTTAATGTCAGGTGGGTCATTTCCTACTAAAACAGGTCATAAATATGTAAATGTACTGCTGAAAAAGATGATAGTGGATTGCTTATAACCCTTACAGGCCTACATCCAGCATAATCATACTGCTGCTCTCACAATGTGTCTCTGATCTAAGTCAATCGTGTTTCTATCTCTCAGGTTCTTGGCAGCTTGGTATTGAGAAACATTTATGAAATTAAAACCTGGATGTTTGCACGGAATATTAAACATCTTCCTTGATTTGTTAACACACTGGCAACATGACTGTTCTATTATAATACTTCAAATCTAAATACTACATGAATCAATATCAACAAGAAAGCGCAATAGCTATCAATAGGAACGTTTATATATAGTGTAATGGACATTTACTAAACCCACGTGGTCGATATACTAACAGCTAACAGAATTATAGTTGTTGAGAACTTAATATTTCCCACAGTACGTGAAGGCAGCGTCCTGCCTCGCCGGTAGTTACGTCATCTTCCTGTCAGACGGAGCAGAGGCGGCTAAGCTAGCAGGTTAGCAATGTCAGGTGTAGAAGAAAGTTCACATGAGTCGGTGGAGGTGAAGGAAAACAACGAGTTTGATGATGACGTCGAGGACCAGCTCGGGGACGATTATGCTGTTGACCCAACTCGATATATGTTCTACAGGTACTGTCTGCTGGGCCTCTCCCCGACATGTTTGGGTGGTTAGCTTGCTAGCTCGGATGGCTAACTATCTGAGTTTAAGTTTGTTAACGGTGATGTTTGATGACTGGAGGTTTAATGCTGTGGTCACTTTGCTTAGTATTTGCTCTAGTGACGTTATCACCCGGGTCACTGGCACCAAAGACACGTGATAATTGAATCAGTGCTGTGCTAATTGAATGGAGCTCTGTCTGCTCCCTCCTGCTCCGAGCGGCTGCATTTAACTGACTAACAAATGTGACAATAAAATGCACCAACGCCCACTACATTAGGCATCATGAATTCACATTGTTTATATTTCATTTGTAAAACGAAGTAGTTAGCTGCCATCAGGAGGTGTTGTCGGTCAGCAGCCAGGAAACCCACCCCCGTGTTTGTGTGCTGCAGGGACAGAAAGGAGTGGGCAGACCTGGAGCCTGTTCCTCAGGATGATGGACCAAATCCTGTGGTGAAGATCGCCTACTCTGACAAGTGTAAGATTGTTGGGATTGCTAGAAAGAGACGGGAGTAAGGAAGAGTGGAGTGTCACATGAAAGTTAAATCTGCTCCTGGTCTCTCTGGTCTCTCCCCTCTCTCTTCTCTCCTCTCTCTCCCCCACCGAGTCTGATCGAGCCAGTTTTGTCCTGTTAAAAAGGAGTTCTCTCTCTTTGTAGTCGTCAGTGCTGCTCCTTGTGGGAACTGTTGGGATTCTCCGTCACTTTTTCTCTATAAGTTCTTGACATTACATTTACTATGTAAAGTGCCTTGAGATGATGCGTATTGTGATTTGGCGCTCTACAAACAAAGTCTAATTAAATTGAATCATAAAGGTTAAGGTGACAAGTAGAATCCTGCAGATCCAAATAAACATGTCTTGCTACACAACAATTTTTTATCACCTTATGATCAAACAACCAAAATTAGTTTTCAGTTGTGTTTTCTTTAAACTTTACATCCAAAATCACTTAAAAAGCAGATGCCAGAGATAGTGCCGGCCTTCAACATTTCCAAACAGATGATCTGCAGTTCTTTGAGTCTGTTAGAAACTCAGACTTGTTTAATTCACATTCATACATTTCTTCCCACAGTCTCAGATGTTTATGACTATTTCCGTGCACTCCTGAAGAACGATGAGAGAAGTGACCGGGCCTTCGCCTTGACAGCAGAAGCCATCGAGCTAAATGCTGCTAATTACACAGTGTGGTGAGCATGCTGCATGTTTGCAATATGGAAAACCAATGTTTACTATTTGGTTGTGTTTAATTATCATAACATGATGGGGAGGAATGAAAGATTTCTTTAGTTTGTTTCTATATAATAACTTTCTGAGTGGTGTTTGAACACTATTTTATCTTTGGGTCACATGATACGTAATCCGTAGGGCTGTAAGTTAAGACAAAAAATACCTCTCGTCACTTATAAATCACCTTATGAATAGCAGTAGCTAAATTTGTTTGTTATTTCTGAATATGACGCCGTTGGTTGTGAAACTGAAGTGATGAAATATTGATGGGATGTGCAGGCACTACCGGCGAGTATTACTTCAAGCCCTTTCAAAGGACCTGGGGGATGAGATGAGGTACATTACCGCCATCATCGAGGAGCAACCCAAAAACTATCAAGTCTGGTGAGCGCTGGCAAATTCCTATCAGGTCACATGTTTTCTGTATCTGTCCAGACAACACAGAAGAGACAGGGAGTGGTGGGAAGTGTTTCTAGGTTCACTCATTTAAATGAAAACATAACATCCAAATAAAGGTTGATTTTCCTAACCTGTCCTCCAGGCATCACAGACGTATGGTGGTGGAGTGGTTAAATGACCCTTCAGAGGAATTGGAGTTTATTGCAGACATCCTCAGCCAAGACGCAAAGAACTACCACGCTTGGCAGCACAGGCAGTGGGTCATCCAGGTAGGTGTTGGAGCCTTTAGCAGAGTTTGGCCTTTAAACAGTGGAAATAGATCCAGTTTTCCACCCACGATGAGCCACTCTGCCAGACTGAATCCTTTGGCTGTTTGTTGGTGTGTTGTTTGAGGCCTTCTCTAGTCAGTATTTGTCTCAATCATTGCAGGGCCACTACGAAAAGCTCTACATTCCATTAACAAGTGTGTTGCCAACGCTGGCTTTGTTTAATTTTCAGGAGTACAAACTGTGGGATAACGAGCTGGAGTTTGTGGAGACTCTTTTGGAAGAAGATGTGAGGAATAACTCTGCATGGAACCAGAGGCATTTTGTAATTTCTCAAACCACAGGTTTCTCTGATCCGACCATAGTGGAGAGAGAGATTAAGTGAGTCCTCAGTATAAATATTTAGACACAGATAATGTGCACTTTTTTAAGTTGGATTAAATTTTTTTTTTATTTTTTACATGAAAATATATTTTGTACATGTTGAGAAGACAATGCACTTGTTAATTGGCTTAATTTCTTCAGCGATGAGCATCACTAAATTTGTCTATATTTTGTTTCTTTATTTATTTTTTCTTAACATTAGGTATTGTCTGAAGCAGATCAGGAAGGCTCCCCACAATGAAAGCGCATGGAACTATTTGAAAGGGTAAGATGTAACAACTAATGTTTTTCTACAGTAATCCCACAAAATGTACAAATGGCAAACATGTTTCTTTTTTATCTGACATGAATATACTTTTCTCATCTTTTGAGCAGAATCACTGACGTTTGAATGTGTCTTCCTTATTTAGACTACAGGGGAAAAAGTGGAAGAGTGGAGACTCGATTATTAAAAATGGAAAAGCTCACTGACACTATATCCTCAATCTTTTTTATCCTCAAGGATGCTGCAAGACAGAGGTCTGTCATCTCAGCCAGGTCTGTTGGAGAGAGTCCTGGAGCTGAAGGACACGCACTGTTCTTCTTACCTGCTAGCCTTTCTGTTTGATTGCTATGAGGATGTCTTGGAGAGCAGCAACCAAAAGGAAAATGTCGAGGAAGAAGAACGAAAGGGAACTTTAAGAAAAGCTTTAGAGGTAGGTCCCTAGTATACCTTAGCAAACACAGTCCTATGCCCGAGCCACACTGGGTGCATGTGCAGCGTCGGCGCCGCTTACGCATCCATTGTGGTCCGGGTGTTAGACTTTGTTACAGCTTAAAATTGAATCCTGAAATAATGTTATTAACATTGTTTTCTCACTCTTTGTGTGTTCCCAACTCCTTGGCAGATCTGTAAACTTCTAGCGCAGGAGAAGGACACCATTCGTAAAGAGTACTGGCATTTTTTGGGAAGTTCTTTAAAGAGCAAATATGGAAGCAGTGATAACTCCGAGGAGAATATGGCAGACAACGCCGAACCCTCAGTCCCAGCATCTGTGCAGCAAGAAGCGAGCTAGACCTCCAGGGGACTCGCACCATTTCCACTCCTGTGCTGCTTCGTCAGGGCTGTTGGCAGAACCAGTCCACGCAGTTTGATATTAATGTCAATGGTTAAAATGTTTCGTATTGATGAGTAAGTTTCTTACAGTCACCACTAATATGAGGTCATCTAGGAAAAGACTCTGAGACTGAAAGTTTTTTTTTTTTCACACTGAACAACTGTAAGAAGTGACCATGTTATTACACATCAGGCAGTTTCATACATCCTGGAACATTTTTGGAATGTTGTCAGATTTAGTCATAGAATTATTCTTTTTCTTGGTTAGAAAACAGCGAGTGGTTTGTGAAACTAATTTAGCAGTGTTAAAAAAAGCAGATGAGAGATGACATGCAGCGGTTTGTTGCTGCTCTGATCGATGACTCATAACATGTAGTTATTTAGTCTTTTTCTAAATCTGTAGCAGTTTAAATCAAATCAAATATACTTTATTGAAAGAAGAAAAAACAGTACATGAGGACATATCATGTAAGACCATGAATAATAATGCTGAATAAAAGTGTTTAGTTCTTTAGTTGCACTAAACAAGTGACTTTCTCTCTGATTGTTTGTTTTGTTTGGTCCTCTGAGCTATGCTGCCACCAGCCCCCCCCCCCCCCACATTCATAAAGCACCTGTATTGACACACAGCCTCATGTCCTGGACTCCCTTGGAGCTTGGAAATGGATTTACTCCACTAGATGCAGCTGTTTCTACTTGTGCAGACACTACAACACAATCCGTACCCTCCAGTTTCTAAATGCCAGCAGTTTGTAATTACTGCTTCTCTGGATGCTTGATATTAACAGAGCAGTGGTTCTTTTCTCTGCTTTTCCTCATTACGGTGGAGGACACTAATCAGCCACGTTCACGTCATAAGTAATGACATGACTGAGCACAAGGGACAAATACAAACTGTGACTGCAAGAAGGCAGATCACGTGATTCATTTGCTCTAATATACCAGTCGAGTAGGAAACATTTCTCGCTGCGTTCTCACATCAAAAAGCTGAAGGAGCTGAAATAACAAACAGGCCACATGACACATTAACCAGGCTGCTGGGTGAATATGAATATAAGCTGCACTGTTTCTGCTGCTTAAGCAAAACAGACCAGGTGCCTGCTCCATCACTTCAAGTGCTGTTTGGAGGACAGTGCTCCTCAGTGGTTAAACCCAAAACAAAGAAACAAACAAAAGGGTTGCAGACAGTGTTTAATTAAAATACTAATTAAACAAACCACCGAGGAGTCGCAGGCTTTGGAAGTTATTAAATATTGGTGACGAAGACAGAACATCTTCTGTCTGTTGTTCAGTTCTGTCTGTATGTCATGTCCAGGGCAGCTTTTTAACATGCATGCACACCCAGTGTATCGGTGCAGAGGCCTGGACGAGATCCAGCCCAGTGCTGAGACATCTGTTTCTTATAATTGGTGGAGAAGGCAGCTCATCCTGTGTGGGATCCTCCAGCCTCTGCTTTTATCACATAGAGTCCAGCGACTACGTGTTAGTTTTTACACTTGGAAGACATGAGTGCATTAGTTTGCTCCAGATGTTTTAAAGGAAGCGAATGGAAAAATAACACCCAGAATAAAGTCTTGACAATAAATTAAATAGGAAATTACTTAAACCAAAGGTTGCTCCTGAGTTACTCAGCAGATGAACGTACAGGAAAGCTTGCCGTCAAACGGTTCGCTTCTCAGACCGTTTCGTTCAGCAAAAACATCACTTGAAAAGTTAAATACTAAACATGTACTTTACAAATTGATTGAAGGTACATACAAATACTAAAAGAAACTGAAAACCTGGCATGTGTGGCTTAGGGATGGGGCAAATAATATCATATACTATACTTAATATCAAGAAATCCCATAATAAAAGATCAAAACTAACAATCAACTTATCCTATGCAGCCAAAGTCTGCATAGCCCCTGATCTCCATTGTTGTCCAGAACACTTCAGTGTGTCATTACACTGACTGACAGGTTCCTTCATTACAAATGAATGGGAGAGCTGTGGTGTATTTTGAGTCAAACCCACACACACACACAAAACTGGTCCCTCAAATAAAACTTGTATTAATCCATGGCAGAAAATAGTGCCTGACAAACGCATTGTATACCAATGCTGAATTTAGGATTACTCAGACCTCTACAGTAAAAGGAATTAATTAAGACTTTTTCAAACATGACGCTATACACTCGCTTCTTTTAGGTACACATCTGAAACTAATGCAGGAAAATCCAACGGTCCGGCAAGAACTCCTCCCTTCATGATGGTTTTAATCAGATATTTTCATAAAACATGGAGTCTGATGAAAAAAACTTTCATATTGGGTGGACTGATATCAATGGTGTGGATCCAAATAAAAATCTGTATCTAGCGGATGTGGTTTCATAGGGTGGGAGGATTTGTTCAGACGCTGTATGGTAGAAAATAGGGCTACAAACCTGTAACTAGGGCCAATGTGTAGCTGAGATCATGTGGATTCATTAGGGAAACAACAGCTTCTATGTACAGTATCTTCAGTAGCTTTAGAACTATGCCCTAACAAACGTGACGGATTTGCTGTGGGCCTTGGCTGAGGTATGTGCTCCATTGAGGTGCACTCATGTTTTAGAAGTGCTGAGTCAACTCTTAGATCGTTTAGGAGGCTGCAGTTTGTGCTGCTGTTCAAATGTGTTGGATCGAAGAGGCGTGTCTGTTGTTTAGCCCCGTCTCATTGATTTGAATGGCACTGAGAGTTACATCTTCATGGAGGTAATATTTATCACAAAACTGTTGTATTAGCATTCAGTTTAGCTGGGTGTTCCCAATAAACTGACAGATGAGAACCACTTATTAAGGCTGAGAGGCAGAAACAAAGCAGGGATTTGCAGCCGTACTAAGAGCAGAACAATCAGTGATGGTGACGTAGGTGGAGAGATGGAACTGTAAACATTTCTCAAGTTTCTGAATCTGCTGTCCTCAGACCAGTCAACGCCTGAGAGAAGATATATTACCAACTTCAAATGTCTTTTTTAAAAATAAGTTAAACGGACAGAATCTACTCCCACACAAACTGTTGTCAGTCTATGATAAGAAGCTATTTCATAGCTGGAGTAAGTGTGAGCAGCTTTCACCCTTCCACGGCTCTTTGTGCCCTTTTACTGTATGAAAAATATAGTTCTCCAGAAGTTCTTTGATAAAAAAGTCACTTCAAGGAACCCAATTAAAAATATTTATTGCTGGGCAATGAAGTCTGCTATTACCCCAAGAAGAGCAGATGAAAGTGGCCAGGGACAGGGTTTAAAGTTACATTGACTTTTGATGTAGACTGTGACTGTCATAATGCTTAGAAATTGGTAATATTGAGCTTGGCATGCATGAGAACTGTTCCTGGTATTTTAGCTGCCACATGCTTCGGTATGTTCACCTGCAAACATTAGTCAATAAAGTGTGTTTTATTCACAGTAACCACTTAACTAAAAGAGGCTAAAAGCAGAGAGGAGCTGCAGGGTTATATGATGGATTTCTGTAGGTTACCCACTACAAGCCACACCTGATGCATTACGCAGTCATTTGATCCATTGTTGATATGAAAATATTGATTAGTGCAGCTTTAAATAGTTCTCTAATACTCCTTCACCATCTTGTGTCTTTGTTAATTTTCCTTTCAGTCCTGCCCATCCGACAGGCCCTGTCTCTGGTCTTATCCTGGCCAGACACATCTCCAGCCTCTGTATTGATTCCATATGGTTCTGAGTCAATTCCTCTTCAGGATAAAGTTCCAGGCAACAACAGTGCTAACTGCTTCAGATTCATTAATATTTATAGGCCAACACAGGATTTTTGACCTGTCAACTACTGTTGTAACTGCTACTGTAAAACTGCATCTGAGATGCTGGAGCGGTCCCTCCACAGCGCACACCAATGCACGCACACACGCACACACACACGCACACACGCACGCACACACACACACACACACACGCACACACACACGCACACACACACGCACACACACACGCACACACACACGCACACACACACGCACATGCACATGCACATGTGCCGGAGAAAATGTGTTTTTTTCCCCCACTATGTGAGAAATCTATGTTAATAAATTAGCCTGTTTAATTATTTTATACTACAGGGAATCTCCTCGGCAATGAAATGAAATACATTTTTAAATAATGCTGCATCAGTCCATAGCCTCCCTCATCTTGCTGCCTTGTAGTTGATGGGAATTAGTTTCCTTCGGTTGCAGCATCTTCCAGGTTTGTGACCATGACAGGTAAATTGTCTGTGTTACGGAGGGGAGCAGGACTCTCCTTGTGTCCTAATCAAAGACCTATGCTGTTAACTTTTGCGCCGTCTAATTTGTCGGACAATTGAATTCAATAGCTTTCATTTGAACTGACTTATGTGCTGTGTACCTGTGGCTGCTTCTATTGTGCATAAACTAAAGCCTTATTCTGAGCTGTCCTGGTCCAAATGTAAGGGTAGTTTTTAATTAATGTTACATTCTCAAAAGGCCTAATGACGCCAACATTGTAGACGAACAAATGGGGAAACTGGTTTGAATGTGCTGATCAACAAAGCGTGGTCATTATACAGAGGTGTAACAGAAAGGTGGAGCTGTGGTTTTTCCTGCTGATGCTTGGTCTGTTTGGGTCAAAGGATGTGAAGTGATGGGTCCAGTCATTTTTGCTGCTGATGGTGTTGACATCCACTGAGCTGTCGCTGCCAGCAAGCAGGACTGCCAATCAATCCACCAATCAGCATCATCAACCCGTCATTCACAGCACTTTCTCTTATCTGTTAACCTATGCAAAGTAATACGGACCTAATTAGACTCACACTCACTCTCTCTCACACACACACACACTTACTGGCAGCTGTACTGGTGCAGTCAATGAGGTGGCTCATTGTGATGAATGGACGGACGAGGGCTTTTTCTCTGGTGTTTTTCTCTCACCTGCACTCATCAGATATTTGGTTCATTAAGTCAGAAACTTGGACTTGTCCTCTGAACGTTTTCACATCCAGAGTAAATGAATTGGAAACAAATCACATCCAAGAACCTCCAACAATTTGCCAGCAGGTCGCTTCATGGGATAGTTTTACATATCCTTGAACTTTTTTTTCAGGTGGTTGCATCCTGAGTGTGGAAACTAATTTCTCCATTTATCTAACGTTTTCAGTTATCGCTGGTCCCAGGGCACATCTTTTTTTCTAATGACATATTAATACGGTTGGCAATGTCAGTTGGCCCACAGCAGCAGCATCTACCTAATGAACTGGCAGATATTCATGGTTCCCAGTTGATGAAATGTAATAACTTTGGTGATCCTTTATTTGTTTTTCTCTCTCCACCAGCAGGCCAAACTTGTGACATGTACGGTGAAACTGACATCTCCAACATCAGCAACATCTCTCAGACAAACTGGCAGAAGATTTTGTACAGATATAATAATAATGATTCCCAGAGGATGAACCTAAATGACATTGGTGATCCCCTGACTTTCCCTCTAGTACTTACATGTGGTTTACATTTATCATTTTGAGTGAAATGACTTGACAACTAGTCACGCATTTTCCTCTATAGCCATATTTGATATACATTTTCTGAAATGTTCTCTTGAAGACATTTAGAGCGAGTCTTGAAGATTTGTTTTAGGACCAAAATGTGTCGTTTCTTCACCTCACAGTTTTTGTGCTTCTTTTGTATCCTCCCCCTGATTCTCACATTAACTTAGTTTGGGCATTGAACATAAAAAAGAAGGGCCACGCTTATGTCCCCACCAACACAACAGGTCATTTAATCCGTGCTGAGTAAAAGCAAGAAGTACAGATTCTCCTACAGACACCTGGTGGATTGTTTTTAAGGAGATGTTGGCCGAGAGAAAGATGTTGAGGAGTCCAGTCAGCTTCTATCAGACTGGATGTTTCAGCACCACGGACAGCTCAGCCTCTGTCCAGTCTCAGCAGTTACTCTATTATTCATGATTTTGTTCACGATTTCCAGAAAGATCCCCCTGTAAACTATAACCCTCATGAGAAAATAATGAGAGGATGACATATCCATCACAGTATGTATGCAGCCTGTGTATAATTAATGTAATTTAATCATATCATGCCATTGTGCTGTGGAAATTACGATTCCATCTAAACTCAATTCATCCAGCTTTTATTTGCAGGAATAACCTTCAGTTTATCACCAGCCTCAGTCACTGCTACCCAACTGATTTACTACTCAGCCGGAGGGCTTTAAAGGAGTGTGGAGAGATGAATGTTCCTGAAAACCAGTGATTTCCTGGCTGCGGGTTGTTTTGTGGATCACCCACTAAAAGTGGTGCCTATAAACCCACCACATCTGAAGTGATGCTGCAGTGATGTGAGGGCCCGTGGGTCAGTGACCATTGGTCCACATGGACCCTGAAACAGCTCGGGCTGGAGCAGCCGCCTCCTCCTCTGCCTCTCAGACGCCACACAGCACTGAGCCCGGCGGACTGCAGAGAGCACACTCAGGAGCAGGGAGAAACTTTCTGGTCAGAGAGCTGATGGACGGTTTTTAGGTGATGTGGAGTTCAAAGTGATCACTGGTTGTGTAGCCTATGGATTATCGATAAGTGCACAAATCAGGAGCGCGTTCTTGCCATTAATTATTTATATATCTATTCCTGTAAAGCGGCGGGGATGCGAGAGAGACGCCACAGCGGCGAGGATCGGCCGCGCTGAACCGGAGTCACCGGCAGACGATGTCCCAGTGTGAGAGCGCTTCCAGGGGGGACGAGGGAGAGGACGAGGGAGGATGAAGAAGGGGGGAGAGGGATCGAGAGTGGCAGAGGTGGAATATAATGAAGTTGAGTGGGAAAGGACTGTGCACCGTCCTCTCCAGCACCCTCCTCTTCGTGTGCGCCCTGAGCGAAGTTGTCGTTGGATTAAGATGCGTCTCTCTGGGATCTACGGTGAAAGCGCATTTCCACCTCGGCGCCGCGGCCGGGGCTTTCTACTCCGGGATACTTGTGAGCATCGGACAGGGGCTGCTGTGCTCCGCGCTGCTGTGCTGCATGGAGAAACCCGGCTGCAGGAACCTCTTTCTGCTCGGTGTTGTGGTCTTCTTGCTGGGAGTGCTCACCGCCTTCTCCGGCGCGGTGGTGGACGGGGACGCGGCTTCCCTGGTGGAGAGGAAATATTCCCACTACTGCCTCCACGGCGTGGTTGTGAACCCTGCCTGCGAGCAGCTGAGGAACTACCAGCGGAGCCTGGTCATCTCCACGGTGCTCAGCACGCTGGAGTGTCTGCTGGGGCTCATCCACCTGGTGATCATCAAGAGGTACAAGACCGCGCAGTTCCCCAGGAGCAGACCGTCTCAGAGGCAGAGCGCAGCGGGCATCCTGTTCAGCGAGGACCGGGACTGCTCCTCGGCGGATTTCCAGCCGGTGTCTTACATCAACCTGGGTGTTTTTAACGTGTTGGACGAGACGGGCGCGGAGGTGCAGTGCGGGGGGCACCCGTCCATCGAGCTGCCGGGGTACGCGACCACGGACCCGGAGCTCAACCACTGCTTCCCGTTCTCCTACCCGCTCCCCAGCGAACTTCCGCCCGCATACGAGGACATTTTCCCCGCTGAGGCATGCAACACATAGCCGCTCCGGAGCAGCCCGCAGCAGCGCTTTCCTCTGCTGTGACAATCAGTGACTTTCTGCTTCATCAATCCCCCTCCTCATCTGCTCCTCTTACAACCCCCCCACCACTGAAAAACAAACTAAACAAACTGAGGAAAACAGTAAGTGACACACAGGAGGACAGCAGCAGCGGCAGCAGCAGTGGATTTGATCTCACCTGATTATTCTGATATGTTCTCAGGCTTCATGTGCCTGGAAGCTTCTAATGTCCATCACCAGTCCAACTGCTGTAGAGGAGTAAGTGACACAGGCCCAGACAGAGCAGCCAGACCAAGGCCCATAGACGCAACAGCTTGCAAAGTATTATAACAAAAGCAGAGTTTGTGTTTTGAATGTTTGCTGTTGACATTTCTACTTGCGAATAAAATGTGCATTTATCCTCCTCATGAAGCTGCTGCCACTTTAGCTCTTGTTGGTTTAGTCTGAAGTTCATTTCCAAGGCTTCAGACATCTTGTCCCTATCGCTGAGTGTGGCTGGTGCCAGTCAGTGTTGTAGCAGTTATTTGCTAGTCCATGAGTCAGCATCATCAAAGTGATGATCGTTACCATGAGTGTCATTATCGTGCCATAATGCTGAAGAGAGGACTGAAAAGTGCTCTGCATCTCAAACAGTGTGTGGAGCCCACTGAAAAGGAAACTCCCCTGATTTATTCATTTGTCCAGAAAGTTGGGGCAATCAGAACCGGCACAACTTTAAAAAGAGTGGTCCTAAACACACTTCCCATGATGTAAATTGACGGCACCTCTCATTAAAACAGTCCTTTGCCTGGAACTCCTCGCCCTCAGTTTGTAACGCAGGCTTGCTGTGATAACTGCGTGGCCTTCAAACCCAGAGAAAACCCAGATGAGTCACTATGAGATCATCACGGTAGAAAACTCTTCTCAGACATGTAAACTGAACATGATGAAGAAAACTTGTTGGATCAGGCCATAGATAACACTGGAAAACTGGAATCATTCATAAAGATAGTGAGCATATTGGGGTGAGGAGGAGCAGGGGAACAGTCTGAACCTGAACGCACCGTAACTCATTTGCTTTATTAATTTTTCGGGCCTCGTGACCAGAATGTCCTGATATGACACAGACTAAATGACTCACTGTGTCTAATCATAAAGAATCAAACTGTACAGAACTGCTCCCCACGTTGTTGAACGCGATGTGACTCAAAACCATTCATTCACTGCACCACTCACCAATACGTCAGCTCTCAGCACGAATCATCAAAACCTATTCAGCCTCACTCTTACTCATTTGAATGAATAGCTACAACCATAGCTGCCTGTCATCGTCATGTGCCCACCTTCACAACAACATTGTTCTCTGCAAAATGTCATCGAAGCGGTCACTTCCCCCCTCAAAGTAAAGTTCTCAATAAACACTCAAATGTCTCTCCAGGGGAATTTTGACTAATAAACATGAAGAAGTACTTTACATGGCTCAGTGTAATAATCCTCCTCTCATCCCTTTCAAACCATGTGATGATGCTCTCCACTCTCTTCTACTTAGCCAAGTGCAGGATCACGCCTTTAAAAACTGCCTTCCTCCTGCTTAGGTTTCCTGCCTGTAATATATTTATATATATATGCTAATGGTGCTAATGGTGGAGGGCTGTGTGAAAGTCATCTGCTGAGGCTGTGCCCCGGCAGTGTCCGTCCACAGAAAACCAGCTGGAGTGTTCAAAGTGAACATTTCCAGTGTTGAAATAGCTGGGTAAATTTAGCTTCACCTTAAGAGAAGGTAGCTGGGGAAGTTTTCTTCCTCCTAACTGCTCAAAATACAGTTAAATGTCAGGTTTTGTTAGGCCCATCGTTCACAGAGCTGGTGCAATGATGCAACACTGATTCTATTAGATATTTCTGTTATGCATGGAGCTTGTTACCTCGGAGAAATGCTCTGACATTCAATAAATGAAGTCACAATACGATGGTGAGAAAGTGGAGGTAAATAGTTATCAGCTGGGTTTGCTTGACTGCTTCTGAGTGAGATCTTATGTGACTGAACGTGATATTTATGACAAAAATGTAGATAATGAAATAAACTGCAGCGTGATGGTGCTATGAGGCCTTCTATTAAATCACTGGAATGTCAGTACTGACTTTGTTTGCATTGGGAGTCGTTGGACTGGAGCAATTTTCTATTTTCCACTTCATTGCCTGGTTAAGCTGAGCACAGAAGTTTTATATATTTTCAGAATGTACAAGGTCTCTTTACATATTGAATATTTCAAAACAGTGAACTACCCAGTAGATTTTCCAACTGCAAAGCAAACTCTGTGTAAATACAATTAGATTGTTGCTTATAGACTCAATCATGCAGATTCACAAACATTTTTTGATATTTACCACGATATAGCTATTCAATTGACAACATAGAGAGATTACTGAGCAGATTTTCCTCCAGTTTTAGTTTGAAAGCTTTGATTTATTGAAGACTGAGCGTTGTTCATGCTTCTATTAGAATCACTTTAAAATCAGCTGACCACATCAGCACCAATTATTTATCACTGTTGTCACTGCCATCTCGACAGCCTGGGTCATTGAACTCATCGATCTGAAACAACAATACAGTTTTCTAAGACGTTAGTGCTGCGTCAGACCTGAGCGCCAAGTGACACCTGTTGAGAATAGTAAAATCAGATATGATTAAGTCAGACAGAGTGGGCTACATCACTATACAAAAACATGCTGTGATTAATATAGTTATGAATTATAAGAAGCAATTTATGATATGAAAAACAAGTAGGCTATACGTATTGCACTTAAGTAAACAGCAGTGCTTTGCATTCCAAAATGCAGATTTTCAAAATCGTTTTAGTTTTCTCGTCCGGATGGAGATATTTTGTAAAACTAAAGTCATTTGCAAAGTCAAGATCTTTCTTAAAGATGGAGGGAAAAGTAGTGAAGACAAGGCCTTACTGGATTTGACAACTATAGTTACATGTTAACAAGAAGTAACATGTAATAAATATATACATATAAAGCAAAGCAAAATAAATAACATACATACTTTACATAAACACAATATATGAGCCTATTAAATATGATCATTACTATAGAATAAAACTATAAAACTATTTAAATTAGCTTCGCTTGGCCAGCCACAACAGTAAAGTGACACTAAAACCAATAAATATAAAACAGTAAATAGTAACACAGGGGTTGATGTACTCATTTGTAATACATCTAGGCTTGATACTATTGTGCCACTATGTTGGCAATTTTTGATTAGTACTTTTTGCTATTGATACTTTGCTGCTGTTTAATGCTTATGAGATTTTTAAAATGTAGTATTACTTATTTAAAGCTAAATAAAAAAAAAGTCTGAACACATCTCCCACTGCTGCAATTGTTAGCAAGCTAGCTAGATACATATTTGACTGTTCAATGGGGCTACTAAAATGTGACAGTTGAAGTTAATATTATAGCTATTTGTAACAACATTAACTATAATGTGTATAACTTCCAATCCATAAAGTTAGCCATCAGCTTATTTGGATGAAGCTAACTAGGCAACAACTAAAACTGTAAACTCTGTTGTCTGGGATGTTTTTCTCCACAGAAACTGATGATATCAATAATCACACTGAGACTAAACAGACCATCAGAAATAACCTTCTCTCTTTCATTGTATTGTCTTAGTCTTTGGCACGTGGCAGCTACAAGAGGTTATTTGTGTGTGGATGATAACAAACACTGATTTCTGCTCGTTTCTCCATTATATAACAAATACAATTCCACTTTTTCAAGTCAAAACAACAACATGAGAAAATAGAAGGGCACTCAGTAGAGCACCAGATCCATCCAGAAATATCAGCTACCTAAACATGGCTGCTTTTTTTTTTTCAGTGTACGCAGTGTAACTGTGTTTAAATATCATCTCCACCAGATGTAATTATAAAATTCCCTCTTACAAACTTTATGAACGTCATCACCGTGGGAGCAGTTTTTAATCCGCTGTCCGTCATGACAAATGCATCTCTGCTGTGTGGTCATTAACAAAATGTCACCTGCCTGTTCACTGGAAACTAAGTGTGTGTCCCCTGAGCCTGGAGGCTGTTTTTACACGTTCACGCTGAGAGCCTGGTGCAGCCGCTGTGCTCCACTGATGCTCAGCTGCTACATGAGAGCCGGGCGTAGACGTTATTTGACCCAGTGACCTTCTGTTCAAACACATGATGATTTCAACTCGTGTCATGATAAATGTCATATATTATTAATCTCTTTGCGAATCACTAATTCAATGTGAAAACTGCGTTTAAGAAACCATCAACAGTGTGTATCTGTAAGTGATTACCTCCATTAATGAATTAGCTCTGACTTTGAAGTAGCTCACGGTGTCTTTTCTGCCACATGACACCTCCTGCTGCTTCCGAGGTGTAATGATGAGTAATTGCACATTTTTTTAAAAAGCCAAGACATGCGAGGTTGTGATGTAGGGCACTCTATTATCTTAAGATCTGTGTTCAGTGCGGTCAAGAGCTTTTTCCTTTTTTTCTCTTCCCTGGTGGCAGATCCTTTGTTGGATAGCAGTGCTGCATTAGTGTAATGACAGCCTCCAGCTCTGGTCACACAAAGTTAAAAAAAAGCGCTGACTTGCATCTCAAAGTTCCTCCCCCCAGTAAGAGGAATAATAAGTGAGGGTTTCTGCACAAGTGATTACACTGCAGATATTTGGATGAGTGATGTACGTGGACAGGAGCCGCCACGAGCCCCTGAGGCAAGGAAGTGAGATCAAACACTGTCGTTGGATCCTACTTCGAGACTTGGTTTGACGATCAGCTCATTAACGTGCGTACTAACCTTTTGAACCTTGTTGTGCCGCTTTGTGTAGCTGCTCACCCACAGAATATACTCATTGTACTGCTGAGAGACACACAGGCTAACCCACACATATATATTACATTACATTATTTTTTTCCATCTGCATACTTGTCTGAAAAAAAAAAAAAAAAATCAATACCCCCTAAAAGCCTTTCATTAGACACATATCCATTTGTCTGTGTGCGGCTGCCAGGGAAAGTTGTGCCTGGAAAAACTCCAGTGGCTTTTAAAAGCCAACACTGGGTTTTTCCCTGACCAAATGTGGTTCATTACCTACTGTATGTGTGAGCGTCCAAACCATTAGCCTGTGCCAATTTCTCAAAAGCTTGTTTCCTTTGATATAATGTCTTTCAAGAATTTGAAACTTTCTGTTTAGATCCTTCATCACTACTGAATCCAATGTAAACACAGGACATGTTACAGAAAATCACCCACATAGACACAAGCTGCAGTCCTTTTAACTGTGTGTTCACTTTATTTGCAGGTAATGAGAAACCTTTTCTTTACATTCAGCTCATAAGAAGTCATTTAAATTCATTTAAAGTCACTTATATTCCTTGAGCCTTTTTTTGTCTGAGTCTGTACACAGAGCTGGGTTGTATGCAGCTCAGTGAACTAGCATTATCTTCTCCACCTCCTCCCACTATCCGAGTCGTAGCGATCGGGAGGTGGAGCTGAGCTAGTGGGGTCCCGCCAATACACGTGCTCGACCAATCATGAGTCAGTCTCTGTGAAAGTAAACTGCGACCCATCCATTAACATGGAGGAGCTTGTAAAGTATGATGTAATAGCCATATCCAGGTCCAAACTTTCAGGCTGCCAGCAAACAACAATGGAAGAACCTGTGAATTAATTTAACATGACGTCCATTTTTTAGTGAGGCAACAATGAGGGTAAGAAGTGGCCTAAATTCATTGTATTCAAATCAAACTGTTCTTGCTGGCAGTAACTTTCATTCACCGGGGGAACGTTGGCTTGATCAACAAAAAACACTCACTTCTAAGAAGTTTCCCAAGAATTGTAACTTCCCTGATCAACTGCAGCCATTTCTTCTTCTCTTTCTCCCTGCAAGGAAAAACTGTAGAATGACAAGTGAAGAGCTTTTTTCGAACCGGATCGATTCAGACAGCAGGTGATGCAGCACTGCAGCATCCTGACAACACCACCGCTTCTGTTTAGATATCACACGTCAAAACTTATACTTACCAAATACTGCAGCCAGCCACCAGGCGGTGATCCGAATGCTTTGGCTTTACTTTTGGGGAGCAGTCATTTTGTCAAGCTGCAACATATGACTGCTTTGATTATGGGGTAATGAGATTTTTACTCTTGTTATTAACTGATCAATTATTTCAGCTTGGATCGATCAGAAAATAGTGACGTTCATCACAAGTTCCTGAAGCTCAAGGTGTCGTCTTCAAATCTCTTCTTTTGTTGGATCAGCAGCACAAAACCCCAAGGTGGACAGATTGTGATGTGTCACATAGGACAGGATAATGTTTGGCATCTAAAACAATCTAGTTAGTTATCAATTAATCTTCTATTGATCGACTAATCGTTTGACCTGCTAATGGTTTCCTTGTCATCGCTTTAACAACTACGCTTCCTCCATCACCGACCTGCAGCTGGATTTGTGGATTAGAGTAACTTCATCTCACAAGGCAGCCTGCTGAATTAATACTTAATGAGTGCTTTTCCTCACTGTTGCTTTTTCATTATCTTTCTATACTCAGATATAAACCCAACTCTCTATCCCAGATGTCTTTTGTTCCTTTTATCTGCCACCTAATGAGCTCCATTTGCCAGCAAAGCATCTTACAACTAACTCCTGGATACTTTGTTCATCCGTTTCTTCATACTGAAAATGATATTGTTCATGGGATTTCTTAGTACCACATTTCTCACCTACAGCTTCTCCAGCAGTGCCACTGCTATATTATTCTGAATATGGAGTGATTATATAATTCCAAGAAAGTGTTCTCAGCACATCCTGACATTTAAAGTGCAGGAAAAATACTCAAACGTTTTTCTAGGTCAGAATCACGACTTGGACACAGTCAAATCTGCTCACGTCTGATCTGATGCAATTATCAATGAAAGGATCTCGATGCTGATGGTCAAATGTGTTTCATGGAGGGTTAACAAGCAGTTTCTCCGCCGTTCTGTAAGTCAAGCCAGTAGTAATTTTATGCAAACAGCAAGTGTTTCCCTCCAGGCGTCTTAGCAAGAGTAGAATATTAGTGAGCGGATTCCTCTCAGTAGCTTGGAAGAGAGAGAAGTGTGGCAGGGATGCAGCGGAGGGAGAAGGGGAACCCTGGCAGCATCTGCAGCCACAGAGCGAGGTGTGCGTCAATCACTAGCTCCTGCAGTGGATGGTGTTTTCAGAGGGAGCCAGCTCTAAATTTGCAATAACCTCTTTGGCTCGCCGCCATCTGCCACTTAGCAGACAACTCCTGGAGCATTAAAAGAGTGGAGCGCTGGAGCCGAGTTAAGGTCGCTTTCACAGGGAAAGCTCCAACTCAGAGGCACAACTTCAATTTAGCTCTCCAGCTGCTCGGCTTCTGTAATTAGTTCTGTATTTTCTGTTGGAACGGCCAGGCGCGGTTAGTCCTGACTTCACATGAAAGAGTTGAGCAGCAACATACAAATCACAGAGCGTCAGATATGTATTCCAGCAGCATATTGTACAAGCTGAGGAGGCACAAAACGCTAACTGATTTATGACAACATGATTTATGCCCTTTCACACGCACATAAACACAACAACGTGCTTCACAGAGACATCGCACTGCAAAGGAAGGAAGTTAAATGTCACACACTTTGTTTTTCTTCGCATACAAATATATTCTGTCCCTTTTATCCATTTTCAAAAGGGATCTGGAATTATTCTAATCATTTAGTTTCACTTAAACCTGCTTGAAGGGATTTGTCTGGCCACTTGAGGACATGACAAGCAAGCAGTATTGTTGTTATTTTAAACTGATGTGACAAACCTGTCAGCCAACAGTTTACACTGCCAGCAGATACACAGCAGCATTACCATTCATCTGGAGTCGTGATTCTGGACTCCTGACGGATGTTAGTCCAATATTTGCTCTCCTCTATAAGCTCAGTTCTGATTTCTACCAACTCTGGAGGGAATATCAGGCTCTTTGGTTGCTAAATGTTTACCAGCTGATGTCTGTTGTTTAGAGCCGAACCCATAGTACACAGTGGTTTTTAGCTGGACATGAGGCTGATGAGCAGAGAGACGGAACTGAAACAAACTGTTGTGGGCCATGAAACCAAAAGACTATGCTCCGTAGAGCTGCAGAGTCAGGTGATTATTCTCTGGAAGTTCATAACTGTGAGTGACTCATTTAACAATACACAGAGTCATGGAATCCACTCATAAATGCAGAATATTGATTATAGCAACTTCAAAGTTTTTCACTTTGAACAAATTCAGCTTTTTGTCTGCAATGTTTTCTGATTTCATGGCAATAATAGATCTTCAGCACATCATCACTTTGGAGGATTTTAAGAGAGACTCCCACTCAGAAGTGAGCACAGCATGAAACGTGTCGTTCCTCTAATGATGGCATTGAAGTCCAGCTCCTGAAGCCATAAAATAATTATTTGGTGGGTGGAGAGCAGATAGAGGGCTGATTACTAAATTATCATCCTCCTACCACAACACTGTACGTGGAGATATGCAAGGTGCACTTGCACAGATGGTTTCTTGTCCAGATTTATTAAAGTAAGTAAGAAAGTTTGGAAGGAGAAGCTCCAGTGAAAGTGTATCATATGTCGTCCATCCTCCAGAGCAGGTTGAGCCTGCAGACACATGGTCTCAACCAGCCTGCACGCAGCTGAAAGACAGTTTAAAGGTTCTATGTAAGAGATTTTAAACATAAAGGTTGCAGTCAACACTTATTTTCTATGGCATTGAAAATAGATCCCGGCTACACACAGCACAGTTGATGCTCGCTGCTGTAAAGTTGTGCTTGGAGCAGCAAGAGTGAGCACATACGGAAATAAGTTTTAAAAACACACCTGATGGAAGCTTATAAAAATGGAGGCTCAGACAGGAAAACCAACCTGCAGATGAGATGCTGTGGATCCATGTTATCAGTCTGCACTGCAGCTAGTTGGATATTTGTTCATGCGTTGGCTCCTCTGCACACAGGAAGACGTTTCTGGTCCTGTGTTTAGGGGCAACTTTCACTTGGCTTCGCTAACTCCCAGTCAACACTACTTTGTATAGACAACACCTTGTGTGTTTGAAGGTGTGACAAGGTGTTTATTTTGTTACGAGGTGCAGGTGTAACATCTAGTGGTAGTGAATTTCATATATGACCTTTAATGGTCTTGTAGTTTCTTACAGCCAAATAAAAGTTACACAATTAAAATGATACAATAGAGTAAATCATTTATTTCATCATTAGAAACCAATATTGCAAAAGTGACTAAAAAAATCATTTTGGTATTTGTCATCTTTCACTTGTTTTCATTTCACAGGTGTTGCAGAGCTTTGCAACAAAAACGAAGGAAGCGAAAGAAAACCCTGCTCAGTGAAATAGAGAAAATCAGAAAAAAAGGTTCAGCACATATGGCAAAAAGAATCACAGAAAGAGACTCAATACAAACACATTGTATAGTTCATATAAACTACATACAAAACAAAACGGATGTGATCAGGTAAATCCACACATTGTAGCCATCAACAGAAACATAAATTAGAACAGTTTGTTTCCTCGCTGCAAAAACAATGAAATCAAGACTACTTAAACTCCTACAGGTTGTTATAAAGGTTTGGTTTGACAAGAAGCAGGGTTGGGTAAGGTTTGATAACAGTGACACAGAATCTAATGCAACAAAAGTGTTCTGAAGACGATTGTCTCATATGATGTAAGGATGTTAAAACATTGGGAGAGTAATTAGACATCAGTCCTCTCGTCCTGTGATGTACAACTGTATTACTAACACATGCTATGAAACCTTCAACCATGTGGACACTACAATTATTCTGATCCATTTCATGGGCTGTTGGCTATTTGGATACAGAGGAATGATTCCACACAAAAAGAGCAGTCCCATCAGATTTGTGAGAAGCGGTTCTGAGGCTTGGTCTTGCACCGGTGCCGACGGGTTTAACAGAGGATGCAGAGGAGGTTTTGGAAAAAGAATGAACTCAAATTTTAAAACTGTTTTAGGGTCAATAAAACTCTCCACTGGCTCAATCTATAGCCATTTCATGAGGTTCCATATTTACACAGTATCTTTTGAGTCTTTCAAGAAGTGAAGCTTTTACATTTCTGGTTTGTTTATGATGAACAGACCGAAATCTATGAATGAAAAAAAAAAAGTCTCCTACACAAACTTGAAAATCAACAAACTAATGATAGACCCTGAAAAAAGATAACCACTCTGATGATATTACATATTATTACTGTTATAAACTATATAAGGATATTGTTCTGCCCTGGACTATTTCCTGACCGGGCACATCTACTTCCTGAAGCCTCTTCTGGTTTCCTGGAAAATGTCAAACTATTCCTTAATACTGAGACACTGTGATTGTTGTAGGACAGGCAAAGTGATATGAAGCATACTGATCACTGATGGAACAATCCTCATGAGCGATGTAGATTATTATCTGCTTCATCAACTATTTCCATCAGCCTTTGTTTGAAGCCTGTGTGCTGTGACAGTGTGCTACCGGTTCAGAAAAGGAATAACATGATGTTGAGCCGGAAAACCTGAAAGCTAAACGTGTCCTGCTTCTGATGCAAACCAGTAAACACGCTGTGATCCATATGCAGCGAATGTCTGTCAGTCTATTCAAATGTAAATCCTCTTGTTTGTCTAACTTTTCAATGTTGTTCAGGACATTTAAATTCCATTCTCTCTGGGTGTAGTCAGCGTTGCGGCTCCCTGTCCCTGTCAAGGTGACTCACAGCAACAACTTCGATGGCAGTAAAATAAAGAGTCAGACTCGTCTCAAAGCACAAACTCTATTCAATAACACACCAAACACCAGCATTGCTGTGTTTTCCCCCTTTCCTCAGTTTTGCCATCTGCATCTCCGACGCCCATGGCGACTTGAGGGAACGTCCGTGATCTTAGCCTTGGGTGAGTTGCCGTTTCAAGGCAGACAGCTCATCAAGGTGAGTGACAAGTTTTTGGGGTGGGAACTTACGATTCATTTTACTGCCTGGAGGTGAAAAGTTGCTCACTGTGGCTTGAACACTATATCTTTAAACCTGTTTTCTCAGAGCCAAGGACTGCCAGGTAATGATGAGAAAGGAGCTTTGAAGTCGTCACAGCTGTTCAGTGACATCACAGACACAGGCAACCTGACAAAATGACGGCTACAGTGGAAGTCTTAGCTCTGTGGTCCTGCATGTGGGAGATGGCAACACTATGACACAAGACAAACATGATCCGAGGGTCAATGACATTAAAAAGTTTGATCAGACCAAAATTTCAAGTCCCAGCAGTCCGTAATAATACAGTGAGCTCCATAAGTACTTGGACAGCAGCACACTGTTTGCTGTTCTGGCTCCATACTCTTATTACTTTGGACGATCGCCAACTTTCCAACTTTACTTTGGTAGTATTCTCAGTGATATTGAAGGAACGGATTGAGTAGAAGTTGGAGAAGTGCATAACTCTGCAGTGCAGTGCCAGACTCTGGAAGTTATATGACTTGCACAATGAAAATTGTAATGTATATACAGGAGGATTCAGCCGGATAAGGGGAGCAAATTAAAAAAAGGAAATTGTGTGCCTTTAGCAAAACCTTGAGGTCATCCAGCTAGAATCATTTTAGCTGTTCTTTCGTTTTCAAACTCTATCTCCTCCACAACAATGTGGGAACTCAATAAATACAAAAACGGAAGGAAAGTGCACTTCATTTTTCCACATCTTCTTGAAGCTGTGGTGCAGATGAATGATGGCTGTTGATAACACCGAGCTCAGTGTTTGTGAATTTAAACTACCTCAGTAGACTGAGTAGAAAATGTAATGAGGTGAAAAATATACATTGAATATATTTATGGCAAAGAACTGACACCACCATGTTAACTGGGTATTCATGCCAATTTCATTAAGTGTGTCCTACATGCTGCGTTACACAGATTCTGTGCCTGACATCCCCACAGCTAAATCCTCATTGAGATACACTGAAATAAAACAGGCTGTGTGTCAGGAAAAGTGTGTCAGGTCTTCTTAATGGGCCTCGACTTTATTATTACTATCATGTGTAGAAATGTTGGCCAAGAAAATAATATTGCTACTGACTGAAATATGAATTAGAACTGTACAACATGTGCTGCAGTTTATAATAGTACAAATATGATATTTCCTTTTCACCTGGTACCTTTTGAGGTTTAAGATTCTGGAGATGTCCAGAGAACTGATGACTATATTGGAGACAGATCATTTAGTTACTGGGAAATTGTGTTTTGTATAAATTTAGGTGAGCATGAGATCCATTTCAATAAACAGATTCTAGATGTGAACATGCAGCATCTGTGGGCGAGGATTTTGGGGTTGGAATCCTTCTGGTTTTTGTTTCTAGTTTGACCAATTATGTTTGAGCGGACTTTGGTTGCTCACAGGTAAACAGTCCACGACGAGAGCAAAGGAGGCGGAGCACATTGACCGAAATGCATCGGCTATCTGCTTTTTAATTTATCTGCATATATAAGCAGATAGCTGTTGATAGAGATAAGCCAAAATGTCGACTTGACCGAACACACCTTTAAAAAGTGTCACGGTGTTTTGTGTGATAACAGAAACTGGTCGGACTGTAAACAGTGTACACAGAACTGAAGACTTGCCCCAGAAGGCTGATGTCCACACCAGAAGCCGTTGGCCTCAGAAGCTAATTCGTTGTCAGACAATAGCCGATGGGCTCTGAGATTGGCATGAGTTTAACAATATTGGTAATTTGATGCATTTTCTTTATCGTCCAGCCATTTTCTCAGTCTATGAACAAGAAGTCTGAGTTGTAACTACTCATCTGATGTGAAAATATCTCAGACAACAGCCTTTACATCATCCTTTAACTGTGTGGGCAGGTACAGTCTGTGTTTGACCGACATCCCCCTCACACTACTGACAACATAGTCCTCTATGATCGGTCAATAGGCCAAAAGTCGACAGCACACATGCTCACGTTTATGAAAATCAAAGGTGTGAATATTAACAAGGGCTGTAATGTCTTAGATGTGACAGTAAAACTATGACCCTGAAACTGAAGCAGCTAAACGGAATTCAGCCATCATTAATTTAGTTATTGGACGGCTGTGGCTCAGGGGGTAGAGCAGGTCGTCCACTAACGTCGGACGGGGGGGGGATTGAACTCCGGCTCTTCTAGTCCACATTTCATTGTGTCCTTGGGCAAGATACCAAACCCCAGAAATTGCTCCTGACAGCTGGGCTGACAGTGTATGAATGGTGTGTGATAGAAAAAGATATGATGCATGTAGGAGCTCTGTTTGAGTGCGTGCATGAATGGGTGAATGTGAACTGTAAAATGGCTTAGAGAGGTCCATAAGACAGGAGTAGTGTTGTATAAATAGTCCATTTACCATGTTATTAATACTTCTGCTTTCCCTGTTTGATGATCTATAGAACAATTGTTCAGCAGAGTTCAGCTCTGTAAACATCATGTTCACACTCTGTTCAACATAAACACACAAGCTTCTGCACTGATGTTGAACCCATGGAGCCAAAACATTAAACTCTGCATCACTGCTACTCACTGTACACCAGTCCCTGAGGTCACACCCTGTATGTATCAAAAAAGTTATGCTACTTCAAAAAGCATATTTACACCATTCCACTTTTTATTCATCCACAAACATTTTTTCTCCTTGGAAAGTATTAAATATTAAATAAACTGCTCAAAAGTACATTGTAAGAGCATTCTCAAAGTATTTTTTGCAAAGCAGACGTACAGAGTCCGGATGATGGACTGTTTCAGAGGCATCTGCTCACATACTGTGAACAGACGAGTACACTACAGAGTGAGGATAAGCATGCTCCAGTGTGCATCAGTCTTTATTAGCGGTTCTTACACACATAATCAAGAGACTGTATCTGACCCTTCGACTCCAGAGATTCCCTTCATGGACGATCAGCCTTTCTGCCTATGACGTACCGGAGCTGTGGCTCTGCTCCATCGTGTTGAAGAAGAGACAGATCCCTGCAGTCAGCAGCAGGTGCATGGACTCGTACAGTAATTTGGGCGAAAAGACGCTCCATATGAAGAGATGGTAGCGCAGAACAGTCACCAGCACAATGTAGGCTGCAGCAGGCACAGACCTCAGCAGGGCCAAGCAGTAGCAACCGTGGCCGACTGCAACCGGGCTCCTGCAGAGAAGAAAAAGATGCATCAGAGAGGAGGAAGGAACCGCAGGAGGCAAAGCAGGCAACTCTGTGCTGTGAATAGTAGGAACACTTCCTATAGAGCAACACAGAAAAGTTTCTATGTGAGCAAAGGTCATCCTGAGTCAATTTATTGTTTCTAAATGATCCGTGAGGATGTTGAGTCACTAAAGGTGCCAATTGTTTCTGATGATGCCACATTTTTCACGTTTTTAATATTTTACCTGTACCCAGGAGAAGAGTCTGATCCAATTACCTTCACACAATATTATGGATTGCTGGCACATTCTGAAGAAGTAAATAACTTTAAACCTGCATGATAGGAGGATGGATGCAGCGAGGAAATTAGGAGATTTAAAATCAAACACACGCAGCTACACAAACAATTTTGTTCATTCAAACAGGCAGAGTCCCAGCTGAGGGGGAGGAACTTCAGGACAAGAGAAGACACACTGATAAGGTAGGAGACGTGGGACAGAGTCCAGATTGGAGGTGGGAATTCAACCAAAGGGCCAGTAAAGAAAATGCGATTATATTATTATAATAAATGATAAAACTTCCAGATCTTCATCTGTGTGACAAGAGTAAGAAAATAAAACGTTTGTATGAACTCAGTAGTTTGTAATCCAACGCAAAATAACTTGTAATAACATTACATGAGTCCATTATGTAATATACCAAAGGTTATTCTCCTTCAAAAAGCTTATCTACACCATTCCACTTTTATTCAGCTGCAAACATTTTCTCCTTGGAAAGTATTGAATATTAAATAAACTGCTGTAGTAAAGTACATTCTCTAAGTATGCAAAGCAGAAGTACACAGTCCAGATGATGAACTGTTTCTGAAGCATCTCTTCACAAAACATCTGTTTACAACAGAGGGAGGATAATGTGCTGTGTATCTGTCTTACACACACAATTCTTATTATAGTTAGAATGAGAGTTTTCTAAGGAGAAGAGATCAGATGTGACTATAAATTTACAAATAGTTGACACTTCAAAGTGTGTGCTAACATATGACCTGTTTGATAATATGCTTAGACTGAGGAGGAAAGAGATCATATGGAACAACATATCCACAGATCTTACCTGACACTTTATGACATTTCACAAAAATAATACAACTGCATTTTGCTTAATAACATGAATGTAAGCTTGGTTTGCATAATCAAGTCTAAACTACAAGACAACTATTGGTACAGAAACACATACTGGGCTGTCAGTCCTTTGACTGACAGCCCAGTATGTGTTTCTGATCACTGAAAACTGTATTTTTAAACTCCTGTTTACAAAGTTAATTGCTTATAACGGGACAGTGCTACTGATGCTCCCCAGCAACTAATTTACCAATAACTTTACAAGTCATGCATTAAGCTGGAATGATGAAACATGATTTAGTAAATAACTAGTATCAAACTTTATTTACAGATAACTGGTGCAACTCTATCCAGATGATCAGACTTTCTTTTAACATTTCCCCAGTACAATGCAGCTACACAAACCTTTTCTTCAAATATATGTTTTATGCATTTGGTCTTATTGATAGGACAGTAAGTGTGAAATGAGGTGGGGCTGGGTTGGAACCAAACCTGTGGCCGCTGCAGGAAGGCTCAGGCCTCCGTACAAGGGCTGCTAAGGCTGGCTCCCCTCATACGGAGGCCTGAGCCTTCCTGCAGCGGCTGCAGGAAGGCTCAGGCCTCCGTACAAGGGCTGCTAAGGCTGGCTCCCCTCATACGGAGGCCTGAGCCTTCCTGCAGCGGCTGCAGGTTCAGTGACCTGCTCCACTTACATAAACATAACTTTAATTTGAAGCAAAAACAGTGGTGGACAAACCTCCATTATAATGTCCATTATATTCAGTGCCATTCAGTGTCATACATGAATAAAGTAAGAACAACAGGTCAAAGATGAACCAGAACTTCCCAACAGACAAGTTTGATATTAACTATAACAGTTAAAAGAACAGGTATAAGTAATATCATGTTTAAATAGCGATTTGTCTGGTTTCATTTGTAAATCTGTGACTAGAAAAATATGCAAAAATAAACAAAACCCCCTGAATCCCATCAAACTCTGTGAATTTACATAAACGTTAAGCTCTCCAACTAATGGCTACTTCCACAGTGCTGCTGTTTTTAACACAGCTTAAGTTTATTTCTGTGTCCGACCTCGAACAGCTGCTGAAACATTCATGTGCAACCTCTCAGGTGGGTTAAACAGACTGTAAAATCCTGCCAGAGACTTCATCCGCCTCTCGGTGGAGGAGATGAGCTCCATCTTTGACGTTGTGTCTCATTTGCAGTTACAAATTATAAATGAATGAGGTGGCAAAGAAGCTTAGCACTACTTTAGCCTGATGTCATTTACAGCAAGTGTGTGGTTGGAAAAGTGAAATTCGTAAAACAAAACGACCAAGATGTAGAAAGTAGGAGGAAGAAGAAAGAAGGTGAAAGGATGAGAAAGAAGTTGTGGTCTGGTTGTTCTAAACGTTAGAAAGTGCAAAATGGAGGATGAACGATGCATTGACTGACCCCCTGCAATATATCATATGTCAGTAAACCAACACCTCACTGTAGAAAGCAGCGCAAAAGATCAGCAGCCCGTCACCATCTCCACTTGTGCTTTTTCACCTCTCAACAAAGAGCCAATTCAGTGTCTTGGAAATCAAGGATATGTAGAAAATAGTTTGACCTTTATCTGATTTCTGCTGCTTGTATTTGAGTCTGTGTATGTGACTTAAATGAAAATAGTAAAGTAGAGATGGGTCTCCTCTGATTCGTCAGCCTTGAAGCTCCACAGTGATTATGTGGAACAATAACACAATGAAAACATTCTCTTCAAACCATAGCATGGCTTTAAGTGGACTTTGATGGTGTCAAGGGAAACCCGTGGAATTGCTATTGATCAAAGCCCATTTCCGGCATTTGCCTTGTGGTCGAGCTGCTGACGGTGCAGAGTGAATCCTAAATGAGCGACTGTATCTGTGTCTCTGGATGAGACTTTGTTTTAGTCTCATATGTCCATATTACAAGTGGGGCTTCTGTGAGAAGCACCTCACTGTGATTTATGTTAGCGATGCAAGATGGTCCTGTAGTGCAGAATATAAGGTTTACAAGCTGGTATGAAGGGTGTCGTAGGTTAAATGATATCAAACTCTGGGGCAGAATGAACATCATGCTGGTGATTGGGTTACGGAGGGTAAAACCACAGTGAGTGTAGCGAGGCAGCGCAGGCACCAGCATCCCCTCCCATTAGCAGCTGCTTGTGGGCGGATCAATCGTGCTGTCACTCTAAATGCGATTTACCACCTGCTTACATTGTTGTTTTTGGACCTCAGGTTCACATTGTGCTGCGTCTGAGTTCAGTTTTTTAGTAGAGGGGCATGGATTTATATGCATGAAATACACAACAGATCTGTGGTGTTATTTAGTCCCTGGTTACTGTGAAGTCATTCTCCTTTGCCACTGTGGCTTTACTTTGAATTTGTGAAACATTTACTCTTAAAGGTGGGGTAAGTGATTTTAATCCAATACACTTTTTGTTAAATTCTGCTAATATCTCCTCATGGTCCGCTACTTGTGTGTTCTATGTGTGGGCTGGAAAGAATCTGGTTTAAATACACAGCTCTGGCTCTGTATTTGGGAAACAAAAGCTGCTTTCAGTCACACACTGAACTCCGGATAATCTCCTGACTTTCTCCAGAGGGGCCCCATGTGAGAACACAAATGTCAGAGTAAGAGCCAAGTTTCTTCTTTCAGCCCTCAAGTAAAAACTCTGGATAATTTCCTGAATGAGCCGATATGAGAACACAGTGGTGACACACACATAGAAGACACAGACGAATATGTGAGAGCTTTTGGTGATAAGGGCTGACGCCAGTGTCGATGTGCTTTGAACCAAAAACCTGTGATCTTCGCAGCAGAATTAATTCTTTACTTCCTGCCTCTGCCTGGTGCACCACCCCTCACCTGAACGCTCCAGAGGTATCTGTGCTGTTGTGAATGCATCTGAGCGCAGAACCTCCTGCTGCGTTGTTCATGTGTGAAAGGAAAACTCTGGGAAAAGCCCAATTGCAGTCATTCTCCAGAGTTCATATCTGAAAACGGCTAAAGAAAACTGGACAATCCAACAGCACAACACTGTTCCAGCCAATCAGCAACAAAGATATTCATGCTCGTGCACAGGGCAGCAGGGGACATGAACAGTATATGCTACCTGTATGCTAATCCTCTTTCTTAAAGCGATTACTAAGTAAAACGTGTAGAAACGTCATCTGTTACATCCTGAACGAGAGAATGTCGTCATTCCTCTGCTTCTACTATTGAAGGATGGGATACTTGTTTGTGGTGGCTAATTCCAACTTGATGAGATCAGTGGTTCCCCTTGGCAATGGCCGAGAATGAATGAATGGGGTGGAGATTCTGAAGGAGCAGTGAAGGGAGAGGTGTAGTTGTTTTGGTTTTGAGTTCAAATATAGCTAATGACTCTAATCAAGCCCAGTCATCTGGTGGCTCTGAGAGCAAAAGGTCATCCTTTTTCAAATTTAACCGCCCATCAAGTGTCAACAAGTCTGAGGTGGACATCTACCTGGATGCACAGACCAATGATGACTTCACGGAGTACATAGTCTTAACAAAACTGACAAAGCTGTTTGTCAAATACAACACAGCACTCCCTTCGAGTGCTCCAGTAGAGAGGCTATTCAGCATTGGTGGCCAGATCTTTAGGCCCAGGAGAAACAGGTTGGGAGATGCCAACTTTGAAAAGCAATTGCTTTTAAATGCTAACAAAAAGCAGTAGTCTAGTCTGTGGACTAAGCAAGCTTGTGTGATTCTTTGATAAGAACATTGTTTACATGTTTGTTTACTCAGAGTTTTAAGTGTCAGTCCCATGACAGAGGGGCACCTGAGTTCTACAGGGGTGCAGTTTACAGTATAAAGAGTTAAAAAGGAGTTTTTGATGTTCAAATGCATGTCATCAGTACTTGTTAAGCTGTCCAAGTAATATTTCAGGACTTTGTCTGAAAAGTTAACAACCTACCTCTCTTGAGCTGTTTGATAAAAATGGCCATCTTGATTTTCATGTTTCATTTCATTTTCATTTCATGTTTTTTTTACAATATTACATAGCCTACATTATTTAACTGAAGCCATTTTGTAAAGGTAGATGCAACAGACAAATAAAACAACCCCCCCAAAAAACTTTTTGTCCTCTGTCCACACATTTATTTTATAAATTTAAATGATAGAATTTAAGGTCTAGCCTAATAATTGGTTTCATAGCAAGGCATAGCACTATGATTTGTTGTGCCTTTTGTTTGCAGGGTATGAATAAATAAACAGGCAAAATTAGCAATAATTAAAAAAAAAAAAATAAAACATTAGTCTTTCATTCTCACTTTCCACCTTAAAACTATGAAATGAACTGAACTATGAACTAGTTCAGAATTTAAATGGTGAACCATGAACGTGAACTATTCATGTTTACTTGTATGAACTGAACTTTGAACTAGTTCATGAGAGGTGCGAACTTGCACAACACTGCAGGTTTCTGTGTCTTTGCCACCAACATCATTGAGAAGTTCTCTCAGACTTTTAAAGTCCACATCACGTTTCTCTGCGAGTCATCAGAGGGGAGCCACTTGGACGAAAATGTTGGATGTATTAATGTATCAACTTTGTCATCCCCAGGCTCTGCCTCTGGCAATGCAAACGTTTTAAGATGAGTAGAGCTTTTTAATCAGAGACTGTCGGGGCTACTGAAAAGTCCAACACATTATATTCAAATGTGGGATTGCAAATTATTAAGAATCTAAATCATGCATGGAAACATACACCCTCTGCAACTAATTTCTCTGGGGCCTTGGTGCTAAGGAATTGTAGGGACTTTAAATCACGAGGCTGCAGATAGATGTTATATTTATATCCCTGAATTTCTGTCACTGGCATTTTAACAACAGAGGCAGGTAAAACAAAATCCTTTTATACAAATACCACACTTTATCTACATTAAAGGAGGATTCTAGTTTAGGTTCTGTCTGCAGGGCAGTTGGTGGCAAGACACAGAGCTCATCCCTCGGCACTGTGCAGGGGCCTCATGCTGAGGGGGAGCCGCACTTATTGGCTGCATTCACACAAACACACAGCAGCCCAGCGACTGGCCTCTCTCCAGTTGAGGTGTTATGCAGGTTAAGCTGTTTACATGCATCTTTGATACCCTGCAAGCCAAATCACCCTGCTGCCATGGGTGAACCAATTAACAGAATATATATAACAGCACCTGTACTGTCCCCACAGAGAGAATTCAGAATGAAAAAGTATATATATTTTTTAAAAGATGTAAGAAACACTCTGGAGTCCCTTAGCAGTGATGATGCTGTGGATGAGATGCCACGGATGGTTTAAAACACAATAAAAGAAAGTATTTCTAACCATAATGTTCCGAATGGGTTTTTATTCATCCATTTTTCATCCATCCATCCGCTTGTTGTATTATTACTTCTGCCAATGAGGTTATGTTTCATTTCTGTCTGTTTGTCTCTTAGCAGGATTACGATCTCAGCAAAAACTACTCAAATAATTTTAATGAAACTTGGTAAAAGGAGTAGAACCCATTTCCTTTTGGAGCAGGTTTCTTAAACATTGTGAGAATTCTGAAAGAGATAAGATCTAGAAATGTATTTGTGAAAGGGTGGAAAAGGTAAACTTGCAACAATGAGAGCCTTATGACTATATTATATTAGGGGTTTTACAGTCTTTAATAGCAACAGACTATCATTTTACCAGAGAGTTTTTAATATGTGACAGCTGCTTTAAAATCCCACTTATTATTACAATAATGTTTTCCTAAAATTGAGTGTTGTGGTTGCCTTGAAAAAGAAAGAAAGTTAAACTTCTACAGTTTAAGGTGACAGAAGCCTTTTCATGACTTTTAGTTATTTCAACTGTTTATTCATTAGTTACTTTCTTAAAAAACAGTTTTTCTTTACTTGCAGCTTTTACCTCACTAATTATTTCAACTAAAAGTTTCTCCAATACTTATTTAAACAACACAACAAAAATCACCAGTTTCTAATTGTATTATTTCTGGAAAGTGCAGACGTGCCAGCAGGGTACAAACAGCGTCAGGGTGACTTACCGGCCTCTCGCTGAGCTGAGGTAGCAGACCAGGTGACATGCCCAGAGCACGGGCCCCGCATAAGTGCTGAGGGCCGTTAAGAAGATGGCAGGTGCCTCCACGTAACTTTCCAGTCCGATGAATCCGACGGAAATGTCGACGGTGGCAATGTTGTTGGAATTGCCCTGCAGAAGCACAAGAAATTTTTATTTAGCATCGCCAGGGGCGCAGGAATAACTCACCCTGTGTTCCGACAAAAGAGTACACAAAGATCTGTGGGTGAAGCTTTGTAAGCATTTCAGAGCTCTGACGCCTGCTCCTTTGCTTCATCATCATTACCGAGCTTCTGGCAACTTCCCAGCAGCCCGGTTGTTTGTGTTTTCCAGACCAGAGTAGTACCCACAGCTTTCTATCTGGAGCTGAACTCAGAGAGTCACTCAGGTCATGTTTGTGTGCATACGTTTATTCACCATATGTTGTTTTTCTTAATACCAAGCATATTTATGACTCATTTAACTAAAAAAAGTTAAATATGCCTGAAGTACACTCAAGATATTAAACTGTACCAACCCTTTTTCATTTTACTTCTTTTCTTTAATCTTGGGAAAGGGTTTTCAGTGCAGTACAATCACGATTTAGAGCCACAATATATGTATAAGTGTATATGGTGCTATAAGTGTAGGATATATTCACACAAGGAAAACAAACTGTGATTTAAATGTAATAGCATTATGCCAAAATTTGCTAATATGAAATATTTCATGAAAAGTTTTACATAGTTGTTTTATCACAAACTTAACCTGGGAGTGATAGTATTTATTGCACGGCAGCAACTTATTCATAATGTGTGATGCAATAAGTGTGTACATGTATTTACTTTGTTGTTTGGTTGTAGACTTTTAAGACATAAGTTATCTTACTTGTATTTATGTTTCAGTTTTTTTGATCAGTACAGATCCATTGTCTAAGCAATATTCCCTTATCTATGATTTATGATAAACCATTGTATTTATTTTAGTCTAGTCCCAAAGTTCAGAGATTTCTCAGTCAAAGTCATTTGTGTTCAAACTCAAGCTGCTCAGGAGCCTAATCTGATTTCTGGGTGGCACATTCTGATCTTTTCCGATTAAGCTCAAATTGGCTCATTAGCATTTCACTTTGTAAGTGTTTTACTTGACAAATTCAATTTCTTTCTGCATAACAAGTGATAATTACCTTTAAAATTCCTTCTGATTGCTAGGCTGTTGCATTTAAGTTCCGCCCTATGCATGAACACACACGAGGGAAAAAAAAAACGTCTCTGGGAATCAGCAGAGATCAAGGATGCCTTTCTTGTTACATTTGAATGCGACGATGATCCACTCGCAGCAATAGAACATGTGATCGTTTAACTCCCTTCTGTGCACACGCCGTCTGTGATCACACAGGACGAGAGCCTTAACAGCTGGCTCCATCTTAAACAAACACACGGTGCACATCAGTGAGCAGGTTGATGGCTACAGATGCAGGTTTTCTACTTGCTGAAGTCATCGTCGACAAACGTATCACTCGTGAAAAAGCAAGAGAGCATAAAATGTTTTATGTATGAATTTCCAGACAAAATTGATCGTCACAACAACTGTAAGAGAGCGAGGATGGTCGATGAGAGCTCTTTGCTGAAGTGCACACCATGCGGAGAAGAAGCATGGATATGCGATGACTCCAGACACACCTCTGTTTGAGAACGTCTGAGTACCGACGTCTGTAATTTGTGTGAGGATGATAACTTCAAACCTTTTATATACAGTGTTTCCTATTGATCATCTTCTAGATCATAACAAATCTCTAACTTGGTGCTCTAAGTGCATTAAATTGCGGCATGCAGTACTATTTGCAGTACTATTTGCAGCGTGCCAGCTCCAACTATTGTCCATACAGTTTTTACCGTCCACACTGACAGACAGACCTCATAGTTTCAGATGCAGTTTTGCACATGCCTGGAAGTGACAGACATTGCAGTCCTCTCTCACACACGAGAACTTGTCTGTCACTTCTCTCTCTCTCTCTCTCTCTGTAGCATGTGACAGCGACATTAGTGCGTGAACACGTGCACTCCCGCTACCTCCGTACATTGAATTCATGCTTTGCGAAATGGCTGATGTATTTGCAAAACAGAAATAACTGTAGAACTGATGAGAACAGATGATCAAATGAGAGATCCCCTTTTCATTTCTCAGCTCTAAAACAGTCCATGATTCATAGTTTTTACAGAAGGTTGCTTAGTTGAATTCATACACACCAGGTGACGCATAAGCGCTTTTGCACAAACTGCATCATTTCTGAAGAATAAACACCTTCTTGCTGCTTCACGGACCATCTGGTTTTGGGATGGAGATAAATCCTCAGAAATTCCACTGCAGCAAAGTCGGACATGTCCATCACTCCATCATGTCTGCTACAAACAAGCAGCTAAATCCTCTCCTGTCCGATAGGCAGTCCCTCATGTGATATGATTGAACTCGTTTGGTGATGTCATTGCAGAGGACATTACCTGGGATATGTCCTACTATGCTCTGGTGGTTTTGAGTGTTTGGCCTCCAAAAAAAAAAAAAAACCTATGAATCCAACAGCTTTCTGCAGATATTTATGAGACTCTACACTATTCTGATCAAGACATTTCATCACTATCACCAAGTCTGCTATCAGTCAAATCAGCAATACTGTCCACATCAGATCATTCTGTTCATTCAATAATGCACAAACCCTCATCCCATGCTGTCTCCAGTCATCTGGATTACTGCAACTCATTATTCACAGGGGTCCCCCAGTAATCAATCTACCACCACCACCTTATTAAAAACACAGCAGCTATGGGGTTCTTACAAGAAGTCAAAAGTATGAGCACATGATGCCCCTTCTCGCCTCATTTCACTGGTTACCCATGGTTTTTGGAATTGATTTTTTAAGTTTGTTCTTTGTTTTTAAATCACTGAATGGCCTTGTGCCGTCCAACAAAGCAGAACTCATCCTCCCTTTCACTTCGGCCGCACTCAGACCTGGTATTAACATCTGGCTTGATGACAAGTTGTCAGCACTAAGTTCAGGTCTGAACGCACTCAACGCAAATGCTTCCTGGACCTGCTACAGTTTCACAATGAACCAAATGTATTTTCACTCTTCTCGGTGTCAATACTTTGATTTGTTTGTGGTTACAATATCAACACTGACCAACACATAATGATTGACATTTTCCTTGAATTGGTCAAGTCCTCCTCCACAGCAGCTACACTCAGCCCCTCCTGATTTCTCTCTCTCTCTCTCTCTCTCTCTCTCTCTCTCTCTCTCTCTCTCTCTCTCTCTCTCTCTCTCTCTCTCTCTCTCTCTCTCAAACAGTGACATCGGACATATCTGTAAACTCAACATAAATGAGTCAGGATTATTTGCATTCAGGATGGATGTTAATGTCAGCTGTGAACACACGTACTTAGCATTGTCCGCTTGTGATCAGATCTCTCAGGATGGATGTTAATACCAGGTCTGACCACAGCCTTAGATCTGCTAAGTGGCTGTTACTCTCGGTACCCAGGACAAGCCTTGTTACAGAGGGTGGTAGAGCTTTTACTGTAAGGGCTCCACAACGCTGGAATAACCTGCCTTTGTCAATCAGACAAGCTACCTCAGTGTCCTCTTTTAAAACGCTTTTCAAAGTGGATTTTTATAAAAAGGACTTTGATTGCTAGGTTTTATTCATTGTCTCCAGTAATAATTTGTAACAGTAATAGTTTTCAGTTTTTATGACTGTGAAGCACTTTGTACACCTGTTTTTTCAAAAGTACTCTATGATAAACACTATTATTATTATCATAATTGTTACGCTTACATCTTACATCATGATTGATTTGCAGCCCAGAGGTCTGGGATCCGCTGTAACTGTACTTGCTAAATGTTCTGTGTAACAGCAGTTTTTGTTTCAGAGCAGTAAATCTAAATCACATACACGGTGTCGCAGCTTTACAGATCCATTATGGTTAAAGCTTCGTTGAGAACGTTATTACTCAAAGGTCTGTGATTACAAGCCTGGGCAGTTAGACTGAAAATTGTCTGGTGGCAGTCTATTCCCGAGCCCATCACAGTATTAATGACCCAAAGGTGATGAGGGTTGTTAAAATGTTAGTGATGTGGAAGTTCAGTGTTGACAACCGTACACAGCTGCTAACCAAACATCTGCCTTGGGTAGAGAGGTTAAATCAAATGGCCTATGAGGAGCAGTCATAGCTCATAACCCCATAACACATCCACAGGAAACAACTAGTCCAGCTGCTGAGTAATGTAATTTAAACACAAACAGTTCCTATTACACTTTCCTTTATCAGTGGTGATAGTTTTACTAAATGCTGCTACACTCCGTGTGCCAGCTTTAAATGAGACGTCTCTTACAAACACACAACAGAAACTTCGGTTAAACGGTTAAACTGTTATTGTTTTTCTAATAACAAGACGTGTGTTATGGATTTGCTGGGGCAGTTCTTCTGATTCAACTGAGCTAAATTTGTAGAGAGAAAGTTAAGTGATATAACAGGATTAATAAATCTTTTATCTTACTGTCAAAGAGCAAAACCATCAATAACTACAGCACCCAGAATTCTGTTTTAAAGGAACCAACATGTGCCTTTACAAAAACAGCTGTTGTTCAGCCAGAGAAATGATGACCACATCAGAATCATGATGGGTCTCATGTTACTTTTAAGAAGTTGACAGAAACTCAACACAAAGCCTTGCACGTTGACATATGGAAGCTGTAAAATTACAGTCTACACGTTTGGCCATTGAGCAGCTCAGCTCAAGTTGTCAGGGTTACAGGCCTTTCTCAAGTAAACCTAAAAAAAGTGGCAGATTTGCTGAATATTCAGCTGCTAAAAGCTTTACGACATTGTTTTTTCTTCTTCTAACAGAGCTAGTTGGTGAAATATTCTAACTGGAGACTTAAACACTACTATGTTGAATCTCATAGACTGTGTCATTAACTCATAGACTGTAAGACGGATGACATGACAGCTGCCCAAAAGTGAAACCAAAGTGTGTCGATCGGCACCAGGTGGCTGACTGCAGGACAGGTTGTTATCCCCTCTCATCCATGTTAGTGTATGGGACAGGGACCAGGTTTTTGTCATTTCAGATAGTTCTTACCACATTGATGTTTGTTCGAGTGTTTCATTTTTCTGGTAAGATTGGCTTGAATTAGTTATGATGCAAAAAAGGGTGAAACGTCATGATTGACAGCTGAGACTGACTCAGGATTAGTGGCACCTCACTACTGTGGCTATATCCTCCAATTGCTACTGCACAGACTCTGGCTCCAAAAGCACAAGAGGGCAACGTTAGTATCTGGGGTACTTTAGCTTCATTTCTAGATAGTGGGGTCTTTATATGGTCTATGGTCTGATCACATGACTTTTCAGTCTCACTTTTCCATTTGCAATGTTGTGGAGAAACGTTGCTTTGAGGTTTCGCTGTTAGTTAATGACACTTCAAAAACTCAGGAAACATTTGATCATGTTCACAGCTCAGCTAAACTGTTAGGTGTGGTTACATTTGCAAAAAAAACTATATCACCACTGGGTGTGGTCAGAAGGTAGGAAGGAAAAACACCACTTTTCAGCTCCAAATTTACTCTTTATAACACTATCCTCTGCACTACATATTACTTCACACAGTGGCTATTAAAATGTGCACCAGCACTAAAATGATTATTTTTGTTTACCTGAAAGTAAAAGAAGGCCTGACCAAACCAGTAGTGCATGATGGTGGTCTGGGCTGCGTCGTAGTGGAGCTTCTTCCAGATGAACTGAGCCATGAGCGTCTGGATCAACAGGCAGCAGCACAGCACGGGCATGTTGTGGGCACGGAACAGCAGCGTGACCAGCAAAACCAAGCCGCTGTAAATCTCCCACAATCCCCTGCTCTTCAGTTTGGCATCTGCTGTGATGATTTGGGAGCGCAGCAGGTCCTTGGTGCCCGTGAAGAGGATGCCCAAAACGAAGACATAAACAAAGCGGGCCTCCACTGTTCCCCTAAAAGAGAAAGATTCCAGACTGTGTCACTTTCACATTTGCAGTAATCCGCTATTGATTTCCCCCCCCCCACCAAAACTCCTCGTTCAATATTCAATGTGGTACGTGACTCTGGGATGTGGATTCTGGCATCTCTCTGCACTTGTTCATATATTTAGCAATGAAATATCCAGAGCTAGATTTTGGGACATTTGGAAAATGATCTAATGCAGGCTTTATGTGGTAATAAAAGAAAACTCATGCTTCTTAATAAAGAAAAGCTGTAAAACAAAAGACAAGAGCAAAATCAAATCAAAGAATTTAACAGAACCAGAACAAGCGTCCTCATTATCTTTGTGACAGCGGCAGTAACAGCAGGAGAATACAGAGGGAAAGCGCAGAAGGGGTATTAAGCTTAAAACAGTAGTTCTTATTTAGCTGACATTGTTATATTTTTCAATCATTAACAAAAACTTACAAAAACTTTTGGGACTTCAGACATTTTCATATATAAAGACAACAGCCTCACATTATACCAGTGGCTTCTTCATATATCATCCAGATCCCTCTGTTATAACAGCATTTTAAAGTTCACTACTTTAATTAATTTCATATCCCCATCTCTTGTTAGACAGGATTCTATATATTTCTATAACGCATAACCTTTCTTTCATTCAGTATGCAGTGTGTCAATGTAACATTAATAATTAAAGGTGAAAGACAGAATGAATTGCCTGAGGTAGACAGACTTTCTCACACCAGTCACTCTGTCTGTGGTGATTGTTTCTGCATCATTATCATACAGAAACACTGTATTAACATATTTCAGTATGTTGTAAGGTTGTGTGACATTTGATCTAAACTCTATTTCTTGAATGGAGCACAAATTGTGAATAGTTAGGGATAATAATAAGGATAACAACAGCAAATCCAGACTACTGACATCTCTTTAAAGGTTACAGTGGAATTTTACAGCAGCTCCCCAACAATACTAAATGTTTCACAGGTGTATTTATGGTCTGTTGATATTTTACAAGACTATACACTCACTAATATAATATAGTCACAGTTACAAGGCTATTATTGCTGCAAGTTTCATCTTTCTCCTTGAAGTCACAGAAAAATACGTGAAACATACTGTTGCATTTATTAACACAACTATAAGGGAGAGTGCAGACCTCTGCCGAGGCTTTGTCACCATATTGCATATACATGTATTGAGATCTGATACTTTCGGATCATTATCCAGATCCGCACTGAATGTCACATGTTCATAGATATATGCACTCTACACATGCCTGATTTTTCACATAAAGAAAATCACCAAAGTCTAACAATGTTAAAGAAAGTGAAAAAACAATTATTGATCTGTGACCCATGAATCTCATGTTTCAACAATGTTGAAAAACTCAATCTCACAATGTGAAAGAAAGTGAAAATAAAAAATCTTGAATCAGGCTCCTGATCAACATCAACATTGAGTGGGCTCTTCCTTGGGTCATGCCCCACCCCTTCACGAAAATGTATGAAAATCCATCCAGTAGATTTTGCGTAATGCTGCTAACTCACAAACTCAGACAAAAACATAACAAAAACAAAACATAACGTGTTTCGTGATCTATTTGTTTAGACTGAACTGAATATTTCTGGCTGAAAATGTACATGGATGACAAAAAAGGGAAGGTGATCATACCACAGCATGGAGTAAGTGAACTAATCCATTCAAATACTGGGAGGTTTTAATGTTTAATCTACACTCACTGATATAAATGAGGTGGACAAGAGGTGACGCAATCCAAGAGTCCTCTATAATGTATCCCCTGTGGTGCATGACAGTGAATCTGGGGCTAACGTCTAAAGCTACTACAAGGTTAAAAAAGTTTCACCAAGGTTCTTCTCCATCTAAAAGGCTTACTCCACAAAAATCCTTTTCCAACTATCCATAATTTATATGCTTCAAAAATTGAAGCTTTAAAGGAAAAGTGCTTTCGATTATGAAGGCAATTACATTTTAGTCTAATTTCCATTTCAGGCATTCAGCATATGGTCTTATCCACAGAAACTTAAATGAAAAAAAATGTTCCCCTCAAATCTGCTCTTTAATTAATTTACATGTATTAACATTTGTCCAAAGAGGGAGAAATTAAAGGGTAAACTAACCATTATAAAACACAATCAGACAACAAATGGGTGGTAAGAGCTGTGGCAATGATAAATTGTTTTATAATAGCCTATAATGGATTGGGGGGGATATAAAGAGCATTAAGAGCTAATGAAGTTTAGGGAGTCACTGAATTTTCATGGAGTCACAGCCTCAGGGAAACTGAGACTTTTCTTTTAAACTTCATTCATTTTTCAAGAAACTAAAAATAACTATGTCTCTATACAAACAAGAGAAATACAAATTGAATTAAATAGAAATTTTAAACAATTAAAATTAAACAGAAATAAAACACAAGAAAGATAATCATCAATAATAAACCCTCCATACAGTAAAGTGAGGCATCCTACTGCTGGTAGATAAGCATAAACTTGCAGATTATTCTTTTACCCATTTAACAATACTTGGTCTATTTCCACAAACATAGATCTAATAAGATTTTCTCTTCCTTCCTCATACAGGGTTTCTGCAAGTTATGATTAAGACTTTTTAAGACCATAATGAATGAAATTTAAAACGTCAAGTACAACAGATATGAAGGAATATCCAAGTCCTGCAATCACTTACACTTACACCAAAATTAAAGATATAATGAGGTAGCCCAGTGGAGAGTAGCCCTCAAAGCACCACGATATCTCACAAGCTACAAGCGGACACGGTACCACAGGCAAGACGAGTGAACTGAGATTCATTCTGACAGTTATTATTGCCCTGCTGCTCTCATTCATAGTTTTGTTAATATCTGTATACACATAACTGATCTAACTCAGATTTGTAAGATTGCTGTTTATCAAGTGTTTGTCTCTGCTCATAAAGAATAGTTTAAAACCAAAACCTTCACGCAAAAATTGTCTTTAAACTTAAAAGAAATAATAATGTGACATTTATTGTGATAATTATTGATATCGACTAATATGAAATGTTTTATCTTGATATAACCTTTGGCCATAATACCCAGCCCTGCGTTCATTTAAAGAAGCTTCTGGTATTTATGGTACATTTTCTACCAAACATAAAGCCACAAAGAAATATTTCTGTTTTCATTTGCATGAGTCTACAGCCATTCAGAAGCTATTTATACATTTAGAGAATCGAAGTCCAGACATTATGATGATGCGTCACTTCAAAACCATATCACAGTGTAAAAGGATGCCTCTCGTGCAGCAGGATGCCATCAAAGCTGCACGAGCGCCACAGGATCATAGCTGACCCTGAAGGAGTTGAGCAAGTATTGGATATGTATTATTTATCAGTGTGTTTTATGGAAACCTGTTCCAACAGGGGGAAGGAGCAGAGTAATATGCTCCATACAGCACTATTCTATATTATTCACAACTCCCCTAACAATATGGCAGGGATTGTATTCATCATTATTTTATGCAAAGGAAAAGCGGAGAATCCTGGCCTGGATTTGATTCTATGAGGGGACAGTGATGGATTTCCAGCTGCCGGGCTCACTAAACTAGTTTGCATGGTGGAGAAATGGAGAGAATTACAAACTAATCTTTCCGTCCCGACATGTCTGTGTTTAACAGCCAGCACTGTGTCATGCATTTTATGTTTTATTTTATCTTTACAACTATGCTTTACACGAAGGAAGCAGAGTGAGGAGAAAAAAGAAACATATGAGATTTACATGGCTTCCCTTGTGAAACCTGTGTATTTGACCCTGAAAGACTGGAGGATAAATCCACATCAGCTGGAAAGAACAAACACTTTCTAAACACTGAAACAAATGTCTGATGGTGGGAGGCATTTTTTGCTTTGACATTTCAAAAGTAGAAAGCACGATCGCGACTTCTTGTCGAAACAATAAAGGGTATTTTTTGTCTATGTCATGTCCCCATCTGCAGCACTCCCAAAAGTGGCTGCAGCAATATTAAGCTTCCTGATTAAAGTACATCACATTTTCTCTACAGTTCAACGTGTAAATGAGACAGCTTTGCAGCAGATTCCTCAAAATTTCCACTCCTAAGTTAAATTATATGAAATCTCTGATCACCATCCATCTCTCCGGACAAGCAGCAACTACAAAGGCACTAAAAAAACCCAGCACTTCTGCGAACCCTTATGTCCCTGCTCCATCATCCCTTCAGTCCACTGGAAGCTTGAAGGCTTGTGATGGACATAAACAATTAAGTCATGGTTTTCCACAAGAAAGATGTAAGCAAGCTAACAGACAGAATAACAATGGCAAATGCTGGGTTAATAATGCTGCATTTTTTATTTGTTGGCAGTATGCAAAGTGTTTTGAAGCTCCAGTCTAGAGGGAGTTTTTGTTCCTGCCAGCTTTCAGCACAGGGAATTTTTAAGTCATTGAACGTCAATCCTATAAAAAACACCCTCAGATATATATTAGTGTCATATTGTAAAAGGGGTTTGTAAGAGTTCTTTAATTGTCGTACGGCAGGCTGTCGTTCAGACCAGAAGGCAAGGGCCAAGGTCACAGTAAGCTCAGAACAATTAATAAAATAATATTAATAATGCTGTGATAATGGGGTTCTTAACCAGAGTACATTAACCTTTAAGAGCAATGCTAAGGTTTTTTGGCATCATTTGTTGAGATCTCTTGGATTTGAGAACTAAACTCTAAAAAGAGTCAAGTTTTCAGTTCTGTTTCACAGTGTCACGATCAGATTAATAAGACAAGGCCAGTCTTTAAACATTCATTAAAGCAGATACAGTAACACTGTAGCCCAAATGGATTCATTAATCAAAGATTGTTTAGTCAGGTGAGTCTACATAGAAAATGGTGAACACTACAAGTGTGTCCAAAACCCATTCCATCCCAGTGCCTCACAAACTCCCTCTGGTGTCACTTTCATAATATACGCATCATCAGTGAGAATACAGTTTTTTTTTTTACCCCTTGTTCCTTTTATATGATTGAAGACATATTTTGTGTGATATAAGCAGTCAACACCATGGCTGAGTATGTCCAATTTAACACAGTAGGTAACAAATGCCAGTCTGATGTCACAAATCTAAGAAACCAATCCTGTCAACTTGTGGGTGGGACTTAGTAGCTGAAAAAAGCTCCTCACCTGCAGATGGCGCTGTGAGGGTGGGAAGACTGGGAGCAGAGGCAGGGCCATATTAACAAATTCATAGATCCCAGTCATTAAATGAGGAGGGAAGGTGTAGAGTTAGATTTAAGCATTTTAAATCCATTAGGGGAATATATTTACGACAAATGTTTTGTGCGAATGAGAGCCTCCGGAGTTTCTCCTGGCCGTAGTGTAAAGTCTGCAGAAACTCCAGAGGAGTTCAAAGTGAGAACACAGCAGAAAGTCTGTGCAGGATTCACAGAGAGTGAGGGTGGTGGGGTGGGGGTGGCAGTGTTGATGACGTTTCGAACATGAGTCCCACACGTAGAGACAGATGAAGATGAGACTTTATGGCGTTAAGGGCAGACACCGTTGTCAATGTGCTGTTAACAAAACCTGTGATCTCTGCAGCTGAAATAATACGTTACATCCTGCCTCTGCACCAACCCTCACCTGAATCCTCCGGAGGATTTGTTGCTGTTGTGAACGTGTCTGAGCAGAGAATCTCCTGCTGCATTGTGCATGTTTGAAAGGAAAACTGAGGAGAAGGTCCCAATTGTCCAGAGTTCCTCCGCAGGTGATGTCTGAAAACGGCTTAAGAGAGATATCCTCCACTTTACATGATAGAGGGGGCATGGCCAATCAAATCAATCTTACTTGCTGCATTGTGTCATGTTAATAGAAGTAACACTGGACAGAAAATAGTAGCTTGTCATGCTGTGGTACAGAGACACAGCCTGTTACCTTGGAAACAAGCGCTTGTGTTCCAGCAAATGAATAAGAAAAGGTAAGACGATGGCCAATCCCCTCGACATGTTTGGTATAACCCTTCATCAATCACCTGCATCAGGCTAACACTTGGAGTAAATCAACCAAAGCAAGTAATTCACTGCCAGATGAGAGCTGACAACGATGAGGGTCTGCCCACTGCGCCTGAGACCTGGACTTTTGTGGGATTAAACCGAGTACGTCGAAGTGGCAACTACTGAGGTGCCACTGGGAGTAAGTGGCAGACTTTGGAGCAATGGTTACAGACTAAACATCTAATTACAAAACAAACCACTGAATCGATATATCTGCCTTACTGGCAGCCTTATGTTTGATTAAAAAGAAAAGCACAAAGGCAGTGTGATTGAGGCCAAAGCAGTTTTATAAACAATGGCCTGAAGTCAGAGGAGGATAAGACTTTGTTAATTGTTACCACTGATATATTGTAGACAACATAGAAAATACTTGGAACAACATTATAAAATTAGTCACCCCTTGGTTAATAAAAGAGAAAACTGAATTATGTGTGTGTTACTCTCTGACTCTGTGTGTGTGTGTGTGTGTGTGTGTGTGTGTGTGTGTGTGTGTGTGTGTGTGTGTGTGTGTGTGTGTGTGTGTGTGTGTGTGTGTGTGTGTGTGTGTGTGTGTGTGTGTGTGTGTGTGTGTGTGTGTGGCAGGGGTTCACAGGTGTTTTGGGACAAGTCTGAATACATTTCCATTTTTAAACAGGATCGGTATGCATGAATATTTTTAAATTGGGAACCTGCACAACAGCCCCGTCATAGATAAAGCAGTGCATGATAAAATGGGTCATGTTTTGTGCAGGAGTGGAACACATACATACATACATACAAACACACACACACACATACAAACACAAAAGAAAACATAAACATAAATACTTCCTTTCTGGCTTTATGTTTGGTAGAAGATGTGCCATGAAGACAGACGGGTGATAGAGACTGCGACAAACTGTGGCTATGATGTAGACAGACTCCGACAGGTTTGGCCCTCAGCTGGCTGCTTTGATGTTCAGCTACTTCCTATTGGAGCTCGTCTTCAGAGAATTTAATTTGCTTCATCTTTTATGTTACCTTGATTTATGTATGTTTTGTGCTGTTAGTGCTCAGGTATTATTGATGATTTTCTCAATATCCTGTGAAATAAAACTGATTCAAAGTACATGTCTTCCCTGTCAGTTGACAGCAAGTCTATTTTTAGGTTCTTTTCTGATGCCATGAGGAAGGGTGTGTGTGTGCGGGAGAGACAGAAACACAGAAAGAGAGAGAGACAAACTGTATCCACGGTGACATCAATCCAACTATCTCTTTGAACTGTTTAAAGTGAGAAGCGTTGGCGGCTCTGAAACCCATTAGCCATTTTGAGAGATGCAACAGCACAATTAGATCGTTGGCACAAAGGGAATGCAAGGAAGGGACTGAGGAGTGATAAAAACACAGGAAGAGTAACACAGGAAGAGCCGACTTTGAAAAGGGTCATTATACAAAGTCATTCCTCTTTATATTCATGTCATGGTTGAAATGAAAAGTACAGCAGCGAGAAAGTGAAAAGGTGCAGCAGTTTGGGGGGATTTTTAACTTCAGCAACAAGAGAAACTGCTTTGATATTGTATCTGAAATCATCAGAAATCCAACTGGGCTCTTTAAAAATACCAAACCAAGAGATGAAAAAAAACTAAAACGGACCCATGGGAAATACACCACATTATTTGATTCCAACAACTCAGCAGTTGCAAACCACAAACTAAAATCAAAGCATTATTTTAGTGGAAGGCACAAATATATATACGTTCTTCTTACCCAGCAAACAAAATTCAGCTTCCAAATATGGACTGCGTGTCATTGTCTTAAAGCTAGGGTTGGTGATCCAGAAAAATTTAGCAAGAGCAGGCTACACTTTGAAAAATATGCAACTAATATATCCCGCCCCTTCTCCTCCTCGTCAAAGCTACGCCCACATGAACACACACTGCCTGACAACTGCTGGAAGCCGACTTTTCGGGGACTAGCTCACTAACTTCTGGCTGTCGGCTCTGCTTCAGCGGTGTATGTCTCAGTGAGGGTGCACGCAGGCAGGCAGGTCTGTAAGTGACAGACAGGTACAACAGCCAGTCATAATTCAGTCCTAATGAAAAGATTGGTTCTGTTTAATACAGTCCTGCGAGGGCCTTTTTTTCCCCAGACAACTTTATTTATTGATGGCTATCGGGACGTGAAGAGAATTTCAACAATAAGATCAAATGTGTTTCAGAACAAACTTACTAACCTTACCTTTAAGGCCCAAAACTAAAGTTGGTCTTAGCTCTACAGAATAAAAAGCAGTGTGGACTAAATCTAAAATACATCTCGGAGGCGGACCACCTTAATGATCAACTTGTTTAAGTCTGAAGAGAAATCTGAAGGACTGGGTCAGCCGTCAACCTTGTCAATCATATAGCTCATCATAAGGAGTCATGGTCATTCAGTTCAGGTGTCTTTGTATGAGTAAGGGTGAGAGGTAGAGCTTTTAATTAGGTGAGCGAGTAGGAGAGGCTGCCAAGGAGAACAGGAAAGGTTAGGGAAGGCCAGGTACTGGTGGTAGATGAAGGGAAGTCGGGGAAACTAGACAGGAGAACTCTGTGCAGCCGTGCACACTCATTATTTTCTGACGGGGGTTAGTAGCAGATAACTCTGTGCCAACCTACAGCCTGCAGAGTGAAAAATTACCACAGTTAGGGGCTCAAACACTGTTGATTCACGTTCTTTGAACTATGCTAACTACTGCTATTACATATAAATTGTTCTGAAGGAAAACACACACACACACACACACACACACACACACACACACACACACACACACACACACACACACACACACACACACACACACACACACACACACACACACACACACACACACACACACACACACACACACACAATGTAAAAAGGCATTAATCCCCAAGAGGGCTAATCTATTTTAAGACACAAATTAAACAGGATATTTCATTATTCGGGTTGAGTTCAAGGACACTCAAAATCTCACTGGACACGAGAGGGTTATGGATTAGATAAAATGCTCTAACATGTGTGAAATAAATGCGATGTAAAAACTCAGTGTGCTTGATTAAGGTTGAAGAGTAGATGAGGAGATTCTTACCCACAAGAAAATACTTTGAAGGTTTCAGTACATTTGCAGATTCAAGAAATCCAAACTCTTCTACAAAATGTTAATTTTAAGAACAGAGAGTCAAATTAGATGCTGGGTTTTTAGCTAAATGCTAACACCAGTTTGTTTACATGCTGATGTTATATTGTGCTGTATGCAATATTTGTACTGTTCATCCATCTATCTACTATGTATGGGTCACCAGGGGGCTGGAGCCAATCCTAGCTCACATTGGGCGAGAGGTGGAGTGCAACTTATGGGAAATTTAGAGCTATATAACTCAAGCTGCATGTTTTTTTGGGGGGAGGAAGTCGGAGAACCCGGGGAAAAAAACCCCACAGACACAGAGATAACATGCAAACCTCACACAGTAAGGTCCCTACTGGCCGTCGTGTTCAACCCAAAACCTTTGTGCTGTCAGGCGACAGCGCTAAACACTGGTCCACCGTGCTGACCGGTATTTACTGTGTTTTGTTTGTCTGTAGATGCCTTTTAGAATGCTACTCAGCACTAAACATTTGGTCTAAGTATTTGTTCATAAAACAAAGGACGAATATAATTTTTGATCTGATGATGGCTCCAGTTACAGTCCAGCACTAACAGGCATTTGTTTGTGTCCCAGAGTCAGCGGGCCATGTAGGGTTTCCCAGACGTTCATCTTCCTAGCTACGCTTTCTAGCGCTTCATGGGGGATCGCGAGACGTTCCCAGGCCAGATGGGATATGTAACACTTACTGTGATTTCTCACATCTCAGTTGCACAAACCTCCAACGGAAGGTGCCCAGGAGGCATCCTGACTAGATGCCCAAACCAACTCAACTGTCCCCTTGCTACATAAAGGAGCAGCGGTACTACTTGGAGCTCCCCCCGGATGTCTGATGTGAGGGGTGGAATGTAGATGTACTGGTGAATCACAAGCTTTGCTTTCTAACAGGCATTGAGATTTCCAATTTCACTTTCCAGCATGTACTCTATATTGCACATATGGAGTGTCTATATACTTCCAGACCCTCCACTTAGTGACCTTTTCATTGCTCAGCATTGGTGAACAATGCATAGTTTTGCAGTTCCCTCATAAAAGCCAAAAAAAAACCTATTTTCAAGACAAATGAAAAGCAAATCTTTAAAACTATTTTTCCAATATTCTGCATGGTGATATATTACCACTTCAATTTCTCTGTTCAGTCTGTGCTCTCATTAAGCAGCTTACCTCTCTGTGATGTGAAAATGTAAGATAGATGTAAACAAGACAGAAAAAAAGGGTACATCAGTTCATCATCACAGTTAAAACGATGTGGGTCTGAGTGTTTGTCCCAGTTGTCACAAGCAGCGCTGTAGTCTGCACGCTCAACTGCATCACAGCACAACCTGGCAGTTTAAATTAGCCCACTAACAGGGGATAGCAATACGCCAACTGTTACAGTGAATGAAAACATGGTCCTGGGGTTTCACAAAAAACTTACTTGGATGGGGTACGGCCAGAATGTTGCCAGGGAAACAAGACGTTGCCGACAGCTGCCCGGTAGCTGTAGACGCCCAGAAGTCCGAGAGCGAGGGCGATCTTGGAGACCCATGAGCACCGTCTTTGAACCAGGAGGTAGATAAGAACCAAACAGAAAGCGGCCAGCAGGGAGATAACCACCTTGTGTTCAGAGCTACAACATAATGACAGAGAGAGACAGATAGTCATGAGGTAAAGAAAAGACCACGCATTCTCATATAAAGGGGCACTTGGAAATCTCAAACTCAAGTTCATCTATATTAACCATGTCTGTGTAAACATTTTCCTACATATTCCATTCTTTTAGCCTAAAATTATAGGATGTGTGAAAATGATTTAAGTGATAAAAAAATAAATAATTCGAAATCAAAATACAAAAACAAAGCTTAAACCTTGAAGTAGATTTCCCTGAGCAAGAGCAAACATTTTGATGAGATAAAACACTGTCAATCATATCCTCCAGTAGTAGTTTAAACTTTAAAGCATCAGGGATCTTCAATTGTTCTCTGGATTTGAGTCTACACAGTGTGAAACTACACCGCACTGAGCACAGACAGGAAATTAGACCTCAAAGGACATATCAAAGTTGAATAGACGCTGTGTATTTAGCCGTTAGCTGGATCAGACGGCAGCTGAAGTTGGGTACTTTGAGACAAGATGAGGTGTAACGCCGCCTAGATCTCATTATCTAAGCCACAGGCAGTGGAGGGTGGGTTGAAAGGGCAAGAACCGGACAGGGAAAAGGTCAGAATTCACATCTATACTCCACAATGTGATGCATGTTAAAGAAGCAAACCATAACCCCCCTGCCCTTGTGCTGGTGACAAAATATACCCAGTCTTAGTTTAACCGAAATCATAGTTATTTTACAGTCAGAGCAGAAGACTATGTTCCCTTCTAAATCTTGTTTTTCAGAATGGTAAGTGGAGGGTCCTGTCAGATTCTCAGGAAACATTTCATCGGTTCATCGGTTCACACCTGGCTTTAAAATAATAACAATATGGGACCACTTGTGATCAGATCTAACTTCCCCGCTCTGCATGCAAATAAACATTCATGTAATTTGTGTTCATTAAGATCAAATGATGTTGCTTTTTTACCTAGTCTGAGTTAACAGATGTGTCTAGGGACAATGCGTGTGTGGTTGTGTGTGTGTCGACGTAAGCGAGAGAGATGGAGAAAAAGAGCGAGCAAAGTTGGGAGGGACTGAATGATTGAATGAATGGGTGCAGCTATGATAAACGATTTTATCAATGTAGGATAAAACATAAGTCATTGTGATCAGTGTTGGTATTGTGGCGGTGGCCTCAAACATATTAACATATGTACGAAGCAAAAAGATACGTTTAAACTGGAGCAGGTCAGAGGACATTAGCTGAGGTGGTTCTTCATATTGGCCCAGGATACAGTACATTTGATTTCAAACAACGAAAATAATGTGGCCACCTTCTTCCCAGATCATCTCCAAATGATTGGACCTAAGGATGCACAAGGGTGCGCTCAGACCTGAACTTAGTGCTGACCACTTGTGATCGGATCAGTCAGGACGGATGATAACAACAAGTCTGAACAGGGCCAGAGGAAGTGCTGGTTAACACCCTTGTTTCCCTTGAGTGTGTGTGATGACCAAATAATTCAGAGACTTATTTAGTTAACATGAGTAATTTCCCAATGTATTTCACTCAACCAGCCTCGCCTGAACTTGTTCTATTGATCTCTCACACTTAAATGTAGGCGGAGAGACAAATGGGAATTGAGCAACTTGTCGCTGCACTGCATTCTCATCTACTGAGGAAGGCTACTGTCTTAGGGAACAAATTGGTGTCTCTGCCTTTTAATTATGAATCTATCCCTGCATGACTGAGGAAAACTACCTCAAACAGTGAAACATTCACTTTAACTGCACTGAAACCTCAACTTTACCTCTGCAACACAATATTGTTTGTCAGAACAAACAACATAATAAAGATTTTGTAGAACCTTTTGTAGAGATTTTCAGATGCACATTTGAACTTTAATATAATTACTTTACGAGTAAAATGTATTTTATGTTGTCTAAAAGGAACTTCAGAGAAACTAAAGACAGAGACACACCGCTCTTCATGCTATATAAACAGAGGTGTGTCTTCTCTCTAATGAACATCTTAGGAATCATAATGCTCTCAAGGAAATTCTGACTAAGTCAGGCTGCTGCTGTTGTTAACCCTCTCACTTTACTGCTAAGTAAAACTATAAGTTCACAAGCCAGTGTATCATGCTAGACAAGACTGCTTGCATCCATCCATCCATTATCTATACCTCAAATACTTAGTTAAATAGGCTCTAACCAATATATGTGTAATAACAACAGATGACTATGTATGAGTTTAAACACAGATAATTATTACACGGCCCTGCAGTTCCACTCAGCAATTTTTAGTGTCTTTCAGCTCATTGTTTTGGTTTTACAATAACAGGCTAGAGGAGTGTGATTGGCCCGGGGGCGAGGAGGCAGACACTGGCAACACAGAGTGACATATCAAGATATGGAGGAAATACACCAGGAGAAAAAAATCTTCATAAAATAACAATGGACACATGAAAAAGCTGCTATATGAAAATATATTATTGATACTTTTTTCTTCTCAAAATATTTTCTGTATTTAGTATTAGTTGATTGAGATTAAATGTTTTTATTTAATATACTTGGAACTTTTTATTGTATGTTTCTCTAATTTAGATTTGTGTAGTAATGTTAAGAGGATTGGTAAAGCCAACCTGTTAAGCCAATGTCCAACATCAGGAAGATGAGCCCATTGTACCCCGGTCTGGTTGAGCGAGCGCAGCAGCCGGCAGCAGAGCAGAGTGAAGGGCGGCGTGGCTAATGCTAACCACTTCTCGGAGTACATCCCTGCCTTAGGGTGAGCAGAGGGGTGACCGTCCTTGGAAGGCAGGATAAGCTCTTCCTCATCTCTCGAGCCACTCTGCTCTCTGAAGTACTTGCGGCACACATCCTGGAAGATGGCGAGGCAGAGGGTGCTGAGCAGAAAGTACCAGGTTTGGTGCTCTTCCTCTACGAAGCTGCTGGCCGCCAAGCCGAGAGTGTGTCCAATGGTGCCCGCCAGCAGCAACACATCCAGCTCCGAGAGTGACCACTCACTGCCGCTGCTCCTCAGTGGAGACTATAAAGAAAGAATAAAAGTGCATGAAAAACAGGGGGTTACATGCAACTAACATTTGTATATTTAATTCTGAAGAAGATGTAACACTTTGCTCGGATCTTTGTTTCTCAGCTGGGATTTCCATGGGATTTTGCAAAGAGGTAGGTCTTGTCTCAATTCATAATGAATAGATCCTGAATAAAGTCCAAATCTTAGGATTCAGTTGTCTGCAGCAACACATCTATTTACCTTAAGACTTTGTAAATGTGGTGTAAGAAATGCAACTACCACACCCACACGCGGAATATATACTGGCAATTAGAATGTTATTGTTCAACTCAGTGGGATAATTGGTTGGATCAAACTACTGCTTGGGTGATTCATACCAATCTATTTCCAATCCTGAAATAAACCTCATCTAAGAACTGAATGACCCATGTACTTCATAATAAAACAGTCCAATCTACAGACACTGATACGTGCTCTCTTATCTCATGCACATCATTTAACACCCAAGGTTTCAAAAAGATATAAAGATACAAATAGACACCATCAAGGCTGCTGTTTATGATGTATAGAGTTCCTGGTTAAATAAAAGTTTACTCATGTATAGTTCCATCAGATTGTTAAGATTAGTATTTGTCCAATCACTTACGCAAAATGTATTTCCACAAAGCACATTAGCATTAAAAGCAAGTTTAAATGAAGTTCAGCCAACCTCTTATTTCAGCAGCAAGATTTTTCCCGACAAACTCTCTCTAATGTTTGGAAGGGGAGGGAGAGGTGAGGGGTATTCAGCTGCAACATGCAACTGCACCACTAGATGTCACTAAATTCTACACACTAAACCTTCAATACAACATGCTGTGACTTTAAATATTTGCTGCTGTTTGTGTGATTGAAAGCAAAGGAACATACAAGTGCCACACATTTTTTTGAACTCCTGCAACAGTGCTAAGATGAACTTTCTGAACAATTGTTGATCCCCATTGTATTGTCACAAGTGTGATTGGCTGCTGGATGAACTGAAAGATTCAATAATTTTTTGTCCAATTGTCTTTTTGTTCCATTTAATTTCAGAAACACTGAGACATTGAATTATGTAAAGCTGAAAAAGCTGAAAAAGCTGAAAAATAGAGGTGTATTTTAGGGATGAATCAGGTCTTTGGTACAGCAGAGCCTGTTCATTCTGAGCCATCCTTGCATATCTGACAACAGAGTTGATGTCCTATATGCCTCTAACTTCATGTCGTGGCCCAGTGGGAGCTGCAATGTGTTTTTTTTCCAGCTCCCTGCTCGTGTCTTTCTCTCCTCCAGTGGTTGTCAAACTGTGAAAATTCAAAATCAAAAGGTCTCATGATTCCTTTAGTCTTTTCCAAACTTATAGTGTTCATTGCACTGTTTCGGGTGAATATATAGGTACGTGGTACTGAATACAAGACATATCGCTTAATTTTTGAGGAAGTATTTGCATTTATATAGAATTTACAACCCTCTGTGGGTACACAACTAATACAATTTATGCACAATGCTGTTAAGGCAGAGTTTTAAAAACAACTTCATTACTTGCCATACCTATGCGACAATACTCATATTTAAGTATCACATCGGATTTTCACCACATGACTGGAGGAATTGAATCTTTACTTAAGCAAAATATCTCGCCTTGTAAAAAATAAAAAAATAAATAGAACTCCTGAATCCGCTTTAGATTCTAACAGGTTTTTCCTTAATCTTAAGGTATTTTGTCCACTATTTTTTTTTGCGTAATCCTGCTAAGTAACAAACAGACGAATAAAGATGAAGACATAACCTCCTTAGTGGAGGTAAAATATTGCTGGATTAAGAGGACGCCCATCCAAACAGGATATCCAAAATTTATACCAAAAACACACTTTCATCCAGAGAAGATTAAACTAGTCTACATTTGAGAGGTAACTACAACTTCAAATACGTTGTTCAAAAGTCAGCCACTCAAGTTCAAACAAAGAAATACAAAACATATCAGTCAGTCAGAGAATCATTATTAGAATACCACTACTGGTCTTTTGTGACTTCTGCCTACAAACAGCAGGTAAAGCAGGAAGTTACTAGCCCCAGCCTGAGAAACTGCCCTGAACATGACCATTGACAAAATGACTGACTGTTGTTCTAATTCTTCAGCTGTTGCCTCGAAAAACAATCAATGAATCAAAAAACAAGATATTAACAAGTGATATAAGTAAACTTGGATTAGCTTTTTCCCCGAATTCATTCTTTATGCTACGCTAAGATACTCCACTGTATGAGGACTTATATATAAACATCAATAAAGAAAGATATTTATTATAGAACTATTTTTCATCCAACTCTTCCCCAAAAAATTAACAAGCATATTTAGCAAAGTGTTGGACTATTATTTTAATCATCAAAAGACTGTTTTATTATTGGAACAATAAAAGACAGCTTGTATATGCAACTCTCATTGATTTGAAGTATAAAAAGGTTAAATACTCTCTTAGCAGCCCCAGGGCAAATATACAGAAGAACATCAATTAATCAGAACCTGAACTCACAGAAACCTTCTCTACGTCATGATAAATCACAATTAAATGAAAGAATCATGATATTTTTTAACTAAAATCTTGTGTGATATATATATATATATATTTTTCTAAAACCACTACAGGATGTTTGGTGCCATATCTGCGTTAATACCAGACAACATATTTAAGGCAAAAATAGTATGAAATTGACAAATCAGTTTGGATGCTTCCACTATTGTGTGATCTGCTATGTGTGTGATTTGACTCAGCCCTTTAATATCAGGACTTTCTCATTTCAAATATACAGTTATTTTCTCTTAGACAAAAAAAATGAAAACTTATTAAACTATTGTATTATTCTCAAAGTTAAGTATGCTCCTTACACATGTCATATAGGCATTTATTAAGGAGGCTTTAACTTTTTAATATTGCACGTATTTCACTCTCGTCATTTCAGTTTTCGCCAATTCCCTCTTTTCAAATATTCCCCCACTTGTAACCATAGAAACTACCTCTTTAAATAAAGTATACTCACTTCTTGTTAAAACTCATTCGGCTGGAATCCTAATCACATTTTTGTTCAAGTAGTGAGGTGGTTAAATGTGCTTAATCTTCCAGTTTCTTGACCTCACTCCGTCGTGCAGAGAAACTAATCAGGATACCTCTAATAAAAGTTTTGGACGCCGCCCATAATGCAGTCATTTGTCAAGCCAAACCAGGCGAGGCTCCACACTGATTGAAGTGATTACATAATCTAACAACACTGCACACGGCTGCTGATAATTTTGCATCGTTTCCTTCTTTCATTGACAAACTTTGTCCAACGATATTTTCTTTTTTTCTCTTTAATGGCAACTCCAACTTTATTTCAAAGCAGTAAAGTTAAATTGAAAGCTAGCTGAAAACTGTCCAAGAAAAATCCTTGAAACATTTTTTCTCGTAAATTCATTACTGACACCAACACGATAAAACAGCTTCATTACTTAATCTCCATAACAAAATGGGTTTTGTCAGTCCCGACGTCGAGGACACTAATTGTATTTCCTCTTCACACAGGTTATTGCAGAGATAAAGATTTGGGCCCTGACTGTAAATTCTTAATCACTGTTTCTGGAACAAGATTTGAAACACGTCATGATACAATAGAGGAAATCTGTACACTAATATAATGGCAGATGGGGGAGAAAAAAACAATGTATTGCTCTTACAGTAATCAATAAGTTGATTTAAACATCAGCTAAGAGTCAATATAAGACGCTGAAAGACCAGAAAAAACATATCTTCAACAGGATTCAGACCAAAATGAACTTAGGTACTAAAGTGAAAAAATGTTTCATGGGGTCAGTGAGTAAAGCTTAAAATCAAGAAAATTTTAAGCATAAAAAGATTGTTAGATGTAGTTTAAAACTTATTTTAAGAAGTTGGTCTGTTTTTACTTCACTTAAAAACAGAAAAGCATTGAGTTACTGCAACTTGTATATCAAGGGAGAATCTTTCAAAAGTTATGGGAGTTCGCAAGGAATCTCATCAACTTACTTTGTGTGTAAGAATATGTCTTTGTTTTATTCACAACAGGTACTGTGGATCAGCACACATTATAAGAATTCATTTTGACATGAAACTCAAATTGAAACTGAAGCCTGTCCTAAGCTAATTCAGTGACTGCAGAGTTTGTAGACTTTAAGGTTTTATAATTGATGACAGATTACAGCTTATTATGCATTAATATATAGTGTTATTAGCCTTTATAATCTGCTCTATTTAAATTGTCTGCCAAATTCTTCTGAACTTTTTTTCATATTGATTTAATAAATAAACTTACTTTCTCAACGTAAGTCGGTTAATATAAACAGGGACTCCAGTGCCACACTACTAATCGATTAATCATAGGTTATTTATCAAGCCCTATATTCATATCATTTACATTTTCTCTGGTTCCAGCTTATGTGACTTACTGCTACTTACTTACATTTTTTGATACCTTTAACATTGTGTATAATGTATCTAATGCCGAAATATTGCTGAAAGAACATCACAAATGCAGCTTTAGTAAACTATGCTCCAAATTTGTGGAACAGACTGCGGCTAGATATCAGAGAAGCTCGTTCAGTAAACGTCTTTATAAGAAAACTTAAAACATTTCTCTTCTCTTCAGCCTTTAACTAGATCTTGCACTTGCCCACACTTATAATTTGTATCAGTTTCTTTTCTGTATTTTTGTATTTCTTTTTCTTTTAAATGTTCTTATGTTACTGCTCTCTTATATGAATAACATTTTAACATGTTTTTATTTTTTATCTATATTGTATGTAAAGCACTTTGAGCTGCATTTCTTGTATGAAAGGTGCTATACAAATAAAGTTTATTATCATTATTACGCCTCACATTGACTGTGGCCTGTAAGAATTATGTTTTGTGTTGAGAGGTGCCAGCTTGTCCCTGGCACTGGGATAATATGTGGCTGGAGACTCCACTCTCACAAAGATAATAACAATCCTGACATGACTTATAGTAAACTGTTGTTATCTGCTCCCTCCCATAGTGGATAATACTGAGAAGCAACTTTTGTACTTCAAGCTTTTTGGTGAGGCTTTCTGCAAGTGAGCTGTACCAACAAGATCTGTCGATCGATTTGTGTTACAGTAAATACTATTTTACAAATATATATATATATACAAGTAAGAACAACTGAGACTCATTAATACAAGTGTTTCCCTCAATCTTCTCAAATCTGAGGTTCTGCTTTGAGGATTTGTAACTTGAATATAGTTGGGATACTTATTAAATTATTATTTCCTGATGTTTGATAAATAATTGATTAGTTAATCAAAAGAAAAAGTGAAATGTCAAATATATATGAAATCAATCATTAGTTATGGCCATAATTACCAGAAAATGATTAGTTCCCTTTTATTTCGTGGTCCTAGATTTCGTGTTCTAGAGACGTCAGAAAGTGCTTCTGATACTGCTGAAAATACTGGGTTGGGCATCGGCAAGTGAGCAAATCTATGTACTGATCCGATACCATGTCTTTAAATATATTAGTTTCCTCCAGATAAAACTGCAATTTTCTTTTCAGGGAAACAACTTCTCCTTCGTCGCTCCAAATCAGCGGCTGCGCTGTACTTCCACTGGCGAGCATTGTTTTAGAGCAGCTGCGAATAAGTTATTTCTGATAGTGTAGCTTTAGACAGAGCCAACTATAATATCAGCAATTTGGAAATATTTCAGCCTGGAAAGTCCCACAAGTAAAACAGTGACATGGACTGTATGCAACACTTCAGGTTCAAAGGGTGTCACTACTTAAATGTCTTCAATTAAAAAATGTGGCAGCATTTAACAGCTATTTAAAGGAAGTAACGTTTTTTTATTTTTAGATGCATCTATTTATTCATTTGTGTTCTTTTTCAGTTATGTTAAACTAGATAATAAAAGAAGTTCTATGTCATTCTCTGTGTATTGTACAATGTATTTGTTTATCAAAGGGTTTAACCTGGGCCACGCCACACAACAATGATAGCAATCATCACATCCACACAGGGCGAGTAGCAGACAGCTATTCAAATATATTATAAGTAGCTTTTTTATGCACTGGGATCAGATTGGTACTTGACATTGGCCGATATGCAAAGTCCAGGTATTGCAATTGGTAGTGGGGAAGGAACATTTTGTACCTGAACATCTCTTGTCACTTCGAGAATAGGTATCGTTAAAATCGTTCTAAATAGATGGAGTTTACTTTGTTGCATTCATTTTGTTGCACAACAACTTCCTGTTACATTTCCAGTGAAAGTATGGTAATTTCTCAAGAATGTGACTCTCAGTGAGGAGACATATTTCTCTTTATGTGTCCAAAAGCTCTCTGAGGTATGTGCACATTGACATTTGTGTGGCATTAAACTGAAACACAAAATAATCCAGAGTTCTTTCCACTGAGTCATAGAAACATCCATAGCACAACCTCCATAGCACAACATCCATAGCACTGTCCACATGCTCCAGTGTATAGATATGGACGTTTATTTCTTTGCCCAAATTAATGGTCCGTGGAATTCCTCAGACTTTTTTTTCGCCGTGTCAGCACTTTCTCGAAGTTCGCGGAAGGGAAATGAGATGTAACCTTTAAATTACTGTGAGCAAAGAGACGCAGCAGTAAAGACAACTCATCTTTTAGGCCAATTCAAACAAACACTAAAGGCTGAGAGCTTCCACCTTCTGAAGAACTTGTCCTGCTACATCTGATTGATTGCTTACATTTAGTGTAATCTATATATATATCTGTCATTTACTTTTATTTGTGGAGGTCCTTTTTAATATAGCACTTTGTCCATTAACTTTGGAGGTTTATGGTGCCATGGTAGATTAGTGACGGTTCCCCTTGACATTTTTAATGCTTAATAAATTATTTTATTTGAGCAGTGCACCGACAGGTTCAGCACACGTTATCTTATACAGTTGATTATAGTAGAAATCTGTCATCAAGTACTATGTGGTCTACCTTTGTAGAAGTGATGGTAAAAGTGGAAACATAACTACAAAGTTGAAGAAGTTTTCCATAAAGTTTGTATTTTTCATTTATCTTTTTTGCAGAGTTAGGCCAAATGTTACCATTGTTTTCACGTTGCTTTTATTGCCGAAGATCAAACTGCTTGCAAAAAAGCTTCAAGTGTTATAAACAGAATCCCACTGTTGTACTGACTTTCATAAAACTTCCATATTTAACTCGGGCAGGGCAATGAATCTATATCAATAATTATTGCATTATAATTTCATCAATAGTAATGCTTTTATATTGTATATAAGCACAGTGAGGAGATATAATATATCATTGATCTCCATCACATTTGTGAAATGTTTTGCTGTCATTCTCTGCTCATAAAGAAGAGTTTAAAACCACAACCTTTTCTCAGGAGCAAACATCAGTCTATAAAACTTTAAAGAAATAATAATGTGACATTTATCGTGATAGTTGTTGATATAGACTGATATGAACATTTTTATCTTGATGTAACTTTATATATATATCCCCTAGCACAATGTTCAACAGAAAATCTACTAAAATGTTTCCTAAAATGTCTTTATATTGATGTAATCAAGTTTCTTTGGCCTATTTTCTCTTTTTCCATTAAACCACTCAGTTGTGACCTTCGCATGGCAATAAAAAGGTAGAGTAAAACTTTCTGTGATGCAGAGTGGAAGACACCATTTAGCTGCAGACACACAATGATCTGCACGGATTCACTTCTGATAGACTGGTTTTTGATACGTGTAAAAACATATGCTATGTATAACGATGGATTACGCTCATCAGTGCAGCAGTGTGTTTCAGACATGCAAGCTCTTTTTAATGGATTTGGAAAACAATGGGAGCCTGTGACCTCTGGGACGTAGCGTTGCACCTGCAGTGGAACAAACTGGAGCAGCTCACATTGTGATGTTCCACTGACCTCAGCAGTAAAGTTCAGGAGTTTGAACAATACTCTTACTTTCTCTATTTAAAGATCCTTGGGCTAATATTAACATTAATTAATCTTTTTTTATTGCTCAACATAGTCATGGGTAAATTATGGCATTAAACCTACTGTTTATTCAATTTTCCATTAAAAACACAAGGTGTGCGTACAAATATGCACTGTTAGATTAATTTGAATGGAGGTCTCAAATCGACTAAAAGGCAGTAACTGAAATAGATCCAAGAAAATCTACAACAACGTTTTATCAGGCCTTTTCCACAGTAAAGGAACAATCATAATGATATAAAGCTGAATTAATGAAGACTTTGCTAAATCACAAAGTAGGTGTAAATAACAAAGGTACGTCCCCCGAGCCTGAAAAAATTGTGTGGATTTTCTAAATAAATTCTGATGGTCCCAAAGGTAAAGTTTCTTTACCTGAAGGAAGTGAAAATGTATTTTGCGAGAGGAAAAATGCATCTTCTAAACAGCAGCAGTTAGCTCTGAATCCAAAGACAGTTTTAATAAATTAATATCTTTTTACGCAGTTGTCCCTTTAAGCTTCTTTGTTATAAAACCATCAAAGAGGTTCAGACTTTAAATGCAGCTGTGCACAGGTAAAGGATCTGTCACAGTCTCTACCTTTGTGTATGAGTGGTATATTTAGACGCACAAACTCACCTTCCCGTGAATCTTTGTCCCCTGGAGGAGTCGGCGTGTTACCATGGAGATCAGAATGCAAAACATCGCAGAGGAGAAGGCAACAGCAACAAACACGAGACCCCAGGAGAGGCTGCAGAAGTAGCAGGAGCTCTCGGCAGATGTGCACACCAAGACGTGAACTGAGGAGAGCAGCAGGCACAAGAGGTAGAAAGGCAGGGAGAGCAGGGATGAAAGGACTGGGAGGTCCACTGCTGCTGCACCGCTGAGGGCTTCAGGCATTGCCAGCAGTAAGACCAACAGGAGCTTGAAGGCCAGGAGTGGGGGAGAGAATGGAGAAAAGAAGAAGAGAAGTTTGATCAAGCTTTTCTTTAACTGACACTATATTAAACAACCACACAGCAGTAGTATGCCTCCAGACTCGTATTCAACGTGACTTTTGACCACTGCATTACATTCAATTTATCTTTGAGATCAAGTCAGAATAGGTCAAAATTTTGAAGGCAGACTTGATGCATCATTTTCAAGAGGCCAGAAACATGTTTTGTGAGCTTGACCTTTAACCAACAAAATATCATTATTTGATCCGTGCATCTAAGTGAACATTTGTCCCAAATTTGAAATGATTCTCTGGAGGCGTTCTTAAAGTAACATTTTCACAACATCCTGTGAACTTTGACTTTAGACCACAGATGTAAGGAAATTCTGTATGGATGTTTCTTATGTATCACATTCTCAAGAACATGAGGCCACCATGACCTTGACCTTTGACTTTGAAATTCTAATTTGTTCATCCCTGAGTCCAAATGAAAATTTTTACCAAATAGCTCGGTCGGTGCCAGGACTGAGTCCGGTGAGTTTCAGTATCAGCCCTCACTGGCTTACTTGGACGCGAATGACGCGACAGACACATAATATCGGCCAACGCACGAAAGATGCTACTCACGCCCGATCGTGTCTTTGCATTGACTTTGTATGTAATCTCGACGTGTGAGCGCACCATCATAAACCATATAATGGTTTGAATAGTATATTTATGAACGGTGGGGACTTAATTATTTTATTGTGGTAGCTTACACCAATTCGATTAGAAATTGGCCATATATAGATTCTGTAGAAGAGACCACAGCAAGTTTAATCCATTATTCCAAAGCATCTTCTTCTCGATCTCAATTCTCTAATCGAAAAAACCTTTGTAATTGTAAGCGTGGCTCCATTTGTTTTCTCAGACACATCAGTTACTAATCACTAAAGTGCAGAGGATGAATTCATTTCTTCTGTACTCACCTGGAATACAAAGACCATGCCTACGATCATGGAGTACATGTCGTACTTGCCCAGCTGCTTGCCGAGAGCCGAGCTCATGGAGGCCAGGGCGTCCAGGTACTGCTTTAGGACCTTTTTCCCCATATTGGTCAGAACCTCGGAGGTGTTTCCCTCTAGGTAGAGCTTCATCCAGCTCCCATGAGCCTTTTCTGCCACACGGAACTGCTCAAAGCCAGCCTCTGGATTTGACACAAGTTAGGAAAGAAAGGGTTGGGTATAAGCAAATGGAGCGTTTAAATTGTGCGTCTTTAGAAGCGACATTAATCAGACATTATTGTTTGTTGTCAATTACTCAAATGGTGTTAATGTGATATACTTCTTGCTGCAGCTATTGCATTCAGATATATTTATCAAAACGAGGAGGACATCTGCAAAATCTTATTAATAACCTCTATTGAGCTCCTCGTGCAGATCACCTTCATTTTTCAGTCTTTATTTATCTTGATGCATCAAGACAATTAACCTTATTTATGGGCGCTAGCAATCTGAGCTTTACAGTTCTTTAACATCACTTCTGCTTGCAGACTTCCTCTTAAATGCAATATTTTCAGTATTACAGAGGAGTCCGCATAGTCTTGTCAGTTACCAGTATTATTTCCTTGTATATATCAACAATCTAAAACCATATTGTCACATTGTAATATTAATTGTTGTAATTTTACAACCACGATTGGATGCTGAGCCACGATCAGCATCTAATGTTTTTTTTTTTTACTATTAGCTTATTTAAATACAAACAAAACCATGGAAAACTGAAGAAAAGTTAAAGGAGTGCTTTGTCACACATCAGAAAAAGCCTCCAGGCAACAGTCTACTCTGCTGTATTTCATCATTAAGAGAATGCAGGTATTTTCTAACTATTTGTTTACTTATGAATGAGAGATCAGTTATATCACTCACCTCTTCATCAATCATACTGGTGTATCCTGGATGTTTTAAAAGGCAAATTTATGAAACTTCATTATTCTTATTTTTTGTCTTTTCAGTGTCTTGTTTCTTTAAAAGTTCGGTTTGTAAGATTTAGGTGAAAGGGATCTATTTGCAGAAACTGAATATAAAATAATCCTAGTGATGTTTTCTCTACTGTGTTTCACCTAAATTGTACAAATTGTTGTTTTCTTTACTCTAGAATGGGCCTTTATATTGAAATACTTCATATCTGCATCAGGAGCGGGTCCTCTCTACGGAGGCCGCCATGTTTTTTTACATTAGTCCAAAGTGGACTGGTTATTATGACAACTGAAGGCTACCACAGGTTCTCTTTCATGTTTGGAAGGGGAGGGGGAGGTGAGGGGTTTTCAGCTGCAACATGCAACTTCAACACTAGATTTCACTAAATTCTACGCACTGAACCTTTAAATTGAAAAAAAGTATGTTTGTGTTAATAACCATTGTGTAGTAAAGAAAGTGATGTGTAATTGGACAATCTATGACTGATTCACATGTGTCGACAAAGCAGATGAGATTATGCCCATTTTCGTTTGACTTCAGTGCTTTAAGAGCTTGTTCAAGGACGAAGCAATGTGGAGGTTTGATTTGTGATATACTTTAGTAAAACACACACACACACACTCACACAACTAAAAACAACATTTTGGAGTACAGGACCTATCTCAGCAGCATAGGCATAGAGGTGATAAATAGTGACTGTGGCTTTGCCAGACAGAGAGGCTGGTAGAAATATTAGAACCTTAAGCCACAGGCATGAATCATGCAATATCGATGGCCCTGGCCATGTTTCATCTGTCTCAAAGTACAGCGACTGGTTAATGGCCCTCCAAGACGCCTGAGGTTAGAGGCACAAAACAAAATACAATATGAAGATTGAAACATGGCAGACAGGCAGAGATTAGGGCAGAGACATATAGATGAAGAACAAGGTTGTTTAAACCTCTCATCGCCTGAGTTAACCTCCAAAAACCTTCCCTTTATGTTAGGGGGGTTATTCTTACTAAGGTACAAAGATAAATGGTTTTAAAAACCTAAAGTAGAAATAGAACTAGGGCGGCTTTTGGCCGCTTTGGCTTATAGTAGGTCTGGGCGATAAAACGATAAAGATAATTATCGCAAAATGAATTTTCCTAGATATAAATATAACACATGGTCGATAAAACATCGATAGAACTCATTCCAGTTTTGACAGACATCACGAACAGCCAATGATAATGAGAATAGCATCGTGCCAAACCAATCATGTGGCTGGAATAAAGTTACAGCTACGCCAGGTTAGGTTGAGGCACAGAGCGGAGGAGTAGCAGCAGCACACGTGCTAATGTTTGGGCTACTGCAGCCGTGCACACCAGTACGTCAGACGAGAGCGACAGCACATAACAAACATCCGTTATTATTAAACATTGGCCTGTGTCCTGCTGTCACTGCCACCGCACAGAACCAGGAGACAGTGGATGAAGATGCGCAGCTGTTACTGGTGGGATTGGGTTGTCATGGTGGAGTTCAGTCACAGAATGATCATCAGAAACCAGGATAAGATGTACACATGGACAGGGATCCTGGTTTCTTAGTCCAACTAGTAAAATTGGGTTTCTCAAACCCGCGATAAGGGGCCAGTCCAGGATACTGAAATTTGGATATGATGTTTAAAAGCTTAAATACAATAATGGGATCTTTCAAAAACCCAATAACTGGGATACATGTGTGCATGATAAATCTTTGCTATATGTTTTTTTTTGATTGTAGTAGTTTTGTCCTTGATGAAACATACTTGGAAGCTGAAAAGAGGAACATTTCACCTCAGACAGAAGACAAATTTCTTTTAAGAAACTTCTTTCACACCCAGTTAAAACATGACCCCAACAGGTGTCCAACTGACATGCTGCTTAAAATACCGTCCCAGGCGAATTTCCCAGAAGTGACAACTATTACATTCTGCTGCATAACAGCTTCATGATTACCCAAGTGGACAGATAAAAAAAAAAAATCAACACATCCAAATGTAGGTCTGCTGAAATAATTTCCATTTCATCCCATCACTATGGAAACCAGGGACCAAAATAGAGAGGGAAATGTGCTGCCAGTGTTTTTTTATGTGAAAGAAGTAGTTTGTTTCAAATCAAGTTCTGAAAATGCAGTATTAGCTGTTTAAATCAAACAGGTTGGTGTCAGTGTTTTCTTTCAGACAGCTCTCTGCTAACTGAAACTACAAATGCGTTTGGGCCCAAAGACGGAACAAGACTAAACAAAACCTTTTATCATTTGGAAATCATGAATTCAGGAACAAACTCAAATGAAAATCTATCCAGTAGTTATTAAGATATTTCACGATGTGGTTAAAAATTAGTAGACACTGCTGTCAGTGTTTTCCTTCATCAATGAGACCATTTATCCTTTCAACTGCGTCCTGGTATTCACTCAGGAGGATCTTTATTCTTGACCCCATTTGAAAAACATGTGTACAAGTTCATCTGAAATGTCCTTAAGTTAATTTAACTTGTTACATATCCTGGCTAATGGTTTTAAATCAGTCCTGCAGTGCTTGACATATATTCCTACATTAGTTTGTAATTCTTCTGTTTCTCTGGTCATCACATTTCTCCTCGCTGCCGTTATCTTTGCTCAGAAACTTCTCATTAGTTCAGATGGTTGGTGGTGTGTGAGTTATCTTAGCACCACCAGTTATTTCTTTTGTCATCATTTCAAGCGCAAAACTATTGTATGTTCATGATAAAACTTAAGCAATACAAAAGTTAACTTTTGGTTTAAACGGCTCAAACCAAAAAAACGGCTGTTGAAGATCATGAAATCTCAAATTAAATGCCACATGTCTAATTAGTTTCCCAAAAAGCCACTAATCAAAGAGCCTTCGCTCTGCCTCCGTGCCTCTGTCTCATTTACAATAACAAGATAAATTTCTTCCGACCCATCAAACATTAGCAATGGTTATTGCTGCCATTGGTGTATCACATGTTTGTGAAAGTGGAGGACAGCAGTGGAGGACAGCAGCGGAGAGCAGACGGAGAGGGAGGAAAATAGGAGGCGTGGGGGAGAGTCAGCAAGATGGATAACTCTGACAAACAGTGTGACCCCCAGATATAAGTAGGGAGCAAAACGTGCGAGGATATAAGCATACATTTGCACAAAGAGTGGGCAGCTTGAATGTGCCCGAACAAATCGTACACTGTTTGCAAGGCTCCTGTGTGGAGTTTTCACAGATGTAAGGTTATTTATTCATGAACTTGAAAAAAATCCGTATACGAATTTGCCGTCACTCACATCCTGACATGACAGGAGCCGGCGTGCTCAGAGCAGGTCAGTGTTTAAGGCGGCTTTTTATTCCCTTCTCCTCATCGGTGCATGTGTGATTCATCTGCACCAACCAGACACTACAAATGCACTGAAGCTGGAACATCTGCAGGATTATCTGACTGCAAAATGAATACTTTCAATCTGTTAACTTACATTTGAAACCATAAGCCAAAATACAATGCGTTTCAATGGATTTCTTTTCATCTGTGTCATGTGGAAATCTAAAATTCCCTGTTTCTGTAAAGGATCACAGTGTTGATGACGTTTGGTGTGATGAATGTTTTGAATTTGTGAGATGATTCTACCCTAGTTTTTAATCAGACTGCTTCAGGTTAAACTCTGTGAGAAGCTGCTTTGATGCAGGCGACAACATGCTGTGAATAATGACGAGTTGGACTTTTATTTAGAGCAAACCATTTCTGAGTCAACTCAAGTCTGTGCCATCTGTGTTTTTTTTTTTTCCAGTGACAACACTTACATGCACAAAAATGTGAGTGAAAAACAAAATGACACTCAAATCTCAATAAGATTATAATCCTCTTAGTGTTAGTTATGCATATGTTATGTCAATACCTCATGTGGAGTATTGAGATTACACTGGCTGTAACAGACATCTGTCAGACACCTAAATGTTAAACCTTCAGATCAAAAAGTGGCTGATGCTGTGCTACTAAAAGGTATACAGCTCACATTACACTTGAAAGTGGGGGGCCACTGTCAGACTGTCAGCCCTCCGTTGATGCGCATGCAATGTAATGCTAGTCGGCTAGTGCCGCTGTACTTGTATATTTTTATACAATCTTTATTCAATCAAAAAGTCAACCAAATAATATTTGTATAGCCTATATCCACAAATCACTATTTGCCTAATAGGGCTTAACAAGGTTCGACATCCGCTGCCCTTAACCCTTGTATAGAGTGAGGAAAAACTACCAAATGTTAGCTCAATAGCAAAGTAAGGAATGTCTTCGATTTTTCTCTCTTCTGTTCTGTTGTTAGGACGTGTGTGATGCTTTTAAAAAGGCAGTAATTTAGATATCCTTGCTGATGTTAGAGCTAGCCTTGGTTAACAAGGCTATCGTTATCCTATAGCCACTGTAGCCAGTCTGACTAAACCATAGCTGAAATTTAAAGCCAAACAACCAATTCATACATATATTATGTTTGGTGCTCAACAAGTTTGATTCAGCTAACATGAAGCGACATAAGCATTCATTTGGAGTCCATAATTTGGTTATAATATGTCCAAATTGTACTTTTAGCTCTGTTTTGGTCTCCACCAACTCCCAAAGGACATATCTCTCCATTTAGCTGCTGAATCCTCCAATATGCCCACAAGCTACTATTTAACTTTGTTTGTCTGATTGGTGCTGGGAATGTTTATTATTTAGTTTGCGGGACAAAAAACAACAACCAATGACCTCAATCACTTCATAGAGCAGAAAGGAACAGAAGAGTCCTGCTCCAGAGCAGGTTAAATTGGTGATAAGAGATAAACCAGTGTAAAACCAGCGCCCACTGACCATTCAATTCCTTTGTAACATGACATCACCGTTCTTAGAGGATCCCGTGGTGCTGGGTGTGGATTGTTTGAGTCTCTGAGGAGTACAAGGGTCTTCAGAGACCGTAAAATCCTTTAGACTACTCCTACCCTTGTACCTTCTTTATAAAATATATAGATCCTCATCAGAGGGAATGATCTACCTCTGACAACTGCTGGAGTCGAACATAACCAGCCTGACACGTAGGAGCAATGTGCTCACAGTACCACAGATTGTCTGCACCACTCTACGTTTCTTTGCTTGTGGGAGTTACTTATATTGATGTACTAGGTGTGTTAGCAGCGGGATAACCAGACACAGTTTTATTCTTTAATCCTTTCCTTTAAGTAGGTTTATTCTATGAAGTTAAATATATATTTGAAATGGGTATTAGATAGTTAACAGATTTACCTTGTGATGACCCCAGTTCAGTTCGGCAGGTTTTGTCAATGTCAATTTTATTTATATAGCACATTTAAAACACCTTGGTTGACCAAAGTGCTTCACAAAGTAAGTTTTGTTAGTGAAGAAAAGATTCACATCTCGTGGCCCCGAGTTATTTATCTTGTTCCCACGCGTTATGTCATTGATGTGTGCATGAAAAGAAAACAGACACTGATACTATTAGCACTCTGGAAACAGCAGAGCATAATGATGAGACTCCCTGTAAGCAAAGGTCCTTGTTAGCTGGGCTTTTAACTACTGAGAGTGGACACAGGAATTTGCAACCCACCTTTCTCATAGTTGGGTGTGCTGTCTTTAAGCAGGCAGCTGAGCTGGTGGCCATTGAGATGCAGAAAGCGCAGCTGGTCTCTGAGTGAGGTTTCTTCGAGGACACCTGGGATGACGCGGCCCACGCTGTTTTGAGATATGGGCAGGCCGAGCCCCAGGGCCAGGGTCGGGGTCAGGTCAACCTGCTCGACCACTTCGGGCTTCTCCATTCCCACTGACATGATGACAACAACACACAAGGAAAGCAGTAAGTGTGCCTGCAATACATGATGTTTTTTTTTAATGGCACATGGATTAACTGCATTTTATTATATATTCTTGGAGGTTTATTTGTTCAGAAAACAACACAGCAAAAACAGGGGTCACTGAAAGTACAAGCTATCAGGTTCCTCATCTATTTCCAATAGAGTGTACCACTTTCTGTGTGCTTGAGGATTTTTCCCATAAAATAAGCTGCAGTTTCAAACACAGAAAATGGAAAAGCTTTCAAAAAACAAACCAAATGTTGAGTCTCAATTGTGTAACTATCAACCAATCAATCAATCAGTAATAGCTGCAAAAACAACAATTTATTTTTAAGAACAAAAGTCACATTTTATTTCTTCAAACCTTAAAGCAATTCACAGACAAAAACTATTTACATGATGGACACGAGGAAATGGCTCAATTTCCATCGAGTGTTCTGTGGAGGATTTCCGCGTTCACTCAATAAGAGCTTGTCTAAAAGCATTTCACAGCACTCAAGATAAATTAGGAAAAGGAGGTACTTCTCCTGAAGTCACATCACTGACAGTAAAATATCCCACGCCCCTCTGTTATTTGGAAGTCAGTGTATTTTTATGTAGATTACATTTTAGTTGGACACCACTCTAGTCACAGCAGCTGCAGAATCTCATTGCCGCTGCTATCGTTTTCCCCTCAGGACAGTCAAACTGCGGTCACAGAAAATGGAGAGGGAGTGTGGAGGAACGTCAACAACCTTAATCCACAAATGACTTATTTTATGTATTAAGACAGAGTGCATTAGTGGCATCCAATTTGTTGATCAGGGTAATATCTAGAACGGCTGAATCTGAACCTGAATGCACCAGCAATAAGCCTCATAATTACTTGTCTATTAATGGCTGTACATATGACAAATAGGGTGGTCACAACATGTAGAACCAATGAAACAAAAAGAAAAAAAACTAATGAAAAGAAACTATCAGGACTTTGCTTGTCCTCTGCTGAAACTTCCTGTCAGGAGCTTCTCAGAATACAAACAGAGAGTGGGAGCAATTTGGGGTAGGAGCCACAATGTGCATGTTATGAGCTCTTATGGAAAAAGGACACAACGAAATAACGGAAATTAAGCATTTCAAATTAAAAGGACACAGATTTGTAACCAGACAAGGACTTTGCTTCATCAAGCTCACAGTTTTCCAGATAAGGCCATAAATCTAACAAGTAGATCAGGCTTGTTTAAATGTGTGCAGTGACTGTCTATTGTTTAAGTTATGGTTTTAGTTGCAGCAAATATGCTAATGAGTGAGACTTTTGGGGAAAACAGTTTTTTGTCAAACACATTATTTTTTCATGATGTTGTCATTTGATCCCAACAAAGAAGTCAAGAAGAACTAATCTGCTAAGCAGACCATGATGGACCACATATCTGTATTGTTACCCCCAATCAGTGTGTACTGTACTATTTGGGTATGACCATGGGAGGGTTGCACAACAGAGCGACTCACATTCTGGCAGAACAGATGTATCATAACTCCCTGAAAGGTTACACACACTGAATGCTGATTCACAAATGAGAAAACTGCAGCTGAGCACAATGCCACATGCACTATAGCTCACTAATATTATCTCTACCATACCACAGTAACAGCCATGTTTAAATTCCTAAAACCTCAAATATACAAAGTAACACGTTTTCTCAGCTTAAATATGCCTCTGTATGAACGCTGTCACAATAACAACATTTGCAGTTATGTGAACATTTGTTATGAAGAAAGAAATGTGTGTATGGGCACTGTAGCTCTGTTCATTAATATCTCTCTCGCATCAGGAGGCTGACATTTTGTCTATCAATGTATTAAAACATTGTTGCATCAGTTACTGATGTTGTTGCACTACTGTTGCTGAGGGTTTTGAGGCTGGGAATTCATCACCTTAGCCATTCTCTGTTATTGTTCTTAAGTGATTTTGACTGTAATACAGGAAAACACAAGGATAGTGAAAGAGGTACACAGAGACCATGTGGCTTCTTGTGGCTGCGCTGTTTGATTAAAGTGGTATAGGTTCAAAAGATCAGCTCCGGTACGGAGCCGGTAATGAACTCTGATCCTATGCAGACGTTCTTTATTTCTTAAAAATAACATTTTCTACTGATAAGACCACTGATTGATACATTAAATAGATCACATCCCCATGTCATCACACAGTATAGCAGTTGTCAGACATGACGTGCAGGTAAACGCAGTTTGCCTTCCACACATGCACAACGGGAGGTTCTCTGCTCAGACGTTTTCACAACAGCAACATATCCTCCGCATTATTCAGGCGAGATGTGAAGCAGCCAGGTGCAGCAGACAGGCAGGAAGTGACGTATTAACTCCAGTGCGAAAATCAAGTTATTTTCTTGACAACATTCAGACACTGGCGTCAGCTCTTATCACCTCAAACTCTCTTGACATCTCTGTCTGTGTCTTCTACGTGTATGACACTACTTTTTCCCCAGGAGATTTTTGTTTTCTTTTTGTTATTTTCATTTTTGCATCTCTCACGCATAAGAAGGGTTATAACCCCCCCCCCCCCCACCTGCTGTCATGTGTTGTTATACATTTTGTTTGAATAAAGGTGTTCATAAAGGCTCCTTAAAAAGTGAATTCCTCATTTACTTTCTTATTTTTGTTGAGTGTGGCTTTATTCATGAATATTTGATGTTATAGAAAAACCTGAACCACATGGACCAGCCTTCACTCCCCACGTGGATCAATGAGCCTCTGGCGCCCATGACCCACAACCTGTCCCTCCTTGGATCACTTTATGTAGATACTGACCAATGCACACTGGGGAGATGCTCTGACTCAGTTGTCTAGCCACCACATTCTGGCCTTTGTCAAATTCACTCTGATCCTTACACTTGCCCATTTTTCTTGCTTCCAACACATCAGCTTCAAGAACTGACTGTTCACTTTGCCTCTGAATGTAGCCCACCCCTTGGCAGGTGTCATTGTAACAAGATAATGTTTTTCACTTCACCTGTCAGTGGTTTTAACATTGTGGCTGCTGTATTTCGTTTGAAGAGAACACAGAGTTTGGCATTTACTTCGAAACCTCTTCGGTAGAATTTGATAGGAAAAAAAATCTAAGGTAGACAAAATCATTCAAGCTGTTGGCACCACAGGAGGTGCAGAGTGCCAGCAAAAGCCTGAATTCTGTAGCAACAACTCAACTGCAAAAGATTAATTAACATGAATGATCTATAAATAACAAATCTGTGCAAGAAAAGATCTCGAAAATAGACTTAGCTGAGAAAGAAGCAATTATCAAGATCACACTTTCCGACTCATCCACATTCATCACTGCTCCTGAGCTTCTGTTTGATCTCATTTGAGGTGGCACTGTTCCTCACAGTAAAATGAATGCAAAATTATGTATCAGCATAATTTACTTACAGATTCTATTCACATGTTTAGTTCACTTGATTCAGAAAAAATAAATAATTATTTCATGAATAACCACAGAATGGTTTATTAATTTGTAGGATAGACCCAGCATTTCATATAGAATTCATTCAATCTATGGCGGTAGCAGTGGTGCACGTGCACATGCACAAACATCGCTCTCACATGCAACACATTTTGAGCGACAGGTACACAGACAAGTGTGGAAGACAAGTTCTCACGAGCGAGAGAACTGTGTAGCACGCCACCTGCAGGTAATCGCAAAACTGAAACTCAAAGTAAGAGGTCTAAATGTCTGCGTGAATGGTAACAACTTTAAAGTTGATAGCACAAGTGAGCACGCTGCAAATAGCGCTACACACAGCTATACAATGCAGTAAGGGATCAAAACACGAGGTTGGAAACATTTTGAATGAAAAGAAATCAAATTGTATTTGTATAGCCTATATTCACATATCACTATTTGCCTCATTGGGCTTAACAATCTGTACAAGGTGTGACATCATCTGTGCTAAACCCTTGACTAGGGTAAGGAAAATATACCCCAAAAAAGACAGTGTATTGAGAGGTGTATAAATGTTCAAAGCATTCATGCAGTTATTAGAGGTACATTAGAGAACATTTTTTGGTTCATTTTGAAACTGTGGCAGGACAAATTAGAATATAATGGACCTTCCAGGCTAGATAATTAATGCAAAACACTGGTGGACCACTTGATATAGTCTCTATGAGATGATCAAAATCTTAAAAACCCAACTATTTTATTCATATGTCGGTAAGTTGACAGGTAGCAACTGTAAAGTCATGTGTAAAATGTTGACTGCAACCAAACAGAATCTCTTTGATTCCAAGAAAAATCTCCTGTCTGCTTCTTTGGCCAAACAAAAAACACAGTACCTTTTCTTTTGAAGGCCGGACTTATGAGCACCAGGGGTGTGTTGATTTCTGGCTCTGAGGACCCTCCGTGGCTGCCGGTCTCCGACATGCCGTGGTCCCCACACAGCACCAGCAGGTAGGGCAGAGATCCCTCTGCTTCCTGAGTGAACAAACACCAAGGTTAATGGCCTGCCACTGGATGTGCTGATATGAGAGGACAAACTTTCAGGTTTTAAGACGTGGGCAACAGCTGCTTCCTGTGGCTGCAACAAAAATAAAAACAAAATACATCCAGTTTAGAGGAACAGAGCAAGAGCACCAAACGATGTAATAGCAGCAAATTGAATGGTATTAAATTATTACTTTTGAAAGGGAAGTATTGGCAAATGCTTACTGGCACAGTTTCAGTCTATCTCCGGAATGAAAAAAAAAAGACAGTACAGAAAGCAAACAAACAGAGGATGGCTGATTTGTTGAGAATGACAGACTTTGATCAAGCTTGATATCTCCCCTAAGTGATTCCCTTTCAAAAAGACTTGTGGAACACTCCCATTGACTGTGAATCTGACGGGGATGCCCGATGAATCACAGCAGTAGGGGCTGATTTAAAAAACACGACTACAGATGTTATAAAAACAAAAGCCAAATCCTGGCGAATGTTACAAAACTGTCAGTAGACTCCTTAGGTCCAGTGTCCAGATTGAACTGTATCCCATCAAGCTGAGAATAATAAACAACCTGAAAGAGAGATAAGAAGAAAACAATGATTTCTGAATGAGTGAGACTAATTTAGCTTTTGGGTTTGAAAGACAAGTCTGACAAAATGTTAATTTCACTTAGGATGACTTTGTCCACACAGACTCACAGCAAAGTACAGTGTCGGCATGAATGTTTCGTTTGTTGCTGGAGCTGGAGCTGGAGCGTACATATTTGCATACTCTTTTGATTCAGATAGAGCGTGACATGAAAACATGATGAATGCTTTCAGCTAATACTGCAGGTTAGGGACATTGTGCTCACCTGACACATCTTCTATGTGTTACTCACTCGGCACACATGAAGCAAAAGACAACACTCTGTCCTAGATTTTACCACTTGAATGTACGGACCTGGACACAAAGGACTAAAAACACCTCAAGATCCGTACAAAACTTCACTGAGCGCCACGCTGAGCCAGCCTCTTTTCTGTCTAGGACAAGTCAGAGTGAACTCCTGTTCCTCAGGATGAAAGCACCATGCAGGACTCTGGTGGGAATGTTTTCACACTTCATAAGAAACCATTTTTTTCAACCCAATACACAAGGTGTCACGCTGAATCAGGTGGTAGCTCATGATCACTTAGCTGAAAGCTCATGATTATTTAGCTGAAAGTAAGAGGTTGAAAGCAATTGGTTTGATAAGTGGAAAGGACACATATAGTTCATACCTCCGCCAAGACCCCAGTCCTCTATTGAGATGCACCAAATTTCTAGCACTCATAGTTATCACGCACCCTAAAAATGTAAATTTTTTTCCATCAAGATCCAAAAATTATTGCCTGGGGAAAAAGGGGAACATTTTGAAAAAAGAATCCCGGAGTCAACCCCTGATACAGATCTGCACCAAAATTTGATGGCTTCTTCCCTGATCCATACCACCAACAAAAAATGGACAGGGGTGAACATAAAACCTCCTTGGCAGAGGTAATTAACAACTTAAACTGTTGGCTATAAGTAATAAATAAACAACAAAAAGAGTTGGCTCAAATTATTGGAAAAAACATCTGAAGTAAACAGCTAAAAGTAAAGGATTTATTTTTTTATGACTATATTTAATTTTTGTGTATCGTGCACAGACTGCCATACTCTCATGGGATTTCAAGACAGCAAGAGATACAGTTTCAGTGTTACATCACAAAATAAAGTATTGTTTTACATCTCAAGCCTTAAAGAAGATATTCTCCCTTTTAGATAGCCAAGCTAGGCAAATAAAAGCAGCTACAAAAAGTTCCCTTCCTGAAGCATAAGAAAGTTTTTCATTATCGAGCCAGAAGAAATTAACAGAAATAAAAGGACATTTTACTAACAAGTTCACCCCTTATGTCCAATAGAACAAGAAATTAATCTCATTCTCAATTTCACTGAGCACACACAACAAAGTCTGTCCTCCTCTGGAGAAGCATTAAACCTGCCTGTCTCTGAATGGAGCTGTGCACATAACGATCTTTGTCTTTTATGTAAAATGTACTTCACATAAGGTTCGACTGTAGCTCTCCTTCATGAGACAATATGTTCAATAAACAGAGCATCTTTCTTTGTACATGAGAAACATTGTGCTCATAATATCCTGAATATCACAAAGCAACCTAGTCTGAAAACTAAATGACATATTAGGGCTAGGCAATAAAACAATATTAATAATTATCTCAGTCTAATTTACCAACTAGGGTTCAATATTTATCCATCCATTTAATGCTTATGCATTGTGCAAACACAGTGAGGAGGTATAACATATAATTGATCAACCTCAGATTTGTAACATGTTTTGCTGTTTATCAAATATTTGTCATTCTTTGCCCATTATGAGTTTAAAACCACAACTTTCTCATAATTTGACTTTCATCATGATAACTATCAATATCGACAGATATGAAAATTTTCTAATATGGTATTTGGTCTCATGCATCCCTATGACATATCATTCAAATGGAAGGACTTCAACTCACTGGCCCAAGGATGGCCAAGTAAAGTGTCCCAGTTCAATACCTATTTTATAAATCTCTGATCAGACGTCCTCACAAGGTTATACCATAGCCGAAGCATTTGTCTGATGTCTGGATGGTCCTATCCCATATCTGTACTAACAGCTAAAACTGAAATAGATTTACTGACTCCCGAAACAGATTGAATAGCTCTGTAAGTAGGTCAAACATCCCATTTTTGGCATTAAAAGTGGTAGAAGGTTGGAACTTAAAGCTAAATGAACCTCAACATTAACAATTCAATTGTGTGAAAACATTATTGTAATTAGAAGGGCACTCGGACGACACGTACCCCTGCCAAGGTTGCTTGGCCACTTCATCAGCATATTGCATATAAATGTATTGAGATCATATACATGCAGATCATTATCCAGATCCACAACAAGAGCCCATTCAGACCTGCATGGTATTAAAATCCATCCTCCTGACTGATCCAATCATGAGTCTCCACTAAGTTCAGGTCTGAATAAACCCAAATGTGTCTCCAATCTGTCCTGAGATCTGATCACTCAGACCATATCTGGAGGTGATCTAGGATACATGACAGTGAGTGGGTTCCTCCTTAGTCCATATCCCACCCTTTAATCAAGTTTCCCCCAAAATTGGTTCAGAAGTTTATGTGTAATCCTGCTAAAAGACAAACAGCAATGAAAATATAACCTCAAGAACACTTCCATATAAACAATGCATTATAATCCATTCAAGAGAACAAGTTTGAAACCTAGATGGGTCCAATTTACAGGTATTTCTGACAGCTCATCTGATGAGTGTGTGAGGATACATCAGGAAAAAAAGACAAGGAACTGCTGCGGTGAATTTTAAACTGAATGGACAAAATCCAGGTTTCTGTCAGAGCGGAAAAAGAAAGAATGGAAAAAGGAAAATGGAACAGGGATTTAACGGTCTTAACATTTGCACTAGTGAATCACCATTTCATTTATCTCCCTTGTGAAATGCGTGGCACAGATTACACACTTACTCTACAGGTTGGGTTTAGGATGTTTTGCACTTCAAACAGCGCAAGCAACAGCCCGACCTTAAAATTTGAAAAATCCAAAGAGAAAATTGAGGCCATGTCCTCTCCATTAACAGAGGTCTGACAGAGATCTTTATAACCAGGAGATTCTACTTTCCAATCATGTTTTAATGGAGAGTGGGCAGGCGGAGCAATTCTCTGCCCCAAATAGCTCGCAGAAATATGCTACTCACATCACATTACAAAGAAAACTTTGAGGGCTGCCCTTTCAATGCTACCCCATTTTTCTCCTCTGAGGAAGGGACCATCATATTTTTCGTACCTAAGGATGCAGCTGCGGACAACAGCCACCTAACACGTGCAGTCAAACACCCTGAAAGGAGATGACACCACAGCATTCACTAATGTGACTGAAAAAAGACTTTCAAACACATTTCATTGAAAGTGCTCACTGGGAGCATGTTGTGGTTGCCATGACCCACAACATGCAGATATCGCCACGAGCCTGGAGAGACAGAATTTAACCAGACTGAATTAACAACTTTGAGGGACATGGTGAAATGTTGAGTCATTTCCGTAAACACCCTCAAATGTATCGCTTGCAAAAATAGGAAAACTTACCTAGGATATGTGCAATTATCTTATGTTTTCTCACAAAACCCCAGCCACATGAAACCACGAGAAAGAGGAGGGCGGCTGTACGCTTGTTTGAACATGACATGACAATCTAAATACACGCTATACACAAGTGAATGACAGTGAGACAACACCTATTAACAACACATGTGGCGCGAAAACATAATGCATGCACAGCTGTCAGACCACACAGAGAAAACAAGGCCATGAAACCTGCAGTGATCCGAGACAAAAAGAAAGATACAGTAAGAGAAAAGGCTTAACAGTTTATTAAATCTGTGTGGCTGCTGCAAGAGATAACATCATAACTGCTGGAGACACAACACAAATTACCCCTGTAATTAAAAGACCATCCAAAACAAGGAGGATAACAAAATAAATCTGATGGAATCACATTTAATTATTAACTATACATATTAGCATACTCGACTACAACCCTGGAAACTCTTAAGATGATAACGATACTATTGGAACATTGTACTGTAAGTGGAAGGTGAGAGAAACAGATGTCGACGAGCCAGAGTTAAACGGAGCAGCAGCTGAGATGCAGAGAGCAAATTAGTCCAATTAACTTGATTTGAAAAGTAGAAGCAAAGCCAGTCTTCAAATCGAGTGAGTATATAACTAATAGGTTAAAGCTCTAATCCTCAGGATTTCCATGACATCAAATGTCATTTTTTAGCAACTGCAATTCAGTGCATTTACATTCTGGAATTACCTCTGTGTATAAATATATAGTTTTCATGGCAACATTCCACAATTACTTCACATTAAAGATTTGAAGGAACCAAAAACTGCTTATGACTGTATATGAAATGTATGTATTTCACTCCTATTGATTTTGTTTCATTGAGCACAAGTGAGCTCATTTTTAAAACATCTGCCAGTTGTATTTTATTGGATTAATAAAATATGGTGAGTGGATTTAAAGCTGCATTGCACATATCCTCACCACTTGGGACACAACCCCGACCCAAGCTCTATATTGCATGTGTATTTTACATATTGTGGCCTCATTTAGTCAAAACAATTCTACATCTAACAATGTCAGAAAATGGCTTAAATGCACTTACCCTTTCTGAAATAATGATGTCCTCATCAGATTGCTTGTTTTGATTGACCACTGCTCCAGAGAGCTTTACTGATATATTCAGTTTATGATTTATAAGATCAAGAATAACAGCCAACCATCATTACAGAGGACCCGGGATGGGACTCGGGTTCGTTGGCTTAAAACGTGAAATAACTGATTAATGATTATTTAAGTATCAAAATATTTGTCCAACATATTTAGCCGCTTTCTGAATAAATGACTGATTGACTAATTGTGTTGACTTCATTAGTACAGATAAGTTTTCTTAACACCTGATTGGTTCTTATCAGTCACGACTCACGACGATGAATGCAAAATGTAGTAAGCACTTAGACCTCCATGCACATGCTCATAGTACGTGAATGGTCACGTGAAATGTGTTTTCAGGTGTTTTAGTATGGACAGGGATTATTACTCATATGGAGCTAAAACACCGAGAGATCATTTTAGATTTAGAAAACTGTTTTAAAATGAAAACATATTAGCCTCACTCTCCTTTTCACCATTATTCATAATCCAAATGTATTTTTTATTGAAGCTTTAAGCTTCCATATGAAATTCATACACCATGTGGGAAATCTTTGTAAAATCTTTTACTCTATATGTATGTAAATAAATTGCAACAGAACATGCAAATAATTTTAAAGTGAAGCATCATGTGGAAACTGAGAATGGCGTTACCTTGGAAATGAGGGCACCGTGAATTTTCTTCAGGATGTCATCCATCTCCAGCAGTTTGGGCTGGATGAGTGAACTGTGGGGTCCGCTGATGTGACCGATGTGGTCCAGGCCCAAGTAGTGGAGGATCAAAATGTCCCAGTCATCTCTCTTCAGGGTGCTATCCAAATGACGGGTCACGTTGTTGTCAACCTGAATGGAAACAAGATATACGTTTACTGATTTCAACTCGTAATCTGTTGAGGTTGACTCGATGATTCAAAATTCACTCCAGCAAATTTAAATCCCAAAGAAGCTTCTCACATGGAGCTGTGATGATTGAGCCACTTGATTGTCTGATTATTCCAGATCAAATATTTTCTGGCAGATATACCCACATCCTTCATTTCAGGTAAATGGCTTAAAATTCTTCACCACCAATATTTTAGTGTAAACAAGACTTCAGACAGTCCCACAGTACATTTGTAGCTCCACTAGAGAACTAATTGATGACAAGTTTTTTGTCTGCTATGTTTGTTGGCTCCCAGGTTTATCACCCGTCTTCAACCCTTTAATGCTGATAACTTGGCCTCATACCAACTAAATCATTTCCAGACATACATGCTCAGCATATTACACGGAATAGATACATAAAAACAATTAATATTTAAGATGTCACATAAAGTTTTTGTTGTATGTTGTATGTTCAGGGTTATGGTGTGGTTTAACATGCAAAAATAAGCGGTCTATGAAAAATGGAGGAACCTGTGCATTAATTACATTGTCGCATTATGTAATCAAATTCATTTGCACAAAGGAAAATGACTCATTTTGTTTCATGAACAGCGCCCATAAATCTGAGTTGTATAGCAAATAATACAATTAGTAGATTGTTTTATGAATCATTCTATGTAAAGCAAAGTTGTCATATTTACATTATGAAGCACATGAGGCTGCAAAACTCACGCTGCAAAACTATAAAGAAAGATTCCTTGATCGATATAAACATACAAACCCATCACTCATATCCTTCACGAAGCTAAACCCCGGCTGACTCGCACGTACCTCAGTGTAGTCGGACACAAAGAAGGAGGTGGTGCCGTCGTACTCCATGAAGTGTTTGGGGAAGAGGCGGACCCAGGTGTCATCTCCGTAGAAAACTATCCTCTTCCCTGCTGCTTTGGCCTGCCAAATGAGGTTGTCTTCCAGCAGGGCAGGAGAATTTAGGTTCATTACCACATCAATGAAGCCTGGGATAGTGCCAGTGGTGATAGCCTGAGGAGGGAAGGGTTTTTTGTTATTGTCCTGTGAACAATCAATGTCTACAAATGGCGTAATACAACATTAAAGTTGCGTCATATTAATCCGGCTACTTTAGATTTGTGCTGGAGGTCAGTGTTAAAAACAGTTTCTGATTCAATATTGATAATCTACAAAACAAATCAAATCCATTAATATCCATTTTGTCTGTTTGGTAACTACAAGGAATTCACTTCAGACACCTGACTTATTCCCACATCCCCAGACCAATCTTGCAGCCACAGATGGAAACTGAAAGCTGAATCAGGAGGACAGATGATATATATGAAGTATAATTTCTACTGATTTCATCATGGAATCTGCAGTAAAACAACACTGGCCTCGATTTGACTGACAAGGAAAACACAGCCTGTTTTGGAAGTCAGGAGAGAGTGTGGTGGATCGTCGAGGGGGGAGTACAAAGGCCTTGTCTTCATGCACTGAAGGAGACGTGAGATTGCAGATGCTGGCAGCAAACACAGTTATTTAAACCCCCCTGTGAGCTGCCCGGTGCACAGCCTGAGATTGTCCAGGATGCTCTGAAATCGGAGCTAAAATCAGAGTTGACCAGCCGTTATTGTGTGAGGGCCAAGGTGTTAGAGGAGCCTCCCGAGGGAGCTGGCAGGCAAATTCAGAGTCATCTTTCAAATCTCTTTTTAAAACCGCTACTTTACCCAGTTTATCACTGATGTATTTGTCCTTATATATCCCTGTTTGTCACTTCACACTGGGGGATTTTGTGCATTTATCAGCTTTTATATATTAGTGATGTTTTTTTTGCTTGCGAAACACTTTGAAGCAGTTTGTGCGTGGTTGTGTGAGCTGCACTTTAGCTGTTTTGTAGCAACTCTGTGTCTACTTCACAGACACAAGAGACAAATAGCAATAAACTAAGACTGTCACACCCCCACAATGAAGGGTAGGAAGGCTTTAAGAACTGACAAGACATAAAGCTCCCTTTATTTTCTATTACACTTTCAGTATCTATCCCTAGGACCATGTTGTTTTTATTAATGTGTTGAGTCTTGATTAGGCCTGGGTAATAAAACAATATCAATAATTATTGCAATATCATTTTTATCATTAGCAATATAACTAAAGTCCTATATATATATATATAGTGATATGAAGGATTTATAAAATGTTTTGCTATCAATTGTCATTCTCTGCTCATAGAGTTTAAAACCACAACCTTCACTTAAGAGCCAAAATCAGTCTTTAAACTTAAAACAAAATTCCTGTGCTGATTTTGTGTCTCCTATTCTCCAGCTGGAAACTTAAGATGAAACTATTTTGTGATCTTTGTTTCTGAGCTCCATTATTTACCACTTCCTTCCTTACAATTGTTTTGCTCCTGCCAGTGCAGATGCTCGTTTCAGGAAGAGACGAATTGTTCCACTTCCATAGCAGTCTTCTCTTTCTGCCTCTTCGGTCTCACCGAGGCTCCCAGTCTATTAACAGAGCTCGTCTGACTAATAAAATCACACTTTGACTTTAAATGATAAACACAATGACGTGTGATTCTATTGTAATAATTATCTTTAGACATGTAAACATTGACAGTTTAAAAAGGTTAAATCTTTAAATTTCGAATGGAGAATCTGTCTAAACGAATCAGTAACTCATCAACCTAATTACTGGCCTGCAGTGTGTGTCTAAGTTTGCGACGTGCCACTGCTTAAATGTCAAATACAATATCAGTTGGGTATACAGACAGTGTCTGGCACAGTGCAGAAAACTTGAAAAGGTGCCAAAACACAGACGGAAGGAGCTGTGACTTCAAGTCTCTGAGTCTGGCGAGAGTCCAGTTTCCTTTTCAGCGAATGCTTCTGAGCGACTGCTGAAAAGACGACTTTCCAACATTTACATGAAAATGCCCTCAATCTTCTCTGGCCTTATTACCACATAATACCTATGGAGGTAATATATTGGACAAATTATGCAGCTGATCAACTGTGTCCATACTACCGGAGCAGATACGAGCCCTTCAGACACCCACAGTGCATTGCTGCGGCGGCGGCGGCTGCTGCTGTTATGATTAACTGAATTCATTGTCCAAATCCAGCACCTCGGTAATGTCCACTGACCGCTGCGCCATTCTGAAAGAGCGGCTCAACTGGCCTCATGTGAATACAGGACCATGGAGGAAAAGTAACTTCCTCTCTCTTCCCGTCACGGTTAGACAGGCCAACGAAATTGGAATCATTAAATTTAGTGGCATTTTGCCGGGTGGTGTTCCCGGAGTTAAAACTTGTTTGCTGCCGAGCCCTTAATAAAAAAAAAGTAGAGAAAAGTAGAGACCAAGAACTAGACAATAAAATCTAACTGTGTGACTGAATAAGACTCAGCTGTGTGTATGTGTCCATTGAGATTGTAACTTCATTAGACTCAGTGGAGGGAGTGTGGGGTCTAATGTGTGTAAAGGCTATGCCACTGAGAGATTATGATTTAGGATACTTAGCTGTGCCACACCAGTTAATTGGGTGCAATGCAGTGATAGTAGGCAACAAATGGCAGCTGATCTATACTGCCCCCTACTGGTGCATTTCCACACCTCAAAGATGTGATTGATACATTTAATCTCAGCACCGATGTTAATAAAGCTCTAAGGATAACATGCATTTTGAATACAGTTGCAGTTAGCCTGAGCACTCGATTCCCGGACAGAATAATGTGCTGCCTCAGAGCGTTGACCGTATGCTTGTTTCTGTGACACATCAGCTGCAGTGTGACAGCGAGCCAAAAACTTGGCAGCAATGTCTTGTGGGATTTCATTACGCTAGGCTGTGTTGATCTCATTTATATCAGCCCCTCGACTAAATAAGTCTCAACTCTATTTCAAGAATCAATTAAAAATTTGTTAGTATTTTATTTTTTTAGAGGTTTGTCAATAAATAATGGCGGATTATAAAGTAGTGCAGTTACCTCTATTAAGGTGTTGTCTACTGAATACACTAACCATCCCCATAGAATGTGATGAACTGTCCATCCTGCAGAGTTTATAGATAAAAGCTCTCAGCAGATCTGCAAATCAAACTCACCCTGTTGAGAAGGTGACATTTTCAATTTCTCTACCTTGTCCATTTACTTTACTGAATACATCTGGTGGGACATAAACCCTCCATGCTTGTCCTTCTAAATCTAAAATATTTGATTTGGAATTTCCTCTCAAAGATTTCCCTCCACATACCCTTCTCTCTTCCTATCAATGCATCTTTTGACAAGGTTGTTTTTCCGAGCTGCCGTCAAGCTTTTTCTCTCCATCATCTCTTCATCATTCTTTAAACCCTTGGATTATGGGGGGAAACATCTGTCTCCCTGCACGTCCCCCTCAATCCAGGTCAGCTGTCGTTTTATGTGACCCATTTAAATATAAAAGTGATCATAGAAGTAACAATAACTTGGATTTATACTGTGCCTGTTAAGGTATCCAAGGCTGCTTTACGTAGTAAGAAAACAGAAAGCTGGAAATATGACAACTAGTGATCAAAAGCTTTTGTTAACTGCCCATTCAAAATGGAGATTTGATGATTTTCTTTCTCATATACGATAATAAACTAAACTGGACGTTGGTCGTATAGAACAAGCTACTGAAGGCAATGCTAACACTGTAGGCTCTGGGAAAGTATAATGTCCATTTGTCATCTTTTCTCTTTTAATATGTTCCAGCCAAGAGCTGAAACATTTAGTTCAATAATGAATCAACCAAATATAACTCTTAGTTCCTACTGACTGGATGTTGATCAGATGGTTTCAGTGTAACTGGAGTTTTGCGGACTGTCTGGTTTTAGCTGTTTTCTTACGGCTCGAGGTTGTTTTGAAAAGTCACAGATTTGGCAAAAATACCAAACATTCACTAGTTCTTATACATTGTGATCATTTGATGCTTTTCTTTGTGTCATGTGATAGTAAACTAATCAACTTGAAGTTTAGGGTAGATACTGATTGGACCATGTCAAAAATATGTGATTTTAATAATTTACTATCAATTTGAAAGTATTTTAATACAGGGTTTTGTGATCTGGTGATTTTAACCTTTGTCAGTCTTGACATTGTCTGGGCTAAATCATTAACTCACTTGTTCAATAAATAAAACCATGATATAAATTCTATTAATAATAATTGCTGATGATTGTAAGCTGCTCCAATCATAAGTGAGTAGGATCAGTCTTCAGAGAGGATTTCTGCTCCTCCTCCTCTTCATCGCTCACTCTCTCTGACACTGTTGACCAACACGTGGTCTTCGCCGCACTGCTGAGTGTGCACTCTCATCGCTCCCAGTCTACCTGTCTGACCACATTGTGTATCTTCAGCAGGGTTCTCTGGGGCCGCCTTTTGGCTCCCATCTTCCTCCATCTATACAACAGCTTGACACATCCCGCTCCTCCCACCACTGCTAAATCGTGAATGCTGCCTTTTATTCTGCCCTCTGACACTGAGACCGAATATTCTGCTTAACCTGACAGCTTCAGTTAGATTCCTTCCCACCAGCTCAGCACTGCCCAGAGCCCATATGGACTCGACCGAGCTGCTCTTTTTTTTTTCCTGGAGAATAACTCCCTCTCCTCTGCAAAATGTCTCCAACACCACTGAAACAACACCCTGACTCTTTCCCAGTCTGCCCACAATCTTTGTGTGTTTCAGCACCACCAACTGTCATGCAAGCCGCACATGACATGACTGTAATTCCCTCCTGCTCCCAAAATATTCTCGTCAGCATGACACATCCTCCAAATGTGGCAACGCAGCGTGTTTTCACCCGTTTCAAATTCTGCCAAGGAATCTAACATGTAATTATAGGCTAAAAACACTCATTTCAGAATGATCCTAGCATTTTACATAAATATTTTGAATGTGGATTTGTATATATATAAATAATTTTTAAGGGTGTTATATATAAGAATTATCTCTTACTATATAGTTACAATAGGCTCCAGCTCCCCCTAAGAGGCGAAGCAGTATAGATAATAAATGGATGGCTGGATCTCCAGCCTCCAAAGTAAACTATAAATTGAATAAACATATTTCAAAATGAACTGAATATTTGGATGGACTGCAGAGCTGTTCTATTAGACTGCATCTGCTTTAGCTTTAGGAACTTAATGTTCGGAAAATGAATATATATTTTAAAAACATTTTAATACTAAGTGAGAACTTTATTAGGAACACCATACCAACGGGTTGTTGGAAACTTTGAGATACAGTTCCATGTTGAAATGACTGCATCACACTTTATCTAAAGCTTTATCAGCTGCACATTCAAGCTGCTCCTGTCCTACTACGTCCTAAAGGCGTCCTCCTCGACTCATATTCACTGAACTTACTGTTAAAAAAGCAGTTTGAGACCAGACTTTTGTCACCTGGAGCATTATCCTCCTGGAAGGAGCCATTTGCAGATGGTAAACTGAGGCCATGAAGGGATGAACATGGTCAGCACCATCAGCCCAGATTGTTGACACAGACAGGTTTACTCCGCAGACTCATGATGTTGACGCTGTCATCTGTGGCCTCAGCAGAAATCCAGATTCATCAGACCAGGCTACACTTGTCAGTTTTCAACTGTCCAGTTTTTTCAGAGTTTGTGCCACTGCAGCCTCACATTCTTATTGACTGACAGGAGTGGAAGTGCTATTGTAGAAAATCAGCCTCAATGTTGGACGTGTTGTTCATCCAGATGTGCTTTTCGGCTCAGCACACTTGTAAGGTGGTTATCTGAGTTACCATAGTCTGTCAGCTCCAAACACTCTGAGCATTGTCACTGGGATAAGCTGCTCACTGGATGTTTTTTGAGTTAGCCAAAAAAAAACTCTACAGACGGTTGTGGGTGAAAATCCCAAGAGATCCATTGTTTTATAAACACCTCAAATCTGTATGATTTTCATAAAATACTCTGCTTCCACATGATTTCCTGATGTAATAACTGCTTGAATAAGTAAGTGCACAAGTGTTCCTAATAAAGATGTTTATTTTACCACTAACATTGATGTTTTTTGCCATGCGATGTGCTTGGGGTTGAGCTCCAGAAGGCATTTAAAACAGACTAAATCATTGTTGGCTTTCATCCTTTTATGGGATAGGTTGACAATAAGAAAATATAAATCACAACAGCCATTATAACAGATGAAAGTGATGGTTTACAGGCTGTTACAGATGTGTATCTAATATTTAATTTATATAGTTTTTGCCTTTGTTCTAAACACAAGATGAAAATGTATTTTTGAAAACAACTGGTGTAACTAGATCTGTAAGGCTGACTCACTATAGTAAATTTATTAGAGATGTTCCGATAGCGATATCAGCATCAGAAATGCCTCCGATATTGCCGAAAATGCCAGGTTGTGCATCGGGTGAGCACTTGAAACTATTTTATTTTTCTCCCTAGAAATAATAAAATCTTCGCCACTCAATAGCAGCAGTACTGTCACTGGAAAGTTGCCCTCTGTTAAACTTAAAAATTTGTGATGAATTCGACAAAACAGTCTCAAAGAAAGAAAGATAAACAACAAATGTGTCGAGTTCATTGTTCTGGACGACCAACCGCTGTCGATTTGTGAAAATTTGGGGTTTCGCCATTTCATGGAACATTTAGAGCACATGTCTCAGGGGGTCAAGTGGGTTGCCCACTAACCACAAGGTCAGCAGTTCAATCCAAACTGTTCTCTAAAAATGTATTTGCAGTTTGTTCCATAGCCATCAAAACAAAATTAGTAATTGTGCCATCTGGAGAATAACTTGACATCTGACCCTGCACTTCATGATGCACCTAAGAGAAAGTGTCTCACCTTGATCCTGGGCATGGTGACTGTGGGGGGTTTTGCCTTGGCCACAAAACTGTGTGATGAGCTCCTCTCCACCACATGTCTGGTGTAGGGCATGTACATGCGACCATTGGGTCCAAACACAAAGTCCTCCCGCAGGGCATCCACCAGCATTATCACCACCCGCTTAAACAGAGGCTGGGGCAGGCGAGAGGAGTTAGGAGAGCTCCCTGTAATTCAAGAGGACATTTTGTGAGTTTTAACAGATATATACAGGCTCATACTCGCACATATATACACTGCTCAAAAAATAAATAAAGGGAACACTTAAATCACACATCAGATCTTGATGAATGAATTATTCAAGTTGAAAATCTTTACTGATGTGCATTGGATAATTTGTTGAGAACGAAATGACGTAAAAACGGTCAATGGAAACCAAAATCATCAACCTATTGAGGCCTGGAGTAAAGGCCACACTGAAAAGTCTAAGTAAAACATTGAAACCATCACTGACCCACCACCAAACTGGTCAGGCTGGATGATGTAACAGGCAGCATAACGTTACCACAGCATCTCCAGACTCTTTCACGCCTGTCACATGTGCTCATTGTGAACCTACTATCATCTGTGACAGGGGCACCAGTGGCGGACCTGTCAATTCTAGTGATCTCTGGCGAATGTCAATCAAGCTGCACGGTGCTGGGCTGTGAGCACATGTCCCACTAGAGGACGTCTGGCCCTCATGTTGCCCTCATGGAGACTGTTTCTGACAGTTTGGTCAGGAAAATGCACACCAGTAGCCTGCTGGAGGTCATTTTGTACGGCTCTGCCAGTGCTCCTCCTGTTCCTCCTCAAACAAAGGAGCAGAAACCGGTCCTGCTGCTGGTTTGATGCCCTTCTACGGCCTTGTCCAGCTCTCCTCGTGTAACTGCTGGCCTCCTGGTGTCTCCTCTGTTCTCTTGAGACTTTTCCGGGAGACACAGCAAAGCTTCTTGTGACTGCACGTATGGATGTGGCATCCTGGAGGAGCTGGACTACCTGTGCAACCTGATCTGGCTGCAGGTACTGACTCGTGCTACCAGTAGTGACAAGGACACCAGCAGAACACAAGACTAGAGAAGAATCAGTCAGGAAGGATAAGGAGAGAGAGCAGCTGTCTGTGGCCAACACATGTAAAACCATTCCCTGTTTGGGGCTTGTCTTGCTTTTGCCTCCATTGCACTTGTTGTCACATTTACACCAAAGCATCTGAAACTGATTCACAAACACTTGCTCTTCCTAAATGGACAGATTGATCCCTGGAGTTTAACTGTTCTACTGTGATGACGAAGTGTTCCCTTCATGTTTCTGAGCAGTGCACATTATCTGTACACAAACCGAGCTCACACTCACCTGACAGCGGCTCCGCGGGCAGATCTGACAGTTTGTTCTTGGATGACAGAGACGACTTGACGGGCACAGGGAAGAATCCCCGCAGGAAGAGAGCGAAGCCGATCACTTCGAATATCAAGATGAACGAGGCGAAAACAGACGAGCGGACTTTCATTTTGCCGGCTGCTGGAGTCTTTCATGAAACGAGTAAGTTGGTGAGAGTGATTTCACCTGCGAGCTAGCACCAGTTCATCAACAAACAGGGAAAGATAGGAAGCCATGAGTTCACATTTCAAATGGAGGCTCCGTCAAACTGCACGTTACAAAGCCACACGTGCTGGTTTTTAGTTCTATGTCTTTGTGTTCGATATTTGTAGCCGTAATTACAAATACAAACACTGATACCAGTTAGCGCTGTCACCATTCAAAGCTGCTTCCGCATTGATAGGACGGAACTACGGAAACAACAAAGAACCAAACAAGACCAAAACGCGACCCAACCCCCTCATTGTTTACCTCCACTCTAAGTCTGGATGTGATGTGAGCAGAGAAAAGAATAAACATTGTGAAATGCAGCATTTAAAAATGTAAATGAATTAGATATATTAATGATCTAATAAGTGACAGGACAATAAAAAAAGAATCTAGTTGTAATTGCTGTGTGTTCTTATATAGTTCTATTTTATTATCTTGTATTTTTGCACACAGGCTGTTGTAATATCCATATTTGGGGATCAATAAAGGATTATCTTATCTTATCTTATCTTATTTTATCTTGCCTGCATTTAGTACTAATATGGTCAATACGAGCCAGTTGTATGTAAACAGAATATCATGGACAGAGAAGAAGCTTTTACAAATGGATAAAAAATTATTATGATTATAATCTACCAGAGGATTAACAGTTTCTCATAATTTTGTTTAAACCTGACATAAATTTATCGGAATAATTCAATTTTATAATAACGTCATTACACACACAAACACACACACAGAGGGGGGAAACAATACACTGCTACATGTCACATGTCATTTTATTTTAATTCAATTAAAGAGTCAGTGAATTAACCTTTTTGAAAATAAAAAAATACTTTTATATCAATTATGGCGGTTAGCTGCATGAGTTGCATTTAATTACTATAACTTCAAAAGTTAACAAATTATTCCATTTGCCCAGGATGGACCATGGGTATTTTATCTTGCCTACTATTTTTCTTTTTTAGGCTTTAGCCCTCAAGACTTGTATTCTGCCGTTCAACATTTTTAGGAAAAAGTCATATGGTGATATGGTTCCTCAGTCATTTTAATCTGTGCCATTGTTCCACATCATTTATTGCATAATGTTTGCCTCCATTTAATAATTTGGAAGTGTAGATACAGAGGGGAGCAGACTGGGGACATTGTGATTATAATGTGGGGATGCATCTTGACCACAAAACATACCAGGATGCCCCACTGATTCCTTCTTTTATATTATTGTACAGAGAGAGTTAGTGTACTTCAAAGCAAAGCTGAAACACAAATACATTTCTTTCTCAAAATCATGATCAGATGAGCAGAAACAGAGATGCTGCTCAGATTTCTTGCAGGCTGTGATCACACTAGCGAACATGAGCAATACGTACAGTATGTAACAGTGTATGTGCATCAGACATCTGAACAAAGTCCTGCCTCACCCTACTTATTCATCAGAGCATAGTAAGAGCCTGTTAACAGCCTCTGTGTTGACATCAGTCTGGAAAATGTCTTGCCTCCCACTCATATGTCCTCTGTTTACCTGAACCAGTTGGAGGTCTCATTGTTCTCCTCCCACAACCTAAGCTTTGAGTCCTGCTGGTCTGTCAGTAGTTCACCATCATCATTTGTACCCATGTTATCTAACAGGCTGTATCTTTATATAGATTCTCATATCTTTTAATGAAACTGCCGTTGTGGATAAACAATAAAAATAAAACACTGAAAGGCTGATTTTTACACTGCACATGCTGTATATACCCCAGTATGCAATGGCAGGCTAACTTGTTATGCTATAATAATATTAAGAATTAATAATAATTAATAATTTCATTGATGTCATCTATACATTTATTTTAATACATAGATTTGCTTTGATTTGCAAGGTTCAAAAGGCAACACACGGGGACAATGAGATATTTTCAATGTGCAACTCCAACAGCTGGGTAGAAGATACATTAGCAGGCTATCTGGAGTTTTGTCAAATTTCATCCTAACATTTATGAGGCCTGAGGTTGATGAGTTCTGATTGGAAATTAGCTGAGGGAGGATTTAACTTCTTCTCAGCTCTGTTGGATGTTTGAGCTGCTGCTGCCATCTACTGGTAAAATCACAAATGCAGCTCACACACAAACAGATATCAGTCAATTCTATCTTCTCGTTAGTATTTTCAAATGTCAGGGTCAGCAACGGTTAAAGAGCTCGTGGGGATTAAAGGATAGACTCACTAGTTTTCAAATCTGTCTTAAAACAATATTCACATGCCCATACGTATGCTGAAAGTGTTATTGGTTACCGTAATCCTTCTTCCTGTCCATACTGGCCTTGAAGAGATAAGATGGTTTCAATGCATATGATTGGGGATTAAATCAGAAGTCCTTGTTTTGTGTGAAAATACGTTGTAAGGTTCATATGAGGCTATGCATTCATGATGTTTGCTCATTCAACATCAATATCAATAGGGCAAATTTCTCAAGCATTAATAAAGGTTTGAATGACCTTTGGATTTCTAGACTGTTGCCCAGACAAAATAAGTGATATTCTGTCAAAAAATAATGTAAAGATTTATTGATACTTACTACTAAACAACTACTTCACAGTTTCCCATTTACAAGAGTGGTTTTCCTGGCCATGGAGGTACTGCATAGTATAGTAGACTACTTGATAAGTTGGGCTCTGACTCTTGAACTACTGTACATCATAGTGTTCTCCTCTCTTTATGGTGTTCTTCTTTACGTTGACCGCTCCCAGCCAATACGAACATCTCTCACCCTCCACTGAACCTCCTTGAGAATGGATTTAGGATTTTAATTGCCACCATGAACAGAAGTGTTAAAAAAAAACAATATGAAATCCTTTCCTTTATAATGTATCTGTTATATATCAGGTAGAGATGTAATGATGGTGTATACAGTGGAAACAGCACAACTACTTTTAAGCACCAATGACCATTTTATTAAACAAAAATCTAGCTGTGCTTTTTAAAGACTTGTTGAATATAATAATATAATTACATATCAATATTCTAATGGTATCACAGTCTATTTGTCTTTTCTCTTCAGAACATTAATGAAGGCCTCTTTGGGAACGTCCACATTTCCAATACGCCTCATCTTCTTCTTGCCCTCTGCTTGTCTCTTCAGCAGCTTCATCTTGCGTGTTATGTCACCTCCATACTAGAGAGATAGAAACAAATTATTATTATTCAGAGTTTGTAGTAATCTGTAGATTTAAAAAAAACTTTTAGAATTAAGAAAAAACTTTACTTACACATTTGGCGAGCACATTTTTCCTGTACGCCTTTATTCTAAAAGAGACAAATACTGTCATTTCACATTTTTAGGACAAGTTAATTTAACTGACACATTTCCTATAAAAAGAGAATTCAAAGTGCTTCATATACATGTATTGGTTTGATGAATATTTAACCTCATACCACTCTAACAAAGCTCATTACCTCCGCCAAGGAGTCTGTGTCTTATAAGTCAGATTACACAAAAACAACAGAATGGATTTCGATGAAACTTGGTGGAAGGATGTGATATAGGTCAAGGTAGAAGCCGATTACATTTTGGTGCAGATTAGGGGGAGGACCAAGTATTTTTTATTTCACTTTCTTTAACTTTGCAAGATAGAGCATTTTTCAACATTTTTATATTCATTAATAATTCATGGGCCTCGATTAAACAATTCAGGCACATTCAGGGGACCGATATCTGAGTCCGAGTTTGTGAAATGTGGTGCAGGTAGATAGAATTAAAGGGGACTGTTGGGCCTTGGCGGAGGTATGTGCTCTAGTGAGCGACCTTTTAGTTTCAGATGTTGTACTTACGTCTCTCTTGCTATGACCTTACTTCCAATAGCCGCCTGTATAGCTATCTCAAACATCTGTCTCGGTATGGAGTCTTTGAGTCGCTCACACATGGCTTTCCCTGAAGCGTGGGCACTGTCTCTATAATGAAAACACACCGATCAACCTTCAAAATGTACGGGACTCACACAGCAATTTAAAATATAGTAGCTTATAATGACATATACATGTGTTATACCCTCTAAATGGCTTAGTCTAGTTAAAATGGGGTTGAAATAGTAGGGAGGGGCTTATCCCAGCATCTCCATCAGACATGTTTGGGAAAGTTTTAAAAAGCCAGGAAGTATCAATCTTCCGAGTTCACCTAACAGATGGAGTTGGCCTTTGTGCTTGACAGCACATCCGTTGCCTCACTTTGGTTCAGTCACGTACGATAAATTTCACTCCATAACGTGCCCCCTGTAAAAGATATTCTGCTCTGTGATTGGTGCATCGCCCCTTAAGGAATGAGAGGCCGAAGCCAAGCTCGGCTGGTCTCCATAGTTAACTGTACAAATGGTCTGAGAGCAGCCATCTCTGGTGAAGCGTAGCGCCCTTCAATTACCCAGGCCTGCACTGGCTCCTGTGCTGGCTTTGGTAGTAAGTACATTAAATACAGATCTGCTGTGCATCATCACTTTTGCCAGTGAAGTTTAGTCTATTGTCCTTGTCACAAATGGACTGAAGTCCTTGTCTAGTGAGTAAAGTCACTGTAACAGATAATGTTAACACAGGCCACCAAGACGCTGTACTTTAATGTAAGTCCCGGGTGTTGAATACATTTCATGCTCCATAGGCTCAGAACAATTACTCTGCCAATACAGGACCATATAACCTTGTAATTATGTAAACTCGTAAAAATCCACAATTTCTTTCTTTTGACAGTAGTGGTGATAATGAAGCTGTGGCTGGAACAAGATGCTTTCAAGCAGCATCAGTATAAAAAAGGGATATTTTCATCACAGCATCTGAATTTATGGGGTTAGGGTTAGTAATGTAATGTTGTAACTGACCTGTTCACAATCGTGGTGAGTTCTTCGACCGGTCGTCCATTCAGCAGAATGTCCATCCTTATCAGATCAGCAGTCTGGTAGCCTGCGCTTTCATAATCAAAGCTACAGTGTGGAAGATCAAATCAAATTCATGGTCAGCTGAATGCATGGAAAACTTTCACAGAAATCAAAGAGCGTGATCTAAATACGAGGCTCACACACAAGAGAAGGAAAACTATGGGATAGGAGGAGAGTACTTGGCTTTGTCCTTTTTTTATATTAGAATTATTTCCTAATTTATCCAGTGATACAAACTGAATAAAAGTTAAAAATCTATGTTATTTTTGCCCTTATGACTCAATACTGGGATTTTACCAACTCTTACCCCGAAAAACTCATAATACATAACTTATATACTTAAGAAAGTAATGTTTATGTAAGTACTTGGACTTTTGACTATGCAAAAACAACCCTGACAATCCATACTAAATGTGACGGTTGATGACAGTAGGCATTCACATAGTGTTTGTTGAGTTTTACCTTGCATATCCAGACGACATTGATTTGAGCTGATCATAGAAATCCACGACAATTTCATTTAAGGGGAAGAGATACTTCATCATGACGCGCTGGTCGTCTATGTACAGCATGTTCTTCTGGATAGCTCTGCGGTTCTTTCACAACACAGACAATATAAGGTAGTTATTGCTTTCACTGGTCTTAGATTCTGTATATTTACAGTCTCAACTATCGAAAACTCGATTCAACAGTTAGGAGACTGCTTGTAAACAAATGTTAGGGGGAAAGACCTGAACAAGTGGCATCAGTAAAATAAAATGAAGCACGGCTTTAATGGCTTCTCTGTTTCTAAGTCCAGTAGTTTTTTTCTTTTCTCCTCCAGACCAATTTGGAAAGTGTAAAAACCATGGATGCACTGATATCTCCTGTCACAGTCCATTTACTGTACAGCACGCTTGAGAATCAGGCCAACTTGTCTGTGAGTGTTTAGAGGCAGTAACCCACTCTGTCTTGGAAAAAAAACCCCACTATATTTTAAATATGACTTTGAAAAGGCAGATACATGTGTACATCATGAACAAATGAAAACTAAACCCCATATGGTGCAGAAAGATCTAATTCGAGTTAAATAGTTCAGACTTATTAGTTTAATTAGCATTTCCCCTTCTCCTCTTACCAAGCAGAGAGACATGATCTTGCCAGTGAACGTGTCTGGAGAAAGAATGGTCCCGATCACCATGGGCTCCAAATACTCCGACACAACCGATCTGTCTGGGAAATGAGCGGGGTTCACGACGGTTATTTCCTCACTGCCATGTTCCTGTAAGAAGAAGTGACACAACTTAAAACTTACAAAAAAAAACCACCCTTGTAAATCTCTTTCCGAAGGCATATGTGATATTATAGTTATATTCCAACCACACACTCTTTGAGCTTTAACGCTTTGAGTATGAAACACTTACCTCCTGTAGGCTGCCAAGGAAGTCCTTCATATTAAACACTGTTGGACAGTGCGTTTTAATCAGCTTTAAGATTCATTACTGGGGACAACCACAATACTCGAGAGACACACTGGGATTTATTTATCTTTAAGGCTCTTACTGGTCTTTTACCCCCATACATCACCTCACTGCTGTCGTTAAAAGTGAGCTCTCATCAAACAAGCTCAAATGAATGGATTACACTGCAGGTGCCAACTTTTTTTACTGAGCTAGCTAATTCCATTTTTTCTCATCTACGCCTGTGACATGGAATAACAGACAGAACAGTCTAAAGCTCAACTCATTTTTATCCTTAGAGCAATTTAAGTTTTTTATCTCGTTTTATTTTACGTCCTGCTGCTCTTGTTTTAGTTGATTCATTTGTTTTAAATTATTTATTTGCTTTAAATGACATTTTATGTTCTGCACTTATTCTTAAGGCTGTTGCTATTTCTCTTGCTTTTACTATTATGTAAATGTTATTGTTTCTTATTTGATTTTTCTTGGAATGTTACATTTTTTTGTAAATTAAGTTTTCCCAGAGTAAAAATAAAGATTGAATTATAATCTTTACAGTTTGCAATTCATTGAGTACATTTGTGTCAAAAATCTCGATCTAAAACAGTCCACCAAAGAATTAAACAATCATACATTATACCTATAACTGCCTGTGATTTTGCCTTCAAAAACAAAAATTTTGACTGTCTTCCCATCAAACATCTCCCATGTGATATAACACAGGAAAGCGTGCCAGAAATTCCAGGAAGCCTCCATTTATCACCAGTTTCTAACTTACAGTGCGAGCCAGACCCCGTAACGAGCAGAAAATATATAGGAGCAGCAAATGGCTCTTACCTTGATGAGTTTGGCCGAGGAGAGGACGGCCTTGTAGGGAACAGTGGGCGCTGTGACTATAACAGAGGCATTGTATTCCTGCTCCAGCCTCTGATTGAACACCTCCATATGAAGAAGACCCAGGAAGCCAAGTCTGCAGGGAGAGAGGGGAAGGTGCACAGGATCACTTAAGTTTTATAATTGATATTTCTTTTTAATTACAAAGAGCCTCTTTGGGAAGAATCCAAGATTTTTTCCCCAATAGATCATGTCATATGTTGATTAAGATTGTCTGGAGAGTTCCCCTAAGTTCTGTACTTTTTACACAAAATGTGCATAACTTTTCTGCAGGAGCAATTACTTAAAAAAAATAATGACTTCGGGAGAGGGTCTTTGTGGTTGCACTGCTCAAAGGCTTTAAAATCCACGTCTTTGTTCTCTTCTGCTGATACAGTATATGCAGCAGAATCCTCACTCCTCCATAAAGCCATTTTTTATTATTCATTCATAACATCCACACCTCCAGCCTGCTCCCAGGGCCAGACTGCTGTCTCTCTGAACTGTGACACTTGAGTCATTCAGGGTCAGCCTCTCAATGGCGCTGCGGAGGCCTGGATATTCTGACTGGTCCATCGGATACATGCCTGGGGGACAGAGGAAAGTGCACATCATCAGCATAAAAGACTCTTTTCTTTTGGAGAGCACTGGCTGCACTTTACTGTACTCGCTGGTGAGACACAACAAGCACTGAAGGGGGTTTGTGTTTGACTTCACGTCTACTGACACTAGAATATTCAAGGCTCGTGTTCTAATAGTTACGATGATCTCGATGCTGTTAGTTTTTTAAACATGGTTTTATAAATTTGTTCTTATTTTCCAGAGAGAGAAGCAGGAAGCAGCTGCAGTTCTTACCAGCAAACACCATAGGTTTAGCAGGTTTAAAACCTGGGAGAGCCTCGACAGGCTGATCCTGAAGGTAGAGTGTGTCTCCAATCTGAGCCTCCTTCACATCCTTCATCCCTGCTATTATGTAGCCCACTTGACCTGCAAATCTACACAACAACAACAACACAATCTTAGCAAGCATCTCAGGAGAGAGTTGAGAAAACTTTCCACAGGATTCCAGTGTTTATCTACAATGTGAATCAGAGCTTCCACGTTTAGTGGACTGGCTCATTATGGCTGCATTGACAATGGCAGAATCTGATTTTAAGCTGTTGTATTACATTGAAAATTATATTTTATATATGCATTGCAATAGATACAATTTAGACAAAATCACAGTCAAAACTCCCCTCTATTTTAATCATTAGGATTTAAGAACTTTAATTATTATTAGTATCTTCGCACAATAAAATGTGGGACAACAGAAAAACTAAAACTCAATTACTTCTGGGTTATTGTTTACAGTATGTTTTGTTCTTAATGCCCTTCATTTGGTATATGAACAATAATATGAACAGATGCCAAACAGATTATTAAATCAGGGGACTACACAAACTAAAAGAAAAGTCAAGCACTGTGGAAAACACCAGAGATTTAAAAAAAAAAAGCAACCAATATATACATTAAATGAACGTTTACAGTAACCTACTAAAAGCAGAATTGAAAATGTCAGAGAAGAATGAAATTTTAAGTTTCCAACCTGTCATAAAATGGTTTCAACAACACTTCAAAACCTAAACATGTTCAGGTTATTATCATATAATCTATATCATATAATAATCATACAGCACTTACAACACTGGAACCAGTAGATGTTTGCCATATTTGTTTCAAATAAAAATGACTGATTATTTATTGTTGATCAACTAATTCATTAATTGACTAATTCTCAATTATCAGCGTTATTCCAACGTCAGCTCCTTTGGATAAGCACCGAGTAGGAGGTAAGTGATGACCACGATGAGGCCACGTACAGTTTCTGTGTTGGGTGCTCATCTGGTCGGAGGAGCCCCAGCTCGTTGACCTCGTAGGTTTTGCCAAGATAAGTTGACACGATCTTGTCGCCCTTTCTGACCCGACCGCCGAACACAGCGATGTTGGCCACCACTCCTCTGTAGTGGTCGAAATTGGAGTCAAACACTAAGGCTTTGAATGGGCTGTCAATGCTTGCCGCGGGCCTGAGAACAAACATTGAAAGAACGAAACAGCTTCAGTTTTCTTTTTCTTGCCGTCAATCGTGTTTCATGTGAGAAGTGATAGCACCCGAGTCTCCTTACTGTGGAATCCTGTCCACAACCGCTTGTAGAACCATTTCAACATTTGTTCCGAGTTTAGCGGAGATCTGAATAAAAGATGACATCATAAATTAAGAAACATTTCTCAAAAAAGCTTCTGTGGAACACAAAAATTGAATTTTCATTACGGTCCATCTCACACGAATGCACTCCTCACGTGGGATATCAAAGACCTTTTCAATCTGTGCCTCCACTCTCTCTGGATCCGCATTTTTCAAATCAATCTGAGACAGAACATGTCAGAGCAGAATTATCCAACGCACAGAATTCAAGTGGCAAAGTAACATGTGATGAAACCAAACACTGCTCGGACTGTAGGTACCTTGTTGATGACGGGGATGATTGCCAGCTGAGCTTCAAATGCGAGGTAGAAGTTAGCCATCGTCTGTGCTTGAATCCCCTTCACATGACAATACAGCTTTAACGACTGTAGCACATACAGTGAGTACAACCACAATAATTAGTTCAAAACATCCGGCTCTGTACCTGATTGGCATCGACGATTAACAGAACACCTTGACACGCGGATATCGATCGAGACACTTCATAACTGAAGTCCACATGACCCTGGAGAGAGAGTAAACAAAGGGTCAACGAGAGAGATATAGGTGAGCAACATGAAAACAAATCAATCTGACAGAAGAATGGCGTGAAACAAAAATCTCAAGATACCAAAGATACACCAATTTTCTGATTGTAATCTGTTTTCTTTGCAGAGGACAGTTAAGATAGATGAATATAATGGACATGAGCTGAAATCATGCAACGTGCACTAATTTCATATTATAACTAAAACAAAAAAAATCCTATTCTTCTGCATAATCTGTTTGTCTAAATCTAAATTCAATAATCTGATATTTTATCTAAATAAAATTAAAAACATTTTTTTAATCTGATTCATGGAACAGAGGGAAATATTGGCTCTCATCCATCCATTATGTATATCACTTATCCTGTAATGGTCACAGGGAGCCAATCCCACCGGACATCGTCCAAAAAGTGGAGTCCACCCAGAACAGGTTGTACAGGTCCAGGTTGTACAGAGACAAACAACCATTCACCCTCATATTCACAACTGAGAGTCTTTAATTAACCTCACCCCAGTCTGCAAGTCTTTAGACTATGTGAGGAACCCAGATAACCCCACACAGACACAAAGAGAACACGCAAACTTCACAGAAAGACCCCAGTCGAAACCAGGATTCAAATCAAGAACCTTCATGCAGTGATGCTACAGTGGTAACCACTGCACCACTGTGCTGCCCAAATTTAGTTTCTTCTGTAAAGTCAATAAATCTACCTAGCCCACTGTCTCAAGGTGCAGAGCTTGCCATGACACCACCTCTCTTCACCAACATCCCACCCAGCTGAGGACCTACCGGTGTGTCGATGAGGTTCAGGAGGTACTGCTGCCCCTGGTAGCTGTAAAACAATGAGGCCGTCTGGGCCTTCACTGTGATCCCCCTCTCTCGCTCCACCTGAAGCTTGTCCAGCACCTGTTTGTTCTTGTCAGTCTTCACGATGGCCCCTGTTTGTCAGGGACATTGGTAACACCTCACTGCAGTTATAATCATCTTCAGAGCGGCTGAGGAAAGTTTCACATCACTTACTAAGAACTATGTGTTTCCCAGACCCCTGCTCAACACTCACATGCCTAAAATGAAAATAGAGTATATCGCTGAAACTATTCTGTATGAATAATCTTGGTATGTATATAAATGTAACACGTGAGATTTCTGCAGAGGAGTAAGCCTCAGTATGGATGTTACTAGGAGAACATGAAGATGGAACACAACCTAAATGAACAATTTCATGTCCATCCTAAGAGAATAACATTTTAGAGTGACTATTCCTTATGAAATCATGCACTTGTCGCCTGAAACCTTTAGTAATAAGAAAGCACAACATCTGAACATTATCTGTGACACATTTTAATGTAAATAAAGTAAAGCAGAGCAAAGGGAGGTTGTAGTAGAGATGAGGGGTAATCTCCAAATGACAGTTATTTTACTTATATGTCACTAAAAGGTATTTATAGTGTCAATGAAACTGCAGTAAAAACTCTCTGAATATGATGATATAGAATTAAATGTTATGTCTGTGTGGTGAGCAGACATACCAGTCATCTCGAGCAGTCTGTCAGCCAAGGTGCTTTTTCCATGGTCAATGTGGGCGATGATGCAGAAGTTCCTGATTCTGTCCACAGGGAACTTGGACAGGTCAATGTTCTCCTGAGGAACCAAAGGAAAGAAGTCAACAACAGCAGCTAAACTGTAACAGTAACCCACCTTAAAGTAGAATATGTATATATTGTTATAGTTGAATGATAATAATTAACAAGGAACTCTCTGACTGGGACAAGTAATGAACTAGAACTCAGTAATTAAATAAAGTAGTTGACTACATGACCAACTGTTTTATCCTGCATCTGTATGTGAATAATAACACACACGCACAACAGTGCCTGTCAGTGATGTAAACACAGCTGACTGCCTGTTGTTACCTTGTGTGTCTGTGTGCTGCTCCTCCTGCAGCAGCTGAGGGACACAGGACGTGTCTTCATCCAGCGGTGTCTCCACACTGTGTAGCTCACACTGGGCTCGGGCAGCCTCCTCCTGTACAGCCTGAAGTGAGGAGCACCTCTCCTCCACGCAGGAGACAACACGGACAGCAACATGTCTCCGTTCAGCAGGACACTCACAGCAAGGATGCGCGAATGCTAGCTGGCGTTAGCTAGCTGTGCTACACGGTGTGTGTAGCCTGCTGCTGTCATGGCAGCGGACCATAGGTGAACAATGAAAACAGAGTAAAAACAAAGTACTTTACATGTATTAACCCCGATGCATGAGCTTACAGGGAGCTGACATTTTGGGTGACGGTTCGCCTGCAAAGACTTGTGGGAAATGTTGTTTTTTTTCGCCCAGACCAAAGATGATGGAAAGAGTCAAGAGGGAACGCTGTAATAAAATCCGTTAATTTATCACTTGTAACGGCGAGCCTAGCTTACAAAGCGTATTTATCTAAATGTAACACGGTTTATTTCTAATTCATCCGGACCGTGTTGTAATGCTAATGAGCTTTGAAAGACGCTGCTGTCTTTTATTTCTGTCCTGTAACTTTTGAAATGACAACAGACCATTTTCACAGCCATGACAGGTAAACACAGGTTGTCACTGACACCGCTAATGAAGGTTCTGCTCTATTTCCGTACAGGGCATTAATTAATCAATGTGATTATACCATCCGTGTTTACCTACTGTTTCATGTGAAAATGGCGGCTGTTAAAAGGGTCAAAACAACTAGACAGGGCAACAGGCAATCTCTGCTGACAGCGTGTTAGGCTGTTTATTCAGTTCAGAGCCAGTGATCGCACTATAATGGTCTAAATTACAGAGTAATTACAATACAGACATTATCGTTTGAAAGCGTCGATAGGGGATGATTATCTTGTCATTCTTCTTTGGGAGCGCGTGGACAGCCGGAAGTCCCGCCTACTCCATCTCTCAGCCGGAGGATAAAAATGGATTTCAGTTGCTATGACAACGAAGCTGCCTCTTGCACAAGAATAGATTCCTGCTTCTCTTCTTTGTGTAACCAGGGACAACAAGCCTCCATTAGACCAAGTCCATGCCTGTCATGTAATCTTATTTTCGTTCTCTCTTTTTTGTTTACAGATTCATGCTTTCGGTTCAAGGAGCTCAGCATCTGTTTTTTCTCACAGATGATATAACTCAGTGTTTTAAAAACCTTCAATGATCATTTGACAACACGCCCGCCAAGCTGATTCAGAGACGTTTCCAGTTTCTCAGTAACTCTCCTCTTCTCCTACACAGGTCTTTACCACATTTCCCAGGATCAGGCTGTTAAATTAAAGATGGCAGCTACAACTCCACCTTTCCGAACAAGTCCTCTAACCCAAATATCCACATAGGTGGTTTGTTCACACTGCTTCTACCCTCTGATATGACTCATATGAATAGTTAATGAATTAGCACCCCTACAGTGGCAGGAGATCTACAATGAATAAATAAATAAAGAAGAAAAATGTGTGTCACTGTGGTAAATGTCTGTTTGGGTTTAGGCACAAAAAGAATTTCCCCTCCTCCCAGTGTGGTCTTTATCGCACCATGACAACACCACTGGACACATCACGCTTAATGATGAAATGTACGTTATTCCTTTTTGGGGAGGACAGTCTTACTCTTCCCTGGTTTTCTCTCTCATTTAATCTTTGACATTTTTACTTGAGAGCAGGAAAAACCCAAGTTGACGAGGCCTCAGCTGGATCGCAGTAATGCAGCCATGGTTAATGTTATCAAAGACAATTGTGCTTTTCCTGCTATGACCATTAACAGTTCATGCAACCTTGCAGCGAGCAGGGTCGGCTGTGGGCTGGGGATGTAGTGACACGGTCTACGCTCAGAGAAAATCCGACCTCACACTGTGGTCTGTGCAGAGCTCAAGTGAAAGATCAGGCTGCAAATGAAAACTTCAGCGAGCTTTACATTACAGCTCAGTGCCACAGGGCGTTTTGTGGGTCTTACCAACACACTTGTAATGATAGTCTCTGGCAGCATTAGAGCATCGGCTGACAGCATCCTCTCCTGCTGAGGAAGGGCTGCCTCACTCATGGGCTCATGGTCTGACTGGGCTGTAAATTGTGAGGATATCTAGAAACACGCAGGTCTTGCAGACAGAGCGGTTGGCAAAGCAATATTGCCAGTGTAAACAGAATGACACTCAGTAGATCGCACACCTCCACCCAGGCCCTACAGTCGCCTTAAATTCAATCAAGCTGCACCAGCTTGTGCACACTCTTAGTTAGTTAGTTCGGTAAATATGCCAGATTTCTTTCACCAAGATCGTTCCCTGGGAAATCTGGGACAATTACCTACCTCCTTGGCAGAGGCAATAACGACTATTTGTGTAACTAATATGTCAAAAAGGCCCACTGTGTGAAAAATGAACCTACACTATTTATACAATTCAACATGTTTATCTCCTCATTTATCACAGAGTGTAAATAACTGAAAATGTTAGGTTTAAATAATTTTCCAACTCTCTACAGTTGTATTTGCATGGCTTCCTTGGCACGTTTCTTAACCTGTGATTACTCTAAAATAGAGCCAGACCAACTTGGCCGATATTACAGGATTTTAGCTATAACTAGTACTGTAATATTAGCATACATGACAACTGATATGCAACAAAAAACTATACAGAAATGCCAGTGATTCCCTGTTTTCCACAAGAGTTCATTCATATATTAGCTGTAAATTGTCCCACTCAGTCCATATCCTGGTCACAATTCTTTAAAATCTTTAAGAAAACCATATCATTTGTTTGTGATATACACCCACAGACACTGACACCGGCTAGATATAAAGAATTGAAATGATATGTGTTTTATTAGAAACTGTGCACTGAATCAAGCATCCACCTCGTGAACAATCATTTAATCTGGAATGTTTCATATTCTATCAGGATGTTGGAATAAAAACTGAGCTATAAATAATTCTATCCGACAACATAATTGGTAAAAAATAAATAAAACTCTGGGATTTCATCGTCATGCAAAGTTTGACTCAACAATCAAATTAAGCTAAACTGAGCTGAAATATTGATGTGAAGCAAAAATCATATCACTTTATGTAAAAACATCCTGTATATGGCTACTGATATGGGGCAGAATATGATTTGTCTCATCAACATACAGTGAACATGGCAGAGATTGTGAAAGAGCAACTGTATCTTCTACAAAACAATAACCTGTTTTACTTGAGCTAACATTATTAGATGGATATACAAACACAACCAAAACAACCTGTCCCTAACCTCAACTAAGAGCTTTGATGATTTTTGTGTCTCATGCTCAAAAAAGTACAATCATTGAGTGTCCCTGTTATTTTGTTGCTGATGAGGAATGTTTATGGCTTTTGAGTTAGTCCAGTTTAGTGTAAACAGCAATTAATCTGTGATCTATGATCATTTCACGATGGAAATTGCCTGCATCCTTTCACTTGGGCCACTTCCTCAAAGTATTTCCTCAAAGTATTAGCAGAGTAATGTGACTATTAAAAGTATTTCTAAACGTGATTCACGGAAGTTGACACGGGCACAAAGCAGGTTTATGTTTACAATCCTATGCTTTTCAAACCGGCAACTATTTCAAAAATATGTGGTGGGATGGTGAAATGTGCTGGAAATAAACACTGGATAGGGATAATGAGCATAAACATGTAACGGCAGACGTGTCACACCGCTCGACTGAACACCATCAAATCCACACTGTACTCCAGAGTTATTCCCACTGTGGGAAAGCCAATAAAAATCTGTGATTTACACATTTGAAATGAGTTTTCACATGATGCTTGTAAAAGACTGACTGTGTACATATAAACCTCATATAAAATTATTTGGACTTGAACTTTGCAAAATTAAATAAGTAAAATAAGGATGTACAGATAAATACAAATATATACATAAGAATAAATAATGTTTTTTAATAATATTTGTTAGTGTGCTTGTGAAGTAGCATAGTCTCCTTTTTATTGTCATGTGAACAGCACCTTTACTGTTCATATTGATCATTTTTAAAGCCAATTGATAAACGTGTTAGGGTGAGAGGGCAAACCCATAATGACCAATCTCCAAAAGATAATCCCAAAACTCCACCACTCTCATCAACTTAAATTCAAGCTGTTTTCATTTAATTCACATAAAAACTGGCAAACAAATGGCAGACACAAAAAGTTAGCATCGAAGGTGATGAAAATCAAATATCTAAGAGATAAAGTGCCAGATATCATTGTCGGTAGTTGTTGGAGACCAAAACCAAGCTAAAAGATGACTGACTGCTGAACTTGCCTTCATGATCTGGCAAAAAATAAAACCTCTATGGAATAATAATGTTATCGTGTGTCTGTCTATAAGATGCATGAATAGTAATTTTGTTGCTAACATTAGCAAAAAATGTAAGATAACACTTCATCAGTGTTTCCCCTTAGTGGTCGAAAAATTTGAAATGCATTTTCATTTGGAATTCTAGATTTTTTTAAATTTTAGAATTGTTATTTACTGTTAAAGTTCTGATACGTTACAGATAAAGTTCCTTGACTTCCATTCTAAATTTAATTCAAATATTTATAATTGTATTTAATTATTAGTGTTAAATTATAAATTTAAGTTAATCAATTACATTCCTGTAGAACCCCAACCGACTGTGCTTCCTCAATATTAGCTATTGGATGTGTTTTTCTAACAATACTTAGAAGTACACATGTGTAAACATGTGTCTTTTCCATACGTCACAAACAAAGCGTAAATACATCAATCATTTATAATTTATCTTGAACTTGGCTTTAGTTTAGCTTTGAACACCCCAACAAACAACCGTGCATCTTTTAGAACCTTCTGCTGTCTGTTCTTCTCAACATGATATTTTCTAATTACTATTTCAAATACTTATTCTCCTATGATCCCAAACGATATCACTGTTGGGATGCTGGCAGCACTACACTGTATCACAAGCACACTACTCTTTTCTTTTTTTACAGCCATTTGGCTGTGTGTTTCAATAATTCTGGAGGTCAGTGTGTGATTCCAGTCCCATACCTGTAGTCATAATAAAACAACTTTTACACCGTAACAATATTATACAAGTGTGTTTTTGCATCGGCTTGGACAGAAAAAAGCCATTCTTAGATGGCACAGACAGAAAGAAACATGATATAAGCAGTCCTTTCACTCAAAAGAAAAAAAAGATATACTGTAATATCAAGAGAGTGGCCATTACCAGAAAAACTCAACACATGTAGAAGTAATCTTAAATAAAATGTATGTGTTAATGTTTATGTAACTACTCTTTTTTATCTGTATGTACAGTGGCCACATACTGTAACTGGAAACATACTTTCAAGGAAATATGCACTCTAACCAAAGTAATCACACGATATGTCACCATGAAACCATAAATATAAATTTACATACACATTTACAAAAGCCAGGCTTCTCAAAAGTGCGGCAGACGGTGTAGAAAACAGGCGGAGATAGAGGATCACTCTGTAATCCAGGACTTCACTCTGCAAAGGTATGTGTACACAGTTTCTGGAGGTATTTGGTTCGTCTCTTAATCCCCAGAAACAGAACCTGTCAGAAGTTGGTCTTTAAGTGGAGGGGACCATGTCTTTAATAACAGGTTCTCTGCTTAAGTAGGTGGCCCAGTAGACGAGATTGAAGCTGCCAAAGAGAACCGGAAACAAAACCCTTGACATCCTGTCAATTTTGCTGACGCTGTTGAACGTCTTCTTGGCGTCTGGCATTTTGCCGTCTGCTCTGGCCTTGTTGGCATCCATAGCTCCACCTTTGGCGATGGTTGGAAGTGAGCCTGAGTCCTTGGTAATGTTAGGTGCGTAATTGGCCACCGCTACAGCGTAGGCATTATTCTTCTTGAGGACAGACGCTCTCTCCTTTTTCTGTTGAAACAGGACAAGGATTAGGTGAACTGCAAAAATCCAACTCACTTGTCACGAACTAGCTATGAATTTAGAATACATGTAAATGAAAAGGTGCTGTGGCAATGGGCAGGTCCTGGTAATGGATGAGGTACATTTTGCAGGGTGGGAATGAAGGACAGCAAAGTTTAACATGTCAACAGTTTGTTAAGGACGCTCTGTAACTTTCTTATTGAATTTTCAAGGATATCATAAGCTTACATTATACAGTAGTGATGCTCATACACCCACAGTAATCAGGAGGTGGAAATACAGTGGGTCAAATAGGATGTAGTAACTTTTGAAGAATACATGCTACTAGTGTGTTCAGGTTAAATGTAAACTCCAGCTACGGTTATGCTTGATTGATTGGTCATTGCATGACCATTTTGATAGTTCTCTCCAGAAAGCTGCAGAATGCTCTATGACATAACTCTGTCAGCTGACCTACCATCCCCATGAATGAAGGGATGAAGTCAGTGCATCTATTTCATGAATTGAGTTATTGACCAGAGCTGATCTGTTTTTTGTAACGTTTTTTTTCCAGTTATATAACTAGGTCTTAAACTAGGCAACAACTGTGCATGAACATTATTGACATTGACATTCATGATCCTCTTCTGTATGAGCCTATATTAGTATCATTATATAATGCAATTTAAGTCAATCTAGTAAATGAAATAGCTTGTCACACATCATAACACCTGAAGATTTTTTAAACAAACACTCTGTATTTCTCTCCCAACATCTAAACCTGTTTTCGTGTTTTAAAAATGAAAGGTTATGACTGAATTTAATCAAATTGAAAATGTAAAATTATGGCCAATTCCTCTGATTTATGGTACTTCCCCCTGATGAGCATAATACTACATTAATAACTCTGCTGTCGGACTCAATGGATGTTCACTGTGGGTGTAAGCCTGTCATTCAGTACTTATTTCAGGAGAGCTCTCCTCCCCTTTTGTTTCCTGCCTGCTCTTCACCACAGGAAACATGAACAACCTCTGAGCTTAAAATCTACATGCTGAAAATAGCATGTTTTGGTGGAGCTCTGTCAATTGTTGTTTTTGTGGTGATTTCTTTTTGGGGTACTAAACATTTTAATGACTGTGCTCGCCTACTCAGGGAAAACTTTATTTCAAGAGCGCCGTCCTGGGGCGAATCCAAGGGCGGATCCAGGGGGCAGGGCTAGGGGGGCACTGGCCCCATCTGAAATCTGATAGGCCCTTGCAAACCAGACCAATTTGTTCAGAATGATTATTGTCAGTATTTTGAAACTATGTATTTCCTGTCTATTAAAAGTTCTGTCTGTCAGCTGCATTATCACCGTCGTATACACTGGGAGTCACTCCCCTGCAGCAGTTTGGGCAATAAGTGCTTTGCCGTGGGGCACATCACAGTAAAATGAGGAGAGTTCATTGATGGCACTTTAAGGTCTGAAACAATGTTCCTCAGAAATGCTCGAGCACTAATTACTGGTCTTGTTCTTTCATGCTTGCAGTCTACTGTATTGAGATCACATGTCCCACATTAACCCATGTTCTTATGTTGTAGACTAAGCAGTGTCGTACAGATTGGAGCTGAACACTTCTGTGTGTGGTGGTGGTGGTGGGGGGGTTACAACAGCCATTATCACGGCTCCCCTCTGCATCCAGCAAATGTTTCTAAACCTCCGTTCTTAAGTGTGCAAGTACTGCCTTCTTCAGTATGATACTAATGAATTCTCTTTGAAAATGGAGCCTGTCAGAAAGACATGTTTTTCTCCTCATTACCTTGTCAGTCACAACACTCTTTCCATCCCAGGCCCAGCCGCGCTTTGTGAAGTAATTGACTGTGGCGAACTCAATCAAAGCGGAGAAGACAAAGGCGTAGCACACGGCAATGAACCAGTCCATGGCAGTGGCGTAAGCGACCTTGGGGAGGGAGTTCCTCGCACTTATGCTCAGTGTTGTCATTGTGAGGACAGTAGTTACACCTGGAAATACAAAATGAAAACAGCATTTCACTTGAGCACTACATGAAAACATAATTTTGTACAATACAGATACAGTGTATACAAACAAATGAAATTATGTCAATGCACTAAATCCCTTTCACCTATTCTACTTACTGGTTCCACTCTTTTCCTCTGTAAGAATTGGCTCTACTAATTTACTCTTTAATGTCCTTCTGTCCTGTCAATGTAAGGTTATAGCCCTCCCTGACCTTCAGTGATACTCTAACTGTTTGGTACATTTGATAGTGATGTGTTGTTCACGAACAACAACATTTTTCATTCCCCCAACCCCTAGTCATATTTCCATCACTGCCGATCAGAGCCGGAGCCGATAAAATCCTGTGTCTGCTGTAGAGTTATCTGACCTGGCAGTTAATACTGATAGAATCCATTCCCATTGCAGACAAAAGCCAGGTGTTAGGAGTGTTAGAGGGATTTTGGACCAGTGGAAAAGGGACTTTATTGTGCTTTCTCCCCCCTCATTCTTTTCATTGATGAAGCATTACATCGCATTTTATTCTGATGCTAATCTTATCCTTTCATGTCATTATCATTATGATTATTTCACACATAAACCTAGTAACCCCTGACCCCTTAAAAACAAACAAAAAAAACAACGAGCTGTCTCTTGCAAAGGAACAGAGACATAAAATCTGACTCCCTTCAAAAAGCTGAAATTCCCATCATTAACGTTTGGGTTTGTTTGCCCATTTTGTTATGTTTGTGCCTTTGAGCTAACCGGTCTGAGGTCATTGTTATTAGTTCCACTGGGCTCACAAACAAGTCCAACAGCAGCTTGTCCAAATGGTTGGAAAAAACACCTGAAATGTCTCTTCTTATTCTTTATCCTCTTTTTTCCTGCCCACTGTTTGTCATCAAGTCCCAGCCATTTGCCAGACTCAACCCCCCCGCTGACAAAGGCTGGGATGAATTCCATGTGCAATCGTGCATGTTGAGATCACACATTCATAACACACTGTGCTTAAATTACATTAGTGCCATTGGGAATCAGGGTCTTTCAATAAGATACAGGTTTATTGCCCAAAAAGGAATAAATAAAGGAAAAGAAAAGAAGAATATGGTCATTGATACTTACCAAACACAGTCCTGGCCGGCACTGATTCTCTATTCAACCAGAAAGACACTTGGGAGAGAATGACGGTCATGATACATGGGAGGTAAGTCTGGATGACGAAGTAGCCAATCTTCCTCTTCAGATGGAAATGAGCTGTCATCACGGTGTATTCACCTGTGGACACAAGAGACGACCTCCGCTTAAAGCACCACTACTGCTTCTGCCAGTTTTTTAATCAACTAATGCAGTTAATGGATGTACTGATTTATACAGTAATATATGAATCTGACTCTGATCATAAACACCATGTGTGTCTCAGATGATTTTAAAGGGATAGTTCACAGAAAAATGAAAATTCACTCATTATCAAGTCACCACTATGCCGATGGAGGAGTGAGTGAAGTGTTTGAGTCCACAAAACACTTTAGCAGTCTCAGGGGTAAACAGTGTTGCAGCCAAGGTGACACCTTCTTCAGACGAAATAAAACAACAACAAAAAACATAACATGCCTCCAAACTGCTCGTGTGGTGTCATCCAAGTGTCCGCAAGCCCCGACATTCAAATTCGAGCTAATTTACACCAGGTTTTAAGCCTAAAAGTCCACTACCGGAAGTAGCGATGCTAGCCAACGTAGCGATGTGAACGCGCACCCTGCTCATGCCCTTGGGACGAGAGTGTGTGCGATTTTTCCAGTGTGTCCGTGAAAATGTGAACACGCCTCCGAGGAGGATATCAGAGGGCTTTTAGGCTAAAACACAGTTTAAATGAAGCCGTTTAGAGTCGAATTTGAATGTCGGGGCTTGCGGACACTTGGATGACCCCACGGGAGCAGTATGAAAGCATGCTATGTTTTTTTCTGTAGTTTTTTTTTGACGTCTGAAGAAGAGGTCACCAGTTACTTCAGTTGTATTGGATTTGGCTGCAACACTGTTTACCCCTGAGACTCCAAAAGGGTTTTGTGGACTCAAACACACTTCTGGTGGAGCTCCACTTAAAGGTAAATAAAAAAAAAAACTCTAAAAAAATCTGTTTTGAATTTCATTATTTTTATTTACTCCAGGTTTCCCTTTCAATTTCCCTGTATTATGTATAGATATATAACCATTTTCTTAGTCAAACCCCTCATGTATATTTTTTCTGCTCCATTGCGGAGTACCATTTTATTTCAAGAGCAGTGATGATGAGCATCTTGGTCTAGTTTGATAAAGTCAATGAGATGTTGCAAATCCCGTTTAAACTTTATTGCTTTAACATTGGCCTCAGCTCCACTGTTATGTTAATCAAAGGAAATATTGTTGTTATTACGACAAATGAGAATTTAATCCTTCCAGTCTTTGCCATACTAAAACATTGCAGCCTAATGGTTAAATAATGAAAGCAGTTTTCTTCTGGATTTCTTGTTTCATTACGAACATCCCATAACCCATATTTCATCTATCAAAACCATCGAAGAAGTTTTCTCCCTGAGAGTTGAATTACTGCGCACACAACCACCTGACTTAAGCGTTTTTCAGACATGACCTGTGGGTAAAATCATGAGAATTTGCTACGGAGTTTACCCAGAATCTGCCTTTCACACATGCACAACGCAGCAGGAGGTTCTCTGCTCAGACGCGTTCACAACAGCAACAAATCCTCTGCATTTTAAGGCGAGAGGTGGAGCAGCCGGGTACATCAGGCTGAGACAGGAAGTGACGTATGAACTCTGCTGCGGAGATCACATGATTTTCTTGACAACACACTATTATCTTCGTCGGGGTCTTCAAGGCGTGTCTCAGTGTTTTTCACCGGGAGACATTTGTTTTCTTTTTATTTTCTTTCTTTTTTTTTGCATCTATCGTTTGTTAGAAGCGTCATTAACCCCCACTCGCTGTGGGGATCCCCTTCTGTGTTCTCACATCCACTTCTCCTGGATTTCTACAGACTTTATATTAGGAGGCCAGGCAGAAAACGTCTGCAGAAACTGTGGAGCATCTCACTGGGACATTTGCATTCACCCCTGCACCTCCTCCAGAGAAACTACGGAGGGACTGCGGAGTTCAGTTCATGTCTGAAAGCAGCTTTTGTCTCCATGTTATTCACTGTTCATCAGTGGAAAATAACGTTTTCACAAGACAATCTTAAAGAACGCAGGTTTAATAAACCAGAGCTTTCTTAGACAGTGATTAGGCTGCACACTTATTTGATATAATAATCCATTCGTACATGTAAAAGTAGGCAGTATGATTTCCTAGCCGCCGACCAGCCTAATAGCTGACAAGGCCGTGAAACAGTGCCAATGCTGCAGTAGCAGGCAGGCCAAATGGAAGATATCTCAAAGAGAAGCCAAGATTAGACATGAGAAGAAAAAGATGTGTTACCCATGGCAACAGAACAGAGAAACATAGCTCATTTGCTGCGATTCTGAAATGAAGGCCTTGATACACACTGCCACTTGGCAAGAGGAAAGTCCTTTTCAGCAGTGGGAAGAGGGGGGGGGGGGTGTCAATTCCAAGGACTAATCCCAAAAGAATTTTTATTCCCCCCTTTTTTTTATAGCTGTGTAGTTGTATTGCCTGCATTTCTAGCAGTTACATGAGGACTAATACTCTCTCTGCCACCACACACTCTCAGACACTGGAATATAGAGGAACTGAGTGCACCCTCAGCACCCAATGGAGCTCTATATCTTCTGTAATTTAATTTGCATGCCAGCCCTGATGCCTGTGTTGTGGATGGGGGAGGAGGAAGCCAGGAATCCAGTGGATGTAGCGGCATTTTCTCCAGAGGAGCTTGTGATCGCTTCACTGTGAGGGAAGACAGTAATTATAGCATGAAGATGGTAATCGCGTCATGTTTTCTACAGATGTAGGAAACAAGGTTCACTGCTAACACAACAGGAAAACCTCTCAGGACATATGGTTTGATTTAAACCGTCCGGCAGAGGGACACAAACTCACACCAGACAACAAGCTTCGGAAATGGAGACTTCAGGCTTTTTATATAATTTACCTGCTGTACAGAGGCAAACTAAGTAAATGAACTGGTGAGGCTGAGGGTTTACTTACAAATGCAACCATTGTTTGAAAGAATACATTAAAGGACAACTACAGAAGTTTAGCACTTCTATAAAGGTGGGATGCTTACAAGAGACAAACAACAAACAGAATGGTTACAATCGGTGCAGTGGCGGATAACATATCCTAAATCGAGGGGTGGATCCGGGGCCCCAGTTAAAATCTTATTGGGCCCTGAAGTGCCCCTGTCCTGTCAGTCTTTTTATGAATAAAATATTAACTTCCATAGAATAGTAAAAATAAATATGACAGATTGTTCTTATTTTCTAAGCTTTCACAATTTGCTTGAACAAGGAACAATTTTTGAATGTATTCCCCGTGACTCGAAGCTACAGAGCTAACAGTAAACAAAGAATGACCTAAATGTGCACCTTACTGATCAGAAATTGTCCATGGATGTTGGTCATATAATTGGCTCCTCTGTGTAAACTGTGACTTTATGGCCCCTGATTTAGAAGAATGTTTGATCTTCTACTCATAGTGCATAATAGGGGTTAAGCTACAAAACCAGTCCTCAAGCCATTTAGGTCGTTACTCCCGACCCTCTCATGTGACCAAGAAGTTTTTGAATTAGCATCCCCACAGCAGCAGGGGATATGCAACAGAACGATTAAATAACTAACCCTAGGCATTCTGCATAGTTTCCTTTTATCTGCTTACATGTTGGCTCAGTCAGACATAACACAGACTTTTTAAAGGGAGTCCATTTAATGTCCGGTTCAGCTGCTTCAGACATTTGTGTTTACACATTCAGATCCTCAGGGTAATGTCTAGAAAAGCTGATGGTTGCGGTGCATGTCTAAAACAGCTTTTGTCTGTCACACAGTGCACAGTCTGGGTAACAAGCTCCTGCTCTGTACGTTACGTAAAGTAGCAAAGGTTTGTCCAAAAACTTGCGATATTCGTTGCTAGGTGCTTTCTTGAAAATACTAAAGAAGTCACAGAACAGAAACTGTACATGTTTGTACATTCTGAAACAGAAACCACTTACTCACTCACATTCAGGGACGTAGCTGAAAAATCTCGTCTCCTAGCCATGCCGACATTTCTTTGTTGAAATCATGTTTTTAAAAATATTTTCAAAAACTGATTCTAGAGAAAAACCTATAGAGTTATTTTGTAATCAAAACCGTTTAAAGCTAAAAAGCTTAATGTTTGGCCACTAGAAGGCAGGATTTTTTTCATTTTGCACATATTTCGCCATTCCTCAAAAACGGTCTACTTACACATTGCCATGTTACACAGACGGAGCAATAGCAATTCAAACATCAGTAGAGCCGTCCTTGTGATTCACGTAATGTTTTTACGAATAATTGGCTGAACTTAATGGTACAGTCATACCTCCTCACAAAACCATTTTTAAAGCAGCTATAATCAATACTTCATACTAACAATCGATCACTACCTGTATACTTGATAATACTTGTATGTAGAAGGAGTTGCTTGCAAAAACAGTAACACCACTAACATCTGGGCTTGGGCGGAATGGGAATGGACACAATCAGCATCATTCCAGGGTCAAATGACTTTGCAAAAGACACAGGTTTTTATCAGCTCCGGCTTTGGTCGGCAGTGATGAAAACATGATAGCCCGGTGAACGCCATGATTTCCTCTTCTTCTTCATGAAGCTGCATTTGGGCAATGATATGACATGCAATGAACTTCCAAGCCCTGGCTTGTAAATAAGCATGACCGTTAGTTTAGTTATTGTTTTAAACATCTTTGAAACAACGTGCAACAACGATTCTTTCTAAGAATCCTGAAAAATGCAACGCTGGGAAAACAGCAAGGTGAGAGCGCTTCTGCACCTTTGTGAAATCATACATTACTCGCCCGGGGATGACAAATCTACATAGAGCATCTAGCGTCTCTCAGCAGCAGTTTTGACTCACTCTCACCAGTTGGTGCACAAAGCTGTTTCGATTGAAAAAATACTGTACGCTATTTTCTCAGCAACAAATGAAAAATATCAGCAAAAAAGCTGGTAAAAGTGTTGGAACATTTATCCAAACAGGAGTTGATGCAAAGCAAAAACAGAGCTGAAAAGAGAAATATATTCACCAGGTGGCCTGAGACATGACTTCAAATGAATGCTAATGTTATTGTCTATCTGCTGGATGTGTAAATAGGAAACTGTTGCTCACATCTTCACCATATCGACTTAAAAGATGTTAATACAGTTTGCGCTGTATTGCAGTTATGGCAGGTTTTAAAAACACACAGACAATTTACCTAAAGTCCTCAGTAAAATCAGGACATCGGTGATAAAAGCAAATAACAATAATCCTGCTGCTGGGACATCATCTATTATACATGTGTATGAAGCAAAACATTACTACACTCATTTGTGTTCAGTCATGGATTTTTCTGTGCGATGCGTGCAGTTACACAAAAGTACATAAAAGTAACATGTCGAACATGACTGTGTGACAAATAAATGTATGGCTGAAAAGTGGTATTTTATGTAACAGTGTTTTGATGCGTTCGCAGGCTTATGCAAGATGTCCATCCCTGTGAAGCCTGAGAGCACATTCATTCGTGCCAAATGACCTAGTTTGCAAGTACGCTACACCAAACACTGACACACTAGTAATGAATGATTAATTTAAAGTCAGCCAATCAGATAATGTGGAGTGACTAGTTAAACAAGAGGAGCAGTCACTGGCAGACATGCAGCCTTCCACTGAAGCATCATACAGCACTTAACCTAGATATGGGCATTTAGTGCATGAAAGGATATTCTTACTCAATGAAATTGAAGCAGGGATTCCCTTGATAGTGAAATGCAGTCACTGGGGAAATACTGTATACTGGTAATTGATACCTAAAGGGAGTCGTGCTGGAGCTCAGGGACTCAGCACTTACATCTGTTTTCTGGCACATGCACTTTTTTCAGGATGCCGTTCAAAAATGTTAGTTTTATTTATCATTTCTAACTTTGCATTACATGCATTCATTTTTTTTCTAGTTGATTGGTAACATTACGACAACCTATTTCAATTAGGACAAAAATCTCATTATGCGACAGAAATGTCACGTCAAGTTATAACATATAGAAACGAGGTCTATATTTTGTGCTTTTTTGATGCTTTTGCCCAACATATCCTGAAATACCAATCTTCAGCATAAAAAGAAAAGTTCCAGGAATGAAAACTGGAGCAGTTTTAGAAAAGGAGGACTCACTGTGCATACTGGTGAACATAAAGAAAAACTGCAACTCCACAGAAGTGCTTTTCAAACCACCTACTAGACAGTTATGTGGTGATGAAACGAAATATCTTTCACCAGGAACTCATCAAATTTAATGTTTGAAACCATCACATTCAAAATTCACATACCCACTTTGATCTGACTTTACCCTCTTAAACAAAAGCTTGCTAAGTTGTTTCTGAAACAACTTTTATCTTAGTTGTTAAAATCCTCTTCATGTCCTGATAGCCATCAACAAACAATCATCGTTTGAAAAAAAAGAAAAAAAGAAAATGTCTGCCCTCGCAAGACTGTAATAAACACTAATGATGGGAGACATACACCGCTGAAGCAGACACGATAGTCAATAGTCAGAAGTTAGCAAGCGGGTCACAGAAAAGTTGGCTTCTTGTAGTTATCAGTCAGATCGCAAGAGCTGATGGGAGGGGGTGTTTGGGTTGCATATTTTCAGAGTTTAGCTTGCTCTTACTATCTTTTCCAGGATTACCAACCCTATCTTTAAAGCATTTTTCAAAGCAAGATCCATGTTGCTACAAACTGGTTTTCACCCTGCACTTACACAAACTAAAGAAACCACGTTATTGAAACTAAAAGCATGATATAAACTTGAAAAATATTTATCTCTGCCATGAAGATTATGTTTTGATCAGTTTTTGTTTGTTTTGATGGTTAGTTAGCAGAATTATACAAAACCACTGGATGGATTATCACAAAACTTGACCATGGGTGAGGTTTGTGCTCGACTGAGGGCCGTTTTAATTCAGTAATGTTATGAATACTTTTTGGCCAAAATGGCCTAAAAAATTAAAAATAACAGTGGTCTCCCTATAATTATAGCATGCTTACACATTGATCCCTGCTATCATCATCGTCATCCTGTAAGAACTATATTTAAAAACCCTTCTTCCATCAGATTTTCATCAACTAAGTAGTAGGACTAAAATTAGATCAGTGCTGTTTCTCACTGACCCAGAGGATTGTAAATGCTTTCAGATCTACTGCAACATCTTTTTTTACTTGACTCTAACAACAAACTATGGCATTTGGGCTGTGTGGCTGTGTGAAATACTGTCTGCAGCAAATATTTTACCATCATATTTATTACTTCATAGGTGGTTAAACAGACACTCTTAACCTGGATGTTATTCCATTTAAATGATTTGTTATTATTATCTTGTTATTATTCCTACTGACAGGTTTTAAAATTGACCAAGACCTAGCCTCTTGATACAACCACACACAGGCAATATCAATAGGACTCACTTTATGTTTCCCTATGTGCTAAATACTCTGAAATTTGCAATCATTATCTCTATTAGTACCAGAGCAGATAATCCTAAAATAAGATAAAATAAGCCCAGAAGAAAAGTCTTCTCTTTCTTACAGTATTTTTATAACTTGAAAAATATAATGGTTGTGTAACTATCATTGCGTAACGTGTACTAAATTTTGCATTATTTATTAATTTATTAATTCATTTGTTTTCTTGTTTCTTTGTAACTCAGGATGTTGGGGAGAGTTGTGGGGGGATTTGTTGTGTTGTTAAATACCATAATAATACAAAAAAAGAAGAAGCATCTTTAACTAGATATCAGCCCTGAAAAATGAGGCAGCTTGTAGTGTTTATTTGTATGAGTTGAGAGGAGATGACCGCTGGGACTTTCTTCTCCAAACTTCTCAGACTGTTTCATTTGAATAACTGTCAGAAGAATTTAACAAATAAAGGTAGAGATTTGAGCAACACAGCACTAATTTTACTTTCCTGTAGCTTTAATCATGGTGTGACCCCTCAGATTTAGTTTGTGTCCCCTTGAGGGCTCTTTGAAGCACTTCTGAAGCCCCTTGTTAAAGGCCCCATATTATACACCTTCCTGGGATTTAATTTGAGGTTTTGGTACCCCTAAGAGGATATATCAGTGGTTTAAAGTCGAAGGCCTATCACCGGTCTCATTCTGGCGCATTGATGATCTCTCTGGTAAACACAGCTGAAAGTCACATTATGTTTGGATACCGCTACAGAAGACCAGCCACATATTTACAATTGGTTACAACAGGATGTTTCTGAACAGTAAGTTACACCGTCCTCATGTTTGTTCAAGTTTTAGCAGGACAGTCGGCCAATGTAGGAGTAACGTCCCGAGTAACAGTACGGAGTTTCACAACGGAGTTTCAATACGGAGTAACGTAGACTTTACTCCGTAGTGAGCACACCGACACGGCACGTCAGAAGAAATAAAGCGTGACCACTGGTCTCGAGCAGTAACGTTCTTAGGAGGAATGTGCAAGGACACATTCTCTTCCATGCATCACTCCATGCTGCAGTGTTTCTTCAGTGTTGTTTGTTGTGGTTAACTTTGTTAGCTAACAAGCTGCTAGCTCAGCAACATGTCTGCTTGGTGTCGTGTTCGGTGTGGAGGGGAGGAGGGGTGGTGGAGGTGATGGGGAGCGGGGGTGCAGGGTTCAGAGGCTGGACTGGTACCGGCTGGGTGGGGCTGAGAGACGAGTGCGAACCCATATGACTCATACAGGGGAGGAAGTACGAAACGATACGTTTCGATAACATATTTCTTAGAATGGACTGAATGAAAAAGTCTGATGAGTGACTGTTTTCATACTTTGAGGCTCCCTACTGACCCCCTTCAAGTATTTACGGATAGTAAAAGCCCAGAAAATGTATTTTACACAATATGGGCCCTTTAAGCCCATTGTGACTTCTGTTTTGAAAAGTGCAATTTAAGTACTTTATGATTAGTTTATGCTTATGTTACTATGGAGACATGCACTGTTACCATGGCAACGTGCACTGTGTATTTTTAGGTTCTTTGGGGCTTCAGTCAGTCCTTATTATCATCATATGCACTAAACATCTTTGTCTTTAGTCTCGTATTAACCACGTATAGCAGCATTGTCTCTGTCTGCTGTATTTGTTATCCAACCTTATCCACAGCCATCAAATCTCACTGCACTGATCCGGCGGCCTATTCAAAGAACAGATTGTTGGTTCACTCAGCGCTGACGTGTGCCTGCTGCTGTTACTGCTGCTCCACTCCACCCATCCTCCACCTGCCTCAGTTCTGCTCCGTTTCTATGCACCCTGGAGGGCATTTATTTCTCACTTAATAACAACTGGGGGGGTTATTTTCAATGGTACCTGCATGTTATTTATCACTCTGCTACATATTTCATTCTGCTGCCCTGTGTTGCCACAGCAGGGAGCCTTTTCTGAGAGGAGAACCACATTTGCTATGTGACACGGTAGCTACCGATAGAATTACACTAAAAATGAACAGTAAACAACACCAGGTAAATGACAGAAATGCTTCTCCGGAGCAGATCTCACATGTTAGACATCTGTCTTATTTCAACTGTTCCACGCTTGTTTTCCAATTGTCATTATCTTCAAGTTTTCTTCTCCAATACTCAGAAAACCAGAAGGTAACAGCACATCATCCTGCTGTCTGCTCTCATTCTCTCTCCAGTGGCTGTCTGTTGATTTATGCACTGATTACAAAGTCTTATTTCTGACTTAGAACATATTACATGGCCTTCATCATTGATTTGATTACTGCCTTCATATAATCTCCTGTCACTGTGTGTCAGATTCCTTGTCACTCCCAGCATGTGGAAGAAAACAGCTGCCAACTGTCTCTCGTCTCTGTGTAAAAAAGCCTGCTGGTCTCAAAGTGTCTCAGTATTTAAATCCACACTCAGGTTCCATCTATTTACAACAAAGTGGGACCAGTTTTTGATCTACACTGTCTACTTCCTGGAGAGTAATGGTGTCGTTCTCATTATTACACACAGAAACACTTAGTCTCATATATACAGACTCGAAATCTGGCCCCATTTCTTGGCATCTATGTTAGTGTGTTTGCATGAAATGTGTTGCTTCTATTTTTAGGCCTAATTATCTCTTTTATATTACAACCTATTTTCCTTTGTATTTGTCTTCTGTATTCACTTTGTGGCCAATATGCTTGTTAAAAGTGTTTTATAAATAAGTGTGTAACTTGACAGCTGATTGCCTTGGATCGAGCAGGAGGAACAGATAGTGTGCTAAGCCCCAGTCCCCTTAGTTACTGTTGCTATACGCCTGTCGAGCTTTCTGTCATCATGGCACATGTGCGGTTCAGCACAAAAGTGACAGATTTAGCCCTTCTTAGCACGGCCTTAGTAGTTCTTCAAACGACAGACCCTCAATTCCATACACAAGTATACAAAATCAGGCCTTTGGTTTCTAGTGGGTGACTCCGACACCTGACCCATCAGTCCACCAAGTTTTGTGGAAATCTGTTCAGTTGTCTTAGTTTAATCCTGCTTACAAACATACAAACCAATCAGAATACAAACGGACAGGGGTGAAAACATAACCTCCTTGGCAGAGGTAACAAAGAGTAGGACAGAGCCGCTAAAGTCACTCTTAACTCTGACACATTATCTAGGAACAACTAGGAATTCCACTTATTAAGTATCTAAACTTGCTTGAAAATTTGCCAGATGTCACAAAGACACCTGGAATAATAACCCACTCTTATGAACAGTTTATCTCCAGAAATAATTATAGGTTGATTGAATAAGCTGCAGCTTCCATATGAGTTGGAAAGAAAATACAGTTTAATCTGTTTCTTGTACTTTTGCTAAGGTTTTTATGGAAAAGGCTTAAATGTATCGCTCTTACTAGTAGTAGAAAGCCAACGCCAGAAACACCCACTGTGCTATGATTGGATAATAGCCAATCAAGCCCGCAAACAGTTAAAATAAATTCTAAAAAAAAGCACCATTCAAAGATTTTTTGAAGTTCATTTTCCACGTATGTTTCAGAACATTTTCTCTCCCACCTTTAGCTTCCAGTCCATGTTTAGACATAACCAAAGTTAATTATCCTGTCCACTAATGAGCTTGTCACTGTTGGATTCACTTGCTAATGTGAAATGCCCCATTTTCCCTGCACACACAGCCATTCCCTTCCTGGGCTCAGCACATAGATTTTCTTTGTCATTTCTTGCATCGCTGCACTTTTGTGAGACATTCCTGTGTCTTTGGGCACCAGCAGAAGACACTTAAATCACAGAGGAACACAGACGCCTTTCTTTTCTCCTGGAGATCCTCTGTTTGTGTCTCCGCCACAACACACAGATGCGCTCCCTTATGTTTAGTTATGCATCAGCATCTGTCGTCTGTCTTTATTGACATCCATTTAAAACCCATCCGGAGAAGCAGCACTGCATTTGAACACAGCAGCAGCTCACCTGTCACGTTGCTTTTGGGTCTGCAGGCCATGCTAAATGCAGATTAACAAAATACAGAACAAAGTCGAGGATTTAAGATGCATGAATCCCAAATCCCCGTTTTGTTGAATCTCTGTCATGCATTGGAAGCAAGAACAAACGTTTCTCTGCATTGTTTCCAGCCAAATGAGAAACATAAAGACAAAACTTAGCAAGCGTTTCACGGGAAGCTACAGCCACCTCCTGAAACATGTGGGAGGTGAACAGGTTCAACATCCACCCAAACAGGCACAAATATTTCAGATCCTTATTCAACAAAATAAACCAAACAATTTTCTCATTACTGGTGTGTTTGCACAGGTCATGTTGCAACAGGTTGTCTAAAGTCAGTTTCAGACATGAACTCATATGATCAACGCAGTGGGATATTCTCCGGTCAGCGCCGTTTACAAAAACACAGAAATCCCCAGAACATTCAGTCGAGGGCTGGCGCCTGCGAGAACATGCAGGAGGCAGGACATGACAAATAAGTCACATGTTTTTTATTTTGTTAACCCCTATCAGCGAAAAGCTGTCAAATTACTTTCTTTCCAAGTTGACATTTCTTCAGCATCCTCTACATGTATATCACTTCTTTTTCATCCTGAGATATTTGTATTATTATTGTTTTTTTCATTTTTGTGTATGTCGCATGTTAGAAACGTCGCTTGGGTACATCCTGCTGTATTTTAACATGGGCTCATCCTGACGTTATCCAGACATTTTAGAAGGTGGCTGGTAGGAGAAACTCTTGAGAAAGTCTGCAGCATCTGCCTCTGACATATGCATTCTCACACACAGCACCATTGGATTATTTCGAGCGATAATCTGGAGTTCAGTGAAAATCAGAAACCAGTTTAAAAAACACACAAATACCCACTTGTGCTCTTTGTGCCAGCTAGCAACTACTATATCTATAAACTCAAACTATTTTGGTCATAGTTTTGAAATTCATTTAATAATCCAGGCTTTTCCCTCCTCTTTAACAGAAAGCTTACCTGTACTCGACTTGATAGTTCCTTGTCCGACCGTTTGCCCGAGCAGGTCGTACTGGTTCAGACGGGAGCTCTCTCCTTCCACCACCACAGAGTCCGAGGCATTGAGAGTCCAAGCGTATGTCACTTCTGAGATTGTGTAGGCATCTTGAAAAAAAGAGAGAAGAGGATGAACCCATAGGGGATAAATCTGTGGCAGATGATGATTTTTGGAGAAATAATTTCACTGAGCCAAATGAAAAGCCCCTGCTACATTGTGTATGATACTGGGTTTCTAGAGAAAAAGAAGATACTGTAGAGAGAGAAAAAAAACACTCAGTGGCTGAAGATGTACAACGTCAACAGGCAATCGATGCATTGTGACATTTGCCCTTTTCAATCAGTCAGAGCAAACACTGAACACGAAATTCCAAAGCTTGTAACGGAAACAACTGATAATTTGATATAATACAATATATTCAGTTATTGACATATGCTGCCAATCATGTCATGTTTTATGTTTGCAATATGGCTTTAAGAGATTAATGTAGATACTGTAGGTCAGCACATAAATACATTAAAATTTGATATATTGAATGAATGTGATAAGTCAAGGCATTTCAGACATGACCCACCATATACTGATGCTCTAATTATAATTTACTCCTTGTTTTGAAATCAATATCTTAAAAGCAGCTTAAAGCAAAAAAGTATTCATCCAAATGTAAAGAAGCCATAGCAATGGAACTGTGATTAAAGCCGATTTCAATTTTTCTCATATTTCCCGGTGACATTTCTGCTCAGTCTTTAATCTCTCAGTCATTCTGAATCTGTATCTGTTTAATTGCTGATGCGTGTTTTGTTAAAACTTGTCGGGCCACTGCCAGAAAACTGAGCCATGCATTCCAGCTTCACTCGGTTCTTAGGCTGCTGCTCTCATGCCAACCCGGTGAGGAGAAAAAGGAAAGAAAAAATAGAAAATAGCATTTTACTTAAAAGTTCCCTCAGGCACTACCATCATCAGAGTTACTCACAGCTGCCAAATTTTAGTGGACAGGAATGAAAGTCCATGGGGAAATCCTCCAGATGCATTGGGCACTCTGCATGCACAGTTAACCTGCATCCAATTCACAGAAAATTAAGGAGACTTTGCAAATGCATGAAAAGTAAACAGCACAGATTAGGCACGGTCTCTAAAAACAAAGGAAAAATAAACCTCACAAGCCCCATGCACTATTCAAGACGCTTCCCATCTGTAATGCCTTGAGACGAAAATAATTCATCTCAACTGTAATCAGCAGAGCAAAGTAAATAAGGTACTGAAGAGTCCAGCATGAATCTGTGTGACTGTGGTGTGAGACTGCAGGTTAGCTACGTGATAAGAAACTGCTACTCTATGTACTATTAAGACCACATGCAAAAAAAACACAAGTTAGAATACATTAGAATAAACAGGATTCTCTGTGTTCACTGGATGTATTTCTCTAAGGCTCTCATAAACAATAGAACGTTTTTAAATAACCATAACCCAATGACCCTACTGGGAAATAGGGTTATTAGGTTTATTGTCAGCTGAGAAGACTGATACGACTCTCATGTCTATGCACAAAATAACTGTGTCCCAATTCAATTCAGGGGCTGCTTCCTTTGGAGGACGTGGTCTACATGGCCCTCAAAGGAGGCGACCTTCATGGGCTGTGTAGGCCGCAAAGGCCGAATCAAAATGAGACAGTGTGGTCTATGGAGGATTTCCGTGATTTGCGTCACCAGTTTCTCCCGTCTCCTCCCTGTTGTCACCTAGCAACAGAGCTGCAGTTAGAAATGACGAGAAAGCTTTAATGCCCCTTGTTTTTTTAACGTGTGTACCATTAGCTGTTTAGTTGCGTTAAAGTGTGAGATGTACATTTAAATGTGTAGGCATCTGAGGTTTTGGTCTCATCGCTTGTTGCCGCCATTATCTCTTTAAAAAACTATTTGTCAAAGAAGTGCTATAAATCCTGGCATAGGCGGGCCTGAAAAGAATAAACCTGTTGGAGCCTATATTGCTCAGGGAAATGAGGACGCATTCGTCGCCGTCAAATTGAAGGAGCCTTCAAAATGGGACAGCCTGCCTAGTCGCGCTGCTGGGACGCAATCGGTCTGCAAATGCAAACGCCAAAGGAGGTCATCCCTGAATTGGGACACAGCTAATGTGTAGCCACAGCCAGTAGCTGGCTAGCTTAGCTTAGCACAAAGACAGGAAACTGGAGGAAACAGTTAGCAAAAGTTCCCCAGCACCAGCCAATTTGTTTAGTCCATGCAAAAAATGTAATATTTAATGGCAATGTCGCAAATCCTGCTTCAAAATGTATTTTTACAGAATGGCTTTTACTGTTTTGGCTATTACTAAAGTTTCTTTTATCCTTTTCTTTTGCCATTACTTTTAAATTATGTTGTATTATTTTAGATTTTAGATTTTGTATTATATCATTTGCTGTCTTTGATTTGAAATGACAATTTACTAGTTTGCCTCTCGTCTTTGATGTTTTGTTTTCTGGTTTATATTTGTCCCCTTTGTGAAGCACTTTGAAACAGCTGCTATGAAGGGTGCTATATAGATAAAGTTAATATTATAGATATAGGTATTATAATGTGGTTTGTGTATTGGATGGCTTTTAGGTGTGCTCATCTTCTCCTCTTTTTAAACTTAAACTGATATTTTGTTCATCCAGCACTCATCGAAAATGTTTCACTAGGTGTCCGTGATTTTTCCCATTTCAAAATGCTATTCCGTCGGCTGTCGAATCATATTTAGCATACAGACATGAGGGTAGTGTTAATCAATTAAAATTAATGTTTTTCTCAAAATGTCTTTCACCCACAAAGATAAAACTTAGGACATGCCTCTGGGTGAATTACCTCATGGTGTACAGCAGTGTTCCATCATCTTTGATCCTCAACAGTTTATTAGGCATGGTCATGTTATGAGCCACAGACTTCTTCCCATTATGGAAGAAGGTGTCTGGAGTCCAGATCTTACTCGCCATCAGGTTGTTGAGAGGCAAAATATTCATCGGCCCGTTGAATTTCAACCTCTCATCCTTCCAGCTTTGCCGGAAAAAAACATCTATGGTGTACTCCTATGGGGAGAGGAGATCAATGTGTTAAACTCTACATCTTAAACGTTTTTGCTTCTATTACTTATAAATCAGCTTTCACATGTATGAATGATTCTATTCCTTCTCCAAAATCGGAAAGGAAAACAACTCTCTCCAGCACTGTGCTTCATGGGAGTCTACAAGCAGCAGCTCTTCACGACTGACTTCACCTGCTACTTTAAAACCAGGGCTCTGCACGACTTTCTCTATTTGTCAAAGCTCCATCAAGGTGAGACCTGCGCTCTCTGTGTTCCATGCAGCTCTCTGAGCCGCTGTTTTCCTAAGCTGGCTCTGAGGCCAAGACAACCCCTTGACCTACAATCCTGTGTTGTTAAAAAGAAACCACCCGAGAAAGGATTTAGGGCAGAAAGCACTGCAGTGTGACATGTGTGTACGTGAGAAAGTGTGTGTGTGTGTGTGTGTGTGTGTGTGTGTGTCTGTGTGTGTGTGTGTGTGTGTGTGTGTGTGTGTGTGTGTGTGATTCACACACAAATATGAGTGAGAGGGAGAGATACATTCTCCAGAGTTTTTTTCTTGACAGTTGAAAAGCCCAACATTTTGATCTTGAGATGTTGAAACAGTCCACTGAAACCGAGACTATAGCAGCTCTGACACTAACAAACCATCTTACACTAACTGCTTTATCACAATTTGGGTCTTGTTTCTTAATTTTCTCCGTCTTTACTTTTGTTGATATGATATTGTTAAATCCACAATAGTAATATGTGAGATATGGTAAAGTGAATTTCTTTACTTTTCACTTTTACTCCACTACATATTTAAGCAAATATCTGTACTTTCTACTCCACTATGAAGCAATGAACGGTCAGTAATACTCCCTCATTGGTCAATTAACCAGAAGCTTAAATAAGCTTAAAAAGTTGAAGCTGGAAGTGGGTCTGTAAACTATGATGAAAACAAATGGTTACTAGTTAATTTTTGATTTATCCCACACACACCGTCCTGCTGCCAGAAATACTCAAACTACAGTGCCCAGCTGTTTTAGGAAATCACATTCAAAGACAGAGAGAACGAAAGAAAGAAAGAAAATACTTGTACAAAGAATAAATGGGCAAATGAGTCTTGTGTATTAATTCTGAGACATATTATGAAATGGACTAATACATTTTAATTCTATTTTTGTATTTTTATATTCCAGACTAGTCTTTATGCTCATGACAATTGTGTGTTTCTTGTTCAAAGTGCAATGGTGTAACAATTAGGTTCTCTTGTGTGTGTTGTTCTATTTGTGTTTATGTGTGATATGTGATTTGTGCAATGTTTTTTAATTAATATTTTCTTATTTGCTATATGTGATAATTTGTGATCATTTGACTTCCATACATGATGATTGATGATGATTAGAATGATTTTTATATAAATTTAGGTCATATTGTTGTTATTCATATGGGTTCATCCAGGGCACAATACGAGCTAGAACTGGTTTGCTGATCGTTACCTGCTTCTGATTCTCACAACATGATTCTCTTTTTTACTGAGATCTTCACTTGGTGAATTTTGTTTAACCAAAATCGTTGCGTGGTCACTACACACGCCGCACCTTGCGTGTGCTTGTTTCTAAAACGGCAGCCGATGGGTAAAAGCTTTTTGGCTGATTGGTTTAAATATACCTACAGGCTCTTTGTTTGGCTAATGCTTGTGAAGCTAAATCCAATATGTTTTCTTCCTTTTCTTCCTCTTCTCTAATTATTTTTTCCTTAATTTTCCAGCTCTGGCTGTCAGTGGTCCTCCTATAAATCTCATAAATCCTATTATGCGTCCACCTCAGCAATCACTTGAATTGCTCTACAGTGTCTGAATAAATCAATCAGGTCACAGGAGAATATTTCATTCTGTTGCTCATTTTTATGAGACAAATCTATCTGGGCAAGAGCAGACCCTCAAATAAATCATATATATTTTGCCTTGTGTACTATTCTGCTAAAAAACATGTTCATTTTACTGATGAATAGATATATATGTTCACTGAGATTACACCCCACTGATCCCACGATTTAGACATATTTCTATGAGCTCCAATGAGTGTGGCTAACTCAGTAATGACCTCTTTAAGGAGATGATGTTTTCCTCTCAGCTGTTTGTCCGTCCATCCATCTGTTTGTTTTTTTAAAGATATTTTAAGACATCAGAGATGTTTTCAGAGAAATGATGTGGACAAGTCAATCTTAGTCAAAATGTGTCAATCAAATGTGGGCGGTGACCTAAATGGGCTATTTGGATGAGATCATTTTTATAATCTGGTTTAAACGATTTACTAGTCGATCTCTGAGATCTGTTCCGCACCTATGTTCAATCGCGTTCCTTCTAGTTTACATATCTGTCAGAGGCCACTGCATTATAACTGTTAAATCAATAGATCAATCACTTGGAAAATGGGTCTTGTGGAGGGGACGTGGATAATATGATGTGAAGGTGGCTGCATGTTGCAGAATGATAAACAGGAAGGCCCAGGATAAACAAAGGAGGGACTTGAATAACAAGAGGACTTTCAATAATTTATAAGATGAAAATTGTCAGATGAATAGACATCGTGCTGTAGTGGGGAATACTGGTCCCACTTCAGCATTGTGTGTGTGTGTGTGTGTGTGTGTGTGTGTGTGTGTGTGTGTGTGTGTGTGGCCTGATAGAAAGAAAGAGAGATAATTACATTATAAGGGGGGGGGGGGGGAATCTGTGATAAAACTGAAAATAAAGCTTAACAAGTTTCTTTTCTTCCATTGCCTATGAACAGGCTGAGGTGTTGTCCTCTGAATGTTTACACAACACAGATATGGGTGAATAATTAAACACAATGAATGGATGCTCTCACCATGTCTGTGTCTGAAACTGGTCCAAAGCTGGTGACATAGATGTTTGTCTTCACCTCAGTCACCCTGTCTGGATAAGAGACAACAATTAGAAACATGTTAGTCAAAATGCTGCTAAAAGTATAAAAAACAGAATACTCTGTGAGCTTTATTTTCTTTATTTCAAAGAGAGAACAGTTAAGGTGTTTTAATAGGGGAATAAATCATCCTAAAAACAATGGCATAAAACATACAATACATAGTATTTTCATGATATACTCTTGATTTGGAGACTTGCCTGCATACAGTACATTTTTTTAAGCATTACATGAAAATGACAATTACAAGAACTTAGTGGAAAGATGTGGAATGGGTCAGGGAAGAACTCATTAACTTTTAGAGCAGATCCTCATCAGAGAGCAGATCCAGGAGTTTGTTTTTACTTTCTTTCACATTGAATGGGTGTTTTTTTTTTTTTATATATTATTTATTTCTCAGAGAATTATGTGTGAATCTTGATGAAAAAATGTATTCAGGCTGTTGGTATCGATGAGTGTGTGCAATTTTGGCAGACCCCCCTCAAAACATGTAAGATTTAAATGTGGTTTCATGGAGGCGTAAGCTTTTTTATAGAGACGTAACAATGTTTATATCAAGACCAGTCCACACAACGTTTTTTATGTGTAGTGTTTAGCATATTTAAAGATGCAATGTTTTCACAAGGTTACATACCTTTAAAGGTTCAGTGTGTAAGATTTAGGGGAAAGGGATTTATTGGCAGAAATTGAACATAAAATCATTCTAGTGATGTTTTCACTTGTGTGTTTCATCTAGATTGTACGGATTGTTGTTTTCTTTATCCTAGAATGGGCCTTTTATATTTAAATACTTTATATTTACTTCAGGAGTAGGTCCTCTCTACGGAGGCCGCCATGTTTTTTTTTACAGTAGCCCAAACTCCGACAAACTAAACGTCTTTTGAGTTTTTATGACAACTGAAGGTTACCACAGGTTCTCCTTCATGTTTGGAAGGGGAGGGTGAGGTGAGGGGTGTTCAGCTGCAACATGCAACTTTACCAATAGATGTCACTAAATTCTACACACTGAACCTTTAACTGTTGCTGATCTTCCTTTTAAATCAATTTAATTTATTTTCAAAGTATCTTTACCAATCAGATGGAGATCAGCTGTGTACAATCTCAGTTTACCTGTACATCACTGTGTAAACCAGATCATGAGCAGCCCTTGTACGACTAACTTAAGTGAGCCACAGTGACATGTGAGCTTGGATTTTAAGGGTATAAAATCTGTCCTAAATGCTCATACCGGTGTGACGGATAGGAGGAGCAAAACCTCATATGCTTCCTAGTCAAGTGATAATGTTCATCAGCGCTGCTGCTGCATCAGGTCCATTTGCTTTCTCTACACTCCGTCTCTTTCAATAATTACTGAAGCTCGATCTCTCATGCTCGGTCAATTCAAAAAGCTTTCACATTTTACTCTACACTCTGTACTACAGTGTCAAACAATGTCTTACATATGATCTAAAGAGATCATTACTCCTAAATAAAGTGCTCTCATGCATGGCGAGGCGTTACGCCATCCACGTCCCTCTAACAAGACATATTACGGAAAGGCTTTCTTATTCATAAGGTAATGTAAATCAAGAGGAAGTGACAGCTTGCTGGGGGATTGGTGCAATTCATTTAGCATGATATATGGCGGGGTGCCTTTATTTATGCTAACCAGGCCTTTGTATGTGATGCAATGATCAGGCTTTTACATTAGTTTGACGTATTTAAAGAGAGAGCTTCTTCATGCAGCCACACATAAAACAGCAACCTAGAAAACTCATGGTAAATCTGTTCTTCTTCTCGAAAGACATGGTGCATTTTACCATGGTAGGCATAATGTACCTTTCAACACTGAATTTCTCAATGACTTTGACTGAAATAATTCACTATATAGTCCATTGTATAGGACAGTTTGTTGTGCTGTCCGAATGTTTGGAGAAAATCAAACGGTTTCACAATGCAGTGTACAATGAGCGGTCAGTAGCCTCGAGCTAAATACCATCATGCATTATGAAGAGAGAGAATTATATATGCAGACAGGAAAAATAAGTTATTTTGGTGTCTGACGTACTACAATGAATAGTCATCAGACATTTCCTCCTCCACAAAAGTCCATGTGGTTCTTTCTTTGGAGTAGAGTTTCGTGCACACTCTTTTTAAAGTCCTGATACTTATGATAATGTGGTGCTGATGTGCTAAAAGTATCGTGTTATTTGTGAGACTTAACAAGACGCTCCAAATTCCTCATGTTAACACAGGATGGAGAATGATATGAGGTTTGATATGAGGTATGATATGAGGTATGCATTGTGTGGAATTCTCTCGAACAGCCTTAAAAGAAATTCTCCTCCCCTGCCTCTGTCTTGTTTCTGCAAATTGGTTTGCATGCTTGTTGTCATTTGTAATATGAAATGCCCGACAAAGGTTAACTGACCAACACATAGCTATTCAATCAATTTGACAGAAGATTATTTTTGTTATTTCACACACACAATAAATCCCAAACCTGTATCAGAACCCTCCACATAAAAAAAACCAAAACAATAAATAAAAATAATCCACCCCCACATGACAGCTACAGTCCAGTTTGCATTGCATGAGTGGAGCAAATTTACGAGCAAAACAAACCACATTTGTGCAAATGATGCATCCCAGCAGTAGCAAACCTGGGAAAGCACAACCCTCTGGGAAAATACACGTTTACTATTTTAAAAAATCCGGAGTGCATTTGGCGCCGGGGGGACGTTTGGACACTTATTTATAGGATCAAGGACAATACTTAAAGTTCATTTATTCAGCAAGAACAGTCATACCCATGTGCTTCTCGTGTAATCTGAATCATTTGGTACAGATGGGACCGCTGAAGCACGTTTAATTGGTCAGACGTAACCTGGCTGTTTTAGGGGACTGTGCATCCCGCTGTGCACCCATCCAAATGTCAGCTTCTCTGCTGCCAGTTTGGACAGAGACAAAGAGCATCAGCAGAAACACCCCGATGGAGAAGTGGATGAGTCAGGGAGGGTGAGCGACATCACCTCAGAGACATGGGATCTTTCTCAGCCGAGCCTGATCTGGCTGTCTTGATCAAACTATCATATGTTGAATGACAGCATCTGTGGAACTTATAGTGCCTACTGATGATTACACCGACACAAAAGTGATTAAAGAAAGTTCATCACTGTCTTTTTAATTATCTTTAACACCTGCTGTCTTGTACTGTTAGTGAAGTGTTTAATATTGATATTTGATATGTGGATATGCGGCTCAACAGTGTTTTTCTGGAGGTAAAAATCCTTTTCCTTTGCTGAAAAGAGATTTTGATTATCAGCCAAAAATATTTAACAATGTTCTAAAAGTAGGGGGTCTCTGTTATGCTGGAGTCACATGGGCCCTGAAATCATCACTTTCAGAATCAACAGAATCAAACCAGACGACCTTACAGTGTCACCCACACAGCAAACAACACACATTTCAAACAATATCTATTTATACAAAATAGTCTCTTTAACCAGGACTCAGAAAATATGTCAGACCAAAGCAAGGCATGTAAAGAAGCTTTCTTGTGTTTGTGAGTTTGTATTCTGCTGTTGTCACTTTCAGTTGGAGCTGTGACCATGTTGAACAACAAAAACGATTTCCGATGCCAAAGACAAATCCAAAGATGTGATGTCCAATATAAAGCAGATGGTTTTGACTCTGTGCAGTTTTAAAGCTGACCTGAAGTCGTAGGTACAGTAGATGGCAATTTTTTGGGGGTAAAAAACAAATTAGTAGCAGCAAGTGTGAATATGAACGGAAGTGAGCTGCCTCACAGTCACACTAATGATGATGTGGAAGCTACTGTGCTTTCTGCATTCACTCTGCAGCCTGGCTTGATTTCAGTGAAAGTGACGGACACCAATTGGTTAATTTTAAAAGAGCTCGGTATGGCCTCAGACACCCAAACACATGACAAGTATTGGAAAGAAATGCAGGATTCAAGCAGTTAGGATTACAATCGAATCCATGGTAGTTACATTACAGGCTCTATAAATGCCGTTTCTGCTTCTGAAAGAAATAGGTCTATTTAGCCATCAAATAGCTGCGTGGTTATATTGTATTACGCTATAAATAAATTCAAGAGAAATCTGCAGCCTAAACCCAAACAGTTATTCATTCATTGTTGAAACGATTACAGTTGTTTTTTCTCTCTCCCCTGAAACCCTCTAGTAGCCCCAAGGGGACATGTGGGTTCATCTTGAAAACCTCTGCCCTACTTTCATCTTTTCCATCTCCATCATTTGATTTTCAGTGGCTGTAAAACTCACATCTCTTGTTTAATACAATAAAACGTTCGACAATAACAATATTTCCATTCAACTGTATGTACAGTCTAATAATAATCCAATAACAGACATGCTATTGATTGTGCCGTCTTTAAGCACTGATTCACTTTCATTTTAACTGAATCAGTGTCTTGCATTTCGGTGCTATTGTTTAGGCTGATTTTTGTTGTCTAGTTATTATGTATTAATTGCATTATATTACACACGTGTCCATGTTTTTTTGTCCACACCCTGATCAGGAATTACTCTTCAAACTTTTTTATTTTAAAGAGTAAAATAGAGATGGTTGGCACAGAGAAGCCGTAAATAAATAGTTGAATTCATTATTGACACAGAGAGTGCACATACAATAAATATGCTGCTGCACTTCATTGGAATTCAGCCTCCTTTTTTATGCCATGTTACTTGAACCATGAAAACTACCCCTGAATATGTATATAGTATGTATGAGTGAACACACGTGCAGCTGTGATGATGCTCTTTTCTCAGCCATTATAAATGTGTTATAAACCCAAGTCCACGGAAGCGTTAACATGTTTTTCCCACAGATGAGACATACAAATCTAATGTGTGTACAATGTGGAAAATTCCATCTGATGTCATTTCACTTTCCCTTCTTTGACTGAACTCTGCTCTGTGTGGCGTCAGCCCCATGTACATTAATGGGTACAGTGCGTTACTACCACTACCCAGTGAGTGATGGTCTAGCTCCCACTGGGGCCCAGTCTGATAAAAATATATGTGCTCTCGGTACTTTAAGACACTTTGGAGAAAAGCGTCTGATTTATGTTTGAATGTTTTATTTAAATGTTTTATTTCAGACATCAGATCTCACTTATGTCTTCAGATCTGTCTATTGCTGAAGAATGGTTAGGTCATGTCATTTTTTTTCACTTTAAAAAATCAATACAAGTTTGTTGATCCAACCTTATACAACAATTCAAGGGGCCTAACCCAAAACACCAAGAAACATACTAACTGTTTATATCTTCTAGAGATGCATTAGGTAATCATTTTGGTGTATTTAACAACACTTGATGAAAAAAGGTTCTGAAGATATCTACTGATGCTTTACTCTAGTAAAAGGCTCTAGATTGGAGCTTTTCCTCCACAGAAAATGAGCTAGCAGCCCCATTACTGTTGGTCCAGTTGTACAGGCTGAGCGTTGCCAAGCTAAAGGAGGTCTGTTCCCCATATGGCAGCTCCTGGGCTGGGCTGATGGCCCCAGGAATTTGAATTTCAAATGGCACCACATCCTGAGGGAGGGGCTCAGCTTTGGGATGAGGGGCCAGCTGGAAATGAGATGCCAAACATGGCTGATGATGGCAGAGGTGAGGATGGAGCGAGTGGCACCAGAAGAGGCCACATATGAAGACACGATTCTCCACAACTAACGAAAGGCTGTCCTCTGACGAGAGGTGGGATCGAGATCTATCGAAGCCTATTATGCTTATGCAGCTTATAATGTATGAAAGGGCTCAGAGGCTCTGAAATTCACCTTTTACTGGCTATTGATAATAAAACTTCTAAATATAATAATCTACATTATGTAAATATAGCAGAATATATGTACTTCATACAACAAAATCAAATTTAATATACAAACCATTCCAAAATGTGATTTTACTGACATTGCGGTCGGACATAAATCACAACATACAACTTCCATAAAGCTATTATACCCTTTGAATGAATACTCATTATATATAATTTCATGTTAAGAATAAGACACAAAGAGTTTTTTGATACATTTTGTTTAAAGTAGGAGATGAAATGCTCTGAGACATCAAGCTGCAGATATATTGGAATATGTTTCCACCAATCCGAATGTAGAAGTGACTTGGAGAATTATCACTGAATCAACACTTACAATTGTGCCAGTGATGACAAAAAGGCAAAATGATCTGTGCACCGGAAAATTCCACTTCTCCAGGAGTTACTCCCAATATTGTAATTTCAGAGTCTGGTTCTATCTCCTAACAGATGTTATAAAAATGTGATAATAATATCTGGCAGACCAGAATATTATCTAAAATATTATGAATCTTCCTTACAGCTTAAGTAGCTTTACAACCATCGAGCACAACTAGACATCACTAAAACATTATACTCTGTCAAATTTGCTGTCGTTGCACGTAAACATAGTTTTTCCGTTAGATATCAGACAAATTCAGTGGACATTTTCTGCAAGAAGTCTAGTAAGAATAAAACCCATGTGCAGGGTTAAATGTGGCCACTTTGGTTGCTGTTACTTTCCAGGAAGTGGAGTCAGGGTTATATAACCTAAATGTTTTGTGCACAGAGTGTGTTTGTCAGTTTATTCTCGAGGGGATTGCTGCCAAAGGTTATCGAGACAACAAATCTGATGTTAAATGAAATGCTCTCACTCCAAATGAGCCTTTCAGACACTGGATGTTTCATAACCAAAAATTAGACTGTATGAATTGAACAGATTTTGAATAATAATACTTCTGCACATCCAGTTATAGCACATCAGTTCCTTACCCCCCAGACCAGGCCGTAGACGGTTGTCGTATCCATCCAGCAGGCTGTCCAGGATGCGTGTGAACAGGGTGATGTTGGTTTTGAAGGCATCAGATGCGGCGTCGGCATTCACTGATCTAGTCGGCACACAGACACACGACAGCATGACCAGCTGAGGCCAACTTCAACAAACAAACCTATGATTACATTTTAAATGTATTTAGATGCATAGCTGTTTCCTTCAGTGGCTTGATTTATGGAGAGAAAAGAGGTTATCATCTGACAGAGGCTCCATACATGCCCACACAGACACACACATACAGTACATGCACATTGTTACACACGGATGACCCAGTTCAAGGCAGAACATTTGTGTGCCATCTGATCTCAGAGCCAAAACACAACTGAATATGCTAATTTAATCAGTGCTAGAGATTCATGGTAAATAAATTCAGATAAGGTGCTACATTAAAGATAAACATTATCAAAGACGAAATCACCTCCGTCGACAGCCCTGCTGTAACAGCCTCAGGTTATGGGCATATTTTACTTGAAGCAGAAAAGAGAATATTACATATTAATCATTTTACAAATCAGAGTATTTTCTGTTTGGACCACATTTCTCTAATTACCATTAGTGAATGTATTGGGTTAATGGAGCCGACTTACTGCTGCTGCTAGGCTAAGAATATTTTATCTCATATTTTCAAATGTGCTCTCTTGAAAAGCAACAGTCACATTTAAAATCACACTCATCGGTATGAGTTGTATATATTGTATATATATACACATATGTTCAGGCTGTTTTATGATCATCCATAAACCTATAGATAAACAGTTCAGGTAGTTTTTATGTTAACATTAGACTGCTAACGTTAGCTAACGAAGTAGCTAACTAGCAGCAAGAAGCTAACTAGCAAGTTAGTCAGATTTCCTAACTATTGTAGTTAAGCTCATATGTTACATATACTGATGAATTATTATATATATTAGATATTTTTATTTTAGGGTCTCCTCTGCGTGTAAGTTATAAATATCAAACATTTCTAAAAGCAGTAGCTCCCACTTGAACAGACAAAACCAACCAGTGGCAAAATAGCTGCAAAGCCTGAACTGCTGACTTTTACGTTTGAAAAGAAAATGGAAGTTGTATCAAATGCAGTAACATATGCTGTTTGTATGTTTGTATCTTCGATGGTGTTAGTCTAGTTGTTAGCAGGACACAGACTCCAGCCTTAAATTACTGCAGGAAAAATCCCAGAGAGAAGCTTTGCTGTTTTTTTCCCATTCTTCAGATGCATTGCAAAACATCAAAAAGGTCCATCTCCACAGCAAACATTTCAATTTTTAGTAGCCTATACTTTGTTCCAGATTAAAAGATGTAATAATAAATATCCCACAGCTCTGAGGCTTTGCGTCGTTTTGATAAACAAGGTTTTGTTTGGTGGGGCTGAGCAGTGGCTGGCCAGTGAGCCCAGTCCACGTGCAGCACGTATCCATGCACACCCTGAATGATGGGCACACACAGAGAGGCCCGGTGAAGAAAATGACAGGAGTGGTAAAAACTTAAGGGATTTTTTGACCATCCACTGGCCCATTAATGCAGTGGGATTTGGTTGGCCTGTCTGAGTATGACATGCGAGTGTGCTGTCTGTGTGTATGAGAGAGAGAGAGAGCAGCAAGAAGAGGCTGAGCGAACCAATGTGCTGCACATAGCACTATAGGAAATACAATTTTACTAATTTGAAAGTTAAAAATGAGCAAAACCTATCTTGTCATTTTCACTTGTGCTTATCTTGCTGTGACATCTGCTGTGAAAAGACCTATAGCACTACAGACAGTAAACTTGCCATTTGGCAGTCCCACAGAAATTCTCTGTAGGCCTTGTGTACTTCACTTGATCATTAGGCCTCAACAGTGATTAAATGACCTCATTTAAATTATCCCCAATGATTCTTACAGTGGTTGTCTTTGTTTTTATCTCTGCCAAAGAGGTTATTGGTCAGATTCCCACCAAAGGATGGTGAATAAATAAGGGAAGAAAAGAAGAAGAAGAAACTCATTAAAAGAAGAAACTCGTAAAATGTTTGTTGCAGATCTGGATCATGGGGTGGATCCAGGAATTTTGTTTACTTTCTCGAACATTGTGAGATAAGTTTTAGGGGAATAATTCATGGATCTTGATGAAAAAAACAGGGCATGTTTAGGTGACTGAAATATGTGTGCATGCATTTGGTGCAGATCCATGAAAAAATCCAGATCTAGTGAATTTAAATGTGGTTTCATAAGGGGACTGTTGGAGGTATGCACTCTCCTGTGTGCCATTCACAAAAGCTTCCAGACGTCTCACTATAAAGAGCACATATTGCTCTAATTTTAGCTTCTCTTCATTGGCTTCCCATACATTTAAAAATTGATTTTAAGATTTTATTGCTGACTTTTAAAGCCCATTCTGGACTGACACCCAAGTCCATTTCAGATCGTTTGACACTATATGTGCCTGGTGGTAACCTGAGGTCCCTCAGCGAAGGCCCCACTCACCAGTCCACAGTCCAGACTGAGGACCAAAGGTGAGTGGGCCTCCTCTGTCAGGGCTGCTAAACAATCTCCCCTGAGGAGATCCACCTGGCAAACTCCTTGTCCATTTTTAAACCTCTCTTGAAGGCACATTTTTATGGGTGTGCTTTCTCCCAGTTCTGATCTTACTGTCTATTTTGATCATTTTACAGTGTTTTGTTTTATTTTGTTTTCAGGGTACTCTTTTCTCATCTGTAACATTTTTTATATTTGTATTTTTGCTCTTAATTGTTTGCCTTCAATTTTTTTTTATTTTGAACTTGTACCTTGTAACTTAAATGCAGTTTATTATTATTAGTCTATTATTATTATTGTTATTTTTACCTGTGTTCCAGTGTGAGGAGTTCATTCTGATGAATTCAAAAGACACATGTTGTGATAACGTGACATATGTGAAAACCATTAGTGAATACCTTGCCTTAGTTTAAAAAAAATAAACAAACAGGTTAGAATTCTAATGATGCTTTTTTACAAAATTATTGGTAGTTGTGTTGTCCACGAAAAGGCCGCATTTCTTATCAATATTATCAGTCTGACCTGGGGTCTCCCCCCATGAGACACAGAGTGTGATGCTCGGCCTGTGAGGCCCCCAGACTCACCTGGTCGTCCACAGAGCAGTGAGCACCAGCAGGCTGAAGACGAGTAGAGACGCGCTCCCTCTGCTCCACATGGCTGCTCACACACCTACACACAACAGGACAGCCGAGCATCAGTGAAACCGGCTTCAGATGTGAACTGTGCGATCTTTATAACCATCACTTATTTCTGGGGGATTCCCTTTAGCGCACATGAGGAGGGGGTGAGAAGAACCAGCACCAGCAGCAGCAGCAGCAGCGGTGACAGCCACTGACAGTAATTAGTATTCACTGACACGTCCCACGCCTCCACTCGCTCAACATTAATATTGGATCAAGTCGGTGCATCCGTTTCAAGCCGCGATTTACACGATAAAATGCAGAAAATAGCCAATAATATCAGACAATAAGAATGTGCAGGAGCTGCTCTCCCACGCTCCCCCTGCATCCCCTCACCTAATAAATAAGACTACAGGGTTTCATCCTTTGTGTCTGTGGCCGTGGGGGAGAGCCGACTCACCTCAGGTGCACAAAGTACCTGCTGCAGCTGGGGTCGTCGAAGATGCAGGAAAGTTAAGGAGAATTCAGCGCTCGCTCCCGGTGTGTAAGTGAGAGTGAACGAGCGCAGGTCTGTCATGAGAACAAAGCTGCTGATAAATCATAGTCCCAGCCAGCAGCAGGAATGCACCCGGAATGCATTGGCTTTCATTGTGTCCTCAAATCTCATATGAAGAATATATAACAAAAAAATGGAATGAAATATCAACTAAAAAATAAAAAATAAAAAAATAAAAATAAAAAAAACCCAAGCAGTATATTGGGAGAGGATCCTGGCTTCAGATTGCCCTGCTCGGCATCCTCCTCAGCTTAGTGTAGCAGCTCGATGTGAATCGTGATAAGCAAGGAGCACATCTCAGTCTCCCTCATCTCCACACAAAAACTACAAAGGCTGAGGAGGAGGAGAGACACTGGGTCCTAGAGGTAGTTTGGTTTCCACTGAGCCTCCTCCTCCTCCTCCTCCTCCTCCAGCTCAGATCTTGGAATGCGAGGATGCTCATGGATGTTGTGTCCAGTCTCGGTCAATAACACAGTGGCCTGTTGATTATGCAAAAACAGACAAAACATTGTCATTGGATTGTCCTGATGGAAATGGCAAGTTTGGAAATGGAGTATAATGAGTTTGATACAAACTCAATATACTCTTTGTCTTTTACACACGGGGACAAGTCACCCTATCACCAAATTTTAGATGCATGATTTCTGAGAAATAGGTTGCTCCAAGAAATGTTCTCTAAAATGAATATAGAAGAAACAAATGCACACTGTCCAAAACAACTGGCACGAGCCACAAAAAGATCCCCCATAGTCAAAAGTATGCAACATGCATGCGACATTATAAGGTTTCAGATAGGTATACCAGTGAGTTGTGGTTGGCTGAACTTGAGGTAAAAATACTAAATGATCTGTGTTTATGAATTGTCTTTCTTGTCTTTACAGCGGTGGTCCTCTAGCCTTTGCGCTTCATGGACCCTTTACTAGGCCACATAGACCACAGACCCCCATTTGACAAGAGTTTAGTTTAGCTTAGATTATTTATTTCAGGAAGTGTATGACTATTTCCAGGACCAAAATAGTCATGGACTCTCTCAGTCTGTTACTTGAATGAAATTATATTAAAATATGGGCCCCTTCAAGGACCCCTGAGAACCCCTGCCCATGTGAAACTGGCATTGCTCTATAGTGACATAGTGTTGCAGCAGTGGATGCAATGCATATGGACGAGTGCTTCTTTTTTTATGTTTTATACTGCTTCCTTTCTGTGGCTAGTAGCCTGGAAACCAAATCAGCATGTTTATTCACTCTCGCAAGTGTGAATTTGTGTCGCGATGCCTGCAAGCTAATAGGCTACACCCTTCTGATCCAGTGTTACAGAGTATTTTTCCCACCAAAAATTATTTACTTTGATACCAATCCCTTCCTTACCTTAGCAGATTAAAAACAGTTTTATGAATCCACCACTTTTCAACACAGTGGCATGTTGTGAGTGATGTACTTCGATATATGTATTGAGACTCACCAGAACCTTGATTTATTTACCTTGTATTCAATTTGGACCTTTATATTTTCTGAGATGGAAAATCCTTAAACATTCCAATAATAATAGAAGGAGCTCCTCAAAACAGTCTTAGATGTCAAACTGACTGATTGATTCATATTTTTGAAGGTTAACTGTTGAGCTGCTGTAAAGCAAATGTAAGGAGAAGTCTCGATATCAACTTGATGGGCAGAATCACAAAATCAACATGCGGGTCCAACCATCAACTGGATTAAAGAAAAGGTGTTTGTCTTTGTTGCATGTGTGTGTTTGTGTGAGAGGGGGAGACAGAGAGAACGAATGGCCCTCTTGATACTTTGTTGTTGCTAGGACTACAGTTTGAACTGTGGCAGAAATAGTCAGCCTATTGTAGATTTAGCGTTGACACTGTGCAGGATCATCTCGTCAAATCACCTTTAAACCAGAAACTCACTGATGAAAATAAATTATATAAAAATCAAACTGTTTCCATGACATTGTTTTTGAATTGTGCCACATGTTCTACATGGACGTCTTTAGGAGCTGTTCTTTCAGCACCACATCTTTACTGGATAAATGAATGTAGCTTCATCCAACATCCAACTACAGATCCCCTGTCACTCTCTCCTCTGAACTGTTGTTTCACATGTAATATTACAAGCTAGTGTACATGCTACTGATTAATTAAGTATTTTTGTTTAGTCTTTACATTAATGCCTAAATTCCACCATGTATTCATTTAATGACAAAGGTCAGTCTCTGGTGTTTTGTTTCCATTAATTCCTGACTTTGTAGGGAAAGTGTCATGTTACTGTGCTTTGTTTCATTTGTTTTATGTGAGTCAGAAGATGGAGTGGACTTTTTGACTTAGATGACGAACCATGTCATTTCTTTTGGTAATTTGTTAGAATTCCTTGTAGCTTATCGACTGAAAAATAATATAGAAGTAAGTGCAGGTTAAGTTAAAGGGATAGTTCACCCAGTGAGTTTCAGGGGTAAACAGTGTTGCAGCCAAATCCAATACAATTAAAGTAAATGGTGATCACAAATGTAAAATAACAAAAGAAAAAAACATTTGTGTAAATGACGCTGTTTTTAGTCAAATTTGAATGTCGGGGCTTACGGGAACTTGGATGACACCACAGGGGCAATATGGAGGCATTTCATTTTCAGAGTCACCAGTTAGTTCAATTGTATTGGATTTGGCTGAAACTCTGTTTACCCCTGAAACTCTAAAAGTGTTTTATATGAATAACAGAAGACTCAGGTTTAATAAGCAACATAGAGAAATACAAGTCTATGTATCTGGTAACTGTGGCAGATACAGTGACAGGTTGAAGAGAGAGGATAAAAGAGCACACCACACACAAAGAGAGAGAGAGAGAGAGAGAGAGAGAGAGAGAGAGAGAGAGAGAGAGAGAGAGAGAGAGAGAGAGAGAATTATGTCTCCATGACTTCAGAGGCTTTCATTCATTTCCTGGAGACTTCCTCTAACCTTAACCCAAACCACTGACCCGGCCATCTCCAATTAACTATAGTCTTTAGTCTGAACCCCCCCCATCCCCCACGCCCTCCAACACACACACACACAGATCAAAACAGACCTCACTGGACCCCAGGGGTCGGACCATTATCAAGCAGTCACTGCCTTCCTCTGCTATGCTTCTGATTAGAGGGTTGTCCCATTAATCTCAGCTCTAATCCATAGCTGTGACAGGTGATCGATGACGCAGGTCATCTCAATATGGTGACCCTCGGGCCCATCATCAGGTCAAGCAAAGAAGGCAGGTAGGACACACACGCTCGGGAAAGGCAACAGCATCAAGGACAAAAGGGGAAAAATACCAAATCTCTCATTTTGTTAAACTGTGTTGTCATGGTTTTGCATGTGTTTCTTTTTTTCCTCTGAACTTAGATTTTACTCGCGCTGCTAGCCTCTGGGTTACATAGTCTTACAGCACATTGTTTATTGCAAGATGTTGCATCATACTCAGCCTACCGCCAGGCCTGCGTGTGTCCCGGTTGGACACTTTGAGTGACAATGCATATTGATCAGGTCCATGCAGAGGACGGTGAGCAAATAATTTCAGGGTGAAAGGTGGCTGTGAATATTTTATTAAAAAAGATCATTATTTCACCTCTACATGGTCGGCATGGTTTCAAGGAAAACCCTGAAATGTGATGTGACGAAGGGAGATATCTTAGAACAGTCCCGGATTAATCATAATAGATCACAACACACATTTTTCCTGATGACACACATTAATACAAATAGTGCCATCCAAATATGCAGTGTAATTCATTGTAAGTATGATTAATGGGAGGCTGATAACTCCCATCTGTCCTTTTGCTGGTAACCCAGACATGTCCATTAACCCTTTTTTTTTTACAGCCTCTAGTTTCCAACAGCAAATTACCTGTAAACAGTGAGAATACCAAGGGAGCAATTCAAATGCAGATTCAGACAGGCAGCGGCTGACTGATGTGCTCTCAGTAAGTGGGGGAGCAGCTCAATCAAAAAAACTGGTGAAGGAAAAGCGAGCTGCTGCATCTAAACAATCCAAAATGAATCGGTGCATCTAAATAGAGTCAATACCTCATAAGGGCTGTCTGTGTATTTGTTGTAGAACAGAATAAACTGCTTAATAGCCATGTGGGGTGATATGACTCACATGCACGCACACGCTCACACACATTTACACATGCACACACATTACGTCCTCTGCTGGAGAGACACGGTAATGTTCCAGACATCACTCATCAACACAGACCTGGAAAGTGACTGTAGCAGCTACACAAACGTTTCCATCCCCAGGTTTGACTTTCTGTATGAAGTTAAAGCTACACACACACACACACACACACACACACACACACACACACACACACACACACACACACACACACACACACACACACACAATATCCTTGTGTGTTTGATTTGATTCTCATATTATATAGTGGCACCAGGTGGTCTGCGACTGTGCTGACATTTTGGGGAGGATATACCTGAGCCAGTCGTACAACGTGCTGTTGTCAGTTGTGTGTCAGCATGAGTTGATTCCCCAGGCAGAGCTGGAAATGCTAAAACCATTCTCAGGCCTGTTACCTCGGCAACAAGTCATGCATGGCAGAAGAAAGATGTTGTGAGAGAAAAAAGATGAGGAGCCCATCGAGGGGCTCTGACACTCTTAAAGAGATAGGTCACCCTCAGAAACTGTTTGTCAAACCCACAATCCCAGCAGCTGACACATCATTACGCTGGAACGACTAAATGGGATGCAGCCGTCGCTAATGTTATTAGTTACACCTGCAGTTGACAAAATGCCAAGATGTCCGCTCGGGGGAAAGGCATGTAAATCAATATGTAAGAGGTGACAAATGGACATGTTTATGTGCACGCGTGACAGTTGAGAAAAATGCAGCGGTTGGAGGAAAATATCATACTCAACCAGAGACAAAAATAGAACATGGTATTAACTGTTCAAAATCTATGATACATCGAGGTTTATGGAGAAAGTGTGTTTTCATTTCAAATCCATAGCAGTATTGCTGAAATGAAATACTGTCCCCTCAGGAAGAGAGCATGGATCCTGACAGTCATATAAAAACACATATCACTGATTTATTTTACTGTAAATAATTAATATTTAATTGTTGACTGTTTTTTTGTATGTATTTCAGTAGAAAGACACACACATATAAAAGCAATCGGTACTATTTTGTAATAGAAAATGAAATACAAATAAATAGAATAGAATATAATAAGAAAAAGACATAAATAAAATATAGAAATCACAAAAAATGGATAATAATGCCTTTATTTTAAAAGACATTGTCTGTAGGACTTCTGATGTCAGTTATGAAACCAGCAGAATTTAGACACATGAATTTAGACACATGATATGTGACATTGAATTAAAATAAAATGATTAAATGTCCCCCATATATTCCTGCTGATGCTTACAGATGGTTTCAAGGATCAGGGTGTGTTTCAGTGCAGAACACCTCAGCCCTGAGCCCAGAGCACCACAGATGGAGACAAATAAAAGTTCACGCAGAGTTCACGTTATCGGCTGCCAGATGATCTCACTGTTGCAAAACACTACAGCCAAATCTCGGCATCCTATTTTCTGTATCTTATATAATGCAATAGATGAATCACAGGTAGCTTATCAAAATTAAAAGGTCACTCTCATGACTTTGCCAATGCTTTTTATGTAGCAGGAGTTTTCTGCACTCGCCATGGCTAATTTCCCTCAGGTTACCAAGGAAACTAAAGCCAGCGTTTTGGCAGTCATATTGCATCTGCCATCTTCAGCTGCAGAGTGTCTACAATAATTCCTTTTTTATCCACGGCTAAATTTAACTGCTGAGCCCGTGTGTACAAACAGCAGCGAGCTAAACCGTGGGCTCTCACACCTGGTTTCCATAGCACGCTGTCACATGCTGAAAACATCTCTGTCTCACAGAGCAGCAGAGAAACTCAGCAGAGGACATTTTTAGATCTGTATGTGGGTTTTTTATTTTGTGTCACTTAAATGCTACAAAGCTGATAAAGAAATACTGTTTGGCACAAATACCTTTTTACAAGTATATGTGTGTATGTAATATACCTCCTATACGGCTTGTATAAAAACATGAGTGGCCACTACATCTCTCATTTGTCAAACATGGTTATGCAAAAAAAGATATTTACATCCCGTAGGTAGAAACCCTGCAGTTTACGAACTGTAATTTATTGTTCATTCTAGGAAGAAAACTGTTGTATGGTACAAACAGGCCTGGAATTGTAAGATGACATTTCCAGTGATTCCTCCTATCTCAGTCTCTTCCTCTGATTTTAAATAGAAGTGTATAAAAGTGGTGTCAAACTTGTATTTAATCTAACAGTATGAACAGCCCGTAGTTAAAATTGAAGTTAAATGTATCTTATTTTGCTTATTCCAGTATATTTAGATATGCTCTACAGATGTTAATTTGACTATAGGCAGATTGATATAAAGAATTTAGTATTTTTCTCTTTGAAACTTACCTTTTGTACTAATGATCTTTTGACCCTTTTTCTCTTCATTTAAAAAAAAAAAATCTAACCTTTCATTGCATTTGATAAAGACGATTTGCCCAAATAAATATAATCTAATTAGTGTTTTGTTTCCTGTGTAAAGCTACAGATGTTTAACCTTCAGTGTTTGTACAGCATGTAGGTCATGTCTATGATGACTGGTGCTGGCAGTAGCAGGCAGACATAGGCAGCTTTAAAGTTTATTGGTACATTACAGTACAGTATCTGTTGCTGCTTTAGTTCAAACAGCCACTAGATGGTGCAGAATTAGACACTCTTTAATGTTCTCTGCTCATTTATCAGTCAGTTCTCAGTGTTAATGTTCTGTAGTTTGTGAAAAAGGGGAAAAGATGGTTTCCCTGTCAAAGAACAGTAATGAAACCTCTGACGTGACGTGGTGTTGAAGTCCTGTAAATGTTTGTGTTTCTCACATCAACAACTTTTTACACTGATTTCTGTGAGGATTGATTTTCTACTTATATCATTTTAGATGTTTTTGTTATTTTCTCTATAAAACTAGAAAAGACTGTTTAGCATTTTGAAGGTATAACTTTGTGCTTGTGGTTCTTTTTTCATCATAAAACATTTTAATGAACGCAAGCTGTCTGGTTTGAGATGAATGTATTTGTCAAAACTCATGTAAAATGTGTCTTTTCTCTAATTATTATGTATAATATAAAATAAAGGTTTTATAATTATACTAGTGTCAGTATATTTTACTTATTTATTCATTACTGCATGTAAACAACCTAATCCCTCTCAACTGTAACACAGATTTTCTGTTCTTCTGTATTTAACAGTATAAAAGTAAATCAGTGAGACAGTTTAGTTTCCTCTGCTTTAGTTTCTACCTGAGCAGGAAGAGACGCCAGCTGCATGTGCATCTCATTATGTTTGTCAGCTCCTATGAACTCATTTCACTTTGTTTTGTTGCTGTCTCATACTGTGGAGACAGCATTGTATGACTCACATTTAATATTAATACAAATTCAAAAAAGCTGAAAGTACAGGTTGAAATTGTTCAGTTTGATATTGTCATACCCAGAAAGTCTAAAGCTGTAACTAACTAAAACTGTATATAGACTGGCATTGGATTTGCACAAATTTAAGTTATATTAAGGTGCAAGTGTTTTATCATTTTTGACTGGGACACGCTCATCTCTGCTGTAAACAGGTCACTTTGAGGTCCAGTATCTAAGATTTAGTGGGGATCTGTTGGCATAAATGGAATAAAATATCCATAATTATGTTGTCATTATTTGATAATCACGTAATAACATACAGTTGCTGCCTTCACAATAAATGAAGTCATTGAATCCTGTGTTGATATAAAACAATGATCAGTTTTTCTGTAATGACCTGTATCAGAGAGTGGAGGGACTGAGTCCATGATAAGTGTTACACTGTTCAGCTCCTTGACGCTGATACTACCACTCGTCAAAAGAAACATAACAGTTATTTTTATTTTTCATTTTTTATTGGCAGGAGACCAACGGTGGTCACCAGCTTTGCATGTGATGAGCTGTGACAGAAACCTGGCAGGCTGCGGGACCAGCTGCTGTTTTCTGAGCATGAACAGAGGGAAGGAAAGGGGACGAGGGAGAGGAGGGAGGAGAGGCTTTTATAGCTCTGTCTTTGTCTTCTGCTCTGGTTATACACTGTTGCAGTGACATTTTTGAGATCTGATGTGAGTTATGTCCTTTATCCAAACACATTGATACGTATGCAAAGTTTTTTGGGGATCAGTGTTGATTCTCTTGGATGCTGAGTAAGAGGTTGTTGACCATGTCTACATACAGCAAAGAAGTATTTCAGATTCCATTATACGTCATATGCTCTTGAGGTGGTGTCTTTCATGCTAATGATACATTTACAGTATGTCCGGTCAACATCCACACTTGTTCTCCCCAATGCAAGCTTATCACATTAGCCTTCTATATCTGACTATATGTCTGCAAGCTTTTAGCTAAGAGCAGCAAGCAGCTTAACTGACGCTTGTCAATGTAGTCATATCATAGCACTGGCACATCTACAGTTAGCATGGCTAGTTTTCCTGTGAGAGATGGAGGTTTATGTAGTGGAAGTGTTTAATGGTGATTTGATATGACGCTATCTCTCGTGTCAACAAGAATGGCACTCAGTAGAGCAAATACCTCCAAATACTCATAGATATCACTTCCATAAATGTGCCAGATTTTTTCATAAAGCTCCATGAATTATCCCCTGGTATATATCTATGAGAATGTTGAAAAATCTCACAATGTTAAATAAAGTGAAAAAACATTCCCGGATCCTCCCTCTGATCTAGATCCAACATGTAATGGTTTCTTCGATGACCCACATCCTTCCACCAAGTTTCATTGAAATCTGTTCGGTAGTGAAGTGTTTGAGCCCACAAAACACTTTTGGAGTCTCAGGTTAAACAGTGTTGCAGCCAAATCCAACACAATAGAAGTAACTATCAATCAATCAATCAAATTTTATTTGTATAGCCCATATTCACAAATCACAATTTGTCTCATAGGTCAGTCCCTAACTTAAAAAAACAACAGAAAAAAATCATAAACTGCCTCCATACTGCTCCTGTGGTGTCATCCAAGTGTCCAGAAGCCTCGACATGCACATTCAACTTGAAATGGCGTTATTTACACCATGTTGATATTTGAAAACATATACACCCCTCCCTTCACTGCTCCTTCAGAAGCTCCACCCCCCATATTCATGCACAATCTTAAAAAGTTGGAATTAACCACAAACATTGGCCTTAGTGTAACCCCCTCTGTATTCCCACAAACTCCATGTTCAACGAGCAGAATCAGCAGCGACAGTGAGTGTTAGGCAAATTCAATAAGATACAACAACGAACAGGCTTTTGTTTGACAGGTTTAATTGTGTTTCTTCAAAACATTGCAATAGATAAGGACTAATAAATTAAACATCAGTTCAAAAAAATATCTTTATCAGCATATTGACTGTAACAACTTGAGCAGATGACAGAGAGTTCAAATTGGAATAATCTACAGTTACAACCGTAGCTTGTTGTCAGCTTTGAGACAAATACAACCTGGCATCAACATTTTAGAACACAATTTTTCAGTCAGTTTCCATCGGCCAATGTTGCAGAAAATCATCTGCAAACCAGAGCATTCCAAGATCTGCACCTTTATCAAAATGTTAGTACAACTCTTCGATGCAGCATTGGTTTATGTAAGGAAGCCATTGAAGGTTGTGTACATATGTTCTATGCGGTTGTTTACAGTTATTGCTGTCTGTGTGTGGCTTATCCGATCGTCTAAATATTGCTTTAAGTGGTGATCCTACTGAGTATTATCATCAAGAGTATAATCAGGATCATGACTCCACAGATCATTGTTCCACATCACTGAAACCCACCAGTGCAAAGATGCACCAGCAGATAAGATGAGGGTTTTATGGCTCTTCACATTCTGTGCGTAAATGTTGTGACACACACACACAAAAAAGAAATCAGTGACATGCTTTCCTTCTTCAATTCTTCATAATGACTGTCATCTAACTTGGTATATATTGAAGGTAGGCTATATTGCAAACTGCATTATCCTATCAGCCTCCATGGGCGTGCACTTACTGTAGATGGGTCTTTGCCCTGTAGCGTTCCAAAAACTGGGTTATGTGAGGTCGTGTTACACATTCAACCACTAAGATGCACAGGCTGCACGAGGAGTGAGCCCAGAGGACTGTTAGAAGAGATAACGGTGTCACATGGGACGAATACAGCATCAGACAAAAAGTGATAAAAGAGTGGAAGTAATCTGTCATTGCACAGTTCAGAAATTAAAAGGATGATTAGGATTATTTAACCCCCCGCCCATCCATTCATATTATGATCGCTGTTTAACACAGAAAATCTCATCCATCTTTCAATTCAGACATTAAATCAAATGTGAATCAGCCAGTTTGTTGATGGTGTACTGAACCATGTGATGGCATTTAGCTCCCTCTAGTGGTCTATCATCAAGATGTCCTTGCGTTCTGTACAGTGTGAGCGGGATAAAACAATCAACATGCAAATAATTCAGTTTTGAAGTGATTCGTCATCACCACAGTGTATCATCCATGTTTTAGAGTAATCGCAACTGACTGACTTGGTAAGAGCAAATTCACATATCAATGTTTTTTTAAACAATTGTACAGAAACAATCAATTCAGGGATGAGATCAGATTTTGGACACATATCCTACTCTCTGGGTTGTGTCTGTAAAAAGACTGTCATCATAAAAGTTGTTCAAAAAGGCCTGAAAGAACTAAGATTCAAAATGAATCTGGTAGAGTTTGATTTATATTGTTTGTAGTGAATCAAATTCCTATTTTCACGTGTTTTTAGATAACTACTGTATAATCAGAAAGCAAAGGGTATAATTTAAAGCATTAATAGAGTAATGGATTCCGGGATATTTAAAATGCTCTTTTACCATGGAACATAAACATACACATTTTTAAGTCAATGAGTTATGAGTGTAAGGAATTTCTGTTTATTTTCTCAAGAATAAGGCGAGTCAGATTACCTTTACATTCAGTACCTTTTTATATCCCGACACTAAAATTAAAATAATATCCATATAATAAAGTCAGTAAGAGAGAATTATTTTAAAGCAAAACAAGCTTTTGAACAACTAATAAAAAACCTGAAATGCTCTTTCAAAGGACTGAATTGAAATTTCAACCACATTTTTGTCAATATATAAATCTATTTTGAAAAGTTTGCTTGATTTTCATTTCACTGGTATAATTTGGTTGTTTTTTAATGAGATCAACAATATGCAATGCAATATGCAAAAGTGTCCTGTGTCAGTAATCTACATTTAAGTCTCTGTATCCTGCACACTGTGACTCCAACAGTTCTGGTAGTCACAAGCAGGATTATTATACAAGTAGCACTTGTACTCTTTGATTAGTGTTAAAGTGAAAAGCACCTCCTCTCACAGCATTGTGTTCAGAATAAATGGGGAGAGTTGAGCCACTAGAGGGAGTCTTTCGCTGTGGTTTCCTTCACCACTGCTCCAATATACACCGAATGTCCCATTTTACACCATCTGCACCATTTAGTTTGTGAGAAAGCTTCTGAACCGTTTCGACAGCTGAGATGACGATGATTAATTGAGAGCTTGATCTCAGGATGCTGTTGAACTTTCCACAAACCTGCCCTGTGTCAGCTGTCACAACTGCGGGGTGCGTGCGCAGGGTCTCTAACTATCTGTCTGCCTGTCATCCAGAACAGCATGTTGGTGAGAAAAAATAAAAAAAGTAAGAAACAGAAAAGCCCACAACCTGCTGTTGGCAGCTCCATCAATCATGCGCACATTTAGAGCAGCATAAACACTGAACATCAATCTGTTGTTGACAGAGTCCTCATTAGTACATGGATGTTCTGTGTTTCTATGATGAGATGTCTTTTGTACACTGTTGTGAGAGCCAGAGACAAGGGGGTAGAGTGAGGGACCAACAGGGAGGTAACTGCAAAATCAATTTCACACATGACTGCGTTGAGGAGAGGCGAGCGGCGGCAGGCATCTTGATCTGTCCATCAGCACTGGTGTTTCTCACCACAGGGGCAGCATCCTAACTCCTGTTAGACCAAACGGACGACAGTGGCCAACAACCATGTCTCCATGGATGATATGGCTATTAGAGCAGGAAACTGGGCACCTACTACATCACAAGTCCCCACACCCACCTTAGTCACATGACATCTTAGTCAGGTGTACAGTGGAGCTGAGCTCATCCACCGACCTTAACCTGTAACTCCTACAAACGCTCTCCAGTGAATAATGGAGAACCAAACGAAGGCCAAAAGGAAATGCATGCTATTCGTTGAGCCTTATTTTTGTGATTCCTGTGTCAACATTATAATCACAGATACTTCAAGATCCTGATTAATGAGGAAATACTATAGACGGTAAATAAAGATAAAATATATTGGATATGAACGCCAGAGTCTGCGCAGTAGTGATCAGGGGATGGAGCCGCAATATTAAGGTCCTGCCGATATGCATGCTTGACCAATCACGAGTCAACCCTAACCCATCCACTAAAGGCTCATTAATGCTCAATGTTGGATATATATATGGAAACGGAATGAACTTTCTGTCTGTACTATTCATTCATTTTGTTCGATTTTGTGCATGTCGACTGAAAACCTACAGATGTGGATGAAACAGACAGATCGTAGCAGTACCACAGGAGGTCGTGGGGGGCAGTGTAGCCAATATTTTAAGTGAGACAACCATGAGACAACGAGGAAGAAATTTCAACAAGGAGATTAAAGAGGTTATGGCTCCGACAAGCAACTAGACACATGCTGTAGTATCATGTTTCAACTCAATCGAACAATACAAATGTTAAAAAACAAAGGGACTTTAAAACTAGCTGGTGAAGCTGATTACATAAAGCCTCTGTAGACTAGACCATCTCATTTCAGTTAAGCCTTCGCAGTCTACCTGGCCCATGTGGGCTGCGTCCTCCGAAGGATGCAGCTCCTGAATTGAAACACACCTGAAGAGTTTGTTGTTGTCAGAAACTCTCAACTCTGTGCTGCCCTCTTGTGGATCCATTGTATGCCAACGTAAAGGATGTATGGAAGTATTTGTGCAGAGATGATTACATTGTTTGAAACAGACATATCTCTTTTCATATGTAAAGGCAGCATAAATGAGCCTTAAAGGGATAGTTCACCGAAAAATTTAAATTCCCTCATTATCTACTCAGGGGTAAACTTTATTAGAGTAGAATCCAATACAATTGAAGTCAACCGTGACCTCTTCCTCAGACGTAATAAAACGACAAAATATATTGCCTCCATACTGCTCGTGTGGTGTCATCTCAGTGTCCGCAAGCCCCGACATTTAAATTTGACTCTAAACAGCATCATTTACACTGTGTTTTTGGCCTAAATGTCCTCTGATACCGTTCACGTACGCACGGGTACACTCGAACACCACACAAACGCGGGTTGCGCATTTGTGTGCCTTCATCCGCTAGCTTTTCTACTTCCGGTAGTGGACTTTTAGGCTTAAAACTTGGTGTAAATGACCTTGTTTTGAGTCGAATGTCAGGGCTTGCGGACACTTGGATGACACCACATGGGCAGTATGGAGGAATGTTGTGTTTTTTTCTGTGGTTTTATTACGTCTGAAGAATGGATCACTTTGACTCAAACACTGTTTCCTGAGACTCCAGAAGTGTTTTGTGGACTCAAACACTTCACCCACCCCTCCATTGGCATAGTGGTGAGTAGATAATGAATACATTTTCATTTTACGGTGAACTATCCCTTTAAAATGGAGGAGGCAGGATTTATGACCAATACTGCAGCCAGCCACCAGGGGGGATCGCAACACTTTGACTTGACTTATAGGGAGCTGTCATGTCATCCATCTTCATACTTATACAAATAAACTGTGAAGGGGTTCTGACCCTCAAATACCCTCATCTATAGATTCCTGCAGCAAACACTACAGAAGATTTACAGGTATTATATATTTGTCCCATTACTTACCAAAACTGTCACTGCGCCATTCATGTATTTATAGCAAGTTACTGTAACATTGAAAGTGTCACTATGATCAGAGAAAGGACTCAATGTCAATAAATCCCCCACATCACCTCTATCAGTTACAAAACTGAGCAGTAAGAGGAGACAGCAGAGAGGACAATTTAGTGACGACATGTTGTGTCCTATCTGGGTAATGACAACCTTCACATATTCAGAGATTGGATTATCGGGGGGGGGGGGGGGGGGCAAACCAGTACCTTTAGTGTCTTTTTCTTATCTCCAATATGGTCAGGTTTTCTGAACTAGTTTTGTAAGAGTATTAAAACCGCATCGAATTAACTTAGTGGAAAAAAATTAAGAAATGTGACGGACGTATGTGATGCCACATGTTTTGTTGTTACGGAGATTGAGCCAGATGAAGAGGATTTTATAGGATTTTATAGCAAGGTACATATTGTTACTTTCGAGCTGAGAATCGGATGAGACGATTTCATGTCTTTGGACAATAGAAACCTTATTAAATTAGCTTAGCTTAGCATACAGAATGGAAACGGAGGAAAAGGTGCACTAGTTGTGTCCCAATTTCTAGTCCACACCCTTTAGAGAATGAATGCATCATTGTGGTGCGACCAGGCTGTCTCATTTCGCAAGCGCCTTTAAATGTGGATGAAAAAAGCGTCCTTCCAACCCCGAGCAACAAAGGCCCTAACGGGTGGATCCTTCTCAGACCAACCCATCCTGCTGATGATGAATTGTTTTTTGAAAATTGATAGTAGTGGAAAATGATGAGACTAAACTTTTTGAAGAGTATACATGTAGTTTTAGGCTTTAACCCCTCCTAAAGCCAAACTGTTTCATTTCGGGTAGGCCTTCGTGGGCCACATTGTCTGCACGTTCCAAATCGGGACAGAGCTACCCCCATGTGAAACCACCATTTATCCTTTTTACGCTTTTTAAATGTTTCTATATGGATAAAACAAACAAAGTAACTTCAGCTTCTGCTATGCTAACATGCTGCTTTCACTCAGCAGGCTGTAGATATTAGGCTAGATGGGCTGGCAGGTGAATTGTGTTAACTTTGGAAAGAGCCAGGCTAGCTGTTTCCACCTGTTCGGGTCATAATGCTAAGCTAAGCTAACAGACAGCTGACTGCAGACAAGATAGTGGCTTTTCTCATCTAAGTCTCAGCAGGAAAGGAAATCCGGATGTTGAAGTGTTTCTAAAACATGATCTCTACAGAAAGAACAGGGCTATAGAGGCAGTGCTGCGCTCAGACGTTTATTAGGACATGAGATCAGCGAGAACTTGCCATAGCTGCAGTTACTGCAGCAGTAAGTAGGAGGATGATAGCAGAGGACATTTAGGCTAAAAACATGGTGTTAATGACGCTGTTTTCAGTCGAATTTGAATATCGGTGCTTACGGACACTTGACTTTTTTAACGTTTTGAAGAATCGGTCACCAGTTACTTCAATTGTATTGGATTTGGCTGCAACGTTGTTTACCCCTGAAACTCCAAAAGACTCAAACACTTCACCCACCCCTCCATCAGCATAGTGGTGAGTAGATAATGAGTGAATTTTCATTTTTGGGTGAACTATCCCGTTAATCAATTCCATTATTTTAACTCTAGCTGAATAACAGCAGCTTAATGAATGAAATCAGCAGGCTCCTCTACTTAAGACCCCGAACATGATGATGCTCTTTCATGTGCTCAACCTTCAAAATGTGTCTGGTGTGATCAAGCCGCAGTGCAGCTTTGATAATGACTCTGCATCATAGACCTTATGGTGGAATAGATAAGAATTTTCCAGAACATGAAATGAAATGCTGTGAAATAATGTAAGATTTGTTTAAACTGAAGGAATATAGAAACAACTAAAGCAGATTCTTTCTGACATCTGAGGGACTCATTTTAAGAAGGTGGATCACAGCAGATGTCTCCTGCAGAGCTTCCGTAGAACAGTTCAGCCCCAGTCTTTTATTTTACAAACCACAATGTCCCTAAACAAACATTCACTTCACAGTTTATCTGCTGACTGATGGTTTTACTCTCCGTTCCCTCTGTTTGTTCAGGCGATGGCTGTATTTAACCACTCACACAATCTCTGTCTACTATTTGGCTTTTCCATTATGGCAGGAAAGAAGCTTAAATCCTACTGTGACATGAATTAATAACTTGTCTTTACTACTTTCTGCCAGACCAATCCTAAAAAACTCATCTTCAGTATTTCCAGATTATTTAATCCATTTTATATAGAAAGATGCTTTGCAAGTTGGTACTGTACAAGAGAGGCTTTTCCTGGCTGATCGGGTCCAAAGCTCCACTCAGCCTAGACGACTTTAATTCTGACAAACACTCGTCTGTTTCATTTGACTTTGACCGTCATCTGGCCACGATTCAGGAATTAAGAGTCTTCTAGTCTAAACAGAGAGTCCCTGGAAACCTTGAGTCCCTGTGTACTCTTTTTTATCTAAAAAAAAAAAGTAGCATCATCTAGCCTGCTGGCAAAAAGCAACAAGTTATAATAGTGACACTGTAGCACACAGTAATCATTAAATATAAATCCATTTATACTAATAAATGTGTATATTTACACAGCGCTGTTGCAGTTCACTTCAGGATAGTGGCACACACACATCTTGCCAGGTGCAGGGTACAAAAATAGGAAAATGAAAAAAATCCATCCGATGCTTTATCTTGACTGCAGGCCAAAAGGGATCATGAGGCAGTTGAGTCCAATGCAATCCTTTACAGTCACACGTGGCGTGGTGTAATATAAAGAGGACAGTAGCATATTCCGGTGCGCAGGTGCTCTCAGTTGTGTGGAGTCAGATATTTCTAATTTGGTTTGCTTGCTCCCATGCTCGAGGACCTTTAGAAGAAAAATATAAATGTATTCAGAGTTCGTTCTCTAGGATATGGAAGAGCCTGGCGAGCACATGTTGTTTATCTGTTTGGCGAGAACAACAGTTTCCTCTAGTATAATCCTTATACGCTTTCCATTTGGTAAAAGAAACAACCTTCACTCTTGTTTCCAGAGCAAAGTCTAACCACCTGTATCCACCGCTGTGTCCTTTGATAAGTAAACCACCCAGTAGACCATGTTAAATGCCCCAAATGACACCGGGAACAGGATCCGTGCGTACTTGTCAATTTTGCTGGTTCCACCCATACCAGCGGTGGTGGGCTGGGAGCACGGTGTCTGCTTGGGCTCCAGCTTGTTCCCCATCATCTGGATGCGCTCCAGCTTGGGGACCAGCAGATGCTGCAGTGACGTGGAGCTGGTGTTCTGTTTGCACGGGGTCCCCGCCATCACGTCTGGCGTGGAAGCAGCAGCCTGGGGCGTACTTTTCACCAGCTGGGCCGAGGAGGACGCCACGCTGAGCAGGCTCTCAGACTTGGGGCTGGAGCGGGAGAGGGTGGAGGAGCTGCCGTTGGCGCCACTGGCTAAAGGTCGCTGAGGTCTGGCTCTTCCCACTCCCGAAATGCTGGTGGTGGACTGGGCTCTCTGGTGACTGCATGCCTCTAGGTGGGCAATGTAATGCATCCGCTTTCTCAGGTTGCCGTTGGTGTCAGGGTTTAGCTGCGACAAAGAAAGCAACAAATGATATATATGAGGAGAAACGAACCTAAAACACACACAGAAATTCTGCGATTTTGATAACAATCAGAAACTGTGATCACAAGTCCAGCTAACCATCATACAACCCATAGCAGAAACCTAAGCTAAGGGATAGCATATGATTAACTCATAACATTTGGTGGTTGAAAAAAGTTCATGATAATAGCTGCTCTTCAGTAAATTACTTTAATACTTTAATTCACTTCCTTGGAAGGTCTCATTTCCTGAGTTGTGAAGTGGTTTTTGGTGGGTTCATGTGTTTTGGAATCGGAAGGTGGAAAAAAACATGACAGCTGTAAATTGTATTTATGTGTGTAGAGTCCTTAAACAGACGTAAAAACTGTAATAAGCATGTTGATCCAAAAAATGTCTGTCTCAGCTAAAAAGTGGTGTTGGGCGCTTGTGTTGTTGGGCACTTGGGAACTGTACATACATACATTTTATGCTTTGAAAAATAAATATCGGCCGATATCAGCGTCAGTTTCAAAAATCCAGTTTAAGTTCAATTGTAATTTTACGCTGGTGGAATTAACATTGCTTAAAGGGGACATAGCATGCAAATTCCACTTTGTTAGTGCTTCTACACGTTAATGTGGGTATCTGGCATGTCTACCAACCCAAAAACTCTGGGGAAAAAAACACGTTTTGTTATGGTTCCTCTAAGTCAGAAACGTCATGCTTGAATGACTCGATTGAGCTTCCTGGGTTTTGTGTCGTAACAAGGCACTGGAAGTCTCCCTACATGGCGATTCACTCACATGTGGCATTTGTCTGGATCGTTGGGACTGGGAGGCTGCAGCAGTTGCTCGGGCGCGACTGCTCGCTCTCCCATGTGGGTCTCAACTTTTTACATTTAAGAGAAAACAATGTGAGAGTTGTTCTCACCGCGATGTTCACATTCCTGCTGGAAGCACACAGGAGGCGTACTCAGGCAAGGTAATGTGTTCTGAACAGCGGGTCAGGCATCGGGAAACCCCATCATATTGATCTGATTACAGTTCCCCTGACACGGATGGCCTTCATCTGGAAGCAGACGATAGAGTGTGTGCAATACAGATGTCACTTACCGAGGATTTCCCTCATTTCACACAAGCTTAAGACAGAAAGTAAGTAGCGTTGCATCGAGGCGGTAATGCAGTGTAGCGTCAAAGGAGCTTATCCTTTGAGAGTTGATGTTTTCAAGCAGTGAGAGTGTGATGCTGGTACTAAGGCATTTGCAGGAATAATCCACCCCCCTGAAACTGAAAGGATCCAGTGTTATTGTGTCCCATGTGCAGCAGGGGAAGTGTGTGTGTGAGTTGCATTTTGTGTGTGTGTGTGTGTGTGTGTATATGTATGTGTGTGTGTGTGTGTGTGTGTGTATGTTTGTGTGTGTGTGTGTGTGTGTGTGTGTGTGTGTGTGTGTATATGTATGTGTGTGTGTGTGTGTGTGTGTGTATGTTTGTGTGTGTGTGTGTGTGTGTGTGTGTGTGTGTGTGTGTGTGTGTGTGTGTGTGTGTGTGTGTGTGTGCGTGTGCGTGTGCGTGTCGGTGTGTGTTTGTGTGTGTGTGTATGCGTGTGTGTGTATGTGCGTGTGTGTGTGTGCGTGTGTTTGTGTGTGTGTGTATGTGTGTGTGTGTGTAGGTGTGTGTGTCTGTGTGTGTATGTGTGTGTGTGTGTGTGTGTGTGTGTCTGTGTGTGTATGTGTGTGTGTGTGTGTGTGTGTGTGTGTGTGTGTGTGTGTGTGTGTGTGTGTGTGTGTGTGTGTGTGTGTGAGGATTGCGTGGTTTCCTTTTCATCATGGAGGAATTTACAGGCTGAGGAGCAGGAACCATCAGCGCAGCGCGGCCCTCGTGCCGAGCCCTTTAGTGAAGCCAACAGAACCTGCTCTCCAGGAAAAGACTATTCATTTTTCCCCCCAGTGCCAGAGCCTTTCTGAAACCTATACAGATGTACCCGAGCTGTGTTGCCGTGGCAACCTACTAATCCACCGAAGTGCTGTTGTCACTATACTGCATTCAGGCATGATTACGCCACACTGGGATTTGGACTGGAGGGAGCAACTTAAAGTAGTTAGTGTAAAACTGACATATGCATTCCTGGGCTGTGTCAGCTTCAATAATCAGTTAACAGTATAGACCTGGTGTATGAGTTTATCCTTTTAGGAGAACTGAACATAGAAGAAACATACATTTCTCTCTTCACATCAGTCCTGTCTGTGTATTACAGTGTTTATACACCATATAAACAGTCCAACAGTGACACCAACTGTGATTTGTAACATCATTTCTCGATACTAGCTCTAAAATAGCTTCATGGCATAGAAATCAATTCTGATTGACTCTATGAGACAGCTTCCATGGTGACCATGGTCATTTTTGTCAACTGGTGATACAGAAATTATTCAAGTAGAATTTCAACAGAAAAGTTTTGCAGCAAACACCATCGCTGAGAAACACATCTGATTGGCCTCAAACATCTGTGAAGCTGTTTTTAGATCCTGTTTTGGTTTAACATTATTTCTGTCGTCTCTACACCACAGTCAATAAATTAGCTGCTACATTTACAAAAGCTACATTTGTCCAGGCTGGTTTGGGATAACTAGTAGCTAATATTTTAGGAGTCAAGGGGCATATTTCTACGTAATTAAGTAAAATAAATAGCTGCATCCCTTGTTTTGACGGTGACAGTCTCAGTTGCGAAACAATAAATAAATTTAACTAATTAGTGGAAAAGCTGAGAAAAAAACCCAATGATCATATAATAGTGAGTGCGTGTGTCACCACTGGTTTATTAGAACTGACCAACGTTTTTCTGTGTGGAGCCAGGTGAGCCAGCTGTTCAGTCTTATGACATATGTTGAGGATATATCAGGAAAAGTTTGAAGAAAGAACTGACACAATTGAGTTCTATTGGTCTATTGGCACGTCTAAACTTTATCATCTCAGCTTTTATAAGCAGAAGCACAGCTGACAATCCTCAGGCAGCCCCACTCCTGGCTATAAAGGTGTAGGCTAAAGGCCAGATACAGTAAGCACATAATAAGGGACATGCTGTGTAAGTGCTCCTTGAAGTAAAGTGCTATCAGGTTATTTGCCACAGCCACTTTGAGGGAAACAAAAATCACCTGCAGCACTTCCTCGGTGTCCTTGACCTTGACAGGCGTGGTTTGCGGAACCGGGGGACATTTGGCCGGCTTCTTTTTGGCCCGCTCAATCTGCGTTTGGGTGAAGTAGTTTACAGCAGCAAACTCAATTAGGGCAGAGAAGACGAAGGCAAAGCAGACAGCGATGAACCAGTCCATGGCAGTGGCGTATGAGACCTTGGGAAGGGAGTGGCGAGCGCTGATGCTGAGTGTCGTCATGGTCAGGACAGTGGTGATGCCTTTAATTACAAAGACAAAAAGAACAATGTCAGCCATATAAACCTGTTCCTACAAAGTGTGTCATATACAGCCCTATATGCTGGAAGTCCAGAAATTCTAATTTCATTATATCAAATTGTAATATTTCTCATTTAAAAATAAGTCATTTTTGAAAAAGAGGCAGCTATAAATAAAATCTGAATAACATTTTCTTCATGTCATTGCTAAATAAATGGTGTTGCTGATCATTTGCACATTGTTTAATAACCCGTGGACATTACTTTGTTCTCATCAGCATATTTCATTAACTGAATGCAGAGGGATAATGATGAGCCAAATATATTTGGCCCTTTGAAATGGCAGATGAAGAACACATTGTATTTCCGCCTGCATAAACTGATTTGTTATTTTTTCAGTGTTTTGTATCTTTATTTACACAAAAGCTGACATAGAGCAACATTAGTATTCATTTTGAGTTGTGTTCCTGGCTACCTAGGGACTGTATCATCCATAATACTACATTGTCATTTGAAACTTAAGATTTAGCTTTCAAACTACTTCAATCTCTGTCCACACAAGCGTATTGGCTCCATATCAGTTTAAATCCCTGTTCATAATAACACACCTGAAACCGCATGCGACTGCTTAGCTACACTGGGCATGGTGGTGTGAAAGGGAATTGCTCGAATAATATAATATATATATATATATATACATGTATGTATAAGTATCATTATAATTGAGAAATTAATAGTACAACTGCTGTTAACAAAGACAACAGGGTCAACAACGCTTGTAATTGATTATGCATGTTGCCTTCTACACTGGTAGCTGAGGCTAATGCCAGTTGTTCACTTCCGTAAAGGGGCGTGTGTTAAGAACATGACGATTCAGCTAAGGACCATGTCGTGACCAAAAAGAGTCCAATCAGCAAGCGGTGTCTATGCCAGTGTCTATGCATGGTTTCCAAATACCTCCGTTTCTGCCAGACTAAAACGAAGCTTATTTTCAAACTAAAACGGGGCGAGCAGCGTTTCCAAACTTCTCTGTGTTAGCGACTGAAGTTGTAGTAGTAGTAATGTGGTTGCCAGGTGTATCCAAAGCAGAGTTGATGCGTTATCAAATGAAAACTTAGTAGTATGGATGTAGCCTAAGTCCAAGACTTTTTTGTTTTTTGTGCTTTGTTTTGGTCTCCTCCTACTCATTGTTAGAGGCAGGGTTGATAACAGCAACTAGAGTGAATCAAAAACACTAATAACTTACAATATTTAAAACCAATGACAATGAGATGAAAAACAACTCAGTGAATTCATCACTAGGAGCAGCATCTTCTTCTTCATCCATGGTTAATGGTTAGTGCAGTTTTAAATAAGCCCAAAGGTGCAGGAACTGACTGAAAAAGGGCATCTGGAGGATAAAGCTAAGGCTAACCAGGCTAACAAGTGTATAGAGCGCTAGGTTTCATGATAGTACTGCTCCTCCTCTGCTTTTTCCTGCCTCTTTCACTGGGATTCAGGCCAAACTGCTTTACCCAATCAGGTTTAATTCACTCAATAGGATTATTTTGGTGCAAAGAAAAGAGTCTATACAAAATAGATCTAAAGAATGTAGTGAAATGAGTAGATGGTCCATCTTTGGACTGAATGTAATGTTCCGCATTCACTTGTAAGAGGACTACCACGACTAGAACCACAAAAATAAAACAAGACACAGTTTTGACCAGCACACAAGGTCATATTGTGACCAATAACAAAAGGTTAAAGTATAAGCCTGTATCTCATCATTCGTCCTTGCTGTTATCAACCAATAGCAATTATGTAATTTGGAGAAAATCCCCTTTCCGTTGGAGATCTGGAACAATCTGTGCTGCAGAGTCCTTGCCCAACATAAATTCATCCCCTGTGCCCGGACGTGACCGCCATATAATTACCTGTCAATCAAAACCAGTTGGATGACATTGATAGGTGAACTGTGGCTGGAGGCCACAGACTGAGGATATCAACCTCTAATACAAAGCTGTTCTCAACGTAAGCAGAAACTCTCATGGTTGATAAGTGTAATGGAACTCTACATATTCCAATGCTTTTTTTTATGTCTTTTCCTTTTCTTTTCAAGTTTCAGACAAGAACTGGATTTAGATTTTGGGTCTGTCCGTTAAGTACAGAGCTGCATCCAGGAGGCTGGAGTTTTAGCTTAGCTTATAAACTAAATGTGTGTTCACATTCTCAGTTTTTTGAAAGATTTTGAAATCTATCAATATATTTTTTTTGCATAGTTTAAGATTTGAGAAAATACAAATATTCTGTCTTTTCAAGTTTTTGACAAGAAGATGTATAAAAATCTTTTCTCTACATCTCTCTACATAAAGTACAGATGCTAAAATGAGATTAGCTTAGCAAATAAAATGAATATCTAGCTAAATGTTGTTAATTCAATATCTCTTTTTGAAGCAGCTCTAAACTAAAGGAATTTTCCATAAGCCCTGCAGGTTCATTACAGCTCTTAAAAAACTAGAATTGACAATTGACAGTTTTATGGATATTGACAAATCAAGTGGGATCTGTAGTTGATTCAGTGCTCACAAAGTAACTGTTGTGTATTTTTGTTAAAATCTCTGATTTGTGGAATATGAAAATGAAACAGCAGGAAAACGCTTCATCTTTTATTTTTTTTATGTAATAGAAATCCTGAATAAGATGTTACATAAGCTGGCGGAGCAGAGGCAAGTCCAGACGTAACGTCATGACTTCAGCTCTTTATGATGCTATTTTCTTGGAAAAGTCCCTTTGACAACATGACACGGTTTGACCTCAATGTGCTCAGTACATTGTTTCTAAATTAGGAAGCCTACAGGACGTAACTATCCCCTGAAGCAGGAACTGTCATTTATACATACACTATATATGTGTGTGTGTGTGTGTGTGTGTGTGTATGTGTGTGTGAATTTCACAACTATCAACTATTCCATATGCTCATTCATCTCCATCACTGGTGACTAAAGAAGACATTATACTTTGCTCTACATCTGCACATTCAAAAATGCCCCTCCATCTGAAGCCAAGAGGTTCCAACTGTAATCCTTCCTCCTGTTTGTCCTCCTGATAAACTCTAAACATGACACTGTGGCAGAGTCTCCGAGACGAGAAGTCAAAACAGTAAGTGCAGAAAAGAAATGGACAAATCCAAACATGGCTCGCCCTCCTCCCTTCCCACCCCCAACCTCACCCAGCGCAGCCGCACACACACACACACACACACACACACACACACACACACACACACACACACACACACACACACACACACACACACACACACACACTCCCAAATGCAGCAGATAAGAGCAGGAATTACGTCGCCTCAGAGGCTCCACTGAGACAACGGTGGTTGTGCTGCTGTGACGTCTCCGTCACGCTGGGCCCTGATGGCAGGGGCAGGGCAGCTGGACTGTCAGCTACACTGGACACTGCAGGAGAGCAGCGTTCATCCTCTACTGTTTTATTGCATTGCACCGCACAGGTTCACACTTTTTGAACCCACACACCTGGTCACACAGCGGTTTTCTGCACCCACTCAATACACAAACTGTGCAGTCAACAGAAAAGATTCACACCGTGTCAGACGCACGCTGAAAGGAAACAGGTGACATTGCGGGAGGAAACCATTAGGGAGATTGGTTGTTTCGTCACGATTAGTGATTCAGTATGTTGCCACAGTTTGAATAAATGCCAACAACATGCCCATCACATTAAATGAGATTTTTCACAACAACCCAAAAACCCTAATACCGGCTTATAATTGATCTTTGAAGCTTTAGTGAAATACAAAGATAAAATACATAAAACCCCCAACACTATTAAATAAAGAAATGATGGTTATATTCTTTTAGAACAACAAACATGTCCGTGGCATCACATACAGTCGACATGTCTGTTCTGGGAATCATTAATCGCCTCTAACACTGTTTTGTTTTTCTTTCTGTCTCATTGCTCTTGATGACGTTAAATTGCCTCCCGAAAAACCAGGCTCCACAAAACCATTTATTAGAACTGCTCTCAAGATCAAGTATCAGCATCATTATCTGTGAATGACTCTCCATCAACAAAAGTGGAAGAACGTGGTCAACAAACTGCTCAAAGGAGACGTCCCTAAATACTCAAACAACAAAGCAGACCAACACTGGGTAAAGTTTTGTTCTTTTTTTCAATTTTAGGACAGAGAGCCGGTAGAACCAGAGGAGCGATAAAGTAGGTCACAGGCCAAAACTGAAAACAACTGATACTGTAGAAAAGATTGTATAATACAGCATCTGTCGAAATGTGAAAATATAAAAATATGTTTGTTGATGGAACAAAATGTGAGTGAATGTAATGATGTTCAAAAGCAATGTAACAGCTGTAACTCCCTTTAATGGTAATATATTATACGCATAGCATTCTAATAGAATTCAGTAACTGAGAAAAAAGAATACAAACATTATGTGCAATATTACTCTTATGATCATTACTACTTACTGCCACTGTAGTTTAGTGTTAGTTTACTGTCAGATGTAACTTCTTTTATTTAAATTTTTATAGTTTTTTCAGCATTATATTTTAGCTTTAGCTTTTTAAAATATACTACACTTTATATTTCTAATCATTTTCATTTAAAGTTTCTTGACTTAATAGTCTATTGTTTTATTATACTCTACTCTATTGTAAATTATGTTTCTGTAATCTTGGAGTAAGCTGGCACAATCATTTTTTACAGGATTAATAAAGCCTTTATTATCTTATCTTATTAGATTGCATCGCTAATTATGCAGCTGAAATATTGTAATGACCCGGACCGGTCTATCAACTGAACTCACAGACACCAAAGTGCTATTAACCCATCATCAAACTCCTACGAACAGCTAACAGGCCCAGCCATGCGTCAAAGTAATGGAGCGTTGCTGTAATTAGTAACTATTCCCTACACTACTCATAATGGAAAAAAGTAATCAGTGTGGCATGACTGTAATGGGTATTATTTACTGCCCAACAATGCTGCTAACTAGATTTAGTATTTCATAAAAAAAACTGATAATAATAATAAGGAAGAAACAATAATTTTGTCCGAGGCCTCTGTTTAAAATGAATAACGATAATAGACATTTCCAAGGACAATCTTGCTGTTTCACTTTATACCAGAGCAACCTCACCGCTGTGCCTCCTTATAATTATTACTATTTATTATTATTCACTTACCCAATGTTTGGTTTTTAATCTGCTTAGTATTTGTACATCATATCAAGTCAGTTGTGCATACAGCACCTTAACATTTATTTATTATTCTTTCCATGTAAAATGAACGATCTGTAAATACCTAACATGATTCTCCAGGTTTCTTGTCTATAACAACCTCTTTATTCTCTGTCGGGACATCTTTCCCCATCTTACCCTGCATTTATATCTAAACGCTTTCATTACATTTAAACCAATTTCAGAGGTATACTTATAAAATCTGGAGAAGATTTTATATAATTCACCATTTAAAACTATTTTTGTCGACCCAAATTTCTTGCTTCAGGCATATTTGCCTGGGAGATGCTCAAAATGATTTTTTACACATTTCACACCAGTTCTTAAACTAATAAAAGTGAATTTGTATTTCATGATTTTTTAAATAAAAAAACAGCTATTGTATTTAACATAATCAGCGCACACTGTAGCATGGCGTTGTTGTGCAGAGTGGACACACACTCCAGCTCTGTTCTGTTTGCATGGAGGCATCATATAAGTAAACAGAGAGGAGGAGTGGGGCTGTGCAGGATCACGATACATACCGAAGACTGTGCGTGCCGGGACTGATTCTTTATTTATCCAGAAGGACACTTGGGAGAGGATTACTGTCATTATGCAGGGGATATACGTCTGAATCATGAAGTAGCCCATTTTGCGTTTCAAGTGGAAGTAGACCGTCATCACCACATATTCACCTGGAGGATGAGGAGAAATGAATTAGTTTGATTAGTAACAAAGAGTTGAAAGTCGCAGTCTGACAGATATTCAGTGAACACGTCTTCAGACAGACGTCACTTTTCACTTTATTTCTTCGTTTTTTCATACTCGTCTACATTTTAGAAACCCCCCCCATCCATTTTCACCCAAAATGGACAGATGCCACCTGTTCCCACTCTCTGCTGCCAAAATCTTTTTTCGTATCCTCCAGTATTTATGTGAACTAGAAGGCCGTCTGGAATACTTCCACATGTGATGTTAACAGCGTTTGATGTCACGAGGCTGTCGGCGCTCTCATGTCTGCAAGAGTCAAAGCTCCAAACCCCTCCAGTATCTACCGCCTGAGCTGCGTCTGTACAACTGGTGCAGGACCTGTTCCAAACCTGCCTGTTCGGGCTGTTTGCTTGACCTGTGGTTGAGCTGGTTGCAGCTTTCTCTCTGAAACTGTCAAAGTGACCTGCAGTAATTGAGCCACATCAAGTAAAGACCGGCTGTGGGGCCACAGAACCCTGAAGCTCCGCTGCACCGCTGCTGCACAAACACATGTTCACCTGTTTAATTCAGAGTCTGGTGAAGCTTATCACATATCAAAGCCCACCAAATTTAAAACCGCTCTTCCTTGGGCCCCTTAACAATACATATGACACTTGTGAAGCCAACAACCACACACAACAGACAGACAAAGATTTCCAGAATTAGGAGATTGATACTTTTCCTGTTGTCCAGTCAGATATCACAATGTAGAGTTGGCAAATACCAGGTTTGACCAGATTTCATATTTTGTGTTAGTGTGACGTAAACAACTAATCTCATCACATCATTTCTGCAGCCATTTTACTTGGAAGCGTTTCTCAGCTGATAACTCAAAATGGTGACAGGACGAGCAAGTCTCACCGGTGATGGATTTGATGGTTTCACTGGAGACCGTCTGTCCGATGAGATCATACTGAACGAGGCTGGAGGACTCGGGGGGCACCTCCACCGAATGCTGAGGCCCTTTGGTCCAAGTATAGATCACTTCCGTTTTGGGATAGGCATCTGTGGGCAGACAGCAAAGACACACCAGTGTGAGTCATTTACAGTCATAATGTGAACCTGCGTATGTTGTTGCATAAGTGTGTGCATGCATGTACTGTATGGTGTTGTCAGTCAGTCCATTCACATACGTTTATACACTTTATAGGGGTTCATGGAAAACTCATTCTGCCTCTTGCCACCGTGCTCCTTTCAATTCTTTCAGTTCACATGTTGTTACCTCCATCAGGGAGCAATCGATTTCCATGATATTTTGTGGAGGGGTGGGCCATGACCCCAAGAAGAACCCATTCAATTTTGGTGTGGATCCAGATCAAGGAGGGAATCTAGGATTTTTTATCATTGTGAGACAGGTAATTTTTCACTGAATCTCAGAATAATTCATGGATCTTGATGAAAAAATCAGGCGTGTTTAGAGGACTGATATTTATGAGTGTGTGTAGTTTGGTGAAGATCTAAATAAAAATCTGGTTCTGGTGAATTGGCTTTGGTTTCATGAAGGGACTGTGGGGCCTTGACGGTACGAACTCTACTGGGTGAAATTCTAATTTAAATTGTGATGTCAATGGTTGTATCACTGAAACATTTAACCTTCTGCCCTTTATTTAAATAAAATATGGGTCAGATCCTGAAAAAATGAAATGTACACACTAACTAACTCTAACAATGCTGTTAGCTTTTAAGAAAGACTCATGTCGAGTCAACTTGAAAAAGGTCCCCCACTGTGGGAGTAATAAAGCCAAGGATTATCTTATCTTATCTAATCTTATGGATTCAAATGCAAACATGCAACAAGCAGCTACAATCACAATTCAAATTTAACAATGGGTCACATGACTACTTGTATCTAAAAGGTGTGACTCAGGTGTAACAAACTGTTGGGAAGTTATCACCTGACAGCTCCTCCTCTTCAAGGAGTGTTTTATTGTTTAGCTCAATGTTTTGGTTTCACAACAACTTCACTGTTATAATTTAGTCTCAACACTTGGAGTTATTTCCAGAATCAGTTAATAGACAGTGACAGGATCATCAGTAAAAACAACTGCCTGCTGCTGCAGTAACTGGGGTTAATGGGAGCAGTGAAAACAATGAGTTAAAAGACACTGAAACCCTCCACAGAGCCGAAGTGGAACAGCAGAGTCAGGAAATTATTTTTTGTGGGGTTTCCACTACGAGTGACACTTGTTAAAATATAGATATTGATTGTTGCAGCTTTAAGTTTGATCAAGTAAGGTTACGAACCAATATGCTGACTGTGATATTTAGTTTGGAGGATTGTAAACCCAAATTATTCCTGCTCATTGTTTCTCAAAGAATTGTGTTCCTGGCAGTGGAAAGAGCTTCGGACGCAACATCGCAGGATAATAGAACTCTCTAATTAATTTTTAAGGCTATCAGCTCTTTAAGGCAGTTTGACCCATCACCTCCATTCAAACGCAAGGAAACTCTGCAGTAATGAATTTACTATTCTGCGAAGAAAATAAGATTACAGTGCAGGTTTCTCCAGACTTTATTGTAGTTGACTGCCAAGGAGGGTTTTTCATCATATAACCCTGAACTGGCACTGACGGCTTTATATCTTTGCTTCTATATATTTGCTGATTTAAAAAAAGACAACTTCCAATCCACTCTTTCTAATCCCATTCTTGTTTAGCTCCAAATCGATGCAACGTGATGGAGCTAAAGTTCATTGTGGTATTTTTCCAACTCATGCATTATGTCTGATAGGATAGTTATTGTACACATTATATTCTGGGGTTATTTTTGATTAAATGATATATTTCAGAAGGAATAATTGCACAGCCTTTTTGTGCATATGCTAAATTAAGCACTTTTAAGTACATCATTGTGTCATTGTCATTTAGAATGAATTAGTGTTTCATTTATATATTTTCATGTGTAGCCATTATGTTACTGCTGCATTTTCCCTCGTCAGGGAATTAATTGATTCCTACCTGCCATTGTTTTATGTAGAACAGGGTGTTACATGGTGGAGTAGCCTCATTCTGGAGAAGCTGAGAGGCCTGTGTGAATTCCCAGAGTTATGTACTGTTTTGCTGGTGTGTTGGTGTTCATTAAATGGAGACAGGAGTATATTAAAACCCTTTGTTTTAAAGAGAAGTTGAAGCCCACAGCCCAGAAGGATTGGAGCACGCTACCAACCCAGAAAAGAGAGTTATAGTACTTTGCTGTTCTGGTTGGGCTGACCAGTCTGTGGGCCCACGACAAAATGCCAGTCGTCTTAGCCTACCACTCCCTATGGGACTCCACTTCGGCTGGATACCAACTGTGCTGCCAAAATGAAATGACTGTGGTGTGTCATGGAGTGGAAATGCAGTGCCTGCGCAGTCTAGAGTCCAGATGGAGAAACAGAGAAGGAGATGGAGAGAGAGAGAGAGAGAGAGAGAGAGAGAGAGAGAGAGAGAGAGAGAGAGAGAGAGAGAGAGAGAGAGAGAGGAAGAAGAGTGATGGAGTTGGGAAAACTGAAGACAGGGCAGACTGAGAGAAAATTAGCAGGCACACACACAGACATACACACAAACACCAGCTATGGAAAATAGCTGCATAGGTCTGTGCTATCCTGAGGCAGAGGAAGGGATTCTGACCTTTCCTTCGCTTCAGGCCACATCAGATCCATGTTCGCTTCCTCCTGACTGGAGGCTAAAGCTGCAGCAGAGCAGGATGGTGAAAGGAGGAGTGTGAGGAGGGGGAGAAGGATGACAATAACTGAGAGATGTGAATTTGTCCTCTGCAATGTCACTGACGGAAGATTGGGCGGGTGTGAAGGCAGACTCGTTGTCTTTTCCCTTCCTCTCTCCTGCAGATGTAATCTTTAAATCGCTGCTCGACTCTGATAAGACGGAGCCACATTATGTGAGAAACTCCTTTATTTGAGATAAGTCATTTCTGCTGACCAGTAGGCCCTCTCGAAACACTGGTGCTGAGTGAGGGCTTCATTGTTCACAATGAAGAATGAAATACTTCATTATTTAGTATTAGCATTCAGTTGATTTGTGTCTGATGAAGTGCTCAGTTCTTTAGCTGATCCTGTTATACAGAATCCAGTTCAGCTCCAAGCAGAGGACAGTCATGTGACTGAGCTTTAGTAGTTACATTTTAACTTTTATAATGTCAGGACAAATATTTGATATGTGAGAGACAGTTTTTTTCCCCCTCTCTATTTAAGGGGTCTTTCAGTTTGAGAGCAGGATGTTGATTTCACGTATGATTTCCAAATGCTCTCAGGGCAGGACAATTTAATTAATCAATACTACAACTGGCATTCGAATGGTTGGGAAAGTTTGACAGATTTGTTTCACAAAAAAAAAAATTCAAGAGCAGAGAAGAAATCCGTGAACAAACTTTTCACACAGAAGCAGCATGAGCACGAGGTGAAGAGCTGAAGCTGGAGGGCAGAAAATCTAAGCACAAGCAGCGTATATTTAAGTGTGAGCGCAGGGTTTTAAGAGAGATTTACAATATCTGAATGTGAAATCAGTAAATCATCCTCTCAAACTGAAAAACAGAGGAAAAGATTATAAGACACTTGCTCACCTTCCGACATTTATAAATAAAAAACGTAGCTTTTGTAAATATTAATATATTTTTCAAACATAAATCAAGAAACCTTTGCAACTAAAACAGACTTGGACAAATGGTATTTGCTTCCAGCTGTTTTGGGATATATTTTATATAAGAAATTGATATATATAGTATGAGATTGATCATTTTTATTTTATCATTGCTCCCTCTCACCAAAATTTGTCACTAAATGGATAACAGCTTCAACCTAACTTTAACTTTTGAAAACAAAACCATATGAATCCTGGTGAACTTACACAAAGTGGAGACTCTTCTGAAACGTTGTTACTCGTAGTGCATTACTTGCTTTTTGTTTGAATTGTAGTAGTAGCAGGTGAAACCCCCCCCGGGGGGCTCATAGACTCATGTGATGTTAAGTGGGGAGGCAGACACAAGGGTGTTTGTTTGTTTACGTCTATTTAGTAGTAATGCAAAGGAAACACTGACTGTAGCGTCTTTGAAAAGTACACACACACACACACACACACACACACACACACACACACACACACACACACACACACAACCCCTACTCTACCTAAACCAAACCTTAAAACATGTCTTCATCTTGAACTATGATGATTTACATTATGATGACTTGCTTTCTGTCCCCATAAGAAAGACAAGTCCCCATAATGTGACTGTGTAAATTAATAATACCCGGACCACACACACGAACACACACACACACAAACTTACAACTTCCAAACTTGAGCGGGCATGCGTGTCCGTCCATGGGGAAGTCCACGAGCTTCATGGGACACTCGGCATTGATCGTCAACCTGTTTCAGAAACAACATCAATCACACACACACACACATTCATCAATGGTTTCTGTGAGACAGGTAGTTACCGTCCAATCAACACTATTTCATGTTGGTTTCACTTCATACCACTTCTAATGAAAATGAAACTTGTGATGACATTTCATAGAGAACTAAACAGCTAGTATGCACTTCGTCAAACTAATATCTGAGAGAAATGTATATCTTAGTGTGTAACAGTAGTTTATTGATACTTAAAAGGTTAGTGTTTTACTTTTTCCAGACCATTTTCACTAAAAAGGCAAAGGATCAGTTAATTGAGTGCTTTAATTGGATTTAAGGTTTAGTTTGACTGCCTCTGCACTGCACTGCCTCCGCACTGTTTACACAGCCAGCCTGGCTTGGATTTCACAGGAAATCTGCCTGGCTGCTTTAAATTAAACAAAGTCTGTATTTCTCCTCTCATATTCTTTTAATGAGCACAAACGTAAATGTAGAACACAAGTTTGTAAAGAGTCCGTTTTTCCATCAGGAATTAGCATATTGTGATCAAAGAGACGAAAATAGACACATATTTTATGACCCAAATTATGTGATTATGGTCAGACTAAGGATTGGGCTTTAAATATCACCTATCAATTGATTGAGTGATGTAAATAAGGTGGTGGAGTTAGGTATTCTTTAGTACCTCATGGTGTAGAGGATGGTGCCATTCTTCATGATGCGGAAGAGCTTGTTGGGAGCCGTCATGTTGTGAGCCACGGACTTCTTGCCGTTCCTGAAGAACGTGTCTGGTGTCCACACCTTGGTCACCATCAGGTTGTTGAGCCTTAAAATCTCAATCGGGCCCTCATACATCAACCTCCGGTCGACCCACGTCTGACGGAAGAATACGTCCATTGTGTACTCCTAAACGAGGAACATTGACCAAACCAAGGGAAAGCATTTAAGGTAGGTAGGTTGGTGTAGTGATACTGGTTTATGAGTTTTGGCATTCATCTTGAAGGAGGTCTACTTAGAAAAACAAATGCTTTTCCACTGAAATAGATTATGGAAAGTGTTTTCTTCCCCAGCAACGGCATGAAAGTCCCCATCATTAAAGTTCAGCTGATCTCTATCTTCTCCAATAAACACATTTAGGTGCATGTAAGTATAATGACCACTTTAAACATGAACCTAGGACAAGGTGGTAGGATGATAAGTTTCCCACCACCAACAGATATGAGGGATCACCAGCGGATGTTAGAAACATTTCATCAGCTGTGGTTCAGCTTTTTAATCACAAGACAGCCTCTGCTAGGGCACCACAGGCTGATCAGACATGGATGTTGTGTCCCTAACAACTTGGGGCCCAGTTGGGGTCTTTCCTCCGGATACCAACACATAAATGGACATTTGTTTAATTACATTAAGAGTGGGATATACTTACCATTTCAACATCCGAAACAGGCCCAAAACTTGTCACATAAATATCTGTCTTGACTTCAGTCACAGGACCTAGTGAATAAAAAAGTAAAAACGACAACAAATGCCCCATTTAATAGCTGTTTCCTGTTTTAAAGCCTTTCGTGCCACAGTCCAGTCATAGAAAGAAACCATTTTTATTCACACTTGAGTATAAACAGTTTATAGGCCTACAACCCATCAGGGTCAAACCCAAAAGACATGCAATAGCTTATCTCATCCAAAGACGTATATAGTGCCTCTGCAAAATGGAAGTGGAATAAATGCTTAAAAGATGTAAATACATAATCCTGTTTGATTTTCTTTTTTCCTCCCTCTCATTTAATGAATGTCGAGGCAGACATGCGGGGATAAGCAAGGCTACAGTCAGTGAGCCTGGATATATGTGCGCATTTCTGTTAACAGGCTGCTTTACTCAGTCAAAGCAGCAACTGTTAGAATAATGCTGCTGCTGCTGCTTAACGTGTCGTGGCTGCAGACATGATGTAAGAAAGCCAAATCCGCACTTTTAGCACTTGAACTGTGCATTAAGCGTTTGTCCCGCAACATAACATATACACATGTTTATATAACTGCATTCATTTAAAACGTGCGAGCTTAGAGGCCCCCCTCTCTCCAGAAGGCAAAAACTGCCGGGCTTACAGCCTGCAGGATCAAGTCTGAAACATGGTTTAACATCAGCTTCAACTTGACCACAAAGCAACATGTTACATGGTGCATGATGCAAGTCACTCCCACACAGAGAGGTGAAGATACACCATGAATATCTTATTATACTGTTACTGTAACTCAATTTGATTCATATAGCACCAAATCACAACATTATCTCAAGGTACTTCACATAGAAACAATATTATAGAGAAACCCAAATGTTCAAACACGTTGGTGACTGTGGAGAGAAGAAAACTTTATTTTAACTTGAATAAACCTCTAGCAGAACCAGACTCAATGTGGGCGGCCATCTGCCTCGACCGGTTGGTGTGAGGGGAGAGAGAAATGAGGGATAGAGGAGAGAAGGGTGGGGGTGGGGGGGGGGGACTTTTTACAATTTTATTATTATTATTACTGTCAATAGTTAAAGGGAGGATTTGTTGATCACAACTGGAGGTCTAAAGAGAGTAAAGTCGTTTTAACTTCATACAGCACTAAGGTGAAAATGAAGTTGTGTTCCTGTTTAGGGCTGCCCTATTACATTTAACGTTTTTAACATCATATGGCATAAAAGAGTTCATTAATAAGTGGTTCTATCCTTTATTTAAGCCTAATGTTCTGGGTGTTTCCAATGGCTCTTTTTTTTCTTTTTTTTTTATACTTTTACTTTTTCATACCTCCAAACCCAGGTCGAAGCCTGTTGTCGTATCCGTCCAGAAGTCGGTCTAAAATGCGCGTAAAATTCTCCGGATAGATCCTCTCATCCTTCTTGGTCTGACCAGAGCCTTTCTTTACACTAGATTTAAAAAAAAGAAAAAACTATTCAGGATACCAGAACAAGAAAAAGGTGCTAAAAAGGAAAAGGAGAAAAGCAAATGAATCCGTCCGAGCAGGAGGTTTCAGCACCACGGACAGAGACACTGCGCACGGGGGCACTCACCAAGTCGCCAAACAGAAAAAGTAGAAGAGGGTCCGAATAAAAGCGGGACGCGTCGCTGCTGTCACCATCTCCTTCTTCTTGGCAGACACCATGTTTGCATGCCATACTTCAAGCCT